>NC_083747.1:7705000-8305000 GCF_033458585.1 Syngnathus typhle | reverse complement strand
GAAAATATTTACTCGGTTTAATTTCACTCTTGTTGGGTGGGCAGACATTACAAAGACCCAAGTATTTCCATCGAAGCCATTAAAATGTCAGTTTTCCATACGCGCAGTACGTCCCTCAAGGTCTTTTTAGATCTTTCATTCGTCCAAGGTACGAAGAGGATTGTGAAGGGCAGGTCCAAATAAGTCTGTTCTTCTCTGTCCTGAGGCCGTTTTACAGAGTGCACCTCTGGTCCTGTGCTCCTGGGGGGCCTCTGCTCGGCCATGCAGATGCTCCAGGTTCGAATCCTGGCAGGACCCTGTACTCCAAAAATGGCATCAGTGACAAAAGACGACTTATTCTCTGCCTTGTAGAATTGTCACTTCTTTGAAATGGGTGACACACTTTTCACGCCTCTAAATAATAGAAATGTTGCTCGGCAACATGAAAAGTTTGCCCCAGTTTTCTCCCTCGCTTCCTCACGGGTCGGAGATGAATAAGCAGCGTAGAAAATGAGCAAGCTATACAGGAAGACGCGCTGTTTCTTATCTGCTTCAAATGAGGCTTATCAAAGGGCATTATGGAGGAGATGGATGCTCTTGTCTGGAGGTTGGAAACGGATAATTACGAAGTCAAATGGCTTTCATTTAGAATACTGCATTTTCCATTCTCAAAATTCTGTAGGTTCGTCTCATTGAATATATTGTGAATATGAGCTGGGTTAACACATTTATGGATATGACTATTAAATTAGCAGATTGACGGTCTCTTCGTCGATGACCAAGTGAAGTGATGAATTTCCACAGCATATCACGAAGAAGCCTATCTGCAGAGGTGTTGGATTATGCAGGGGTATGCTCGTGTTTGTGATGTTTCTTCCAGAGGTGGATGACGAGAAGAGAAAGGAACTGTCATTGCGCGGTGTACCAGAACACTGTTGTCAGAGTTTTCTGTGGGAGCAGTCGGTGCGCAACAATGTCACAGAGAATAAAATTTCAGAGCAGGTATCTGAAAACATAATTGTAGCTTTCCTCTATCTGTCTTTGGACTTATAACTTTACATCTCACAGGACTTAAACCGTATGAGGAGCGAGGTTCTGGTTCCCGGGTCCAGACTTAGGCCTGTTCCCCCGCAGGGTCGAGTTCCCATCTTGCTGGTTCACCAGCCTGGCAAGCAGCTGGGACACGAGATGAATTCCTGGGGTGCCGGATGGGACCTGTTTCTTCCTAAAGGCTGGGGCATGGCTTTTTGGATCCCACTGGTCAGTATTGGGAACCGTGCTTTTTATTTGTGGGTCCGTGTGAACATGAGATTCCATTGAAAGCCAAGGGCCCACCATTTTTGAGTGTTTCCTTCTTGATTTTCTTAAACCAGTTATTTTTCTTGGGAGCTTAACCTGCCTGTAACTTGATCTCCCACTTTGCTAGGTTTATTGGAATGTTATTGCCTTGGCATGTCCATATTTCAAGAGTTTGTTTCAACACGGCCTGTGAAAATGTTCAATCTACCATGAAATGGAAGGCAGCCCTGAAGCCCCCAGAGTTATTTTGTTTTTCAATCACAAAGCTCCTAATGCAGCACTTGCGCTTTCTCTCTGGCTTCTGTCCCTCTGCCAGGTTTACAGAGGCGTTTGCATTGGTGGACTCAAAATGAGTCTGACGCACTCTCAGAATAAAGGCGTTCCGCACTTCCCCCACGATTACCCAGACTGCCCTGGAGGAGCTCGTTTTCAGGAGGAGCAAGAATCCGAGCTGCTGGAAAAGTTCAAAAGGTCACTTGAAGGAAATAATTTGAGTTTCGTTCAAAATAGATGTTTCTCTAAGAAAAGTACTAGTTAATTTTAGCTGATGCTCGGCACTTGGTTTGTCTCCTAAATTGGGAGATTTGTGGGTTGACTAGGGTTTGACCTTTTGCCCCCCACTCTAGACGCCCGCCAGCCAAAAGAACCAATTACATTAAACATGGCTGCCTGGCTCCATTCTGTTGCCCGTGGCAACAGCTGGCTGAGGAGTGGGATGTTATTGGAAGGGATGGAGAGGAGAGAAAAGGAGACATCATGGCTAAAATGTCATCACAGAGTGACGCAGCAATCAAGTGTGAGACGTCACATCAAGAAGACCATGTGATGACGGCACAAACACACTTCACTGTCCTGAGGTATTATTTTTTTTCTTCCCATGATAATTGTCATTTCTCGATGGTTCCCGTGTCAAACATGAGGTAAATTTGACATAAAATCTGCAAAAGTTGCAGCTTTACATTTATCATTCCAAACTTTTGAATGACATCATTGTAGTGTCGATGTGCAAATCTCCGCTGACTGGAATTTTGCTCCGAGACCATCTTAATGATGAGAAGTGCGTCTCTTTTATGTCATCT
Organism: Syngnathus typhle; assembly: GCF_033458585.1. Classification (NCBI taxonomy): domain Eukaryota; kingdom Metazoa; phylum Chordata; class Actinopteri; order Syngnathiformes; family Syngnathidae; genus Syngnathus; species Syngnathus typhle. The sequence continues at coordinate 8,302,643 of NC_083747.1, read as the reverse complement.
TCCCAATTGATGTGACACGTTGTGATTGTTTCATACGTGGAAGTCAATTTAAAAAGATGATGCAAGGTTTGCTTACTATTCTAATAGAGACCAGAGCAAAGAGGGTTTCTTGAGTGCCAAGTACAACTTTTGAAGTTTAATGTGAATGTATGAGGCATCTATGTGCTAGATTAGCTAAATTTATCAGGCTAGATTGATAATAAGCTTTTGTAATGACATTACTTTTGGGAAGCATTTGCAGTGATTAATGTTAGCCTTCGCACGGACCCTTTTAGGGACTCGTCTAACTGCATTTAACAAGCTGTCCTTTGGACATTTACAAACTGACTAATCTAATGAGCACAACTTGAACCAGCGTAAGACTCTTATGCTGATTAAATGTTCCCATGTCTTTAAGAGCTTCTGATAGATCTTTGGTGTAATTTTTTTGATATTCATGAGTTTTATAGCCTCTCTCCTCATCCTTCATACAGAGAAAAGATGAGAAAAAAAAATGGGAAAAAGTGGTTATTTTCTGTCTGTGTGTTTATGTAACGGGGTTTCAGTGTGTAAGATGGATTTTAAGAGTGAGAGATGTTATTTTTGGCCTATAAAGTGCCTCATAGCCATGCATCTTGTCATGCAATCTCTTATTTTAGAGAGCCTCTAATGTAGTAAAGTGTTTTTTTTGTTTTCTTATATTGTACTTCCAAATGCTACCAGATAGAAGGGCAAGAAATGCAAATGCCTTTCAACAAAACGCTTGCCCAATACAAAATGGCTAAACTGAAAGGTTTCTGATTCTAAAATGGGTTTATATTTAAAGCTCTGTGTAATGTAATTTTGTCCAATGTATTGTCTGTTTGAGAAATGTGCCTAACTGCAAAGGAAGCAATCCATGTTTTTCTTCAGTCCTCATCTGCAGCTCTACACATAAAGTGCCTTTTTAAATATTAATCGAACGTTTTTTTCTCCCCCCCTCCCCAGGAACAGGAAGTCTTTGAAGCTTCTCTCTAGTTGGTGCATACCCACATCATCTAAAGGTCAGAGGTCACACCGTGTCAGGGAAAAGCCACTTCTGGACTGTTCAGCAAAGACATCATTTCTAGCAAGTCACGGAATGAGATTGGTTTGGGTACGTCTGTCGCTGTTGTTGAAGGGCAAACCGGAGCTCCATGCCATGGTATGTGTGCCGACTGCCGATGACCTCAAGCTACTGAACAAAGGGCCTAGCAGTAGTGGCCCTCAGGAGCCCCCGCACAGGGATCGCTTAAAAAGCACAATCAAGCATGGGAAGAAGGGGACCAAGAAAAAACCTGATAAGACAAAAAGTCAAAACACCCCTTCAACATCTGAACAAAAGCCCACCACAGTGGAAGACCTCCAGCTAGCTTGTCCCGCTTCTGATTTTGTTTTGGGAGTGTGGCCAAATCCCCTGCCGAGCGTCACCTCTCACTGCTCACGAGTAACACTCGGTTGGGTGACTCAGGCTGACTTCTCCCTGTCGGCAGGCTGCGGGGAAGCTCTGGGCTTTGTGAGTGTTACGGGCCTCGTTCACACACTCATCAGTCAGCCTGTGGAACACAGAGGAATGGTGCTGCTACGTAACCCCATGTCTCTACAGTATCGCTTTGCTAAAATTAACATCGAAGTTTGAATGGAACATATGCAAAACTTGCTTCATTTTGAGGCAAATGCATTTTTTTGGTTTGTGGGGAGTTGAACACTTTCCATAACAGCTAGACAAAGAAGTTGCAGCTTTTATTTTTTTTTGCACAATGATCTCAAACCATGAGCCATCTTTAATTTGTGCAGGATGTAAAATAAACTATCTGCAGGTATAAATTACATTTTAGATATGTTAAACAAATACTTATCAACTGATCATGTACTTAAACTAAAAATGTAGATAAACTTTCCTCCCCCCTTATCTGGTTATTGAAATGTATATGTACATTACATGCAGCATTTATATGAAGTTTGTTGAAAATAAAATGCCACTGCATTAAATGTTTTGAGTTCAAGTAAATAAAGGACACATATGTGATCTAAGTGTTGCATGGAAACAGGAGGTCTTAAATCTGTGTAGTGAAGACGATGAAAACATTCTGGAGGGATACGTATAGCAGAAAGCTTGGTCCCAGTTGCAGGTCAGGAGAAAGACACAAAACCCATCGCTAAAACACGTACGATATAAACTGTGGTCCAAATTACGTGTCGACAGGTGAATTAGTTCCACTGAGAATCACAGAAATCATTGATTGCGTAAGACCACTGAACAACAAAATAAATGTACCATCATTTTCATCCAGGTCATGTCTTTATAATTCTGTTGGCCTATAACTCAGTGGCACACTTTAATTCAATTTCAGTAAAATTGTATTCATTAAATCACCCAGTGTTCCAAATTACAGTATTTGATTTACCATTTTGTGTTATTGTCAAGTTTTCTTTCTTCAACAGAAGGGTACTGACAACTTAGCCTACGTGTATCACATTCACCAGTGGGAACAAAAACTTACCACTCACACAATAGGACACAACACAGGCAATTGTGAGAGAAGGCACACTCCTACTTAAACATCAAATCTTGTATACACATCCCATAATGTGTGGGTGGTAAGAGGAAAGTAAGGGTTTGGTTGCTTAGCAACCCTTAACTTTAGATTCAGGTCTTCATGTGGTTTATTTGAGGTGTAGTGCTTGATATGTTTTTCATATGGCAAAAAGTTTCATTAGCATGTTTAGTTAAGTCAAACCACCGACACTGACATATGCACCAAACACATAGCACATCACTTTACATTTTGTTTCAAATTATGTACATCACACATTGATGGACTTATTGGTTCATATCTGGCCAAAGTGTTTCTCTGGACAAGTTGACATCAGATCACATGAAGTTCCGGTTTTGGGAGTTGTTAATTAATAGTGCCATAACACTCGGGAGAAGTCGACTATTTTTCTTATCTGCATGTAAAGCTAGCCCAGAGAATGTTTTCAAATGTGTTGCCCATTCACATTTGGGCCAGCAGGAGGCATGTGTTCACAGACTTCCTCAGTCTGAACAGATGGGACGGGTCTTAAGAATCTTCTATTTGGTCACCTCTGTTACACATGAACTTGGCTGCCGACGATTCGGACGTTTTGGACTCGGGCTGCACTCTGTTTGTACGACTCTGTCCTGCAAACACAAACAAGAAGGCTCTGGTTGAGACTGCAGATGGAAATAGATTGTGGGTCACCTTTTGCCAGTGCATGTGCCCCTTGTTGCCTGGTACAAGTCATGATGTATATCACCTTTTGCTGACTTAAATGTTAGATAGCTTACCAGGTACCATATCCATTTCTATAAAGTTGCGATCTTGTTTCTTTGCTTTTGGTCTATTTCTGGCTATCAGAAAAACTCCCAGGAAGGACAGCAGACACCTACAAAGAATGTAGAAAGAGTTACTCCTCATGAAAAGGTTTGTGATGCTTTATTGATGAATATAGATTATATTATTGCTTTATATTGCTCACCCAAAAAGGAACATGAAAATATTCAGTAATTCCAAATCCTCAAATTCCTGGTAAAAGATTATCCCTGTAATACAAAATAGATTACGTCAAATGAAGGTGGTCAAATAGCACAGAAATATTCCCTTTTATAAACAAATATTTATCATTAGTGTTGTTGTGGCTCATCAGTTCTTACTAGTAAATCTCCATGTTATATTTTCCATCTTATTTGGATAAAATACAGTGCAATTAATAGAAATCCTTAAAATATTTTGACTACTGCACTTATTGGTGCTCAGCACAACAGAGCTGCTAACGTGTGTAACAAAGTCTCCAGTACTTTGTCTTAGTGCATAAACTCGAATTATTATTTCCCCACATATTGAAATGACATATTAATTTGGTGCCATGCTCATCAACTACGTTGATGCAATGCTCTGGTGCTGAACTTACCTGCAACAATGGCACTTGCAGTAAAAAACACAAAGTTGATTGGAACCACCTCCGTGGCATCAAACATTTTCATTGCCTGATTGAGAAACCTGTGGATGAGGCCAAGAATTATACTGAAAATTTGTAGGGAATACTTTCAAAAGAAATAAACAACTAGGTGGATTGACAAAATGATTTTGTAGGAGTGCTCAGAAAAAAAAGATTTGAGGATGGACGAGGAACTGACTTGATCTGGAAGGCGCAGGAGGCCACCATGATAACGAACATAACGTAGAAGATGGGATAGATGAGCTGCAGGTGACCTTTTATCGTCTCTGTGATCATTCCCGACACAGCTTTCACTGAGATGACTGTAAGCGAGGCTGCAGAAATACAAAACACACTTTTGATAAGTTGCATAGCTAACATGAACCTCTTATGTTTGTGTCCAAAGAAAAGTATCTCGTCTGTATCAATTAATCCATTATCTCACCGAGACATTGTCTCTGCATAAATGCGGCGTGACCACAGATCCATTTTGGTAACCAGGCAACAAAACAACACACTACCCAAATTAGTTTAATTCATGACTTGCATGCCCTCAATCAGGCAGCGGGCACTTGTCCATACCAAGCAGTGCAATGAGCAGCATCACAATCGCAATCTTCTTCATATTCTTCTTGTAGTATAGGAAGAGCAGGATGCAAAAGGCGATGACCTCGATCATCTAGAGAGAAAGGAGAGTGTCATTTATGCACAGCCCATTTTCTCAAACTTCACGCAGAAAATGAAAGTTCCACTTGCCCTATATCTTACCTTGACTACCTCATCTCTATGACAAAAGTGCTTTTTTCAGACAAAGAGCGGCACTCTTTAATTGAAACAAATCATCGTGGCAGGCGGGAAAAAAAGAGAAATGAATTGCTGTTTTTGAACGAGAAGAGCTGTGTCCTTGAGCGTCCTAAAGCTTTGAGCTATTCAAGGATGCCACAAAGCGGTGAAAAATGGAGAATGAGAAGGGAATACAAAAGTAGGGTGCGGCGAATAAGGGCAACCTGACCTTTGAATCAATCCAAACCATCCCTCTGCCCCTAGCTAATGCGTGCGTGCGTCTAAATTGCAGGATATCTTTCAGTGCGGTTCATCTAGTCTCCTATTAATATTACGCTAATTTTGCCCTTGCATCAGTTAAGCAAAGTGGACATGCCGCTCGTTGAATATTGTTGAATATATCGGTATTGCTACACAGGGCACACACACACGGCACTGACGGAAATATTTGGAGAGCTGCTTGCTTTTATCTTTCAGGACACATTCTTGGCTTGCTTTGAACAGCTTGTCCCGCAGGAATAAAAGGGAGAATTTGGAATATAAATGGAGATTTGGCAGAGCCGAATTTATTTGTGTATGTTGCTGCGTTAGTAGCTTTTGTCATAAGTGCATTGCTCCCTATGGTAACAGCAAAATGATGTTTACAACATCTATGCCTAAGGTGAAAATGGAAAGACCACTATGAATGTGAATGGCCTTGCATCCATCTATCCTTTTTCTCTCACGCTTGTCCTTGTCATTGAGGTCACAGGTAATGGATGTGTTGATCACCTTGTTGTTTTTATCCTTTTCTGTATCTTTTAGAAAAGCAGAGAGAAACCCACCATGGGTGGTTCTTCAGTTCTTCTGAATGCAGGACTAAATGATTTTGGCATGAAAACTTTGGATCTGCAATAATTGAATGGACTGTATGTTTGGAAAGGGTTACATACAAGGTACAACAGGAAGTACCAGTTGACGACATTGTACTGGACCAGTTGGGCTGTAATGTGAGTGGACGTGTGGGGGGCAAATGTCACCAAGATGTAGGTTCCTGTTATTGCCAGTGTGACACCTAAAGACACAGACAAGAGGCGGGATGACAACTTGACAGCATTCATTGCCCTCCGCCACCCCTTCTGGGTGGAGGGGGTAGTTTCAATGTATCTCAAATAAAATAAAAAAAAGACAAAAGAGTTCATTTGTCAACATCGCAACTGCACACATTCCAAATTCAAATATAAACTGGCAGATTTACACGATGAGATTCATACTGAATTTGCTTCATCACATCAACACATGCTTGTCTGAGTCCTTGTCCTGAGTGTTTGCTTACCCACAACGTCAGAGACACGAAAGTTCTCCTTGAGGAAAATCACAGAGATGAAAGCGCTGGCTAGAAGACAAATACAAATATATTCCCATTACTTGAACAGTCACTGAAGCATCTGATTCTTTGTTAGCGTTATGAGGAATTATAAGATCTCTGCAGTTTTGTTGTTTACCATGCAGACCGAGTTCCTTCAAAATAGAAAAGACTGGACACAATCAAATTTGTGAATGAAATTTGCAATATTGGTATATTTAACATGTAACTGAAGGAAATTAATGAACCAATTTGATTTTTTAAGTGCAGCAAAATAAGCAGAGACTGTATTCTTAGTTAATTAAATGTAATAACTTTATTTTGATTTCTTTAATATACCGTATTTTTAGTGAGTGCAATGGCTCTCCATCATGTTGACCTGTTGGATATCAATGCGCATGAAATGTTGCAGCCTATTGGTCAAGTCAGATCAAATTTAATTCAAATTCTACGCAAAACTTATTGCTAGTCTTATCGTGTTTTCCTATTATGCGCAGTCCTATTTGATGAAGGCTTTATTAACCAATTTAGGCAGAAATCCAGATCCTACCAAACTGTGAAAATTGTACATAATAAATTGACAGCTTAAGCTGCCTGTGAAATTTGTCGGAACGCTGAGATGGATGAAGCTTATTAGAACTTGATAAGAACACCAACCTAATATTCCTTGTGGCATGTTAAACAAACTCATGTACGAATATCAGTGTCAGAAGATGAAATATTTCCAAATCTCTTTTTTTTTTTTGACATGGCAAGCCTCACAAATCGTGCTTTTGCTGCCCGAGGAGATGCAGCGAACCGCGATTGACGAGTAACCATTACAGAGTTTGGTTGTGACAGAGATGGATTGTGATGTAGGACCACAGACAAGCATCAATTGGGTTGCGAAAAGATGGATGGCCACAGAGGCACATAAACTGCAGAAAAAAAAGAGAGGAAGACACACACTGATATATTATGAAGTAGATAACTGTAGAAATGCTGGTTGTCTCTTAAATGTCATCACCCTCCTGAGTAAATCATTGAACTCACTGTAAGACGTATGCCTAAAAGAAAATAGTGACAAACACCAACCAAACGACAGACGGCCAGACTGTCACCTTTAAAGTTGAATCAATGGCACGACATAAACAGATCAATATGACACACAGTGTCACACACCCATATGTGCAATTAAATGTGCTGAAAAATTATCACTGTCAATTTTTCTCACACATTGATTGCCAGGCGTTATTATAGCAACTTATTTAAAATGTCAGCACAAGGGGTGATTTGTGTGGAAATGAACCCAAGCTAGTTTTAACACACAATATGCTTCAGTTAAAGCGATAATGTCAACACTACTGAAATGTTGCAACTGTCTTGGCGTATGGCATAAGGCTTGCTTATTGCTGTAAAAGGACATCAGTGACTAATTGGAGGATTCAAAAGACTCTAAAACAGTCAGTTGTCAAATTCTTCATACGGTGGGCATTAAGGGCAAACATTACACGCACATGCAGTAATGTCTGTGCTTCTGGGAGCAGCTGGCTTTTGCCAAGTCACCATAGCAACACCATATAAATTGAGATTCACACAGCTTGATAAAAAGAGAAATGTGACAACATGAACCTCTGAGGTAAACTGTCCTGTGTGGGTGTGTGTGTGCATGTGTGTGTGCGCGCGTGTGCACACTGAGCATGCATCAGATTAGTACGTCCATACTACACAACCTCTCGCTTGTGTTTCCGGGAAGCCTCCCCGAGGGAGAACTCACGTCACACACGGGAAAATAAATCGAGGTGCCATTTCGGCAAAGAAACATCCAAATAAAAGATATGCCACCATAGAGCTGGGCAATAATTCAATATCAATATACATATATCGCAATTGACACCTGATCAATATCAATACAAATTCACTGTGATATTGATTAAAAAAGAAAAAGTCAGGAAGCAAACCCCAAACATGTCATTTACTTACCTTAAAGTCTACAATTTAATCACATCGATGTTTTATTTCAAATTGGGTCAACTACAATTAAATTTGTGCTATTGTGATAACATTGCCGCTGTGTAAGGTGACCTTCAGTAGAGCGTGCCTGCTTCATTCCTCCAAGTGATGAATTGACATCTATGTTAAGGAGAGGTGAAACGTGGCTGTGCACAACAATATTTGGAAGGATGCTGTCATACCTAATTGTGACAAGTGGTCTCAGAGGAAAAGGACAGCAGTAACCGCTATCTGTGAACCCCCTACCAAGCCTTCACTCACACGCCACAGCACCATAGTGTGTTAGCTAATGAAGCATATCTGGAGGGAAAAAAAACAACCTTCACACCTGTCAGCACGCTGTTTGCTCTTTAGTATAGAGTGTGACTTGATGAGTAAAGTGCTCTTTTATTGTGTATTTTATTTCATTGTCTTTGGCGGTATCAAAATGCCGAGGTGCTCTTTCAATATGCAATTAACCTCCAGTTTATATCCCACATTGAAGTATCAGACAATGGGCCTTCAAGTAAAATGGCTATTGTTCACACTTTTTATTTCATTGCTATACGGCAGGGGTGTCAAACTCGTTTTTTTCACGGGCCGCATTCTAGTCATAGCTTCTTTCGGAGTGCCATTATGACTGTCAACCCAAATAAATGTATGAGCACCTCATATTAAAGACTGTAAAAGCTACAAAAGGAACTGACAAATAACTCGTTTTCAAATCAGACGAGTAAAAACTGGTCAAATATTTTAAAAAAAAGATATTAAAAGTGAAGACAATTTGCAATTCTAGTAAGGACACACAAATTTGATGCACAATTTGTCTTTGCGGGCCACATGCAATGATGTAGCGGGCCGTATCTGGCCCCCGGGCCTTGAGTTTGACACATGTGCTATACGGTAATTTAAAAGATAATCAAAATGTGTGCACTAAAAGCATCATATAAAGTACTTCGGTAAAGCTAAATTGAGTTCAGCATTGCATTCGGCCCTCAACAAGAAGCGGTTTACTAGAGTGCATTATTCAAGCTACTCAGCTATTTGCAACACATAGCCATAGGAAAACGGTTTGAAGCATTTGGGTAATTGATATCATTAATAATCATGAGCAGCTTTCACCTCCGTTGTGGTGACTGATGAGTTGCGGGACGTGAAAAATAATATGAAATAGTTTAATGTTTAACCTGTGTTTGGAATGTGTGCTCAGAGCAGCTGTCAGCTGCAACGAGCAGACCGGCTTTGTTTTGATTGGATGGTGAGTCAGGTTTTGTTCATAACGGCTTAGTTCACACTGCAGACACTGTCAAATGAGCAAGTGTGGAAGTGGAGAGGAACAGAGAATGGGAACAATATTGTAAAAGTGCAAAGCAGTCCAGAACATCACCTGCACCTACACTTTGGTTGCAATCACAAGGGTCTTAGAACAATAAGGATTTATATGATGGGTGTATCCGGCTATATCCGGCAAGGAGTCATGCCCTATTATTCTTATCTCTTCTGGATTAAGAAAGTATTGCAATGCGACCTGAGACCTGGCCACACTGATGTCATTTTCAGTTGACAGCAAGTGGCAAAAGAGAGATGGATAAAAATGGGCACATTTTGCTTCTTAACTCATATTCCCCAACCGTAATATTAATTAGAATGCCGTGTTTAGACGAGTGGGGGCACAGACAACATATTATTGTAAAGTCATTTTTTGGATGACTTCCCCTTTTCTATGTTCAAATATAGATGTGTAATCATCTTTTGTTTTGTGTAATTTTCCAGTAACTGCTTTGCCTCGTATTTGGAAAAGAGTGGAAAGATGTGTCTTCCTATAGTTTCCTCAAAGAGATATTATATGATAAATCTCCTAGAGAGTGAGAACTGACAAAAAAAACAATACCTCAAGATGTGTGTTTAAATAAGTTTAAGCATGTTTTAATCACTTTAAATGAGTTTAAAACATGTGGGATGGGTAATACTAGAAAACAATATTTTTTAAATATGGTCTCTCTTTTTCACCTATCGCAGGTTGGTCTGAAAGTTATCTCATGCAATAAACGGGGGTTCACACTACAACGTATTTCTTCCTATTTCTGTAATAGCGCAAGAGAGAAACCTGAAATAGGTGACGATCAAACAGGTGCAGGTGCAGTCCTTACACAAATATGCATTTGGTATTGCCAAATAAAAATCAAACGATCATCAAAACTGAACTGTTGTGTGAATGACAGCGACTGTGAAAACCAGCCTTCATAGCTGCCTTTCACACAATAGAAAAGGAGTAGGTAAGAAGGTCACAATTTACCTATGACAGACACACAGCCCAGTGGGGCGATGAGGGATGCTGGGGCAAAGCCGTAGGCAGCAAAATTCCCCAGTTCACCAACACCCATGAGAAGCAGACCACACCACCAAATCACAGAGGTGTAGTAAGGCTTGGAGCCTCTCTGGGACAGACAGACGTGGGCATATTTCTGGTAGGAAGAGAGGGAAGATGGTTTTCTGGCAGCTCCAGATTCATGCAGTAAACACACTTGCACTTCACACTGTTGGCAATTAATCATACTGAACATTTTCAGTGATATGTTATGATAAGGGTCGTTGCGCCGCTCTTAACATCAACACAAAACTTTCAGCTGATTAGCATTTAATCAAAGAGGTGGCATGACACCAATTAGGCAAATCAATGATTTGAGAAGCTCTTCAAGTTGATTAAGGACACGTTCCTCCATAAACAAACTCACGGGGTCCAAACAAAGGCAGGCTGCGTTTGCACAGAAGTTTTCATATTCATTCAGGCACAACTGTTGAAAGAGTTTCTTTCCAAGTCAGTTTTCTTCAATTGCCACGCTTTATTTGGGTAAGCGAAATAAGCATTCATTTTAAGCATTAAAGCAAACAAAAGTCGTGGCTCAATGCCAAAACAATAGATTTAGAATGATAATAATGTAATATTGATAATAAGTTGAACACCTAGTTTCAGAGTAGCATTTGTTTACCTAATCAAAGAACACATTTTGACGTAGGCCAACTCCGACAAAATGCTTTTTGGTCAGATATACTTTTTACTTCTTTCCCATAATAAACAATAACAAAAGAATGATTTGTTCAGTATGATGTAAACACAAACAAGATATTACTAAGGCTATCTATGACTATGCTTCTTTGAGCACCCTGACAAGAACTTGTGACATATCAGTAAGTGAAGTCATAAATTGGCAGAACTCGGATTATGCAGTGGGAGATTTGCACCAACGTGTGAAAACAAATTGGATTTTCCTCATTTCAAGTGCTGGCCTGCAGGATTGCAGAGCATCCTACCTGTATGTTGAGGGAAATGCTGATGAGAACGTTGCCACATATGGAGATGATGATTCCTATGAGATAGTCCTGTGGAGACAAACAGTAAACAGCCGGGAAATTAGGTGACGCTTCACAAGTCACACAGCAACTCCCCACAATACTGCGAGTCTTCCCTTCAGCTGTCACTTTTGCAAAACTCGTATAGTTTTTAGTAGTTATAGTTTAGATTAATTTCTGTCCCTCATATTACAATTATGTCCTTTATTCACCCAATGTTGCATTTGCTCACTTATTCTCTCTTTTCTATTTCCTCTTCGTCCTCTGCTTCACATTCATATCGACTCAGAACTTCACTTCGGCGTTTGTTGACTTATGAAAGACATAAAGCAAGGACGAGACCACGCCACAAGTAAACAGCATTACGGCTTCAGTGTGCGAATGGCTTTGTCTAAAAGTGATATGTTTGATGATCATAGTGTGTCAACAGGATTTGGGCGAAGGAGGCGGTAGAAAGTAGATGGGCTGCTGGATAATGAAATTTGGGAAATGATTTCAATTAAACAGTGTGTGTGTCCGTGGAGCATAATTTGAACTAAAGGACAGAATGTTAAGCGTTGATTAGATTTCATGTGAAATGTGTTTTTGGACTATTTTTGACTTAATTTATTGTTGTATGACTTCATTTTGCGTCATTCACAGCACTTTGTATGCAGCGGTCGTTGTTTTAGTAAAGTGCTCTATAAATACAGTTTAGTTGACGTATTTTTCTTCCTATTTTTCTCTTCAACTGATTAAAGCTGTTTTTAAAATAATCAACATCGGCCCAAATTTGTCCTATTATTCTATTAGTCTCTCATATAACAATAAACATACATGTTTTTTTTGCTTATTTCTGCATGTTTTTGCCCCTAGATATCTCGACTTGACTGGCGACCATTCTGGGATATCGTCTGCCAATCACTGCCTGTCACCTGAGATGGTCTTGAGCTCACTGTGGCCCTTGAGTGCGAAAGAAAGTGGATGTCTAAAATTGTGTCATCCTTTTATTCTTGTCCTCAACTGTAGTGCTGTTCCCCAGCACCTGCGAAAAAAGAGACTATTGATGGCTTCATTCAGAGGTCAAATATTTAAAAAAAGGATATTATTAAAAGTGAAGACAATTTGCAATTCTAGTAATGACACACGAATTTGATGCACAATTTGTCTTTGCGGGCAACATAAAATGATGTGGCGGGCCGTATCTGGCCCCCGGGCCTTGAGTTTGACACATGTGCTTTACATGAACAGATTGCTATTGTGAGTTGGACACAAAGAGCCATGTTGTGTCCTTCCAAGGAGGAGGATCAGTGCAGTCAGCTACATCGTTCGCTTGCAACACCATTATGCTTCCCTCATGTTATCAGATCATTTGGCTTTGACTATGCCACAGGGTTTGCGATTTGATTAGGTAACTACATTGTGCTTTTAGCGAGAACGAACCAACAGCATTCATTAACCCCGCAAAACGTTGTGCGACTGTTGTAATGTGTCTGTATTTTTCCGGCTTAAATGATTAACTGATTGAGTGGGCATTTTTATTTTAGGATACGTATTGCGTATCGACACCTTACACATATGACTATTTCATAATGTATGTTAAGTAAAATATAATATCGTAGTGCTGTCACATTCAATGTATGCTATACCACATAAATGTCCAAATGCTTTTGGAGTGTACATTTGACCTGTTGATTGGATCAAACCAAGTTCTTACCGAGCAAGAGCCCTCGTCACTAACCAGTCGGCTATCTCGACTTGGTCAGCCCATGGTCGTCTGCACTGTTTTGTACTAGTGATGTCCATTCCCGTCTTTAGAATCGGTTCACTCAAAATATTGATTTGTTCAAAAGAATCGTTCACCGAATCGTTCGCTACACTTTCCTATTTATTTATTTATTGCCATAGAAAATGGATGGACGGATATTTTTGTAGACGCCCTGCAGGATTATGTCATCTGTTGTCCAGTAAAGCATCGAACAGCTATAAACACCAAGCACCGTTAACCTCATTATCTGGAAACATTAATGCGACACGGCTAATCAAACACACCGGATAAACCCGGTTGGGGTGTGCTGCACTGATTTTCATGCACACGACTGCAAATCATTCTAAGTGCAGAAGCCATCTGAAGGGTGAGACAGAATGATATTGTTATGATGTTCACTGGCATGGTGGGTAGCTTGGGACAAAGGAGGCTGGGACCATTATCCGGCTCTTCAGGATTCTTACAGTAGATCCATTCTCTAACGCCCACCCGTTAGTTATAACACACTATTTGTGCCTCTCTTGCCTCCTCTGTTACTCTTTCCTCTGCGCCACCCCAAAATGTCACCCACAAGACAAGACAGAGGAGCACACAATTAGAGGAAAAGATAAGCATGAGGAGAATGTGAACATAAGGGTGGGAGGACAGAGGACTGACAAAGCAATGACAAACATGCACCAACTCTTAAATGCATTAACATATACAGACTTTATGGATTAGGACAGTGAGTGGCAGAGTCCAGTCTAAACAGAACCACTTTCAACATAATGATCTAGTCATGATTACTTGAGAAAACAGTGACAGAAGTCAGCATTAATATATCTCTGAGCTGGCTGGCTCCCAATACTCATTACACAAAAAGCTTTAGAGACAACTGTGCATTCTGGGGAGATGAACTTAATTTCTCTTACTGGCAGAAGTGCTCCAAATAGCTTGCAGGGATGTGACATTTTGAAAAAAGGTCCTCAAACTTAACTTTCATGTCTACGTTATGGCTTAATTTGAAAGGAAGGTCATTGGATCAGTGCAATTATACCTTCAATTTACACCAATTGTAGGCATTGGGTATTAAAACAACAAGTAGATGCACAGCCGTTAAAAGCAAAATAAAGATATCAGATCAAGAACAATCTTTCCAGATTGTCTTTCAATCCATCTTTTGGAGGGGAGAAGAAGATAAAAGAAAAAACACCCCACATCACAGCATGCATGGCTACATTTTGCAGAAACATATTCCCAAAAGCATGTCGACAAATGTTCTATGGTCTGATGGAACCATGGCTGACGCCTTTGGCAATAATTTTCCAAAATATGTTTAGTGTAAAACAACAGTGCACGTCACCAATATTCACTTTGCAGCCTCGTTGTGGCAGTATCATGTTTACTGGTCCATCAGAACCATCGGAATGAACAGTTCCGTGTGCCTTTCGATTTAGGAACAAAACATTCAGGCTTAATTAAATGGACCTTACAGGTAAGAAATTTACTAGAAAAAGATTAAAGTTAGCCGGAGCGCAGATTTGAATCTAATTAAAAATCTATGGTATTGTGGCTGTGCAGATTTCCTTGCAAAATAGGGGTGTATGTCATGCAGACTGTACTACGCTATACGTGCTATATTCAACGTGACTTTTCTAGGTAAGGGCTATAGTTTTATAAACAGCAAATTTTACCTGAAAAGGGTTTTCCATAATTTCAGCCCGGTGAGCCATGACAATGGTCAAATTAAGAGCATCCCAAGGAAGACTTAAATTCGCCATCATAACTTATTACAGTGCAGATATTTTTGGCTTCACATCTTTGGTCGCCCCTTTTCAGCTCTTTCCATCCCGTGCGCCCCGCGCCCACGCCGCAGCAGAACTTTACCAGAGACAACTTATTCAAACTTCACTTTTCGATGACATGGCTGAATACTTTGTGGCGGTAGGAATAATGGAAACTTCCATCAACTAATGCTAAATACCACACATTTTTGGGCGAAGAATGAAATGGCAACTAATATTGTATTTAGACACATTTAGCCTCACCATAAGCCCTCAAAAAAGTTGCAGTAGTAGTCCGGCGTTTCTAGGGAGAAGGGTTGCATTTGAATACGATGGGCATAATTCGGAGTGTCAGTGAATGCCCCATAACCGAAGAGCGACTGTTGCGCGACTGTATAGGTTAGATAACGATTAATCGATATATGAAAATCTAGATTGATTATTCATAGTTTACTATTGTGTAAATTGCAAAGTATCCATAAATATTTATTTTTAAATCGGTTATTTGGAGACCTTGTGCATGTGTTTTGATGTAGCGAAATGTTTTAAATTGGGGAAAATAAAATAAAAAATAAAAAATGTTGTTCATATGCACAGTTCATAATTTAAATAATAGTTTATTATGACAGTTGCAGTTACAGATGTTGCCACCATAATGACCAACATTACAATACAGTAGCAGCCTAACTGGTCATGAAAAAAAGATGAGATTTTATCCCTGAAAGCTATATCTAATTATAATTGTATTATAACATTATTGGCAGTTTTAACAATGGCACTCAATGTACTTCAATAGAGGAAAATGGAAAAACAAAAACAATATTGCAACCTCTGTAAATAATATGCTGGATTAAAAAACATGAATAGATTTAACATTTCATTCAATCATTCATTTGCAGTTGGCGCGGTAAAGGACTGGTTTGCACATCTGCCTGAAAGCCTGCATGGTAGGGTAAGTGAACACTAAATTGTCCATAGGACATGTGATTGTGGGTGTAAATGGTTGTTGGTTCTGGAGGACATGATGGATGAGTTCTTCTCAGCGATGCTTTAAAAATCCCCCTACTTCTTTTGGAAACATCTCACAGGTACATTTATAAAGTAAATGAGGGGAAATTATAAATATGTCGGTTTAATTATGATGCATTTTCAGTCCATCCTGTAATATGACTACAAACAGCCACCTGACACTCGAGATGGGCTTCTAATGTTCTCACATACAATCAACAGGTTTTTCAGTGTCTGAGTCCTCGTCGGCCCTTCCATTTTGGGAAGCTCATCTGCAGCTGAAAGGGTGAAAGAGAAAGGCTCATCTAAACAAGCGCTGCCCATGAAACCATGACACGCGTCCAGCTGCAGCTCTGTTCTCTGGTCAAAGAGATAAAATGAGAAAATACTGCGTGCCCTTTCATATGAGCTCACTCAGTGATGCGGCTTTATTTCTGCGCGTTTTTTTTTTTGGTTTCTGGTGTTCGCCGTGGAAGCTTCATGCTCTCAACATTAACAGCTCCTGATGGCCTGCGAACAGAACACACATTAGGTGTTATGGGCAGATCTACAGATGCAGATTATATTTTGCTTCTGTACAGTGTCAAGTCAAAGTCTGCTTTATTGCCAATTTCTTCACATTTCAAGACATACAAAGAGATTGAAATTGCGTTTCCTACTATCCCACGGTGACAAGACATATTACACCCAATTGGTCTACAGACAAACAAAACATTCAAGTAAACAATACAATAAGTAAAAATAAGAAGGCACATACAATGAATAAATAAGAGCAATAAATAAATAAGCGCAACATGGTTGAAATGGAGCAATTGTGCATACAGCAGACAGTCAGTATATAGCGCAAAAGTACAGTATACTTGTAATCCTTTGTTATGTTCCCTACCCTTCGAAATCAATGTGAATCTGTCCAACTCATTATTGTCTTTCTTTTGAAAAAAAAAAACCATTATTTGTGCTCATCTGCGTTATGAGTCTGCTGGCTCCCTTTGCTTTAATAACCAACACCCATTTGATGGGATTGCTGTGGTGTGAAAGCAAAGAGGGACCCTAAGAGCACAGGCTCCTTCATTTCACTTGTCAAACTGACATGACCAAACATATTCCCCTTTTTTTTTACAGTTTTTAATATTCTCTCAAGATGCTGCAGGTTAATAAATTGGTGTTGGTGGACAATCAGAGTGAGCTCTGACTGGCAGATTTTATGACGCATTTGGGCAGTGACAGTTTTCCCTGTGGCTATGGAGACAGCTTGACATCACACCAAATAAAAGGTTCCAAATATTACTCTTCTGTGACCTTCCTGACTGAGAACAATGTTGGTGGGTAAACATGAGGAAATGCTTAGAGTGGAACTACAGGGAGGCAGCGTTTAAATGGTAGCGATAACAGGCTGAATAATGTGGAGTTGACAAAAGCAAGCAAGGGAAGGAGTGAGGTTTTGTGGAGAAAAGCTCAGGAGCAGCAAATGTAGTCGACGTAAAAAGACTCCTACGCACTCTTTGTCGAGCCTACGCCTCTGATTTGGAAGGAAAGGAAAACTTCATTTTCTCTCCTCTTGGTCTCATCCTCAATCTGACATTTTTTATCGCCTCCTAATCTTTCTCTGCATTCTATTATACAAAACCACTCCTGCGTGTTCAGGACATGGTGAAAAGCACACAGCACACGGATTATTATTTTTTCTTTACTATTGTGTTATGAGTTATAATTTATGCACCTTACAGGATTAAAAAAAAAAAGTAAAATACTAAATGAAGGATACAATACAGCATAGCAGTATGAAATGAAACAGCTGAGGGAAGCAATTGGACTGATCAGATTTACTGTAAACCCTAATCATCTTTATATAGATTTAATTTACATGCCCTACATCCTGGTATCGCACCAAAGTAATTGCGACACACCGGTGGATCATTCATAATTACTGCAAAATAATCAAAAAATGATGAGTACTTTTAATGATGTACCTGTGCTCATCATACAAGCTCGCCCAACTGAAATCTACGTGAGAGTTGTGATGTCATGGAGAAATGTGATGTGACTATTACAAAGCAGCTTTATGATTAAATGCCTTTGAGAAGAATGAAATCTACATTGCATGATGAAATAGTCAATTAATTTCTCTATTTTGAACCTGACCTTACTCTTTGAGCCATATCGCAGAAAAGTATCAATGGATTTCATAGATGGAAGTATAGGTGTCTATAGACCCATCATGGTATGTTGCTCACTTTGTGCTGGACTCTCATGCTTTTTTATTCATGTGGCACCTTTCCAGATAGTGGCAACAGATTGGAAGTATGCCTCGTTTAACTTTCCCCTTAAACCCTCCCAAAGAACCCTCCTGGAATTTCTAAAACTAGGGCAAGAAAACTATCATGTCACCGAAGATATGTTCAGAAAGCCCTCTACCTAATAGCAAGATGTAATCCCAAAGTCCCCAACTAGTTCCTCACCCATGATCATCTCAAACATAACCAGATAAATAAAACAGACCCCTTGGAGCCTAGTTTTGTTCTCATGGTGAGCATGTTGGGATCAAGCAGCGGACCTCCTCACCCTCTATTAGACCAGGACCCCATGGGCCAGCCTGCTCCACAAAACACATGGCAAAACAAATTTCTTTCATCCACCAAGGACTCCAAGTCCAGTTCACACTTTTACTTTGTGAGTCCACGTAGACATACAGAGGAACCTTGAGTTAACGGATTTTTAAAGGACAGAAAATAGAGATCAGTGGACACAAATTGCTCCTTTGTATAATTGTTGTCTGTTGTTTACTGGTGCTGTGGCGCAAAGAGAGTGGAACACATTTTTTTTCCCAGTTTGTCTCCATTGACTATGGCATCCAGAGGTAAAAAAGGAAGCACGCTAACCTCATATGCTTCAGAAATGTGATCTGGTGCATGCCATTATTTTTCCCAGCACCAGCAAGGTGAGGTAAGATAAGTATTTTAAAATTTAAAATTGTAATAATTTTGAACTATACTGGGTGTTTTTATGCAGTGAAAATGTACAAGGTTATTTTTAGTCATGCTTTTTTTTCTTGGACTCAAAATTGCTTCAGTTTAACGCATAATGGGCTTGAACGGACCACCGCTCGCCTCTTATCAGTTAAATCAAGGTTCCACTGTAGTCATAGATTCCCCAAAAGGCTTTTTGCTGGAACACACCTTCCTATCCTACATTGGTACAAAATTTAGAACCAATTTGATTGCCAGACCATACTGTATATCAAACTGCCACAACACATTGATATGGCACTTTAGTTCAAACAATCCAACAACATTTAAAGTGTCTCCAGAAAAAACACGTCCATGCCCAGAGTTCATGAGTAAAGCAAAATGAGATAATCTCCCCAAAATTGACAAAGGTCTCAGTTAAGGCAAACAACAGGTTAAGCTGCAGTCTGCCGAGTTGGGAATTGATTTCTAATCCTAATCCTAAAAATCATGGCCGAGGAGTGTCCAATCTATTTTAGGATTAAGGTTTCTCCAGATCACCACCAGCCATCAATTATTGTGATACGACCATCAAAGTGCCCAAAGTGTGTAATAGAGTTTAAATCCAAAGGGTGCAAGGCCTCTTCGAGAGCTAGATAATCGAACCCCTTTTTTTTTTTTTTTTTTTGCTGCTGCAAAAGCACAAATAGTCATACCATGTCTTTCAACGACCCACAGTGTATGTATCCTTCTCATCAGCTGCAGAAAAACAACACTGTCACTGTCCACTGCTGTTTGACTTTAAACCCTCCACCAGTGTATTTTCACACCCCGGTTTAAAATGCAACAACAACATGACATCTTTTTAACCTTACTTTATAGATGTTTTTTGACTCTTCTGCATATAGAAATGCTCTAATGACTTGTTGGAACTTCCAAACTTATATGATGCAGGTAAGACCCAAAATCAACATCTCAATTCTAATATGAAATCGTGACAAGTGTGGTCACCAGAAATGAAGGTCTTTTGTTTGGTTCTCCCTATCAGATTGGACTGTTGACGGAACTTTTGAGACTTCAACAGAACAACCTAATCCCACCTGAGGTAACTACTGAAACAATGACTGAACTTCTGGTGGAAGAGACCAATAAATATCTCAAAATAAAGTAAGTGAGATGGCACCTAAACTTGACCCATTTTGACATGATTCATTGTAACAAAAACAAAAAAATCCAACCAAACAAACATGTTCTTGCATTTGCAGGCTTTGGGAGTTTGAAGTTGAAGAATGTTTTGAGGCTTATGCCAAATTGGTAAGATTATACAATCTTGAAAAACATTGGTAGTCTATGCAGTTAACAGAATGTTTAGATCATTCTGCAATGTTCTCTTTTCAGACATTTGAGGTGAACACCAGCATGAGGATGCGAGACATTGAGTTTGAAGCGAGGAGGCTCCTGGACTCTCCTGAGATGGTCCCTCCTCAGTTAAAGTCAGTGTCTCTTGATGCACATTCATTATCTGTTCAAGCACATCATTTGTTCAGTAATCATGCTTTTTTACACCATTTTATGATTATCACCCCCAGACATCCTGAGATTATCAACAAAGCTCAGCAGTTGGCTGGGAACTTGAAGCAGCAGGATGCTACCTGCGCCAAGATCTGGACACTGTATGAGATAGTGATAGAGGTGCTTCCAAAGGTCCTGCAGGGCTTCTGGTTCTCTCCACCGAAACCCCATTTTAGCATGCCATCCCTGTATCTCAGCAAAATGGCTGTCGGGGTGACGCAGGCTGTCCTAGATTTTATCTCCTTACCATTTTCCATGAATATCTATATCCACTTTTCCAAGCTCATGAGAGACAATGTGGTCCTGTCTATTAAGGATAAAGTGAGTCAACTTTTCCCGTTGGATGAGCAAGCAAATACCAATCCTGGCTTTCAACCAGAATTGCTTAAGACAATCACACATGTCGCAGTGAGGGAAATCTGCCTGCTTTCTCCTTTCTTCACTCCTTTTTTACCTACCCCATCTGTACCATTTCATGACCACTCCTCAAGCACTGTTTTACCATTATATGATGAAGACCTGAGCGATGAGCTCATCGAAGAACCAAATTCGGCTCAATCAACTTTAGCTCTTCTCCTGTCAAGTGAAGAAAGTGATATTGAGGAGGAAAATACCACAAATGAGACGACAATCAATATAGTTTCTACCTGGTTGAGAAAAAAAATCTGCTGCTGCTGACTATTTGTCTGTGCACATTGAAGAAAGAAGTTTTGTTCATCTGACTTTAGCTCTTCTCCTGTGAAGTGAAGAAAAATCATGTTAGGCAGGATAGTCTCACAAAGAAGACAAGCAAATATAGGGTGCGTTGAGAAATTCATTCTGACACCTGAGAATGGGTTTGTTCGAAGAGGCGAAGTGTCCCCCGTGGGAATGTCGAGCGGGTGCACAAGCACTTCGTTTTTGGTTGAGTACGCATGCTCAGCTTGATGCGAGTGCACCCATATTTTGTACCTGGTTGAGGGAAAAAAAAAAAACTACTGATTACTTTCCTGTTAATTCAATGCATTCAAATTCATGACATTTATTCATTCATTATGCGCCTTGGCGAACCTTCTTTTCTTTTGGTTATTTCCTAGACTATAAAGCGCAGGTAGAAGACAGTGTTTGCAGCATTGTGTGCCATTGTCGGAGGGAACGCCGCCGACTCGGTCAATTGAAGCGGTCCAGAGAGAGCTGCACGGTCTTCAGGTCATTTAGATGCAGGAGATCGGAAAGTCCATTTAAAAGGAACTGCTAGATCTCCACTATTGGATGATGTAAAGTTGGCCACAGTGAATGGGCACTTCATTCTAGATCGCCTTCCATCCTTGCTCGTGTGTCCGTGTGTGCCAATGCACCACTTATTGGAGTCAGATCAAATAGAGAGAAATTCTCTAATCCCGTTAAAATATATTTGATATAACAACTATAAAATGTGGTTTGTTTATTTTTAAAAGATAATTTTCCCTTCGGTCGATGAAGAAAAAAATGATTGCCAGCTCCTTGTTGGGGTTTTGTATTATGTTTTTGATTGTATTTTTATTGGTGAAAATGAATTGTGACCAGCCAAATCAGTTCACTCAAACATTTGAGCAGATCAATACAAATCCAGTGTCAGAATGAATGGATCTAAAATTGGCACTTCATTTGGCATGTGATCTGATTTCTATCAAGCAAACTGTACGTGTGTGAGGCAACAATAGATTCGACTTTCCTCTGTGTGCTCACAGTTATTGCATTAAGGAAAACTCAATTTAAATAATCTCATCCAGCTATCATTTAAGAATTCGGTTCTGAATGTTTTGACCTTTTAAAAGCATTCAGAAATGCAGCAGTAAAGACAAGGGGGATTAGGCTGCATCGCCATGCACTGCAATTGGATATATAGTACGCAACATTTAATCAGCATCATATAGAATTGGAGGTAAACACTGCGAGGATGATAATACCCAAACACTCAATAAGAAACATTCCCACACAACCACAGATGAATCCCATGAGTGAAGGGGATTAATAGAGAAAATCGGCTATCCTCCAACATTGCGGTTAAGAGTGGTTTCAAGGCTGTTGTTAAGCTTGAAAATACCTCCAAACTGTCAGTGAGAGGATAATGTGATTCTCTAGAGCCTTACAATAGCCATCCATCCAAGTTCCATACCACCGCCAAACATTCTTGGAAAGGACTGGAGCCAGTCCCATCTGATTTAGTAAAAGCCGAAGACAGATTTGAAATTAAAACCTCCTTGGTGAAAAGCAGCAGTGCGACCTACAAACTGCCAAATGCACACTAATTGGTAATGTTGTATAGAATGGTCCACAGATTTAAAAAATACCAATTGAAAGTAATCCTTTTATCAATTTAAAAATGTTTCATCCTTGGTGGGCAATTAAACAAAAACAACCATAGGAAGTTGTGTTGGAGGTTTTGCATTATGGAAATTAGTCACATGCCTGAAAATTAGCAACACTTATTAGCATATTTGTTATTGTTTCATTTGTTTCCCAACACAATTTAATGTTTCTCTTCAGACTTTAAGATGATGCCTAGTTTCAGTGGGATCTTAATTATGGTGGTGCTCTGACCAGCATCTGAATTTCTCAAAGCTTTCCTTAAGAGCAGGTTTGTCATCGTTGGCTTCAATCATGGAACATTATTATAATCCATCAGTGTTTAATCAATAATGGCTTTAAAGCACAAAATAGACTAGTTATACCGCCCAATATTCGATATATTCAAGTGACTATAAACCTCTGAGCCATACTTCTTATTAATAGTGACAAAACTACTGAACGCAGTACAAACTGCTTGCTGTGACTTTTTTTACACAGTGACCTTTAATACAGTATATCCTCTATACTCTATGACATTCACATAAGACAATCTGGTGTTTGTGTTTCATTAAAAGTATTATGTAACTACTTCTGTGAAGGATTTCTTGTTATCACTGACACGGTAAAGTGCTTTGAATACATTACCCTGACTGATTTTTTGTGCATGTTTCATCTGTAATTTAAGAAACCATCCATCCATTTTATTACCCCACTAATCTGGGGGCTGGTTGACGGGGCAGTGGTTGAAACGGAAATACCTGACTGCAGATGCTGTAACCAATCAACCTTTGGATCTCCTGCTTTATTCATCCCTCTCTCGTAAACAAGGTCGCAAGATAACACCTCTGCTTCGGACAGGATCTCTAACCCAGCAACCTTTTGGAGAACCACTACCTCAGATCTGAACTACATCTATCTGCAAAAGACAAGGACATAATATCGAGGTCACCAAACTAGACCCCTGAATCCCTCGATGGCATCTCGAAATTCTGTGACAAAAAGGCAGTCTTGGCAGAGTTCTACACTCACTGGAGATAAATGTGACTTGTGGCCACAAATGTGGATCAAACTCTGGCACGCGTCGCACAGGGACCAATCAATCCTTATTAGTAGGACCGATACTCAGTAGTCCTCACCACATGACTGTCCAAGGGACACAGTTGAACACCTCCAAGTCCACAAAGCACATATAGACCTTTTGGGCTTACGATAAATGGTCCAGTGTTCCACGGCTAGGACAAAACCGACTGCTACTCCTGAGATTCAGATTCCTGATGGATGTCCCTCTCCAGCACCCATGAATAGATCTGACTAGTGATATTCCTATAGTTGGAACACATCCTCCAGACAGCCACCATGGTCTTCCCATCCAGATGGTCTGTCCCCAATGTCCACACAATGTTCCAGGGGCGTGTCACCAGGACAGCCCCACATCATCCAGAACTTCGAGAGCTGCGACTTCAACTGTAGCAAGAGGCTAGCCAGCCTCAGAGTCCAAAGACTGCTTCCAAATAGGAAGGCACATCGATGGAATTGAGCAAGTCTATTCTCCCCATCGACTCACAACATCCTGAGTTGAGGTCAGCAGTACCCAGTCTCCGCTACACACAACATCAATGATGCACTGCTTCCTTTTGTGATGCCAGACGGTGGACGAGAACTTTCCATGGCCTCACCAAACTCTCATGCCGGATATCTTGTGTCAATGCCCATCAAAGCTTACCCTGCCAGTAGCCTTCAACTGCCTCCGCAATTTCTTCTGCTACTGCAGGAGTACTCTGCAGCAAGTCATGACACATTGCTCTCTCCAAAGCAAAATGCATATCTTTCAAATATTGCAAACAAATCTGTCTAAATTTGTGTAAGATGACAATCCAAATACCTCACAAATGTGGCATATTAAGATGCTGATAGATTATGAATTGAGTTACTAGCTTGGTCACGGAATGAAAAAAAGCTCTGAGTCAAGGTAGCACTGTAATTGTTGTCTAGCAATCACAAATGCTCTTGGAGTGCATTTAAGGCCCTCAAGCTGTAGCTTTCCATCTTGTTCTTTTGACCGTGGCCATTGCATGTGACAAATGTGTCTGCTCTCTTTGCTTGCTTTTTCTCTTTTATGATAACGGTTGGATTTACTAACCTGCCTGCCCCACTGTCTATATGTTTACTACCTGGTCAGTGGTGACTCCTCTTAAAAGAGCCGATGTCCTCTCATCACCGTGTTGTTGAAAGTGGAGGGAGGTGGGTGGTGCAGTGGGAGAGCTACGTGTTGCTGCGCAGCAACAGATAGAAACGAGATGTTGGGGAGAGAGAGAGAGAGAGAGAGAGAGAGAGAGAGAGAGAGAGAGAGAGAGAGAGAGAGAGAGAGAGAGAGAGAGAGAGAGAGAGAGAGAGAGAGAGAGAGAGAGAGAAGCCAGAGAGAGGGGGATGGAATAGAGCGAGCCAGAGAGAGGAATCCCCTTGTTCAAACAAAAGCAGTTGTCAGGGCGTGTGTCTGCCTGCATGCGCTCATAGTCCAGACCTATCCGAGGCTGTGATGCTGCAAGCACAGACGGACTATTTTCTTGCCTATTTGAGAAAGGAGTGTCAGTTCTTTTTGTATGGCTGCATCTTCACATGTGGCATCACTCCCCTTTGGAGGAGTTCATCCCAATCAATGTGACTGAGACGCGCCTGCAGTTTTCCAGGAAATACATGTTCATTTGTGCAATCTAGGGGGACAACTTGGCCACAAATTGACAGGATGCCATCAGTGGAATCATCTGTCGGGATTTGGTGAGCCGGTTGCGGTAAGTTCTTTGTTTCAGTGTTTGCTTCTAATTCTTGTGAATGCGTGTGAGGGGAACACGTGGTTGTACCGTAAATAGATGGTGGTTAATTGCAAAGCACAAGCCAGCAAATAGTTCACTTACATCAATGTTTCTATTGAGATTTTCTTCTTGGATTTTTCTTTGTGTGCATGCTCAGATATGACGGGTCAGGCCCTGAGGGAACCTGGTGGCAGGGCTCCCGCAGGGGACAGTGCCGCTATCCGCATCAACGTGGGTGGCTTCAAGAAGCGTCTCCACACAGACACGCTGTCTCGGTTTCCGGAGACACGACTGGCGCGTCTTCTCCAATGCCGCTCCAAGGAATCCATATTGGAGCTGTGCGACGACTATGATGACGCAGAAAAAGAGTTTTACTTTGACAGGAACCCCACACTTTTCCCCTACGTGTTGAATTTCTACAACACGGGCCGGCTGCATGTCATGGCCGAGCTGTGCATCTTCTCTTTCAGCCAGGAGATCGAGTACTGGGGTATTAACGAGTTCTTTCTCGACTCCTGCTGCAGTGGCTCCTACCACTGTCGGAAAATGAATCAAGACCGGGAAGAGTGGGAGGACAGGAGTGATGAAGGAAGCACCACTTCCTCGTTTGACGAGCTGTTGGAGTTCTACAATGACGCCACTAAATTTGACAAGCAGCCGCTGGGGAGCATCCGCAGGCGCATTTGGTTGATATTGGACAACCCAGGCTACTCTGTGGCCAGCCGCGTGATCAGCATCTTCTCCATCCTGGTGGTGCTTGGCTCCATCGCCACTATGTGCATGAACAGCATGAGTGAGTTCAGCCTCTTAGACGCCGAGGGGCAGCCCAAGGAAGACCTGCGCTTTGAGATCGTGGAACACTTGGGCATCGCATGGTTCACACTAGAACTGCTGGCCAGGTTCGCAGTGGCCCCGGACCTTGTGCACTTCTTCGAGCTCCCGTTGAACGTGATCGACTTGGTGTCCATACTTCCCTTTTACTTGACGCTCGTCATCAACCTGGTGGTGGAGAGCAGCCCGGCGTTGGCCAACCTAGGCCGTGTTGCTCAAGTGTTGAGGCTCATGAGGATTTTCCGGATTCTGAAGCTGGCGCGCCACTCGACCGGGCTGCGCTCCCTGGGGGCCACCTTGAGAAACAGCTACAAGGAGGTTGGCCTGCTGCTTCTGTATCTCGCGGTCGGAGTGTCTTTCTTCTCTGTCATGGCGTACACAGTCGAGAAAGAAGACAGCGAGGACCTGTCCACCATCCCAGCGTGCTGGTGGTGGGCCACGGTGAGCATGACCACCGTGGGCTACGGAGACGTGGTACCCTTGTCAATTGCGGGCAAGCTGACAGCCTCGGCCTGCATTCTGGCGGGAATCTTAGTCGTAGTGCTTCCAATCACACTCATTTTTAATAAATTCTCCCTGTTTTACAAGAGACAAAAACAACTGGAGATCGCAATGCGAAGCTGTGACTTTGACGAAGGTATTAAAGAGGTCCCCTCTGTCAATTTGAGGAACTATTATGCGCACAAAGTCAAGTCTCTTATGGCCAGCTTGTCAAACATGAGCCGGAGTTCACCCAGTGAGCACAGTCTGAATGAGTCAATACACTGAGGGTGGTCTTTTGGGCAGTGGCCCGCGTACCGAAGCATCTGGCTTTAAAGCTCTATCAACTTCCATCATGTGGGACACAGGGTTGTGGGAAATTAGAAACACTTTCCATGACAAGTTGGATGGGTTTTGCAATTGTAGAGTGATGAACTGGAAATTTGGGGTACTGATCATGAATTTCATGCAGTTATAACAAAGAATGTTTTGTTTTAGATGTTTTCTTTATTTGATGCTTTATAGAAAATTGCACTGTTATTGCAGCTCATATGTTAACCAGCCCCCCCCCCCCAAAACAAACAAACAAAACAAAAAACAAATAACATTATATAATATGAAAGCAGCACATTGATCTAGGGGCCCAGAGTTCTGAGATTTTACATTTGAATCTCAGATTCTGTCTTTCTGTGTGGCATTTGCATGTTTTTCGTGTGTACTTTGGCCTCCGTATATGCAGGGCAGAGTAAATTAAATAGAAAATTTAAATTGTCTATAGGTGAGAATGAGTTTTAATAGTTATTTATGTGCCTTGTGAGTGTCTGCTGATCATCTAGCTCAAAGCCAGCTGTGATAAGCTTATGAACACCAGTAACCTTAGGAGAAAATGTGGGATATAAATGAATGCATTTCAAACAATCATCTTGAATACTTTGTTTTAGATATTTTATATGTATTTATTTTTTTACATATTATCAATTCTTTGTAGAAAATGTCTTTGTTGCAGCAGCCACACAGTAGTATGCATAAAAGTGGTGTCAAAATGCAAAGTAAAATATGCTTATATACAATTCTGTAAAATCTGTAACTGTCAAAAATCAGACCATGCAATGATGTACTCACATTCTGAAAACAAGTCAAGGCTATTTTATCTCTGAAAAAAATACAAACTGAAACGGATTATCACGTTTTTAAATTTATTTCAATTCAGGGATAGATTTGCACCCATTTAAGTCAAGTGGTTTTAAATATGTTTCAAAGACATCATTTGTGTGGATAAGTACAAAACAAAAATACATTCATGTTAACAGATACCCTAATTTTCAGTTTATTCAAGTGATTTGTTCTCAATGCCCATGTCTTTCCATGGAAAGTATTCAACTTGGAGTTTTGCAACCTTTCCTACTCTTCTCTGTAGCTGCGTGCAATAATCTTCGTGTCAGTTCTCAGTGGAAATAACAGAAAATTTAGTGGCGTCTGAGTATATCCTCTCACCGTGGAGAAATAGTGTTTGACAAAAACATTCAATGAAAATGACTGAGAATGCCGTGGTTGTTTTTGGTCAGTATACTATGTAGTCCAGCCTTCACTTACTTGTTGTTAAATCTGAAGTGCACTGTAAAAGGTGTGATTTTAGGAAGAGTCAAACTTGACATTGTGGTTTTGCAACATGGTTACTTCAGATGTCTGTCATGCAAAGTGAATTAAACAAAACAACTACGTATGTTAATTGTTTTTGGTTTTTCTTCATGTAGATTATGTTTAGCCTAGTGGTACTTAATCAAAGACGAACAGATGGACATTTGTATTGTTCTATATACGTAGTTCAGGGATGGCACTACACTAGGTACTATCACTCGATGACAAATCTGTGTTGGTCCAAGTTAAGCCCCTCCAGCACATTATTTCATATTCTAAAATATATTTCCAAGTTACTTCCTCAGCTCATTTATCTTTTTGTCAAGTCTCCCTATCGCCCTAGGAGTGAAAAAGATCCTGAAGCTGTGCTTGGAGCTGAATGAGTAAAATGCTCAGATACAAATAATTCATACTGTACACAAGCAGGTTTGGGTTTGAACCTGAATGTTTGGGTTTGAATCTTAGTTCAGACATGTTTAGGTCACGTTAGGTTAAAAGTCAGATGGAACAGGCAGAAATACTAAACAATACAGCTTTCCAACTGAAATAATGGGATATTAATGGATGACATTTTGAATACAATATTAAAGGTAGTTGCAAAAAAAAAAAAATCTGTTGGTTGGCACAGAGGACCATTCGAAGGTCATCAAGCTTCCTTGCAGCTGGCACAGGCTGAACTCCTGATTACTAGTTCAGGAAAATGAGGAGATCGGTCCAATGTCATCCAAATATAAGTGTATGTAGGTCACTGGTACTCCTGAGGAGGAAGATGGAAACGTTTCACCCCTCCCTTCTCCCTTTTGGTTTGTCTGCACCATTATCCTCTGACAGTAGCGACAGTTAAGAAGAGAGCTTAGCACTTGTTTGACAGTTGGCACACAGCTAAAGTAGACTACACATAATTGGGTCTAATATGAGCCTGTTCCCCCTTCTGATCAAAGTCAACAAAGGCCCCATTATCAGATGTCTATCAAAGATTATTGTGATTATTTATACGGTCACAAATCCTGATACGTGTGGTCAACACCAACAATGGGCACAAAACAAGAGCCAATTAGGAAACCCTCGGAAGCTTGGACTGTTGCCACATACAAAAGGAAAGTGTTTGTACTGTATATATTGTGCGTGTATCATATCTGCGACTTCACCTCAGTCATTCAGCGCAACAACAAAAAACCAAGAGAGAAGTTTTCAGGAAATACACATGCAGATCGTTGCAGCGTCTGCAGTGGTGTGGACTCCGTATTTATCGGTAGTAATGAAGAAGCTGACCTGAAAGGCGGGTTGAGCTATGTTCCTACCGTCATGGGCTGTGGGTCAAGAGTGAAAGAACAAGATCCCAGATAAAAGTGGCCGAGATTAGTTTCTTCTGCAGGGTCTCCGGGCCCCCACTTAGAGATACGGTGAGAAGCTCGGTCATCCGGGAGGGACTCGGAGTTGAGCCGCTGCTCGATTAAGATTCTCGGGTATCTGGTTAGGATGCCGCCGAGACGCCTGCCTCACTGATGATGTGTTCCGAGCATGTCTCGCAGGCATGTGGCCCTGGGGACCAGCCAGGACACACTAGACACTATATTGCCAAATTGGAAACTAAAATCTTCACATATCATGTTGTATTTTACAAACATGCCAAAATTATTGTCAATGATTGCATTCCTGTTGTGCTCACCTTCAAATGGAAAAACCTTTGAAGTCATGACTTCCTTATCTCTTTTCCTAAAATAGAAAAAGGAACAACGAGTGACAGATGCAAAAGAGTGATAGCCTGCCTGAAACCTGCCACTTCGTGTCTGGGTACCCTTTCAGCTCCAACTCCATTCAAGCAACGTAACACTTGGTTGTGGCATGTCACTGCATACAGAATATGCCTGAAAATAAGGGTTTGGATTTTGACCTTTGCGGCGCTATCGGCAGCCCAACTTCCAAGTGATTCCCTCGAGGCTCTCACCATTCAATGAAAATGTCACAACAGTATTCCTCCCATAAAAGACCCGTTCCCCTCATCATATCTTTAATCATGTCAGACCACAAACTCATTGAAAGCACTTCATTACTTTTTCATAGATGTTCTTCGACTCAATTTAAACACCTTTTCACACCTACACATATTTGCTCCTTAGGCCATTATTTATTTCACTATCTCACAGTTGCAGAGATAGTGACGAATGAGTGAAAGAAAGCCTGCTTTGCTTTGAATGCCCGAGCAAGCCTGCTCTGCTTTGGACGCCAGAGCGAGCCTTTACTCCATCAGTCAGGTTTTCCCTTATTTGGACGTGTGAATCAATTTATTCCGGTCTGGTGATGCATCTGTACTCAAGTCACATCAGAGAGAATGGCGTCTGACTAGAATGGGTGTGGACTAAATGATGTTTTGTCACTGCTGATCTTGTAAACCCTCCTCCAAGGACACTCATTCGTTCATTCAGACGGAACAATGGCAAAGGACCTATCAACACGAATGGTAAATGTCAGAGTTGCCTTTTAGAAGTATTGCTCCTTTTATAGCACATGCCAAATACTAAAATTGAATTAGCCCAAAGCTCCTAATGTAATCAGAGGCAGTGCTGTAATGTCAAGACGGCAAATACAAAAAGTCATACTATTAAACGGTGCCATTTGGAGCATGAATGTAGAACGAGCTAAACTGGATGGCCACATTACGAGTAGTAAAATATTTACTGGCGTCCTTTTTTTATGGCTGTAGGTACCCTCACGCTATAGAATCACATAATAATAACTGCCCCATATCCATAATTACTATTGTACATGCAACTGGTAATTACAGCCTTGACTAAATGTATAAGACAGAAACACAGCCAATGACATTTCCAGAGTCGCAACAAAGCTGTTCATTACCGTAAGCAGTCTGTCATCTGTCAAGTTTGTAATGGATTGCAAAGCACTTACACAAATTTCATGCAGAAGAAATTATCCCGTTAAGACAGCCTCTGATCGGGGCCCAAACAGGTGAGTGCCAGCGGCATGGCATATCACAAGGCATAAATGTGCTCAATAAATGTTTTCAATTTTCAATTGTAATAGGTGTCAAGTGAAACAGACGACTCTGTGAACTTGAATTAAAATGCAGTAATAATGTCACTGTCGCGAGGCATTTAGTTAGTCGTTATTTGTGCTGCAATTGACTATGCTACACTTTGTCTTTCTGCTAACCTTGTTGGGTGGCTGAAAATTCTAATTTTATTGGTTTAACATGGTATCCGCGTGGTGAATGCAAGTCTTTGCAATAGTCTTCATTATTTTGAGTCACAAAGAACATAATGCATTATGCGGTTTTAAGCTAGACAATTAGGAGTGTTAATGTGATGTAATTGTTCAGTCTAATGTTCACACCTCTGGATAAGTTACATTCTTTAATTAAGGTTTTTGAAATGTGTAAGGAAGCTGAACTACCCGTAGCAGCCCGAGGGAGGCAGTTAAAAGGCAGCAATGCAGGGAAATCTCTAAAATATTTATGTAAATAAAATGACAAACATACTGTATTATAGGTACCACATACTGTGGCTGGATAAAATAAAGAATCTTAATTGAAAATAAAAAAAATAAAAAGTATGAACATACAACCACAGATAATAGGACGTACAACATGTGGCATATTACAATGATGCACACAATACGAGTTTACTGTTTGTATTCTACCTCCCAAGAAAGTCTAAGCTTGATTCACATAAAAATCTTACATCATACCTGTGTCCTTGTTTCAAACAATTTTCTTGTTGTTAAAGAGCACCACCGTGCTGGAGACATTTCTTCAGTCTGGTGTAAAGTCTGTTTTGGGGAACACAAACAGCACAGCATTTTTGATTGAGGACCGGAGTGAAACACATCATTTGTGTGCACGCTTATGTGTTTTATTTGTCTGACACGAGTGGATATCGGTCAACGTCATATTGTATTTTTGAAGAAAAAAAAAATTTCAGATCAAAAGTATCGTTCTGATATCTTCAAATCTAATTTAAGCGGAACAATTGTGACATTTATAGATTTTGGCTGATATGAAAAAATATTATTATATTATATATATATATATATAATATTATTATGCCATGTCACCCAGCCCTAAATTGTTTTTACGTAATACTGGTTTGTGGTGCAAAAAAAGATAAGGAACAAGTCCTAATAAAATGCCACAGGTACATGGAATAAACAAGAGTTTGCCCCAGCACACATAGAGCCTCATTATGGAAAGGACCATACAACAGTTGCCTGCACGGCTTCCAGGCTTTTGTAAAGAACTATTGACTTCAAAATGGCACAGTCTGTCACAGTTGCGCTGTGGCTATCGGCATGCTATCCAGCACCAAGATAGATATCTGCCTATACTAACTTTAATGAGGTGCTTACATTTACACAGAAAAGCATTTCGGAGATCGATTGGTGCCTGCATTCGGCTACTCATTTTCAGCATGAGTCAACATATCTTGTCATCTAATACCTTCTCTAATCTCCCAAAAATCGAACCTAAATAAAACGGGCCAAAAAAAATCACCACACATTGTCAGAGTGGAGAAATGTACATTTTGTAGTCTGCTTGCATACTATATACGTACATCCTTCATTCCTTCACGTCTACTGTAAGGTTCTCTTTCTCTAGTTCAAATCAAACAAAATGTTTCATCGTTGTCTTGGTTTATTTCCATTCAAAAATTCCAAGAAAGAAAGAAAAAAGAAGGAATTTAAATTATATTCCCATTATTGTTTGATATATGTTGTTTTATTTTTATTATTACTGTTATTATTATTATTACACTGGAAAAATATGAGCATGCTGATGCCATAATTAATAATGCAGCCTCTGGCAAATAACTGACTATAATGCATAACTGTGTGTCGGGATGTTCAAGCCAAGGACTTATGTACCTTCTGAATGTTACCCGACACTTAATCAGCAACCTTTCTCCCCTCACCATTTTTCCTCATTCCGAGAGGAAACCACTGGGAGTGAGAGAAAGCATCTTGATTGTTTTTAATCAAAACAATAGGCTCTCTCTCCAGGACCAGATGCCTCCAGCAGCCCAACCGTATAATTGAGAAGAATTATATTGCCAGGTTGAGACGAGAGGGGCTTCTTTTCCATGCATATGCTTTAAGGATCATGGAATAGAAGCACGGAAGGAAAATTTTATGACGCAAATGACGACGCCTACTTATTGGCTGTTCTTGGTAGACACTTGTTTTTTGGGGGCAACAAACTTGTTGTGCAGAGAATGGTATTGGGCATCTCTAAACGACCATGTTTTTTTCCATGCAAAATGTAATCAGCAAAGAAAAATGTGTCATTCAGTGTCACATGAGCAGATACGATATAATACAAATAATATGCCAGAAAAGTGTCAAACTTTTTCATACTATATTATTTCTAGGAGTGTGAAATTTATATGGAGTATATAATTTATGGTACAAAATTAGTTCTTCAGAGACAACAGTTCTATTTATATACACTATATGATATGCAAACACTAGACATCATATGGTGCACTTCATTACAATAATAAAAAATAAATGGTTTTAATGTCACAAGTAATACCCCCCCCCCCCCCACACCATATCCAGTCTAATATCCCACTTCTACTGTGTTGCATCCATACTTGAACTGTAATGAATGCTGCTTGGATTGTTTTAAACTTGCTTTTGCTCTACCGCTAATTATTATTATTTTTCTAGTGAAGGTAGAGCGTCTATTTTTTTCATTTGGTCGATTCAAAGTCTTAACAGTATAATTTCTTTCATCAGTTTCTAATGGGTTTTGAAAATGTCAAAATGTTGTAAAATGGCTTGCAGTGAATGAGTTAAGACGTAAAGTGCCTTTGTCGAGAGCAGCTTCTTACCATCAATTAAGGATGACAAGTCAAGACAACTTTTGAGCCCATCTAGTGCTTGTATAAACATTCCAAAATGGTCACTAAAAAGCCATTTATTTAGACGAGCATTCACGTAACACCTTATTTATGTGTAACTTTCATTATACAGCACAGTGCACAAGTGATAAGCAAGACGGATGAGTGGATGAACTTTAAGCACATGAAGCACTTTGGGGGTCCTCTTGGTAAAAAGTGCTGCATCGTGAAAATGTCCTGAGATTCTGTTGGGCCAAACCCAGCGGACTGGATCTCATGCACTGCCTCTTCTCCCCCCGTCGCTCAGTAGCAGGTGTTCCCAGCATCTGGAGGCTTTCTCCTATTAGCAGAAGAGGAGCCACAGCGTAGGAAAGAAAAAAAAAAGAGAGGACACTTTGCTAAAAGTGGCAATCTAGTGGAGAAATGACTTATTAATGTAACATAGAAATATGGATGATTGCAAGTTTTTACAACCCAGCAAGCTTTGTGCGATTAAAGTCAACCATCTGTGTGGATATTCATGCCAAAAGAGAATTTGATTTAATATAAAATTCCTATTACAGACAAAATCACTCCGTTACGGAGCTCAGGTTGGCAGGACTCGGCTCTCCACCCACAGAGCTCTTTCATAATGTCTAAGAGTGAACTCATGGTCAAATTTGGACGTGTCCAAGTGTTTGAAAGGAATAACAATGCACTGTGAGTGCTGCGCACAATGCCAAAAATCAGTGTCGAGTGTGGAGTGGGTTACAGCACTTTTGATATTCGTCCGCACTGGCTAAAAAATAAGATTTTTGTGCCCATAATTTTCACATTCTATAATAATTTTTATTTCAATGAATGTACAATCTTTCTCTGTATTGTGAAATACGGACAGTCTTGTGTTTTGTTGCCAACACTTTTTTTTTTATTTATTTATTTATTTATTTATTTATTTATTTATTTATTTATTTATTTATTTATTTATTTATTTATTTATTTATTTATTTATTTATTTATTTATTTATTTATTTATTTATTTATTTATTTATTTATTTATTTATTTATTTATTTAAACACATTGATTTCCCTAGGTGCTTCTCAGCCAATTTCCTCTTGAAACTTGTTTTTTTCCCACATGGCTTCGCTCATGAAGATGAGACGATAGTGCTGGTAATTAGTTGTGAGATGTGCAAGAGGTTCAACAAGGACTTCTAGAGTGAGAGAGCATACTTGACAGCCGGACAAAGATAATGAACAGGTCCAAGATAAGAACCCTTGGTAGCAAGTATTCTGAACTCAGTGGTGTCACTGTGAAGAGGACACATTTGGGTCTTGAACAGCCAGCCACATTATCGTTCACACTTATTTCATTCGTTCTTTTCCATTCAAAGCAATGTAAACTCATAACACTTTAAACCTAAATACACTTCTATTGTTCAGTTCCGAAATAGAGCCTGAGAGAGCCAGAAAGAGAGAGAGATTTTAAAAAAATAAATCAAATTCCATTAAATTACAAGCCATTGTATGCAGTTGAATCTTTTGTGATAAATCTTCCAGAGGAAAAGCGGTGAAAAGAGGGACAGAGGCAGTCGTGCTCAACAGCAGCATTAATGAGCAGGCGGTTGTGCCCATAAACACACACACAACTGCCCACCCAGCCCACGGTGATTCTCTCATCTCCATCAACATCCACTCAATACGAAACAACAGGATGGCCATGTTTACGACAAACAAGGTAACGACACATAAGAGAAATTCAATCAGCGGTGGCCTTAAGTGTGTCAACAAGGAAAAGTGGCATGTAGAATAGTGCTATGAATAAAGTCTATTTTGCCAAAACTAAACGATGAGGTGTCCACCATTGATAGTTTGTTGAAAATCAACAACCTCCAATGAGACGATGTGCTCAAGAATTAGAACAGAACACAAAAATACGAAGCTGCAAGCTTAAAGCAAATGTGTCACCGAATTTGAACACAGAAGCCGACATGCATAAAAACAGAGCGCATGAAAGAAATTTCACGTTCTGACTGTGCATCCGAGCTTAAATAGACAGACACCAGGCCATGCAATCATGACAAAATAAAGGTGACAACAAAAAGGAGGACAGCAGCTTAGCAAGCGACCCAAAATGCAGTCACCACCAGTCAACAAAATGAGCAGAACCTTGTCACTCTTTTGTTACTCCCATCAACCTCCATTAAATTGGGCATTTGGAAAAAAGATTATTCAATCTGAACATTACCACATTGTCTCCAGCAATATATGTTGTTACTGTATGAAAAACCAGATTGTGAAATGACATTAGTGTGACCAGGGAGGATCATTAGGTCGACAATTGCTCAGATGAGGTGATTTCCCAAATGAGGAGCAGTTATGCTGTGTTCATGTATATTCAGTTTGAAGCAGCAGAGCGTGGATGCTCCAGTCATCTCTTTGCCACCAATCTAGCTCAGTCCTCTGGATTTCTCTGTCATCACTCGACACACCTCTTTGACACTCCGAGTCATGTTCCCGGGCTCGAGACATTGAGGTAAATCTCTACTGATTGCTGTATTGTGTTGTTTCTTGGTGCTTAGAGAGTTGCCAGGGGCTGTAGATCAGCTTTGTTCAAAATGCAGTTTGTTCTGCAGGCCAGCGAATTGCACCGTCAGAAACGTTAACGTAATTTATTTCCACGGCCATTTAGCACAAGCTCCCCTAACAATGACTCACACAGGAGCAGAGGCGCTGCGCTGCTAATGATGTTTAGCACAAATCAACACAAAGCTGCATTAAAAATACACCTTCAGAGGAAAAACAACAGTCGAAAGACTTAGCTTCACACAGGGATGCAATTCCACATTTAAAAATAATCAAACGCTGTGAATGTGTTCATTAATATTCATCTATGTCAAGACATTCAATTCTCAGTGAAATTATCAACAATAATTTAACAAGGTAGGAAAAAGATGAAAAATAATTTGCAACATTTTTTTTTATTTTTGAAGCAAATGTAAAATTGTATTACATTATTATGTAATGCTCAGCGTGATCACAGACTGGATAGATGTGTTTAAGACCAAGTGAATAGAGGAGATAGGAAACACGACAGTAGACAGTGAAGTAAAGAAGGAACACACGACACTATGTACGTCACTCTATGGACTCTATTTTTATGGCTGGCATCCATACAAAAATCCACCAAAAAATCTTAAAATACAAAAAAGAAACTAATTGCTATTCCAATACTGTACAGAAAGAGGAGAGTGGCAATACTGAATAAGACAAGAGCTCATCTTTATGTGCTCAGGGATTTAGTTGTGTGTTTATCTAATTCTCAACATCACTTTATCATCAATTTTGATTCGCTGACACCATGATGCCAGGATAATGAAGCCAGGGAGATGATTGCCAATTTGACAATTAGGAATTGCAGAAAAGTACACAGTAGGTAGATAGGGTAAAATATAAAAATCATGTAGTGCAACACTTACACCTACTGGTAGAGAATTGAATTGCATCTTCACAAACTAACGTCAAATGTTTGCAAAAAGGATTACAAAAGTAGCAAAACAATTTCCCAAAACAATTTCATAACATTTGCTTATTTGCTGAATGCTGACTTATGTCATGTCATTGTCATTTTACTCTAAATCTAAAAATATATATATATTATTAAACAGCGTATTTATTTATTTATCTGTGGATTTATTTATTTAGTTGCCTGTTTACTGGTACTCATACTGTTCAACAGGCACAAATACTTAATATATATAATTTTATATAAATATTTTTACGTACTCATGTGAGTCTGGAATGTATTCCCTGCGATAAGCAGGGCTTTGACTGTCTTACACATTAATTTACAATTGACTGGTTGACCCCATTAGAATAGGTCACCCACACAGGTGTCAACATAGCAAACAAACTCTGAGACAGATAATGTCTTCTTTTCACCGCACAAATGAGGACAATGAGTTTGAGTCTTGCACTTTCTATTTGCTTCAAGATTGTCCAGATAAGCCTTGAGGTTCACTGCTTCAGTCTTTCTTGGCCTGTTGTTGCTGGCATTGTTGCCCTCTGTATTTCTTCCTTCCAACCAATTATCTGTGCCTCCTGAGTTTTTACATGTTCGAATTTGTTGTTTATTGAAACACGTTATGTCAGACCAATACCAATTATAGTAATCACTCTGAGTTCTCACCAATACTGAGTACTAATATCACTAGTCTTTTGAAAAATTTCATTAAAATCAAAGACCTTTGTGTCTGATAGATGATTTGCCATTGTATAGGCAAGGTATAGCGCCAACGACTGCCAGGAGAACTCACTGAATGTCAGACTTTGAATGTCATCGTGGCCCCTGCATTTATTATGATTACTAAATTACAAGCTCACGTCAAAATAATAACTTTGTCAGGACAAAGTCAGCAATTTTATATTTAAATTGTGTCAGCTCGACTATATCTTATTTCTTTCAGAGCTTCTTACTGTTGTGTCTCTTTCTTTCTTTCTTTCTTTCTTTCTTTCTTTCTTTCTTTCTTTCTTTCTTTCTTTCTTTCTTTCTTTCTTTCTTTCTTTCTTTCTTTCTTTCTTTCTTTCTTTCTTTCTTTCTTTCTTTCTTTCTTTCTTTCTTTCTTTCTTTCTTTCTTTCTTTCTTTCTTTCTTTCTTTCTTTCCTTCTCCCACACAGTCTTGAGGCCAAGCACATTAAATGAAAGACAGGTCCCATCAACACCTGCGCTACAAGAAGCCCCCTGCGGTCTCATTCGAGAACATTCTCTCCCCGGGGCAATTGGATTTTCACTCAGAAAGAAGGTTCTGGCGACAGCTGTTTGACGTTGCTCTTGAAGCGAAGACTGCTGCTGCTGTCTTTCGGAAAAAACATTTAAAGGACATTAGGCGGCTTGGATCTGACTTCAAATGGAAACTCATTGAGGGTGCGAAAGGGTCTGACTGTGCAGCAGCTTGAACAATTAGCTGTTGCTGAGTGTCTGGTTCTATTTAAGAGGGGCAGACAGTGAAAGGCTGTTAAGAAACAAGGATCTCCCCTGTAAACACAATATGTGCAAGGAATGGGGGCGGGAATGTGAGCTGAGTTTGATATTGTCTGTTTGATATTGACATGTCAAATGTGACAAATATGTGGGATTAAGTCTGGGGTTAAATTAAGAACAGAGAGGGTTGTTTTTGGAGGGGGGTGCATATCTCCTTACAACTGAAATTGTTTTGCTCTGATCTGACTGATATGTGAGGCAATAATCTCTGAAGAGATGGGAAGAAGAGGTCCCACAAAAGTGGAGTCAAAGCCGTGTGCGGCCGGCTTGATGAGATTCATAAAGTCGACTTTTTTTTCACCTTCCCTTCAGGGAGGAGAGAGCCGACCTGATGATGTCATCAACACGGTCGCATTAACCACGAGTGAGTTACAGGAAGCTTGAGCAATCCATCAAAAGTACAAAAGTCATTATTGTAATTCTTTAGGGGCTGAAGGCTACGCTGAGCGTGCATTCATCCCTCATTAAAAAAGAGAAGGTTTCTCCACAGGCTAATGATAGAGACGTGTGTGCGGAGGAGCAAAAGTGAAATCATGCATGCATCACTGTGCATGTCATGATTGTGTGTTTAAGTGTGAGAGAGATCGAGCGGGAGATTCGCCTCATTGCATTTGCTACCAATCGGACTCCCCTCGTGTTGGGCTCAGAGCCGGGGTGCTACAGGTCGGAGGTCCTTACCGGAATGCTGTCTGAACAGAAGCCTGAAATGTTATTAAGAAACTGTAGGAGGAAGAGAAAGCGTATGCCATATTTCTTTCCTCGCAAGCTCACATTAAACATCAGCAATTAGCTTTAATTCTTTGCAGATTTCTTGTGAATTGAAGCCACAGTGATGGAACTCTGATAGGTTTGGCACTTATACGACATTGTAATGGTTTCTCATCACTGCTCTCTGTGGGTTATAATTTCAACTGACCTTCATAATTGCTGGAATTATTGCCTTTTGAGTTAGACTTCGTTGACCGCAAAGGATTTTAAGATAAGTATTAAAACATATGGTTATATTAACAGTTTTTTTTGTTTTTATACGAGTAAGTCTGCCTCAGAGTCGAGAGGTTCAATGTTCCAATTGCAGTTCAGGACTTCCTGTGTGGAGTTTCTGTCACTTAGTCCGGTTTCCTCCTACATTCCACAATTATGCGTTAGATTAACTGACGATTAGTCTAATTGTCCACTTGTGCTGCGTTGTCTTGTCAGTCTGTATTGAGTT
Organism: Syngnathus typhle; assembly: GCF_033458585.1. Lineage (NCBI taxonomy): Eukaryota > Metazoa > Chordata > Actinopteri > Syngnathiformes > Syngnathidae > Syngnathus > Syngnathus typhle. The sequence continues at coordinate 8,262,044 of NC_083747.1, read as the reverse complement.
CCTGTTTTCCATTCACCTTGTCTCTGGTCATTATCATATGCTGTGCCTTATGTTCTATGTGAGTGTGTTACACATGTTTTCTATTGTCTCAGTTTATCTTTTTCTGCTTCTTTTAAAAATGTTTAAATCATCCACTGTCAAAGATCCAACTGTTATGCAGTGTTTTGGTTGAGAAATCACACATGGATAAAGAAATAGCTAGAGGATTGTTGTCTTCTTAGCTCAGGTGGCATTTGCCCTTTTCAAGCTGATAGCAAGTCTTGCATAGATGTAAAAACAAAATAACGATATTCTATTTCGAGCCTTTTTTGACAGGTTTCGTTTAATCCCTGAATGGTATTTTCCATGAATTGCCATTCTCTGTGACCACGTTTGTATATTAATAGTCTTTTGCACTCACTTCATAAGTTAGTTTTCTGTACTGACCTTGTTTAGTAATCACAGTTCAAATCTTGCGAAACCATTTTTAATAGCTGCCTCATTATTATTACAGATTATTCAGATGACTCTCATTTATGCAGTCTTGGTTGGTTCTTTAAAATGACATAATGTCAATTTTATTTGAGGAAATCTACTGGAGTTTGTATAGTAAAAAGAAAATAACCTCAATGTGTGGTCATTAAAGATTTGTTCAAACACGCAATCCCCTGCCAGTGGCCGAGGGGAAAATGTAATCAATTACGCTCACATGGTTCTGCAGGAATTCTGTACTCCAATTTAGTTCTGGTTGGTGGAGAGAGGGGAAGGCAGGAGAGCTGGGGGAGTGAGGGTAGGAGAGCCATTTCATGCTTCTCCTAACCACTTCCACCCATGTATCTCTCAGATCATATCTCATTATAGCGCCGGCGCACAGATTCAAGTTGGCATCGAGGAAACTAGGTCCATATTACTTCCTAATTGGTCATTTCCAGGGGAAGCCTTCGTTTGGTAAACCTACTTCCAGGATAGGGATTTCTTAAACAAGCATGGGCTTAAGACGGGGGCTACATCTGGGTGGCGGGCCGTCTGACAGGCAGGCAGTGATTGGGTCCGTCCCAGCAGTAAGTGGGCTGATTACAGAGCAAGCAATGCGTTACATCAGCTTTTAGGTTTCTGTTTACCTTAAGTCACAGGCACAATACTGTACATGTACTGTAATGGCTTCAATGTGAATGGTGACTGTGTCAGGAGACTACAATGTCCTTGAATGCGAACACTACTCGCTGATGCTACTGATTACGCTACTCAGGCCTCCTAATGTCATGTCTGGATTGAATATCTCAACATTGTGGGGTGCTGTATGCTCATGGAGAAAAACTGGATAAAACTCTTGGCTCAGCAACATTCTTCTGTCTTTACTGATTGCCGGTATTTACAACAAAAAGGTATCCACCTTCTCACATCCATCATGGAGGCACCTGGTATGAATTCACAGAGATGATTCACTTGTGGAGCTGCACTGCGTTATGAGAATTGCATTTTCACTGCAGTCGGCGAGTATTAGAAAGACCTCTCGAAATGAGGTTGTGCAGTTCTATAAACCACAGTAATCAATATCTAATATTTCTCAAAGGGAAAGTTTTGAAGGCTGAAAATGTGCTACTGTTCTCACATTGGCTTTTAAGTGGATTGTAATGTTTGCTCGGTCAGTGTATATTCACCGTAAATAATAACCTCCTGCTCCTCCCCCCTACAGCACTGCCTGGTAGCTTTAAAGTACTGACAGAACTTGTGCACATAAGAGGCTATTGGGTTTCTCGCTGCGGGTTACTACTGATGAGCAGATCTTTATCTCGTGGATGTTAATGTGTAATTTTTGTGTGACCATGCTGTTAGTTTGCATTTGCCACCGCTCTGGGTCATTAAAATGCTCAAGGACTTTGAAGGGCTGGGAAGTGTTACATGGCATTTTACCGATGCTTTTTGAATATTCAGGGCAGCAGTGAGCGGTAGGTCCATGATTTAATTTTCCTGTTTTCCCCCAGTACGAGGACGTGTTGAGCGCTGGGGGGCAGTGCACTGTCGAGTTGAGCACCTTCAACCCACCACATGGTTGAGCACATCTAACAATAGACTGACTGTTGTACAGTGTTGGGGTCAGCGCTCCACTCACCTCCGCCAGTAGAAATCACTTACAGAATTTCTAGGACTGGCAGAGTGCTGAGTGATCACTAAAAAAATCAATCCACGTCACACAGTTAAGCCACTTTGCTCTTAACGAAATCTGCACGAGCATGAACAGCCAAGTCTAAATAATAAAATGTATTTCACGACATTCTGGTCATGTACATGCACGTACAAGGTCCCATGTTATGTGTGATTTATCAGAAACACGAGGCAGAAAACTTTTTGAATGTGTACGTGAGTGTTTTCGTCTGGGTGCCGCACTACTGTAATAACATTGGCAGGTGGCCCACCCCACCACGGCCCTTTTGCTTCCCCCACCCCCGTCCTCTCCACCGCAATGGAAAGCAGGTGTCCGACCCTGGTCTGGGGACAGAATTGAATTAATGTGCAAAAACAAATGACTCCATCAGCAATGTCTAGAGGGGCTGCAGTGACAGCCCTACGTTTAGAACCCAGAGCCGAGCGCGCCGTCACCCGACACTGAGGCGACCGGGCTAATATCCACACCTATTACACAAGGATTCATGGGAAAACAACGGCAAGGCCAAAGGTGAGGATGAGAGAGGAGGTAGACGTGGAGAGCTGGGAAACGTACAGAGGTTAGAGAGGACAAAGCCGTATTCTTGGAATCACCCAGTTTGGTCGGTAACGGCCTTTTTGTCGGAGGTGAAAATGCACAGAGGAATGTGTTAGTCCTTTCAATCTGGAAGGCTTTGAGGAAATGTTTTGTCTAATTGGAAAGGACGGTAGTCAATACACAGGCGGGATCCCTCCCTTGAACGACATGCCCAAGTCTAATACCGTCTCCAATTTCAGGATTAGCCCGATAATAACTGAGCCAGTCATTTCCAGCATACACGCAATACATGCAAGCAGTTCTGGCAATGACATTGTAGCAGGGCACAGAGACTACATGTCTGAAACTATTAACTGCATCGAGGCTTTCTTGGCAGGGCGCTCATGAGAACCATCTAGAGAAGCTGTAAAAACGACAAAGTCAATATCAGAGATGACCACAATTGCAGGCACTTGGGGGAGTTGCTTCGGCCTTTCTGGGAAACACAGGCCTTCTTATGTACACTGTTGTTATCTCTCTGTGGCATTCTTCATGCCGATATATTTCCTTTTTTTTCTTTTTTTTTAAATTTTCTCAGTTTTGTCGCCTGCTTCTCTTGTCAATTTAGAGTTTGCACTCACAGTAAATACCATTTACATAAATAGGTTGCTGTCAGGCATGCGAGGGGCTATATTTATAACTGTTCAACACTAGTTTGCAGGCAACCCAGGGGATACCCCTCGTATGTACCCCGAGCTTCTATAGCCACACCCACCAAACATTCTTGCACAGCCACCAACCCGCGGTAATCTTATCATCTCCCAGCATTATACCCTTCTCCCCACAACACAAAAGCCACCAGCCAGAACTATCACGCCTGACCCTGCCTTGCCCTTAACTCGCTCTCCTCAATCATGCAGTGATTTGTAACAACCGCTCTCCTCCCCTACTCGCCGCAATAGCTGCTCTATCCCATAATACTCAAACCATCCGCCATACTTTGATATTAACGATTATGTTCCCTTCTGACGAGACATAATTTCAGCCCCTCAATTTGTGGAAAAAAATGCATGGAATGACATCAGCAGCTATGAAAACATCAGAGGACGGGGGGGAGGGAAAATGCGGCTTGTTTTCGGGATCCATGCTGCCCGACAGTGGCAGATTACGTTGGATTGCGGTGGGGTGAAATCAGCAGGGAGTGGGGGTCAGGGGTAGTTATCAGCTCTGATTGCATTATCTGGGAGCAAACAGGGACCGCGCTGAGTTGTGATGTATATGGGCTGGAAAGATTGAACTGTGGTGTGCAGCAGGCCGGCCACTGTGTTACGTACAGGCCCGTCTGCATTTTCAGACTCTCACACGAGCTAAAGTAGTCACGCACGCTCATATACAACAAGCCGTCGAGTCATTCATAGAATGTGCTTGGCCCAGTGGGTTCATCTGTTCAGTTCAGTAATAGACCCATCTGTTCCCAAGGAGAGGAAAGCAAAAATCTAATAAGGTTTGAAGGTGCCCTTGCTCTCACTTTCTGAGCCAGCAACAAATGCCAAATGCATTCTGGATATATTGAGCTATAATTATTGAGATTTGATCAAATATCAATCTAAAATTGCCACCACTTTACAATATGGGAACTGTTTTGGAGATTTTATACTGTTCACATATTTTCAATTTGTTTGTTGGGATTGGTCGTTAAATCCAAACCTATATTTAGCACTATTGCTTTTACCCTGTGTTAATTTAGAAAAAAACAACATAAAAGAGATAACCCTAAGTTCACTTAATTTATCATATTTTACTCAATATAGTAATTTGATTTTACTCAACATCGTATTTTGAGTTACAATTATCATTTGTACGAGATAAATCCAACATAAGTGGCTGTATAATATAAATTTATCAAATACTGTTGCAACTCTTGCAAGAAATGATTTATAAATACTTCACGACCAATAAGACACCCATTGTAATGCTATCCTTATTGTAAAGTTATTATTACTAAATTTGAACCCAGTAAAAAAATCTTTGTATGTGATGAATCTTGATTTGTCAGTGAGAAGCAGTTCATATTTATATTAACTTTTGGAAAGATTTACCAGCTCTACAATTTATACATTGTCTGATGAATGACCCTGCTGCGATCTCATCATTTTGTCTCTGTGTGTCGCTTGCACTATTACTCATCACTAAATTTATGACCTCCAGCGAGGTCATCAAAGGACTTACACATTCCCAACAGTAAAGAAGTCAATGGAATGAGAGGGGGGTGGTCCTGTGAAAGGAAAGCAGTGAGTTGTAGTGAAGGATGTTGTGAGGGGAGTGAGGACGAATGGGGAGCAGGAGCAAGAAGAGAGATAAGGAGAGGGAGAGGTGCTGATGGCTGTAGGTCAAATGCCGCAAAGCACCAGTCAATAAAATTGAGGCCCACCCTAGAAATGTGATAAGGCGTTTCTCTAAGTGCGCTCGATATATCACAACAATAAACATGTTTCAAATGACATGTTTATACCACTGACAAAAAAACAAAAAATCGTGTGGTTTTGAAACTCCTGCTTTCTTTTGAAATTGTATTTCTTGTTAGTGTGTATCATTTTGGCTACTGCGTGAAACGGACAAATTCCAGTATTCTCTTTTCCTTACGCTCATGTTCTCATTCATCCGGGTCATTTCCTTCTCACCGCAGTGAATCGATTGCAGCTGAACGGCTTTGTTTACCTTAGAAGACTTTTTGCCTCTCCTCTTCATCAGTTTGGCCTCAGCCGACAGTGGCAAATTACGTTGGTACGCTGGTGCCAAGCCTTGCATAAACTCTGTTTTAATAAATAAAAACGATATCACCCTCAAATCAAGTGAAATGTAATCAATAAATTCCAACAGGGCTCGGATTGCAGCTCCAAACACAATTGTAAACTATTCATGTCACGGAAAAAGTGATGCACCAGAATTCGCCAACAGAAGAAGTATCAACTCTAAGACAATCCTAACTACTTTCAAACTGTATTTCTTTAGAAAGTTTCATGGATTTTCAATCGCTGATGGTGTAGGGGTGCAATGGCTTGACTGATTTCTTTACATTTATAGCTGTAGCTCAGATGTCTAATGCTGCATACTGGCCCTTCATTCCAACAATATGCATGGCTTAATCTAATGCGTAACATAATACATCCCAAATTGTCATCCCAATCTGTTAAGCGCTCTGTGGGTTGCGTTCATATGGAGTTATACCGACTCTGGAGTATTCAAGGAAACAGGTTATCAATAAATGTGATTAATGATGCAATCAACAGGCTCTAAAGTGAAAGAATTTATTACTGTCATCTCACTCAACCACTCAACCCTCAGTGGATTCATCCACACACTCGGAGGCCCCACTCACATATGCATGTACAAAAGACAAATTACACTCTCACTCGCACATGAGCACCACCATATGACACAAAGACACACACATATACACACAATGCCTGTAAAAAGGCAAAGAAATGTTTTTTGTATTTTTTTTAGTGCAGCTTTTCATCAACAAGTCTGCAAATTTGTCAGCCTGAAGTGCGAGTGTCTAACGAATCCTAGGATAGTTTATGGGAATTCTGTAAAAAGTGTGTCATAAAGCAGGAAAAAGAAAAAAGGAGGAGAGACAGACAGACATATAGAAAGAATTAGGGCCGAAAAAATGTGGAGAAAAATATTAACCATCGGTGTCTGATGTACCGTGCAAATAAACACTTCCCAATTTCGTCTCTTAATTGCTATCATGCTGTAAATCTGGTAAACACATTAACTGTAGAGGCTTAGGATGTGTGAATGTTTAAGTGTGTGTGTGTGTGTCCACGAGTGTGTGTGTGGTGCAGTCTAATATTTCCACCAAGACTGAGGTCCAGGAAACTGCTCCATCTGCTCCCAATGTAGCCGCTTTCATTAAATTTCCTCTCACAAAAGGGCATCACACAAAGCCCATCACTTTTTCGTCTTTATCTTTGGGCTCCTTAAAGACTCTCAAGAGGCTGTAATGGCCGACATGTACCTCAGTCCATCTGATAAAAGACAGTTTATTTGTTGGGCAAACACCACAACGTCCCCGAGTGCTGTTGGAAGGCACACTTTCCCCGACAGGCACACAAAAACAAGTACACACATTTTCCTGTAGGTACAACAAGACTCGGGAGATATTTATGAACATAAACGTGACAGACATAAACCTGAAAGATGTTGTTTCGCAACCTGTATGTCAATAATGAGCCTATATTTCGACAATGAAGCATTGCCCATCCTAAGCTTTCATTTATTTATAATTTGAATTTAATGTAATCAATTTGCACAGGTCCCATTGGAAATTATCAAAAAAATAATCATCTGTTCCACGGTTTGTATTTTTATGTACAATTTTGTTATTTTCTTGAGTCCACTCCCTTCATGTAACTTTAATTAGATATTCTCCTATTATTGTTTTTCGCTTAGCACCTCTTGCTGAGGCTAGTCCCTTTGTGTCTCACATTTTGGTCGTCTGCATGGTTCCTAAATATACAACCGCAACAGAAATTGCAATTTTAAAAAGCACATTGCAGTCATTTCGTGTGCTCTGTTTTGAACAAGTTTACGTTACACCCAAGCACACAAACCGTTTCTCACTTTAGCTCCTTTTGTGACCCCGATGCAAAAAATGTTTGATTCTGCACTGTCGGACAGTCTGACAAATAAACACAGGCTGACGTCACAGAACCAGACTCAAGGGCTAAAAAGGCACACTCCTCTTCTGTGACCTTCTAACATTTATTCACCTCCCCAGTGGAAAGAAAAACAGACTGAGGGTGAGGTCCACTTGGTGTAGGTGGATGTAGAAGGGCTAAGCCCCATAGTGACTGTCAAGCACTGACACCACCTCCTCACATCTGTGCAATGTTAACATTATAAGGGAGTGTGAAGGAAATAAGAAGACAGGAAGGAGAGACGGACAAAATGACCTTATGTTGATTTTAGTTACCTGTATATTGCTTTAATTACGGATGTGTGTATGACAATTGACAGTGGGCGAATGGGTACACGGGAAAATTTGTGATACTTTTCTTGCAGATGAACTTGAACTGCCTCTAGCAGAGTCCTCTTACTGCAGTTAAGACACCTCTGAAGAATGCCACCCGTGGGAGGGTGGCTGAAGGCCTTGATGGATAGCTGCGCAGCCGAGACCAAAATAGTAAGAGGCTTCTCCACGAGTTAACTAATCGGGGCTCATTATAGATGATGTCTCGCCAGAACACAAACAGAGGCTCAACGAAGGCTCATGATGAACCGTGACAATTGAGCAACGGAGGTTGTTGGCTAAGATCAGTATTTTATCCAACCAAGCATTTTCTTTCAATTCCATAAAACCAACACTTCTACATGTACTGTAAATAAATTCCCATTTAAAAAAAAAAGAAAAAAAAAAAGGAATTTCACATAGCAGTAAAACAACAGCGTTCCCTCGTGCAGTATGATGTGCTTTTTAAAAACCCAATTTCTCTTCCCACAGCAATAAATCACAAAGAAAACATTAACTCATTTGTGAATCATTATAAAACTTCCCAAATGAAATACAGTATTATTTAGCTTGCAGACAGATATATTTCTCCACATTACAACTCACAGAATTTTTTATTTTTTTTAGCTGGGTGGTGAGCAGCAATGGATCCCCACACCAAAGGTACCAGCATGTACCACTAACATGCATTAGTAAAGCAATATAAAAGTAATATAATATATATATATATTACATATAATAAATAAAGTAATATAAAACCCCACACTGGAAATGTCAAGAAAAAAACATTTAAATCAAGAATAACAGATAAAAAAAATTCTCCACAAAGCTTCCATACACTATTTAATATTTCAAATTGTAATAATTTTATAACTTGTTAATTAAAATCCATGAGTGGATGATTGAACACATCCAACAAAGTGGTAATTTCTATCTACAGTATATTGCTCTATTGATGGAATGTATTAGCAATATGACAAGTGGCCACCATCAAAAAAACATCTCATGGACAAATAAATTAAACAAACTTTTTTTTATTGAAGTACATAAATTCTACCGGCCACCCTGCTCTTATCACAAATACTCATCCATATGTGCTATTTAAGTTGAGTTTTAAAGACAAGAATAGCTGCTTGAAATTTCACAGCAATCTTGGAGAATCTCTTAGAATCTTGGTGTATAATATTATCAAACTTCTTGCGAGTATTAGGTGTCAACGGTAACGTGGAAGTGAGATATTTTATGTTGCTAGGAAAACCCAGCATAATTGTTGTCTCATTCATTTGTATCACCAAGTTGTGTATCGTTATCAAACACTTAAAATTCAATATATATGCATTTTTAGCAAACTCAAAGTACAGCCGTCACACAAGTCATTGATGGCAAAAGTGAGCGTTGTCATAGCTGCAGCACCAAGACTACAAACAGGGAAGAAAACAAAACTGGAACATGAGGATCATTTAAGGTGAACTGATGTTTTGAACTTTGCGTTAAATACCCTTTGAGCTTGAAGGCACTCATTTGCTTGCTTATCATTCCATGATGATATGACATTTCCATGCACATTTATTTGATTACAGGTTATCAGAGCATTAAAAATAGCCCAAGTAATATCCTCTCTAGGTTGCTGCCGAGAGCTTCTAGATGATGGAAGATGGCACCAATAAACACTTCACCTTTGTACTGGGCTATCAAAATGAGTATCAGCGGTAACAATAGCAAAGATGAGTGAAGGATACGCACAACCTTCGACGGAGGGCAACTAACAGCACTTAATAGCAAACAGAGTACTGTGAAATGTTCCATATACCTCATTTCCATTTTGTATAATCGAATGCAAAGTATTTGGATGGCACAAGTTAGAAATAAATCCTTTCAGCCAACAGTCATGATGATGACATAGGGCGGGACTGTTTATAGGCAAAACAAGCCATCCTTATCATATCACAATCAATATTATATAGCTTCATCAACATCCCTGAGTAGTTAAGTGCACTTTATATTCTGAACTCCACTTTGCCTGCAGGCATCATTGCTCTAATGAGCCTGTTTGCCGCTCTGTCGTCAGCTTAAGGTGCTGGCGGCTATGTGATCCCACGGTTAACACATCGATGTGGACGCCTGATAACCGTCGTATCATTTATCTTATCACAGGCATTTGCAACAAGTGAGGAACTATGCCCGCAATCAGCTCATTTTTATGCTCCTAAACGGCGTTGTTTGAAAAGTCATAATGGCAGCCTTCCTGCAACATGCGGATGAGAGTTTTCAATTCTTTCTCTCTCTCACACAAGTACAAACACATGCATGTACTGTACAGACGTATGAGAGCAGAGACTTACGAGATAGGAAGTCAATAGACTGCAGACTAGGAAGACAAACGACTGGCTCCAGACACACAATATGGCTGTTGGTTCCTTTACACATACATAAAAGCAAACAAACACTGGAGAGGGACTTTTCTCACAGGTGCTTTGAGTGTATCATTCAAAATAGTGCAAATTTTCAAATGTAGATCAATTGGAAAATCAGTAAAACAAACTATAGTTGTGATATAGAAAATACAGCCAAGGTATTAATGTAATGTACGTACATGTAGCAATAATACCACAATGTTATAATAAAACTAAAATAATAATAATAATAATAACAATTGAATGAGATGATATGACGAGAATATACGATTATTCATTAATTGTATAACCTGTTTCTGTTTTAGTTGCTGTAGGAAAATGCAGGTTTGTACTGTTTGATAGTATGGTACCGTATGCACTATATTTACCATATACGGTTCCTTCCTTACAAAATCGCTAAAAGATTAATTATCTGTATAGGTAGGTACTGTGTCCTGTCATTGATATAGAACCGGTCATGTAAATATAAGTGATGAAAAGTATTTAATGAAAATATCCCGATTATTGTTCTTTTAATGTCACTTGCGGCATTAACATTTTTAAACTATCAAGCAGGCAGAGAGATTAGATATTTTGTAGATATGTGCAAGTGCATGAGTTCTTAATCGGTGAATTGGTGTGAAAGTTCAGAGTGACTCGAGTTAAGGAATCAATTGACAGTAGCTCTGATAAGAACTCACTACATTTTCCATTTTATATTTGGTTGATTTGCCATTAGGTGGCACCACTGCTGTTGTTACAAGGCAGTACATTGAAAACGCAGGACTTTTTACTCCATCTCTCTACTATACACCTTCCTCCTTCCAATTCCTCCTATTTCAAGAAGCCAAATGTAATTCTCTTGACATTCGAAGCACATCAACGCCACATTTCTGCTTCTGTTTACGTTCATATATTATCTGACTGAACTCTGGCTTGAGACAATGAAAGAAGATATACGATCAAACTGTAAGATAGGATTAAAAACGACTGTGGCGACTGTGTGGCATACACATTGAAGTCATTCAGGATTGAAGTTTTATTATATTTGCTCCCAGCTGAAAGACATCTTGTTCAAAAGCCAGTGTCGTTATCTTGTTCAGTACATCTGCTACATAGCGTTCCAAAGGGTTTGTGCGGCCACAAAAACCTGAGAGTTGCTTGAAGTTAGCGAAAATATAATTTCAGACAAATCAGCACATATTGCAACAATCGGAAAAACCCAGATGGTGTTTTTTTTTCTTTATTAAACAAGATTTTCCACTCATGACAATGACTGGCAAGGAGGCTATTTGTGGTCCAACTCTGACAGGTTGTAATGCGTTCAGCCTTATTTGCCGTACCATTTCACTTCTCAGATTGTAGAATGAGACACTAACATATGTCTTTTATGAATGTTAGAAGAAACAAAGTATTCTGAAGATGATTGTGTCCTTCTCTCGATGTGTTGATACTGAGCGTCAAAACAAATCCTCACATGAATGTCTAACACAGAAAACTGTCAGACATTGTCAAAGCTGAAAACCTTGCACGATGAACTTAAAACACATTTTCAATATGGCATCAATGTAATGCAAGCTAAGAACATAACCTTTCTGCTCTTCCTATCAAGAGAGGCCGAAGATGAGCTTCAAATAAAACAATCTTCCCCCTGCCCAGAGCACATCTTGGTTTTTATTGTGAGCAAAGGTCAGCAGCAGCTGGCACAGAGAGGTCCAAAGCTGAAATAATCTTATCTCCCATCAGCTATAAATATTTGACAGAGACAGCCGAAGAGCCACGAGGAGAGAAAAGGGATGAAGAGCAGGGTCAGATGCTCAGTCGAAAGGACTTCAAAATATGAAACGTGATTGGGACAATTAGATTTTAATTGTGAGCTCAGAAATAAGCATTTAAAGACCAACCCACTTGACTTCCTTGATACTATATGTTTTTCATCATAATCGTAAGTTCATTCTTCTGGTTGGAAACACAGGTGGATCCACAAATAAACAAAATAAAACCGTCTGGACAGCGTTTCTATTTATGCAGCACTCCCATAACATTCCTAATCAAAGGAAACAACCCCCAAAACACATTACAGGTGGTCTCTGTTAATGTGTTTGTGTGGGTGGATGACCGGGGTGGGGGATTGGGGGGGGGGGGGGGGGGGTTACTATTCTATTCTTACATCCAACTACGTCAGATTTTTTTTTTTTTAATCTATTCCATATTATCCAGTACTGACGTGTTCTGGTCCCCGCTTTTTTTTTCCAGCATGTGGTCCAAGCCTCACGCAAAAGGAGAAGATTATATGAAGGGTGGAAAAACAAAACTAATTACTGAAGGTATTTCAACAAGCCAGTGCTGCTTAAAATGTAATCACATGGGTTTAGAGCACTGGCTCAGGCTAGGGTGACTGCAAATCTCGCAATGGCTGACCAGTTCCCGCTGCACATTTTGACTGATGCACGAGATGACAGCAAGGCAAGATGATGTTGTACACATGCATCGCAAACACACGCACATACACACATTTCTAATATATAAAAATAAATATATATACATACATAAATATATATAAATACATATATAGTATATAATATATATATATATATATATATATAAAAACATGATTCATCTAAGAAAAAATCTTGTGATACATTACAATGCACAGTTTACACTCTGAAGACCATCTCAGTTTAAAGATTTTCTTTTCCCGTCGCCAATAAATCAACTTTAAACAAACATTTAGTTTTAAAACCCAATGAAACGTTCTTCATCTTAAAATAAAACTCTTTTAAAACACTACAACACAGGTAGCGACGTTTTACAAGGACATCTTGTCATTTAATCACCAATTAACTACTGTAAACTGTTATCTTTGGATGGATGCACCTTTGAACGCTATCACAGGTGAAGAGTCGTACACAAAGGGTGGTAAAGCCATAAAATTAGGGGTAGCTGTTTGAGTTCAGACAGATCGCTATTTGTATGAGGTAAAGTTGAAGGCTGTGCACTGAAGAAGCTGATAAGAGGAGCTCATCTTTCTTAGACCACTGATAGTTGCAAATGCTTTTTAAAGGTGATATGGCTATTGCGAGCAACAGTTTTTTTCCCCAACCAATACTGAACTAAATTCAAAGGGGATGTAATATAACTAAGAAAAAACAGATTCAAGGCATATACCATGTCATATGATATTTTTACAACCAGTAAGAAGCCATGCAGTAAATGCGAAGGTATTTGGGGAAGTGGAGTCAACTAATCTTGAACAACAAATTTTCTCTGATAGCGCTAAAACATAATTTAAAGGGTACTGATGCAGATAAGGGCCTATGTTTTAATGTTGCTGTTGTGGGGAAGAAAACATTATCATTAAAAAACATCATCGCAACATCTGCTTCAAATGTTCTTCAAAAAAAACAAATGCCCTGCCTTCTTATGCAATATGACGGTGACACACCAACCATAAACTACTGTCTGCTTATTCCATGGCTGTAAAAGAAGGTGTGTTTCCTTTGCCTGGTTTACAGCAGCTCCTCTTTACTTCATCTTTTGACTTTATTCCTATGGCTGAAAAAGAATCAATTGCAAATGTATGGGAAGAAAAGGCCACTTTGCTTTCCATGGACCGTGTTAATTGTGCTATTAAAATGATGTATGAGCTTTTCCAGTCAGCAACATAATCCTGTATAGGCCATCACGAATACCCTTAAAACATTGGTTTCTCTGGAGGTCCGGGTGTAAATCTTACATTTACAACATAAAACACCTTCAATAAAACTAGACTCCATAATTTTAATATCCCCCCCGACACTATCATTTGAATCGTAACCATCTTCCATCAAATATTCTGCTCCATCTTCTGAAGGACTTTTCCAACATCTCCAACTTGGCAACATGTACTTTGGCTTCAATTACACAAAGGAGAGAATGTGAGTCACCCGTTATTGGACGTGACAAAAAGGCATCTTTCTTAGTCAGCTCCCGTCTCAGAGGGGAACATCTCCAAGAGCAACAGAAATGCACATAGCTATATTACAGCATTAACACAACATCACAGTGCCACAAACCTCTTAGTATTGTACAAAAAAACCTGTGTAAATATCCCTAGACAGCCCCAGAAATGCAGAACATGACTTCCTCCTTGAAAGATGAAGGTTTGGAGAATGTAGAGCACACAGGCGGTGTGATTTTACAACAACAAAGCGCAGACATTTCAGTCCCTTGGACCGTGCTTCAAAGACCTCTGCGTTAAACACTTGCAGAGAGAAATTCTTTGGATTCATGGTCATTTGGAAAAGTCGGAATTAGGGAGGAAGGAAGTTGAGGAGGAGAACGACTGCAGAGAAGAAGAACAAGGAGCCCAATACTCAAAACAGTCAGACTTTAAAATAGAGCGAACCCGTAAAAATGTCACTTCTGTAATGTTCACACTGCTACAAAACAAAGTTTATTTTTTTTACGTTGAAAACGCTCTAGAGTAAATGGTCCGTCGGTCTGATAACATAATTCGAGTCGATATCCCTTGCCCTGTCATCCTGGTTTCTTCCTGTCCCATAAGAAGCCCACATATACATACACTGTTGCCATTTGAAATAAAAATAATCCGATCTAAATCACGGGGGTCATGTGACTCTGAATGACCCAGTATGAGATGTGCTGATTTAGCTGCTAAAAAGGGCCATCCTGTGCCAGAAATCCACTCTGTGTCTCATCAGGTGGCTCAGTCCACTTACTGAAACCTCTGGCAGGATGTTTCGGGCCTGCTGGATTAATGGTACTGGCATCAACATCTAAGGGCCAGGACACAATATAATACGAAATAATAAACTTCCCCCAGGAAAGTGAGAGCCAACCATGTGGGTTAAGGGGGCTTTTGTCATGAAATTAATGACAGACCAACTTGACAACAGTATGTGCTGTTCTGACGTGCGGGCGTCTTTTTGTATTAATTCATTGGAAAAAATTGTGATAAATATTTTCTGTTTAATCAAACACGATAGAAGAGTGGCGAGGAGATTTCCCTCATAGTCTAAATATTTGTTTGAATCTTGACTGAAGGCGTCACTGAAGAAACAAGTTCTGAATTTATTTAATTCAAATATTTACATCTGTTGCAAATGACTCAAATGTGTTATACTGACATTTTATCGGTTTTGTTTTAGGAAAATTTGGTAAAAATACATCAGTTTAGCTTACATCAACTCAAATTAGGAACTGTTCCCCCTGTGAGTTTGAATGTTGTCTCTGGGCTGGCATTGGATTTTTTCTTTTTTGCCTTCACTGGTTCCTCCCACATTGCAAAAACATGCATCTTCGGTTTAATAGAAGACTCTAAATTGTCCATAAATGCAAATTTAAGGGTGAATGGTTGTTTGACTATCTGTGAAAAATTAAATACTACTGTGTCCAACAAAATTTCATTGATTTACAAAACACATGATAGAAAAACAGATTGAATTTTCATGATTTGTTTGGATGGAATTTGGTTTCTGAGATAAAATCATCATCAAGCAAATTATTTTTTGAGTGGCTGTCACTTTATGCAAATACACAAAATTGCAGCAGGGAATTTATTTTATTCCACACCCCATGCCTTCCACTTTATAGCTAAGCGTCTTTTCAACTTGTTTAACTGCATGCAGGATGGTAGATGGATCAAATAAAAGCTACGTATCAAGTGAGGCATGTTTCACATTCCCCCTCACTGGTTACAAATGGCCATCGAGCCTACGCTTATTACAAGTTAACTGAAACCTTGTTTGGAAATGCCAAGTTCAACCTTTCCAGCTATGTTATCCTAATTAGCCTTGCAATGAATCCCTTTAAATATGGGGCTTGGAGTAGCTGACCCAAAGAGCTACTTGAATTCCCTGTGGGACACCCACATTCAGAGCCTGGGAATGACAGAATGGAACTAAAAGGGGGTCGGTCATGCTGCTGAAGATGGGAAGTGGTGAATTATTCACATCTATATCAGATATATTTGGCCATCATTTTGCGTCACCACTGTAAGAGTGGACAATAAAATCAGTCTGACCAACACTTCCAATTCTCATCTCATCTCAAATTGTGTCACGGGTAGTTGTCTATCTATTTTTCTCTTCATGTACCCATCCAACCATTTTCGATGGCACTTTGCCTCTTTGAGCTGGAAACTTTCCCACCTCAGCTCATAAAGCCATCTTTGATGTTGACCAGTGTAACCAGACAAGAGGGTGCAGCAAAACTAGATACGAGGGCGTGGAGATAAATCAGTTCAATTTGTGATGATATTGTAATTTGTGAAAAAATATCGATTTTTAAATTGAGAGAGAGAGAGAGAGAGAGAGAGAGAGAGAGAGAGAGAGAGAGAGAGAGAGAGAGAGAGAGAGAGAGAGAAAGCGAGAGCGAGAGAGCGAGAAAGAGACCACAGATGGCTGATTATAATCATCAGAACAAGATGCTGCATCTGGAATGCAGTCATGCAGTAATTTTGTTCTTTTTCAAATAAAAACGAAAGCCGATTGTACTGGACATATTCACTTGATTATAGTCCAAGCAAGAGATGCTATTTGATTTCTTCTTACGGTGATGAACTATGTTGGTTGAGAAAAAAAGAAAATGGAAAGTAATTAGACAATAAAAAGGGAGGAATATCTTCAAATAAAGTGAATCTATGAAATTGAAATATACAAAGGAAATTGAAGTCCAACTGCTGAGCTTTTTAAAATTAGGACAACATTTCTGGGAAACGTACATTTCTGTATGCCTCTGGTGACGCAAATCACTCTCCCTCGTTGAATTCAACCAATGTCAGCATTTGACAAGAGAGATCTAAGTAGAGCAAACCTCAAATGATGAATGTCGCATGTGTTTTACTTTTGTCATTTGCGGCTGGTATTCTGACGCTTTTTTCCAAAGAAGGGATCAGCTCCTCTCGCGTGAGGCCTTTGTCATTAGGTCAGAACTGTCTTCTTACTTTTATGTTTTGGTATGAGTGGTTAACCTATTATTATCCTTTGAAAAGAATGTTAAAATGAGGAGAATTACAGTCCTATTTTAAAGAAACGTCAGGTAAAAGCTGATGATGTTACAGAGTCTTCAAGAATAATAATGTTATACTTTTTTGACTGTTATGTTGTACTTCTCACCATTGAGCGAAACCAGAAGCTTCCCGAGAATAGGCGATGCATATAGACTATGAGTTATGAAGGCTGCCTCAATGGCGGGAACAAATTCCAGCAGCAATCCTGAGCTCTCTGATGTGAATTATAACATGGAGTTACATTGGAGTAGTTATGGCAATTTCCCTACTGTGGTTTCACAGCTTCCAAAAACACAAGCAGACAGTGTCATTACCGCACTTTAAGGCAGCCTTGTCGAACACCACAGCTTCCCTTTTCACTGCATTTCCACTACAAATACACAGATCACTGCACAAGGTTAAGAAAGCAGGGCCTGTGTATTTTGGCAGTTGGAAAATATTCTGAAGCAGCAACAAATCTGCTATATTTAGGCTTTGATAGCCGAGGGAGCAGCAGGAACCAAGGCCGATGTCAGTAGGAAGGAAGGACAAAGTAGCTCCAGCTTGCAAAGGTGATGCGAGAGATGCAAACCATATGCTTGCAGTAATGCTCTTGTGAATGAATGAGAATGTTCCACCAACTCTGGAGTTTGGTGTCGGAAAACCACATTGAGAATGAACATGGTAAAAATCATCATTGATATTCCAGCTGAAGGAGTTTTGCCCATTTGCCAAAAAGTGACAAAAATGACAGTAACGTCTCACTTTCCAGAACATCGCTAGGCTGCACGGCTTGTCCAGCAGATTTACAGCCCAGCAGTGAAGCAGCAGCTGGCCGTGCAACACGGGAGGGAAGCTAATCTTGTTTACATTCAATCTGCTATTTCCTTTCCTCTGAAGCCTTGAAAGAGCAAAGTCATGTAATACTTTATTGAAATTGTTGCAGAAATGGGCCTACTGGCAGCATGCAGCGAGAAGGGTTTTGTGGCCTGGCCAAGACTGCCTGTAGCAAAACGCAACAGATACACCCGATATTCAGAACATGCAGTCTTCTCGAATAACAATAACGCTAAACCGCAAACTCCAGGAGAAACCAAGGAAGCTTACTTTCTCTGTCCAACTGGATTCAAGCATGTGTTGAATATGATGAAATGTAACATTTACTTCTGCGTGCCTGTCAATGTCTGCATTTATATTGATATTCAAGGTAAAGAATTTAGAATAGCAGCATTTTTTTTGCCCAGTTAGTCCATACCTCGGAGTAAAAATATATTAATTTGCTGTCATAGCGATTTGCTGCACCTGATGTTGGGAAGCATGTTGGCCGCGATCGAACTATTTTTGAAACGGTCATTGAAAGTTATACTTTGTGTTGATCCCAAGCTGATGTTCAGATCAAAACAAGTTTCTTCATCTCCCTAATTCTGGGAATAGTTCTGCCTTGGGCCTTGGATGTGTTAAAGCAAGATTTTTGCTACGCTTGCTAATAGACACGTTTTTTTCCCTTTTTTTCTGGTCAATAGAAAAAGAAAACAGTTCGGCCAAACATTAACACCTATGGAAGAAAAGTTGTCAAAATGAAGTACAACGAAAGCCAATTACTTTTTTGGGGGATTGGATCAATGGTAAATTACTCAAGAAAGGAAGGAATAGATGGAAAATTAGAAGAAAATGAGTCTTTTGACTTCAATCGGTTCATTCTAATAGTCCTGTTGAAGAACACGTGAAATACTTTCATTAGAAAAATCTCCCATTTGTATTTCATAGTTAATGCAGAGTAGTGACTTAGCCATAGCCAGTCAAAGGTTTGCACACCAATCAAATAAATATGAGAAATGGGCCTTTGATTGCAACCCACCCTCTGTCTTAATTTTCACTACTTCTTCATCCCTACAATTTTGCTTTTGAAGTCAGGATTGTCGGACTGTATGTCAAACCAAGTATATTTATACATCCATTACCCCCCCCCAAAAATCTCAAAGGACTCCACACGCTCACAATTCACAGAAATCTGTTTGTGTGTTAATGTAGACCTTCCTGGACTCTCTTGTGTTTGTAACGTAGAGCCCTCTGCTACAACAAAGACTACTTTATCATAATTTATTTTGACAATTTGTTTAATTGTGCACATGAACATATGGACACACACACACAGAGATTTTTTTCCACTCCATGTAAACAAGACAGTTGTTTCATATTGATATACAGAATTTCAGAATCTTCAAGTGTTAAAAGCACATGTGCAATAATCTGCCTCTCAGAGTAAGTAGTTGAGAGCCCACCACATTCCATGTAACATCACCTCTGGCTGTAATGATCTCCTTCCATCAGGGACGTTCAAGAGAACACAAATATGCAAGGGAAAACTTTGCACAGGCCTTGTTTGAGGGTCATCACAGCGCCCTTGTTTGAAACAAGATCCAAAGCCCAAGGATTATATCAACCTGGCCCAGGTCATCAACACCTAACATCACAATCCCCTCTTACAGTACCTACGTAAAGTCGGGGAAAAAAAACATAGGCTGAGTCGTTTAACCATTTAGAAATCTCGTGACAACAAATATGGTTTTTCCATTCAACAAATCCATAATTGGTGGTACCATGCCGGGGAAAAAAATGTCATCCAGATGTTTTTTTAACTTCCAAGTATTCCACCTCACCAAAAATATATGATTTCTTTTCATGAATGTCATCATCCTAAAGACTGCAGCATTAGCGGTACCAGAACAAGCTGCCCTTCCTGGCCACCTGACCCAAGTACGTCACTTGCACTTATACGTCGCCCTTATGAACTCATACTTGGCAAAAGTTGCTGTTAAGAGGTACCACAACCAGCCAAGTGGCTGAGCAAAGCCTGGATACACTACAGTGACAACCATGTTTTTGAATGGACCGACATGACATGTATTATAACCCCCCGATTCACCCAAAACGTGGTCAGAGATTTTATTATAGGAAGGAAGCCGTTGCCTCAGTCGTACTGAGAGAAAAACACAAAGGCCACTGCCGTATTCACCTCACATCAAGTTCCGAAGCAGCTGTGGCTTAGCCGTAAACGAAAACTCTGGTTATGAGAACACCTCCCTCAGGTGCCATATGGTCTTTGATTTTCCCGAGACTTCTCGTTTTTTGCCCAAAATCCTTTCCCACTATTCATGGAAGTTTTATGTTTATGTACTTCAGCTGCAGTGATGGCAGAGCAATGATGCCAACTGCAGCCACAGGATTTACCACGTTTAAATGTGATGAAAAAAAAACGGTGAAGAGTTCAGATCTTGGTGACAGTCCCGAGTCAGTTCCCTTGGAAAAAGTGGGATTTTCAGTAACAAATGAGATCAAAATACAACAGAAGAGTGTGTTCCCTTTACGGAAACCAACTCTCAAACCAAAGCTGTGCAATCACCACATTAAAGAGCTCCCATTCTTCAGACAACCACTGGTATGCAGTGTGAATGCCAAGCTAGTGTTTTTCATTAGATTTCTCTGTTTTTTTTTTCATGTTGATCTGGCAAATTAACTTACAACAGGCTGAACACAAGATGCAGCTTGGAAAAGAGCATTGCAGCAAATTGCTTTTATCAAAAACATTCACTAGAGCTGTTTACTTTGGGTGATCTAATAAAAAAAGAAGAAAAAAAAAAAAAAGCTCATGCTGAGAGTGTTTCAGTGAGTTCATGTGGATAAAAGACCACAGTAAAGCTCAATACAAGTGCCTAAACCACATGAAGAGGGTACACATTTTATCTTCATCACGGCCATTTGTTTATCACTTATTGCTTGTGTCTTTGCGAGACAGTTCCCGATGCAAGCTCAAACATTGGCTTTTGATTGCTCAAATATTGTTGCAATCTTTAATGAAGCACATAAAAATTGTAAATCATTTCATCTGGGAATGTGTGCTGAATGGTCCTTTCAAAGCCAAGCACAATAGTTTGGTGTATACTTCAGCACATGATTTGGGTTAGGATGAAACGATGTGTAAGTAAACTGAAATGAAATAGTATGACGGCCATAAAAAATTTCAAGGACGCAGTACATCTTTAGTTTGTTGTTCAACACAACAATTGTGGAATTTTCAAAAGATTGATCAATTTGGTGAAAATGATGGATTATGATTTTTGACATATACTGAATCATTTGACACATCATTTAATGACAAAGCCGCTAACAAAATACTATCAGGTCTTTCATCCCTTATAGTCTCAAAATTAATATTCACAATGAGCACTTGCATACAAAATATTATGCAAAAAATAAATGATTGTATCAATTCCTGAGATTTTTTTTCAAACAATTTCTGTGGTACTGTGTTACGCTCAGGGATTGAATAGTTTAATGTACTATTTCAAGCACTGTATTAAAACCCTAGCACTATTCCTATGGCCCCAGTTTGCTCCCAGTGGTTTGCACTAGCTCAATATCAACCAACCCGGGTTCTAGCAGGTCACATTTTTATCGGATCTCCTTAAATCACCAGGTTATCTGCAAAAATTGATAAGAATCCAAAAATGTAAGGGGTGTGGCAAGGTGAGCAATGGGTCGCTGTAGACCATGGACCACCCAGTTAGCAACACCGGCGGCGGGCCGAGTAAGTTTAAAATCATTTGGCTGTTTCATTTTAAATGACTTTATTTCTGAGCCATACTCATACAAAGATATCACTACAGTATGTGGGCTCCCAAGGGTTATGTGATTTTCTCAGTGGAGAGGTTAAAGGTCAAAATCAGCAATAAACTCACGGTCGCAATGACCTTAACATAAGAGGAAACTTAACAGTCTTTTCACAGGTTTTCGCTGATTTCTTAGAGTACAGGGATCATCAAACAATTGGTTAGTGGTGTTCACAGGAAGCTAAAATCCTTTGGGCCCCCCACTGAGGAAAATAGTCATTACACAAGAGCACATTTACAATGTATTCAGCCTTTTGTTTTAAAAGATTTATTCAGTCACAAGAGGCCATTAAAAGGGGAAAAAAGATCATTTGTCACAATCCCTTGGGGAGACCTTCTTTTTTATGTTGACTTTTCAATGGTCGAAGGCCCAAAGGAGTCAAACTTACCGTCAAATGGCCCGCCGGACCAGATTTAGCCAGTTTCGCATGACCTCCCTTGTCACAAAGTATATTCCCAGCTTCCATCTCCCTGGTGATTTTCTTCATAAATGCAGATAGCACAGGCTCCTTAAGGTTAATTTGAGGACAAAGGCTGTCTCATCCTATGTGTACAGTAAAAGCATTCATTTCTCATTTTTGAGACATGAAGCATTTGATACACAAGTATCGTGGCATCAACGGATACTGTCACAGGGAGCCTGTGTAGCACGTGGCGTATGTTAAAATGGATCGGAGAAGATGATGAATGAGAGTATATTGTGAGGACAGCCGATCGTTTTCCCTCCCGGTGTGACAAAGATGCGTGGAAGATTGGAGGGGATTCCCATTAAAGGATGAGCAAGGTAGCAAGCTAGCCAAGCGTTCCAATGAGAATGTGCACTTCATTAGTGGGGAAAAGGCTGGGGACAACCATGTCGGGCCAAGTACTTTGAGACTCTGGAACAGCTAATAAAAGTCCAAGCCAAGAGTCATACGAGTACACTTGAACTAGCACCAGTGAGTGAGTGAGGCAACCTAGCTTTCATCAGAAAAATGACTCGAGGTATTTAAAAACTGAAATAATATTCTGATACTCATTTTTTTTGTGTGTATGCAAAATAAGCGTTGAATGTATTTTGTGCGCTTTTTTTGGGGGGTGGGAGTTGCGGGGTAGCGGTCGGGGCAGGTGGAGTGCAGTGCTGGTGAACGTTTTTAAAGGCCTCCCAGTATAATAATGAATTTTTGACAAAAACGTCCTCAGGGCCCGAGAAGTCTCTTGACTCCACGATATCTGAATATCCAGATCCCAGCCTTTGCAGCTGGGCTGGAACTCCTCTGGTTGACTTACACTACAACACTGTGGGGTGGGACCTAAAGGGCAGAGGGTCAACACAACTTCAGCAGCCACCCAGCTGTTTCAGCTCAGGGAGTGTGCATGAAACAATCCCTATACAAATAGTATATACTACAATATACTAACGCAATGAGCTAAGTAAAGTGAATTTCAAGTTGCGATACCACAAAGACCCACCTAAGAAAATTATTGTAAGGGGGAGAAATGACAGCACGGGCCAAACAATGCAAACTAGCAGGCATAAAAACACAAGTCATTATATTTGGCAACAAAGTAAAACACAAAACACCTTTTAAAAATTGTACTCTAGTATTCTTATTGTATTCTTAAATAAACTGAAACCAAGAACCTGCAGTCCTGGAATGAACATGATGCAACCAATGTTACTGTGCTCCGCTAACCCCAGAAAGACACATCTCGTGGTCAAATCAGGAGAAGTTGGAGGGCAGTCCACAAGGGAGTCCCCAAAGCTGCAGCCCACGAGCCTGAAGGAAGAGGTGGCCGAGCCAGTCCCAGAACTATTTAAAAAAACAAATGACAGCCAGATGATAAAGATTTGCAGTATCGGCAATATATTCATTGTCCCTGGCTCTTAGTACCCATAGATCCATAATTGTACCGTGACATACACATGGGAACATGACACATTTAAAGGTCAAAGGTTAAAGGTATGATCCCAACTGACTGTTGATTGGAATTCTTGCACATCTGTAATTGACACCATTGTGATTGGTAGAAATAGGCTGTTGTGACTTTTTCCCCAAACTCTGTCATTACGTGGCTCGGGTCAGGGTCTTATGTAAACCACTTGGTGATACCCTGTTGGTAGTCTCAAGTGGGTGACTGTAATGGGAACTTTTATTTTATAGATATCATTAATTGAACTATTTCTTCTAAATATTCCCACGTTTTCTGACTCGTATCCTTCATTGCATTTTCGTGGTGACTTCGGTGTACTCACAGATCAGTTGAGTTTCATTTTGTTTTCTTTCACTCTTGAACGCCTTGGGTTTGTTTCCTGCTCGTTGCGCGTGGAACCACCACCGGCGCTTGCGTGCACGCCGTAATTGGCATACGTGGCTGCTTTCCGACCAAGCTTTGACAGTCTATCGTTCCTGCGTTTATTCGTTTGTTGAAATTTACTTTCTGATTGTCATGTCGATACAACACATAATAAGGTTCCAATAATGAAGCAAATTCACTTGGATCACACCGTCGATATCAGGTAAGGTAAAAAAAAAAAAAAGGCGCTTCCGGAGCGTCATTTAAACAATCACCCGTATCCATAGCAACCAATTCTAACGCGTTACGAAATATTCATCTGACTTATTAAACTTTAAAAAAAGATAGTAGATCGGATCCAGAGAAGTTGATTTTTCCATTTGTGAGAAAATACTACACTATTTTTAAATGAAATACTATTTTACTATAATTAATCATGTTCACCACATTGCCAATATAGGCTGGACAAGAGTTTGCAGTCACTGAAGAGATACACAGCCTAATTCCGAATACTTTCTAAGGCATGTCCATCTCTTTCCATGGACTTCCTCCAACCCTTATTAATTAATAAACAAATCCAAACAATTTTTGTACATTATTTATACAATTTACAGCTGGTTCAAACTTTAAAATGTCAAAATATGATCATATTTGATGTTTTTAATTTAGACGTCTATTTTAGGTCTATACAGTGACCAATTTTAGATGTCTAAATTAGTTCTATACAGGACCGGACGTCTATGTATTATTGGCTATGGCTGACACGGAATGCACTCTGATACAAAAGGATACGTGACCACAAAGAACTGTATCTTGTGTAATGGCACAACTTATAGGAGCCGTGAGATAAACACAAAGAACTCATGCGTCTGGTTGTCCGGGTTTACAGCTTTCCGACCTGTCCATCCAGTGGAACCTCTTGTGACTCATGTCATGCTGTCTGCCTTCTTACTGGGGTCAGAAACAGTTTGCATTTGTTCACAGCCCAATTAAAACTACTTGCAGCACGCAAGACTGCATTGTTAGTTCGAGCACTCATGGAGAAGCAGGGAGCTCTTTCAAGATAAATAGCTTTACAATGTTGGAGGGTCTCATTACAATGGCACAGCGTTAAATAACGAGCGTGGCCATTCTTACTCTTTGTAAGACCATGTTTCCATGCTGTTTGGCTGACTTTATATGTGATGATTTGCCTCCGTCGAAATGTAAGACTCAATAAGAGTGCACTGGTGTTTCAGGAAGGCATTCTGAAAGAGACAATTGAAACACAATTGGAAATGGATATTTGAGATGTCATTGTATAAAACACACGTAAAATGACTTAATCATGTAATTGCCAAGCTGTCACAATTGTACTTAATTGATTTTTCCCCATATTGCCAACATTTTCGTCTCTTTGTGTCAACAAAGTCACTGGACAGTGGCAAAATAACACTGGAATTAGACCACTGCAAAAGCTTTCAGCACATTTGAAGCCAAAACCAACTTTGGAATGTCAAATCATGTTATTGCATGACAGGGTAATAAAGAAGAATTGTTTTAAAACATGAAGGGGATAATCACTTCAGTTGAGTCAGCATGAAACAACAGCAGCGATTTTGGTGGCCTTATGCAGTATCCCATCTTGAAGTCGATTTTTTCGTCTTGTGTACAAGAGTTGCAACAATGTTAGCCTTTTATGTTGCAGAGATGAAATGAAAGAGTCCAGATGGTAAAAATGGCAGAGATCAACAGACATTCAGTGTTGCAATCATAAATAAAAAGCTGGTCTCTTTTGGTTGCAGGGCTGCGGTTGGTGCACTAATAAAGAGCATTTGTATCAACTCCATCTTTGCAGTATGGTATTTTTTTAACACCATATGTTTGCCTTGCTGTACACAAACACCACCAACTGAAAATTTCAATAACAGCTAAATAAAAAAACATAAGAAATGCGTGAGGACTATTGAACTTCTGAATATCGAGCTTACTTGTCAGGAATTTATTCATTTTCTTTATCGGTTTTGTCTCACAATTCCAAAATATATCGTACACGCAGAACGCTGAGTATCACAAAAAGTAGACCTAACCTAGCATAAAGTAGGCTAACTATTCTGTGGTACCCGGACACCTCGAAATAGTTTGCCATCTTCCAACTTGGTGCTTGTTATGAAGTGAGTTGAGTTCAATTTGTTCAATTATATGTTCCAAGTCAACTGCTATCAAGTCAACTGCAATCAATTAAAGCCAGCTATACCTTTATGAACATTGACACCATTTCATGAAAGGAAAAAAATATTTATACTTTTATAGTATTCTTATTAGGTCCAACAGCAGTGGAAAGAGTCCACGGGCCTTTGGCGTGTCTAATATGAACATCCCTAACACTGAATCACCTTCCTCCACTTTAAATCCAAATATTCTTCCAGCACATGCGAAATTAATGTTACATCATTTCTACGGAATTCTCACTTGTGCTGTCAAATCTGGAGCATATTGCCAAAAGTATTTCCTTTTTAGTGCTCTCATAACAGAGATAAAACCCACACGGTTTATGAAAAGAAATTCAAATATTGGCAAGATAGTGCAAGGAAATGATATGACACACATTTGCACATTTTAAAGGTGTTTAAGATTTCCCTTTTTTTAGTGTATCATTTTGAATGATGTAGTTCCAGTTTCTCTTTCATAGTAAATTGTTTCCTGACAATAAATTGATATCCAAATGGCAGCGGTATACTATAGACCGAGAATCAGGAAATGTATTGGCTATGAAGGGGCCTCCACCAACTTGAGACCCACTTTTAGGTGTTTAATATAATACAGTAATAGTGTTCATCTACCACTAACACTTTGGCTTAGATTATGTACTTTGCAGATCAACCCCGGGGTCTCTTAAACATTCATAGAACATAACCACTTACACAATCCATGTGACGCACATCACTCATGCAGAAAAAAGCTTTTTGTTTCCATGGCAGGTACCTTCAAGGCTTTCTGAAATATCAATTCCACAGAAAAATGGCATGATTTGTCGATGATTTGTGTTTTCATTCCATCCGTCTCAGTCAAGATAAAGGAAGGCTGTGGAAACAAGCACAATACAGTTAACGCCTTATAACAAATTCCAGTGACTTATTTCCATCTACCGTATTTTCCGCACTATAAGGCGCACCTAAAAACCTCCAATTTTCTCAAAAGCCGACAGTGCGCTTTGTAATCCGGTGCGCCTTATATATGGACCAATATGGATTCGTGGATGAGGACTAATTTACTAAAGTGAGCTTTACGTGTTTATTTTGTGTGTTGTGTGATATTAACGTTTGAGCAACGTTGAGTTATTGATATATTGTTATTGTTTTCACTATTTCGAGTGTTACTATATTGTGATTGCATTAACGTTTGAGCAACGTTGAGTTATTTATTCCATGCGCCTTATATATGGACAAAGTTTTCAAAATGGGCCAAGGTGTGCCTTATAATCCGGTGCGCCTTATAGTGCGGGAAATACGGTAAATAGAAAGGAACGTGGTTTCAGAAACACTCTAAATAAACCTGGATATTGATGTAAAGTTGATGTAAACACAAAGTAGCCTGTACTTCTGTGTATTTCAACTCAGCAGACACAGCAGCCCACAACACTTGCATGCTTTTGCCACAGGGGGACCTTTTCCACCCACTTCAAACAAATACTCAAGTTGTGACTCCACTTCCCCCTGGTTTATGACAAAGTGCCTGTGTTAGTATAAAACAGGTCATTTGGACCTCCCTGGGACTAGTATGGTGGAGCTGTGGAACCTGCCAACATGTACAGCTGCCCAGAAGTCCCCAAGAGAGCAATAACTCCACTCTCACCTATATGCCGTAAACAGCTTAAACCCCTCTTAAAAGCACAAATACATTTCAGAAACAAGTAGACTTTTATAAAAAAAAAAAACATTTCCTGTCTGGGAGTTGACTACATTGACTGTATAGATGCAGAAGCCTCTAAAGTTTCCCTGGCAGTAGCCAAACTTTTCCCTTTACTATAAGTAGTGTGCATGTATTCTATAAATGCATTAGTGAAAAACGGTGATTTTGTGGGCTGGAGGGGAAGTGATTACGAGTGACTGATGAGAGGGAAACACATGCTCCCTGAAGACTGCACCTGTACATTAACATTTATTTAGTGACTGTGTGTGTTAGCGTGTTGGAGCTTTTCTCCCTCCCCCCCATGTTTACGTGTGTTTCCAATTCAACCATACAGACATGCACACTAATAATTCAAACACGAGTGGATCAGTAATCCATCAGCAACATGCTGTTAAAAACGTTTTCAGTTCAAAGTGACGGAGAATAATAAAGAGGAAGGTCTGCAATGCTGAAGGGATATTTTTAGCATTCAGAAGAACAATTGGCTTTTTTATGGTAGTAATTTATGAGTAACTGATGTGCACAGCAAAAACATATGGAACAAATATTGTGGATGACTTGAATTGTTAATTCTATGCTTATTTGAAAATGTGAAGAACAAAAAAGCCACTTGCCTCCAGTGTTTTTCCCACAAGTCCTTCACAGCCATAGGTCCTTCTTGAAACAGTGTCAAGATCTGTATACACTTTTTTTTTTTTTTTAGATGGAAAACTATTTCCTGGCTTTTTCTGTGCTGGACTTCCATCTGGCACATCACAAAGGGAAAATAAGGCAAGGGAAGCAGAAGAAATTATACAAACTCAAACTGCACTGTTGATGTGGCAAAACGGGCTATTTATTGCGATATTCAGTCCACAACCAAATTAATCACCAAATGTTTTCAAAGGTTTTCAAAGCGGACTGAAAATCATGATGAGCAGTCTGGTTCCTTCATCTCTCCATTCCTTACTTTAGCCCCTTTCCAGCTCTCGTTGTATCTCTCCGTATTTCCAATGCTTCCACAAACATCTTTCCCTCCTTCCATTCTACAGTTCTTCCATTTGTTCATTTCATTCTCCATCCCAACTCCTTTCCTCTCCACCCATGAACAGTTAAAGCTTTCCATTCCTGCTTTCATCTCTCCATTCTGGCTGTATTTCCATCCACCCAGGTAAATATTAAATACAGCGGGCACTGGGACCTTTTAAAAATGTCATTTCTGACAGACTGGATGAGACATGCTTGCTCTCTGTTGATTTATCCCTCCAAGTCTGCTGCAGAAACTTTGTTAATGTCTTCTCATCATGGCAGTAACAACACTTCAGCGTGGCCAGGAAACAGGTGCAAGAATTTTACTGTCCATCAGTTTACCAGTGAGAAGGAGTAGAATTGTGCCTGATACCTTGCATCAGTAATAACACAATAGCCAAATATACAATCGAACATATAGACTGGACAATGTTAACATGAATTTGTTTGTAGTGGCTGACACGGTGGATCACTGGTTAGCACATCGCCTCACAGTTCAGAGGTGTGGGTTCCTCCCCCGGTCTTCCTGTGTGGAGTTTGCATGTTCTCCCCATGCCTGCGTGGGTTCCCTCCAGGTAATAAGATTTCCTCCCCCTGCATGGTAGACCGATTCCAAATTGTCCGTAGGTGTGATTGTGGGTGTGAATGGTTATTTGTTTATGTGTGCCCTGTGATTGGCTAGCGACCACTTACCCAATGACTGCCAAGGTAGGTTCCAGCACGCCCGCCACCCTCGTGAGGAGAAGCGAGTCGGATGATGCAATAATGGCAAGAGAATTGTTGCAACATTTTGGGAAGTAATTTTGTGCACTTTGCACAACAACCTCACTAGAGCTTGTTTTATGATAGCAATGAAAAAATACAATGAAAGCAGGTCACGCTTATGATGTGACAGGAATTAAAGTAATGTCACGAGACATTAATATATTAATAATATAGAAAAAACTTTCCACCACCACTGCACAGACTTCAGAACTTTTGCCTACATCTCTTTTGATAATCAATCATGGTCAACAGTAGACATCCACCGTCTGCTTCATCTGTTTACTACATATTTACTCCACTTGCCACTAGATGGACCAGAAAGCAGAAAAATAAATGTCATATTAATGGCAGGCAGCACTACAGAAGCATCTGGCCAGTACAAACAGCCCAAGGGAAGCTATTTGCTGACAAATGGGATTCAGTGCTGAGCTTCAGCAGCATTAACTGGTGGGTTTTATTGGTTGAACAAGCACGATATCATGGGTTTCTTCGCTATGCTTTCTGGCAGCACGGATGACATGGCAAGGAGTGAAGGCATTTGGTCACGCAAAGATGTTGGGTGCTGTTTAACAGATGGCGGGAGACCAGTGAAGAAAGTGGCAATGGACAGCAGATGGAGAAAAGATCAACACGAGACCAAAGATATATATTGTACATTCTCCATCATGCCAGTCAACACTACTGGAAACACAACAACCGTATTGTGTTCGATGAATGCCTCTGTCAGTGTCATTCAAAACTGACCATTTATACATTTTTGACTGGTCGGTGTAGCTCGCAGTGTTGTAGTTTGGTTATTTACCAACAGGAGGCAATCTTGCATTATACAGTAATCAACACTGCATGTTTGAACATCCTCAACATGTTTTCAACTCCATGTTGCAATCCTGTTTCAAATATTTTACAGCCAGGTTTTGAGTTAAGTTGAGATCATGCAATATAAAAGAAGTATAATGTAATATAAAAGGAAATGACAAGAGGGGTCTTTGAGGGAACTATTGTGCTGCATACAGGCTGAGGGAATGTGTAGGTGGTGATGTGGGTGTTTTGAAACCGCAGGAGGCAGGCAAGAGACACAGCGCTGCCTCCCCCTGCACTTGTAGTATGGACCTGACATCCTGTCAGGCAACATGCTTGAAGACACTAGCATAGAGAAACAAAGCTGGGAACTTCACTTTTTCTGTCTTTGATAGAAAAAGGAAGACAAAGATACCTCAAGTGAGTACAGAGCAGAGGTCTTTATATTAAAATTTAGATTGGAATTTTTCTATGAGATTTTCATGCTTCTATGTATCACACATTTTGTCTCTTAAGAAACAAAAGATGGATGTGAAGGTAGGTTCCAGCACGCCCGCAACTCTAGTGAGGAGAAGCGGTTCGGATGATGCAATAATGGCAACAGAATTGTTGCAACATTTTGGGATGTAATTTTGGGTGCATACTACTTGGCACAATAACCTCACCAGTGCTTGTTTTATGATAGCAATTTAAAAATACAATGAAAGCAGGTCACACCTATGATGTGACAGGAATGAAAGTAACGAGTAGTAACGAGACATTAATATATTAATAAATTAGCCTACATCTCTTCTGATAATGAATCATGGTCACTTTTGTTTATTTTTTTCTTTCTTTATATATATATATATATATATATATATATATATATATATATATATATATATATATATATATATATATATATATATATATATATATATATATACACACATATATATGCATTTTTAAAAAGATGCATAATTAGATGTCATTATGGATGTACAGTAAATCTTTTGTGTAAACCTGTGAGAGCTCTCAAGGTCTTTACTGATAATCTAGTATATCCCTTCTTTTTTGATGGTCACTGTTAGAAGAAAAGTGTCGGCCATTACAGGCTTGGCAGCTGCACGGGCCTCCAACACTAAGGCTCTCTGGGAGTCAGATGATCACAGAGAATGATGGCGGTTGCTGAGACTCAAGCCAGTGTCAAAGGTCATTGCATTAACTCTCTGACATGAAATAAAACGACTGTATGCATGTCTCAAGAAAAAAAAAGAACTCTGAGAAGGAAGGGCAGACAAAATTCATCACCCAATATCACTTATTTATCGTTTGAGCTTTATGGATTATTTGAACAAAAGCAGAAACATTTCCCCTCTTCTACACTATTCACTGTTACTGTTTTATATGAGAGGAAATAAAGAAACCACATAAAAGTTAACACTGCCATTGTAAATTTACCACTGCTATTTGAAATGGATGCAAGCGTAATTGCAAACCTTGACCAAAAATTTACACGGGATCATATAAATGAGGCTTGAAATACATTCCGAAGAAAAAAGGGTACGTCCATGAGTTTAACATAAAATCTTAAAACTATGAATAACACTGCTACCGAGGGATTTAATTATCAATCATCAAATTCAAACGTGAAAGTTGTGTTTTTCAAGCAAATGAATGATAATATTAAATTATATTTAGCATTCAAACATCTTTAATCATATTTTAAATAATAATCCAAAATCATAACAAATACCATAAAGGTATGTACATAAAAGCTCAAAACTATAAACAACATTCCTACCGAGGGATTTAATTATCAATCATCAAATTCAAATGTGAAAGTACAGTGTTTTTCAAGCAAACTGATGATAATACTAAATTATAATTCCATTCAAACATGCTTAATTGTGTTTTAAATAACAACCCGAAATCATAACAATTGACTTATAAGAAATAAATGGGATGGGGTATATTATACTAAAATAGCTGAATTTGATAATGGAAGTCTGAGTAACATGAGACTGGAAACCACAAGCATGTTGTGTGCAAGAAATGTGTTGCACATGCTCTGCAGCTTGAAGAAAAAAAAAAGAATTCTTCAGTTGTGCTACTGTTGGATATACAATTTTCCTACTCTGTGAAGAGTGCTCATCATTTCACATGTAACTCAATTTTCCTTAGTCCAAGAACAGTTCTGAGTTTATAATGATCTGTTTTAGTCTTGTCGGTGACCGAGGTCTGAGATGTTTTATTTTTAAATATTTATTATTACTACTATTTCATGATGTCATTCAGTTCAGTAATCTCTGATTAAAATATATGTTTTGGCAAGCTCATAACGTTTCCCTAATGGACAAACACATGAGTAGAGAAGGCCTTGTCGTTATGGTAATGCATCAATAGGTGACGCTGCAGACTCGTGGACTGCACCAACATTTCTGCGCGTCACAGGGAGCCGCTGCAAAACTTCATTCAGTCCTTCTGCTGCCTTTACAGTTACACGACCACATGGAAGTTTGAATGCTGTTGCTATATTCAGTAGAGGTTATAATAATAATAATAATAATAATAATAATAATAATAATAATAATAATAATAATAATAATAATAATAATAATAATAATAATAATAATAATAATAATAATAATAATAATAATAAAACTATATATTGTATCATTACGTGTTCATGTATTTTAAATATTTAAGTGTTATGTATTGCAACTTTATTGTTTAATCTAAATTAAATCAGCAAAATAACTAAAATCAACAGTTTTAACCGTTGAAATAGTTTACTTGAAGATATGCATAATCCCCCTTTCCGTGTATGAAACCCCAACGTTTGATTTGATGCTCCTATACGTCTTCATAAACTCTATTTCCGAACACAAACCAGCGAAATTAATTATATATTATATTGAATAATGGCACTTACAGATATACAATTCTTCTCATGGATTGGCAGGACGTACACATCTACTTAATGATATTTGGTCATGTCACTTGCTCATGAATTTTAGTATTGATTGAATTGTGCATAATATACTTTTACGTATTCGTTGTGAATAACAAAAATAGGAAACATCTCAATTTCAAATAAATTGCATTTTGTGTATTGTAAAAAAAAAGCTACATGAATAACGAATGTCATCGCGTTAAGCACATTATTACCACTTGAATATACGTATATCTCCATACAATAATATCAATAGCTTCATCAGTAGCCTATGAAATATTTTATTCATACCCAAATGACACAAATGATTTATTGTGCTCAGCTTGCAGCATGCACTGTAAATGGTTTAAAGAAAATCTTGCAAGGTAGTCACATATCCAAAAGCAAGTATCGTGGACTCGGGGTACAATCAGACTCTCGTGTACTTTCGTGTACGTTATGTCTTCAAAAGCATGAGTTCTCTGCTATGTCTATAAGGTGTATTAAAGTGAGGTAAAATTGAGCTTAAAAGGGTGCTTCTCTCGGCTGCGGGGCTCTAGTTGCTATCCAAACACAAATAAACAGAGGAGGAACATTGGAATTAATGATAGAGAAGGAGGGGGCGTGCCGGAGGCGGGCAGAGTGAGCCCATGCAGGAGCCCTAAAAAGTGAAGAATCGGTGCGCATTACGCACACTTGCAGCCTGAGCTGCGAACGGGACTCCCACGGTGCTGCTGCCTGTCTTCCAGACCCACTGATCACACTTCATGAGTGTGCACAGGTCCGAGGCACCGCACTTGGCTGCATGGCTGTGAAAGTTCCATGGACTTGGAACTCGGAAAACTTCTAGTGGCGCTGTACTGGAGCCGGCAGCTTCTGTAGTTACTGTGGATTATTGGCATACCGTAGGATTCTGACAGCTATTTATTGGGGTAAGAATGTGTTTGGAAGGCTCCATTCTGACACGCGTCACTCAAAGTGCACTTGTTTTGTAACTTTTCTGTCACTTTAAATACTTTCTGATGAATGCGCGATTAAGCAGCGAGCCTGCAGCAGCACGACCAGGAGCAGCAGCTCTTGTCATCACTGCATAAACTCAATCAATCGATCGTGATTAACGTTCCTTGTTCAGCAACGTGTGGGTGAAACTTCACTCTTTTTTTCTTTTTTTTTCTGCTTTAATGCTGCACAAAAAATACGCGCAATGTAAACTTTTTTAAGAGTCCGGAAAAATTAACGCACGGAACACGGGCATGCATGCAAGTGTAAATGCAGTCCAAAGGTTAGGGAGAACTTGTTGATCAAAGTAGTGAGTAGGCTATGGCAGAGGAACAAGTGCCTGTATGGTGACTTAAACTGCACCTGTGCAACATTATGTTTAACCCCATCCTGTCTGAGCGGGGAGACCCATGATGAGGCCAAAAGAGCAATTCTGTGAAAGTGAATTCAAACATCTGTGAAATTACCCAGGCCTTTTCATCATCATCATCATCATCATCATCTTGTGAACACGTAATCATCGTGCTTACAAGTTGAACGTTTTATCTGTTTCCCATAGTAGGAATATTTAATTTAATTTGCGTTTTATTTCAATAGATTACAACTATTATTCGAAACAAAACACGAGTCTCATCAAGCAAAAATGGGGTTATTTTTCTTGTTTTGCTTCTCTGCTATTAAGGATGATTTTCATCGTGAAGTAATCAAGCTCTCGCTGAAATGGACTACAAATGAAACAATTTAGTTCATTTACTGTTGGCTGCTCACTTGATTTGTCTTATTTTTTTTAAATTAATGAAAAAATAGCTCAATGTCTTGAAGTTAAAACGATGGAGGAGAAATAAGTTGCTCCCAAAAACTATTAAACAATTAAATAAACAAGACGTACTTTTCAGCAATGTAACACAAGACTATCCACTTTATAATAACTATATCAAACGTTTTAATATGTTTCAACATGGCTCATATGTCCTCAAATAATGTTAATAAATCACGTTCAATTTTAACATATGGCCCCATGAATTGAAATGGGAAACAGCTTGCGTTTAGCGTGCGCTTTATCCGAAGAAATGAATACATAGACTACATGTCCATTTCTGTTAAACTCCATAATAATCACTTCATAGAGTGATAATTTTTTGAGAGCATTTATTATAAAAGTGAAAATATTACGAAAAGTCTCCGCGCGCTCTTCTCAGACTCCCGCTTGGGTGTGTTACATTGGAGGAAAGTATATTGCTTGCTTACCATTTATTCCCATTGTAAGATTGGACCAAATAAGGAAGATGCCTCCTCTTGCAGAAGCATGAATTGTCTGTTGTGCGCACACAACTAACAGCGAACATGTTCTCTCTTTTCCAAGGGGTTGTCGGCGTGTCCCTCTCGCTCCGCAAGTGTGAGCCGCAATGGGGAGCAAAGCTCTGCACGCTCCGATCCCCCTGCACCCGCCCTTGCAGCTCACTAACTACTCCTTCCTGCAGGCCGTCAACACGTTCCCGGCCGACCAGCTGCAAGGACTATACGGCCTTAGCGCGGTGCACACCATGCACATGAACCACTGGACTCTTGGCTACCCGCACATCCAAGGACTGAGATCGACTATAACAGAAATGGCAGCCGCCCAGGGCTTGATGGACCCCAGGATTCCATTCCCGACTTTGCCCTTCACCGCCGCCGCGCAGCTCTTCCATCCAAAACAAGCCTCAGTCATGCACGGCGTGCCATCGCTGCGCAAGGACAGGCCGAGGTTCGACTTTGCCAATCTGGCCCTGGCCGCAACGCAGGAGGACCCGCCGAAGGCTGCGGATTTGGCCAAGCTGGCGTCGGGACTCGGGGGAACCATAACCGAGCTGAACAAGCTGTCCCCGGACAGAAAACCCACAAGGGGCAGGCTCCCGTCCAAGACTAAAAAGGAATTTATTTGCAAGTTCTGCGGTAGGCATTTCACCAAGTCCTACAACCTCCTCATCCACGAAAGGACCCACACGGACGAGCGACCCTACACCTGTGACATTTGCCACAAGGCTTTCAGAAGACAGGACCACCTCAGAGATCACAGGTAGGTTAATATATACGTATGTATACATATATAACCCCCGCTTTACTATCCCGTAATAACAATGACATGACGCATAACGTCAGAGATTGTGACATAAGGCATGCTGTTTCCAAAGCTCCGTCAAGCACCCGCAATTTAGACTTTTTGCAAATGATGAATGGCCACTGTATTAAAATTTTATGAATGTGCGGTCAAAATGTCGCCTTCTTGCGCGTATAATTATTTCTGTTTTACAGATACATCCACTCCAAGGAAAAGCCATTCAAATGTCAAGAGTGCGGGAAGGGATTTTGCCAGTCCCGAACTCTAGCGGTCCATAAAACCTTGCACATGCAGGTGAGACGGCAATATCACAAACATATTTATATGCAGCTAGTTTACGATCATGATAGGCTAATTCACGTGATGCACGAACAACTGCATGCGTGGGGATGTTAAAAAGTCGGTTGCGGTCAATCATGTAAACGTTGCAAAAGAGTTAGCACAATGGAAAGATATTCATGATCACAGTTCGATATAATTGAAAGGAATAATCCTTTGCTTGCTTTAAATCTAAACAGGAGTCTCCCCACAAATGCCCCACATGCGGAAGAACCTTTAATCAAAGAAGTAACCTGAAAACTCACCTTCTCACCCATACAGACATCAAGCCCTACAGCTGTTGCCGCTGCGGAAAGGTGTTTCGGCGCAACTGTGACTTGCGACGGCACAGTTTGACACACAGCCCACACCAGGACTTCTAGGTCAGGACAGAAATAAACAAAATAAACGGGGGGGGATGAAATGGACACGACAAGAGGAGTCAGCATTTTTTTTCTCTCAATGCATAGACAAGATCCAAACGCGGATATTGCAAATCGCGCATGAACCGATTGCGCAGCATGTTGGACAACACCATGTAAATATCAAGACCATGTACATAAAAATGTATTTTCTGGCATTCAAATGACAAAGTTGTTATAAAAAAAATGTTGAATTGTATTTTAGAAATAAATATTTCCATTGCATATATCTGTGTGCTTTTATTTTTATATGCCTCACATGAACCAACGTTTTTTTTTTTTTAATTTATAGGTGCTATATGTTTACAACTCCCGCCGCAGAGAGTTTATAGTGTTCCACAGCGGGTGGAGTAGAAGCAAGCAGATATCGCTCAACAGACAGGCATTTGCACTAAAAAAAAGCCCTTAGTTCATTTATGAGGAAAAATCAGCTCGTTATGACAGTATTAATACTACAGAAGTGTAACATGGCATAATCAAGCCATCATATTTTTTTATCGAAATTACAGATGATCACGTTACTGACCTGCCAAGTAATGGAACGCATATGCGTCAATATACAGCAGTCGATCATTATATATTTTTTAATACTACGGGGCAGGCTGGAGACAGCTTAATTAACTAAATAATTACATCATCACCGTGACCGCAATTTTTGCGTCAAATGAATTTGAAAAACACCGCAAGAGCGGCATTTAATGCATGAAAACAAAAAACAAAGGTTTTGGAGATAAATTCATGTAAAATAAAAATAACTTATTTATATTTTAATAAAAAACATGTAGGTCATGGGTACTTGTGAGTGCGCCAAAGTTCATATAGTTGTAGAATGGGTTTAATAGAATCCAGCTTTTGATCTTAAATATTAACCCTCAACACCGTCAGATCTGACAAACGACACAACACAATAATCTTTATAAGATCCTCCATGCATCTTTCTTTAATTGACTTTCAGGCTTGATGTGTGCATGCACAACAGCCACATAAAAAAATCTAATTGTGTACAGTTGCTTGAATGTTATATTTCCGTTTAACGGTTTTATAGACCCTCCAAAAACACCAACAACAAACAAATAAAAAAAATAATGACAGAAGTTTTTTTTTTTGTTTTTAATCTATTTTTTGATGGGCCGGATTAACAAGGGCCCATAACTGGAAATCCACTAGACGTTGACTGCGAGTCGGTATGTATTTAGCAAGTGTAAAATCTTCAGCAATGCCGTACCTTCATATGCTTTTTTATTGTTTAATAATAATAATAATAATAACTAGATGCGCAGAAGGGCTCGCGTTTCTGGCTGTCGTGTTTAGAGCAAACATAAAAACGGTATTCTGATAAAATAATTAAATTTACTGGAAATAATAAGAACAAAAAATAACAACAACAACAATAATAATAATAATAATAATAATAATAATAATAATAATAATAATAATAATAATAATAATAATAATAATAATAATAATAATAATAATAATGATAATAATGTTAGTATTATTATTTGATGAATCACGTTCTGGTTTCAAGTTGATCACCTTTGTCTACATAGGTCAAGATTGACAAATACCTGAAAGCAAAATAGTAAAAGTAAATGGTTGATTTTAAATATGTACGTCATTTAATTGTCATGGCAGTGACTTTGCATACGCTTCCTGGTCAACATCAGACATTTTCAAATATGTTGGCCAACATGGAGTTGTCATTCAGACAGCTCACAAAACTTCACAGATGTCCGTTTGAGCAGTTCATGATTTTGATACAACCTCTCAGGTAATTCAAATTGCTCATTGGCAATACCATAATAAAACTTGATTCACAAGGTTTTGTGATGAAAATAAATGAATACAATAATAGTATTGCCTGGATGTATTAATGCAAGTAAACTAGAGACTGAACATGTCTTTAAGTTTGGAGTAAATTTGCAATAACCACTATTCCAGACTTGCTCTGTATAGTTTCATGGCCACCTCTTCCAGCCACAAAAATAAAATCACAAATATTAAATTTGAGATATTGACTCATTTTCTCCAGTCATTTTCCAGTTTATGTAAAACGGAAGTGCTTATTCACAACCTCAAAGTATAGAGAATCACTGCAGATTCGGAGTTGTGCCAGCAATAATAGTTCTAAATTTGGTTTCTGCCATTAGTTGGCATTCTTTAAACTTGCATCTATTAATCCACCATCTGAAACTATGCACACACGAAAAGAAAGTGCGCAAGACATAAATGACAAAAAAAAAAACCCTGACCAATGCATCGAAATGAATGATGGTACAATTATGCATGTAAAAATAATACAGTATTAAGAAATATAGCTGCATGGACATGCGCATATTTTGTGCGCATGACGTCCTTTCTCCCCTCCCT
Organism: Syngnathus typhle; assembly: GCF_033458585.1. Lineage (NCBI taxonomy): Eukaryota > Metazoa > Chordata > Actinopteri > Syngnathiformes > Syngnathidae > Syngnathus > Syngnathus typhle. The sequence continues at coordinate 8,222,445 of NC_083747.1, read as the reverse complement.
GGTTTGGGAGATGTATGTTTCAAATAAGGCCAAAGTGTAAAATTTAAATCTGAATCCATTTGGTCAGATTACGCCTCCCTTCTTGAATATTCAATTTTATCGCAAAACTTTTAAAAACCCAATTAGATTTAAATGCACAAAACCGGTTGCTTGGCTAAATAAGCCCGACTTCCCAAATATTTTTTTTGTAGTGGATTATAAAATATTCAGTTGTAAATCCCAAATCATTGATTAGACCTACATGATTACACATACAATACTACAGTGTATTCAGCTCACTCCGCGACACCACTCGTGAGTATAGAACTAGAAGCTCACTTTTACCAGCAGACTTAAAGGCAACACCACCCATGCGGAAGTCGTAACCGTGTTTACTGATGACGTTGACTCCGGAGTGTCTGAGAGCTGCAGCTAGCATTTGATATTGCAATGCAATCGTAATTCTCAGTGCAAATAGAATAATCAGAGAATCCAAGATCGGGTCACGCGAGAGCATATTCTTTTGTGTTCTAATGCGTGCCTACCCGAAATGAAGTTTAGATGACTTCTTTTAAGGGTTAGCGTAGCTACTCTGCATCAGCGGCGTTGGTCACTTCCAGTGATGACAGTTCAAAGCTAGGCTAATCACATCAAAGTAAGTTTTCTGTCAAACCCTACTGCACCATTTTGGAACAAATGCCGTTGTACACGTGTTTGCGTGCACATTTAAAACGCGATCTCGATGACAGTGTATCTGCTTCACTCCAGTCGCATGTGCAAAAGTGAAGGCAGTTTAGCTAAAAGGTTGACACTGGTACTAAATTGTCGAGTTCATGCATTGAACATGGTCAAATAAGTAGTGACACCAACCTTTGCAAAAGGGTCTACTCTGCACATTCCGCCCTTGATCTGTCCATGCTGTCATGCATGCACCTGAACTCTCTGCACTTATGTTTACACAGTACACACAAGTGCAACTTTGATGTCATTTAATTCCTATATTGCAACCGTTTTGTTACAATAATATAACACTTACGGAGTAAGATGGCTCTCTTGATAGAACAGCAGTGACATTGAGCAAAACCTACATACAAACATGATGGCTATTTTGTGTATGTGAGTAGTTGTCATCAGCTGGCGTTTGTAGTTAAAACAGAAAGGACTTGTGTATCAGTTGGTGAGTAATCATCAGGCCTTTGCAATAAAAACCCACGAGATTTAAAAGTAACATTGCTTAAAATAACAGTGTTGTCCTTTCTTTAACATTTGGTTTACAGAGGAGGGACAAGATGTTGGAGTCCTATGTCACACCGCTCCTGATGAGCTATGTGAACAAATACATAAAGAATCTGAAGCCATCTGACCTGCAGCTGTCTCTCTGGGGAGGGGATGTCGTGCTCAGCAAGTTAGACCTGAAGCTGGATGTGCTCGAACAGGTACTTTTTGTAGTATGTGACTTCTGCTGTCTTGAGCCTATTTTCATTCCAAAGGCTACATGTATTGGATTAGTAGGTACCTCATTAAAATGAAAATAAAGATGTGTTGTAAATTCAATACACCATAAGGAATATTGGTAATAATCCTTGTAAATTTTAATGCTAACAATATAAAATTAGGATTCAAAATTGATCCATGACACTGTACGGGCAAAGGTTCTTGCATATGGATGCAACCAGCGATGCCGTTATCAAGGCTTGCCGCAGTTTGCAAGCAAATTTACAGGGTAGTCCAAAATGATCCTAAACAATGAATTGCCAAGTAGAAGGCGCTTGCTACAGGCAGCTACCGTTTGCTTCAGTCACCATGTTATTGTTTGGTTGAATCTGTCCACACAACATGAATCACACGCAAAGTGTCCTCCCCTGACTAGGAGGGGAATCGATTCAGTGGATTTTCTGAATTGATATTGAACTGTAAGGGGAACTATTGAAATGTATCAATAAATTGATAATTTCACCCATCCCTAGTTTTTACAAATCTACTGTATTTGTTTTTTATAGGAATTGAAGCTTCCTTTTACATTCATGAGCGGTCATATCCATGAGCTGCGTATTCATGTTCCCTGGACCAAACTGGGCTCTGAGCCTGTCGTCATCACGATCAACACCATGGAGTGCATTCTAAAGCTGAGGGATGGAGACCAGGTTTGTTTATATTATGAGCAAGACTCTTATTCTTTCGATGTACAGCACATTCTGAGCCTTATTTGGACAATTGCTTTTTTCATATGCCAAATTAAGATATTGTATTCTAGTTTTGTCTGTTACAGGTTTATTAGAGTATATATGCACATTTACACCCTGGTGGCTATGCAAGAAAAAGTATCTTAAAAATCTCTCAACATTCTCAATTGATCCTATATCAACCGCTCCTATTGGTCATACTGTGTTTATTAAATGAGGGGCCTCAAAAAGATAAGAAATGGTTGCAAAATTGCCTTAAATTTGTAGAGACCCCAATTACAGTAAACAAATAAGTCCAATGTGAAATGTATAATTTTTCATATCTGACCAAGGCCCCTTTGGTATACAGTACCGTATTTTTCGCACCATTAGGCGCACTGGATTATAAGGCGCAGCCTCATTGAATTTTTTATTTGAGAAATTGTTTCATACATAGGGCGCACCAAATTAAAAGGGGCATAAAATAGAAGCTATACTGCATCAAACTCGTGCGTATAGCAGCTATCATTAGCCACCCGCAAACTCCCATGAGCCTCAGCTCTCAGACTCCCATGAGCCTCAGCAAAGTGTAAACAATCACATTTCACAAACTCCTATAAAAGTGATCGGAATCGACTAAAGACCGATTTAACACATTGGTGCTGCTTATTTATGATCCCATTGCATATTGAACCGTAAACATACTCGAAAACATTAACGGAACAGCCTATTTTGAAATGAAAGAACCTCGCGGGTACAACAGCTTTTCAGTGACGCCCCCTGACCACGGTTGCCATAATGCTGGGAAGCAATGCGACCTTGTAATTTACTAGTTATACTAAAACGTACTGAAACATTTTGGCAGAGCGCTGTGTACAACCAGTATGGATCAACAAATTCATCAATTGATCCATATATAAGACGCTCTGTGTTTTTTTTTTAGTTAATTTTAAGTCTTTAAGTGCGCCTAATACTCTGGAAAATACGGTAAATAGGATATGCATCCTTCGGGATTGTAGTCTGGATGCAGTCTCGATTCTCAGGTGGCTCTCAACCGACCTATACATCATCAAAAGTCGACAACTATCACAATTGTTGAGCAAAACATATGACGTGAAAAGCAATGGCAGATGCTAAAAGGTCTGGCAAAAACAATGCGTTTCAGAATTTACTGTATAAATAAATATATGGGAGGAGAAGGCAGTTCAAGCGCACAGTCATTCATTCATTCATTCATTCATTCATTCATTCATTCATTCATTCATTCATTCATTCATTCATTCATTCATTCATTCATTCATTCATTCATTCATTCGATTTAGTTCTAACAATTTTGACTTCTCATATTTTCCTTTATTTTTGATGAAAGGCCAAGTCAAACAATTGCCATCCATGTAAGTTAAATACGGTTAGTACATTTTTTCCCCCCAAAATAATCTGTAAGACTTTTAGTTTTAAGGTTACAAGATGAGTTAAATGATAAACTGTTAAAGGGTCATAGTTTGGGTTATGTTTACAGTTTGAACCATTATGGACAATTATAAACCTTTTTGGGAAGCGGGTCAGTGTTGGCAATGTTTCTCTTCTAATGTATAGCTTTTGGATATTTATTTGAGTCTTTTTGTTGTGTTTGTATTTGGCTCACAGTCCAAAAATGATCTTATTGAATGGAGGCGTAGCAACTATACTGGCACTTTTTTATTTTTATTTTTCTCGACAGCTTGGGAAACTTCTCCAGATATTAGAAGATGAGGCGTTATCAGCAGAGATTCTGTCTTGACAGTGGTTACAGTGGGTGATAACACTCCCAAGCAATCTATATTTCTTTACAAGACAGATAAGGCTTTGCTGAGTAACTCTTTTCCCGTTTTGGCTCTGTCTTTGCCTCATGTGGGAGTTTTAGCACTGCTGAGTGCATTTGCCACTGCTGTTGAGACTCTGATTGATGCACTGCTTCAGGACGATTAGGGGAGGTGTCTCTAAACATGCTCTTGGTATTACTGAACATTTTCTTCAGTTGAATTCCTTCCAGAGTGCTTTAAGCTTTATAAATAAGAGAGAGTATCCATCTAGTGTAATTGCTAATGACAAGATTCTGAGATCCACCTCTTAAATTCCTTTGAATCAAAATGGAACTAAAATAAAATAGGTAAATACTGCAGACCAAAAATGTAGAAATTGAATGTGATTGTTGGAGAAATTGTAGTATGCTTCCTGAGTACCCGAGGAGGTGCTTTTCATTTGAGCTACTGAACTTGCACATTTTTCAGGGTCAAGTAAGTTTGTATCTAAATGTTTTTTTTTATCATTCATGATTTCACTTTGCTCCCATCCATTCTACTACATCTGGATCTGTTTTGGTCTTTCGTGAATTATATTTCTTGCTCCCTTTTTGTCCCCCATATACGTATATTTAATCTTTTGTTTTTGGAAGTGCAATGATCTGCAAAATGCCAATGGGAGAATTGCAAAACATCGTTTTATGGTCTGCCACTTTAAGTACCCATCTTCGGAGACAGAACAGGACCAAGTCTATTTGTGCTTGTAAATCTCCACTTACAAGGAGCATAAAAGACAATGGACAAAGTGAAACAAGGAGAAGAAAACAGCCTGTGGGAGTTTGCAATCAGAGAGCAAAAACTGGTTAATCTCTGTCCTGTTACCATCCGGAAATCTAGTCTTTGATTCTCCTGCTTTCAGGCAACAAATGGCTTGCAGAGATTGCACTACAAATCCATCTGAGCATCAGTTAAGCTCGGCTTTGTCTTCAGGGAAGAAGAGTCAGAAGTCGAGAACACGGAGCTTTGAAGCTTTCCTATAACTCAACCGCTTGTGATTAAATAGATAGACGCAGACGGACGGAGAGACAGACTGACGGACAGATTTTGTATTTTTGTTTAGGCATGCCAAAATCGAATAAAAACAAATGTGGAGACTGCCGTTGAGAATAATATCACCTTTATTTAACCTTGGATTTAATGTTGTAATGATGCTCATAGTTCTGTCACTTTTTATTTGACTTGGAAAGAGTACAAGTCAAACAAATGATTTCTGGCAGGAATGTAACCGTTTAGAAAACATAATCAATTGTGCTTTATCAGTTTCTCCCTGATTTAAGTTGTAACAACTCCAGAGTGACCCAATGCTTGGAGCAGGTTGGCATTCCATGCAGATTTAAAGCATATGTTGTCAGTCATGAATGCAAGGCGTCACGTCATTCTACCAGAAAACTTTGCCGCCATTACCTTTGAGTCAGCTAATTCTGGTGCAACGCTGCTTTGTCTGGTCTTTGAGGTTTATTGAAGTTTTGGGTTCCTGGTGGGATGATGTTACTGTTGCTCCTCAGACACAGGAAAGCAAGCCAGAGGAAAAAAATTAAGGCCTGCGGCTTCTTCTTCTATCCATTGAGTCAAGTGGTGATCAATACACTCTGGACAGGATGCTGCCACTGCTCTGCTTAATCCTTGCTTTCAGCCCTTCCGGACTGTAGCAATTCCTCAGTGGAGCCGATTACTTGCTTGCCAGGCCCATGCACATATGGAGAATTTTGAATTCAGGTTGCCTTCCTTGGCGGTACAACAGGTTATTTTCAAATATGCTGAAAAAGTACTTGTATGTAGTTACTTGTAAGACACTAAGCCACGTTGGACAATGACTGGTTTAACATGTTTCAAGGACACAATTGAAATGTTGTGTTTACCAAGTATGACATTTTTCCGTTTGTGAAGTCAATTCAATACTTTTAACAATGCGTCAGTTGTATTAGAACCCGGTGTGTGAAAGCTATGCCAACGTGGCGCCTTATGCTGAATCCTCCAGCAATTTGGCATTGATGTTTATCAGCTCGGATGAAAAGTCTTCTCCCATTTCTTTCTGTTTGATTTGCTGGGTTTAGAACTTTCAAATTCTCCAAGAACACTTAGGACTTTGCCGTGCCTGCCTTCCAGCTGTACCTCACATGTGCAATTAAGCTGTCAAAGTAGCCTCGGCCACTGCTTGTATTGTTCTTGGCGCTCGATGTGTTGCTCAAGAAATGCTTATGCCTTTTATTATGTGCCTAAAGCAGTGTATACAGTAATGACCCGATGCAAGAAAGAGCGACCACCACTGTTGTGAATATACTGTCGTATATAGCGTTAGTCATAAATATTTTGGATTTCCTTTGATTGGGCAAAGTATGTGTTGGATTTACACGTGGTATGGAAAATTGTTGTTATTTGGATTAGAAATCAAGTTGCCCGACATTTTGGAATTTTCTATTGCGGGTTGTGGTTGATTTGACAAAGATGTATATGTCAAGGGTCCGTATGGAGTGTTATACAGTACTACTGTATACAACACATTGCAGTAATCAGCATTAAGGGGTGGTAGTGCTGGCGCAAGCGGCATGCCTCTCATGCTCAGCCCGGCCTTGTGGTTAGTTGATGGAGACATCTGACAGACCAGAACTCCTTAGATCTAAATCTGGAAAAAAATCTCCTGTTTTATTTCTATCGAGTCTCCTTCTATTCCTCCCTTTCACTTTCTTGTACTTGTTGACTTGTTTGGCTCTTCACAATAATTTCCATCGTTTATTCCTTGGTTACCTATTTTGTCTTGAATAAGGGAAATGATGTTTGAATTTGAGATGGTATCCTCGTGAGGATGAGCGGTTGGGAAGATGGATGATTTGAAATGGGAGATACGATGGGACATACTTTTTAATTCCTTGTATACGTAATTGTCGGCTCCCTAACCCTGCCCAACCATCAAATTCAAAATTCTACCAAACAGTCTTTTGTCAACTGGTTATTTGTGAGACTGGCTCTCTAAGCTAGCCACTGGGAATTTTTGGGAGTCCAAGTCATTCCCTTGGTGAGGAAATGCTGAGTCGGAAAATACTTTGCTGCCCTTCTCAGGGCTAGCGTGTGTTTTTGTGCTCACACTTTTTTGACTTAGGGCTAAAAATGCAGCCCCACCCATAAAGTCCACACTCATCATTGGCTCAGAAGTATATGGGGCCAGGTTAACATTGGATCACTTGGAAAAAACAGCCTAATTTCAACAAGACACAAACTAGGGGGTGTGCATTGTGCTAGAATTTTTATTCATTGGGGTAGTTGATACCTGACAACTGTTTTAAATTATAAAAAATGAATCGTAAGTGTCTTCTAAAGCCCTTGTTTTTTTTAATACCCCATGGACAGAAAATAAACAAATGTTTCTTTACCACTTTAGCTGACAGTGGTCTTTTTTTTTTCAGAAATATGTACGAACGAGCAAATTAAACACATCTCTTTAATTGTTTTATAATGACTATCAGACTTCGTAACGGTTTCATTAAAAACCCATTAGTGGCTTTTTTGTGGGAGTTAATCTTACCGATGAGTTTGAAGCCAAGGAACATTAAAAAAGTGTAATTTGATTCAAATGCGATGAGCTCTGTTTCACTCCACTTGCATTCCAGTGGGTTTGTTGTCAATGAGTTAAGCCGCTCTAAAAGGCCCAAGAGAAGTGTAGAAATAGTGTCCACATACTGACATTACATTACCGACATTACTGAAACAATCACAGTTTTTTTTTTTGAGCCAGCTGCAAACCATTTTCTGAGAGTGTATTTTGTTAGTGTTTAAGCAAGCGTAGATACAAGGCAGTTCAAATACTTTGATATCTGACTGACTATGTTTTTTGCACTCGTTATAAATGACTGAATAATTGACTTTGCATTTGTATACCCAAATGTAAATTATTATATTTGCTGATAAAAAAACGTATGAAAACCCTTTATTTTGGCACACAATATACATGTTGCTAGCTGGTTCATTAATGCACCTTAATTGAAATCCATATAAATTTTTTAATCAGTAACTATATTGTAAAAAATAAATGCGACTTTGGTTCAGTTCCCACTCAGAAGGTGAGATGATTCTTTATCTCTATTTCTGCCCTATGATTAACTGGCACTACTGTCCACATGGTTTTGTTGTGGTGACTTTTGGTTTGTCCCATCAGGGATCACCAGTCATTTGTCTGCCCAAATTCTGATGGGATCGGTTTTAATTCCCTGTAAACCTTAACCGAGTAAGCAGTTTCTCAAATGGGTGAATGGATGGTTGACTGTTGAACGTGTGAACCTCATGCACAGCCCGACACAAATATTTTTTTCATTGTGAGATCATATCTGCTATTGTCCAATAATACAAGCCTGAAATATATAGGTGCATATATATATACATAATTACAATATGTAGTTGTTAAAACACAGTAGGTTCACTAGTTTTGTTGACCCAGACATGAAAGATGGGGCCTCTATATGTCAGTTGTGAGCGGGGTGGTTGGCGGGGTTCTGTCTTTGATAAAAAACTATTGGGTTTCCTTCATTTATTTTATCATGCCAAGACGTTTGCCCTTAACCGCTTGGCCTCCAATCCCCAGGCCTGCCACTTTGATGTCAGCATGAGTTTGCTCGGGACTCGCAATGGAAAAACAACAGTAACCGTCAGAGTGTTTGCTTTGTCCCGACTGGTCTCGTTTTAAATTGCTTTTCTTTTACTCATCCTGTGACTTGTTGTTTTATATGTGCGGTACATTGCTTTTATCTTATTGCTTTATTTATTTAGTGCAACTTGCTTCATAGCCTAATTCCAAGTTTTCTATGAGCTAAAGTGTTAGTTGTGGCTGAATATACATTTAGGCACGGGAATCTGCATATGACTAATAAAGTTGTCTGAATCTCAATTTGATTGGACTGTTTATGGCCAAGAAGTCTGTTATAAGAAAAAAAAAAAACTATTTGGGATTGGTTTGCAGCCACAGATAAAAAAAATAAAAATCTGCTATGGTCTTTCATTGAGTGCTTTTGAAGCTTTTAACAATGCATGTGGCAAATATTGTGTAGTAATAGAAAGTGTGATGAGAGGCAACAAAGGTTAGATATTTCTAGAACCTCTTTCTCACCGGTTGTATGTTTATACAAAGAAACGTATGACACTATCTATAAAGACAATCTTTCTGATAACCAGCGCTGGCAGCGGGGTTTAACAAATTTTCAAGCGGCTCAGATGAGGGTCAACACTTCAGACATGTTTAAAACATTGCGTCTGGGTCTCTCACTCAGCCATATGTCTGCAGGGGCCTCCCTGTGGCCTGAACCTCAACTGGTGCCCACTTACACCCACCCCCATTGCAATGCCACTTTACCGGCTAAATCCTATGCATCTTTTTTTCCTCCTTACTTTTTTCTGTACAATATTTTGTTTCACACTTGAACTGACTTGGCTTCAGGCAGTGCTTGTCCAGCCTCAGTCACCATTATGTGCTTCCTGTGTTCCTCCAGCCCTTGTTCCTCACTTAGTGCCCTTGTGTGGTAACCTCGAGTGATCCATTTGTCAGACTGCCACTGAGGCCACATTATGTTTAAAAAAAAGTGTTTTGAGCCTCTTGAGAATAGTTTACTGCCTGAAATGATATTGAGTGGTTAATTGCGCCCAATCCTGTTTTTTTTAGTTTGAGTTGTTGAAACCAGTCTACTTTTAAACTTTAAACAGCTAGTTGGTTTGTTGGTTGTTGCAACTGCATAAAATCCAACCTGGCTCGTGCTTGTTTACTTGTTTTTAAAATGTATTTATTTGTACTTTTCTGTACGTCACCCTGGTTCAATTTCAAGCGCAAACAAATTTATATAGCATTTTTTAATTTCTTACATTGTTTGCATAAAGGCAGACTTGGAAGGCCACAGTGACCGCCATAAAAAAATACACTCATATGAATGCGACTTTTCTTTGTGTTGACCATTTTACCACCTAGGTTGGCTGTTAAACGGTTACAGTGCTCCAGTTACCTTTCAAATTCATACATGGTGCATATCTCACGCAGCCCACCAAGCTTCTCCCAACATCTCAGATTTTACTGTTGAAATGTTTTATCCTAAGCCTTTTCAAGATAATTATTTTTTTAATCCTCCCTACCTTGTTGGAGCACGTTTACGTGAATCAAATTATGAGGTATTTATTCAAGTCAACCTTTTGTGTCTGGAGAGTTTAGCCTATAATAATCCTTTTGTGTTCTGTGTTATATGATTCTGATGGTGTCACATATTGGCCAGTTTACATATTCATGACTGCCGTCTTTCTAAACCAAAATTGTTAAACGTTAAAAATGTATTACAATATACTTTTTTAGACAACCTATAACAAAACACCCCCGAAAATCAAAACACCCCCGAAAATCAAAACAATGTGCTTAGCGTGGATGTTTCCTGAGCACCTTGGGGTTGCCCTTGAGCAAGATTCGAAATTCCCAAATCGCTCACAGGACCGTTGAACTTGCCAGTCACTCTTTCAAATCTTTCTCGTCCTGCATGTTTGTGCAAGTGTTCTACGTAGTGTGATGAATGTACTGTAATATAAATATAACTATGATAGTTATATTTATATTACAGTACATAAAGATTAAACTATAGTTAGTATAAAGTATAGGTAGTTAAACTATCAATTAAATGCAAAATCCATTTTGTCTCCATGTTTTTCGTGTTCTCAATTATACTAAGCACCTTGCAGCAATGTTTCAAAAGGTGCTGTTTAAATAAACTTTTTATTGGTACTAATACATGCCTCCATGTTGCCAATGCATTCCTGACTTGCTTTCATCCAGAGGTGATGTATAGTGTTGCGGAGGAAAGACCCTGACTCATCCAAGGCTCACTGTTTATTTGTAGAGCCTGTAGTGGGAGAAATGTCTGCTTGGGACCTCAAGAAACACTCAAAAACAGTGTTGCTTGCTTTCTGCCAGCTGAATGAATCTCACACTACACATATTTGCCGGGACTGTTGTTACTTTAAGCCGAATGAACACAATGACAGAATAATAACATAATTGGTCAGAACAGAATTGTTAGTTTATCACAAACTCAGTCATGTCAGTGTCCATTTTTAAATAAGCTTCTTTTTTTTCTTTCCAGGATGACCATGATAGTGAGTCCAGCTCCACAAGTCGCAGTATGTCAGAGAGTTCCAAGGCTCTAGGCAAGCCCCGCCGACTCCAACAGGCTGCCCCCAGTGACCCAGACCTACCCCCAGGTGAATGATGGCCCAGGGGCCAGTATAGCTACGCTGCCTTCCATCTTTTTGAATGACTGCCAATGAAGGGTGTGGGGGAGGACAGGGACACAGACCTATTCCTTAGGGGTGTAAGGGTCCACTAAAGTCACTTTTTGGTTCAGTTCGGTTTCTTGGAGGCTTTGATTTTGTGTATCTTTGTTATGCAAAACACAGAATTTCTTTTCATGTTTGTTTTGAAGAGATGACAAATAAATAACACAAAAAAATAAAAGCGACTCATTTGGGTGATTGTCTGCTAAATTATACTGTAATAAATAAATACACTAACAATGAAGAAATGCACATTTTTTAAGCAAGTAGGTCACTGAAGTCGTTGACCGATCGTGATCGTCCACCGATAGTGATTGGCCGACTTTTGAAGAAAAGGCATTTCTATTTAATCATCAAATTCATTAATTGATACTCATCAGAATAGCAGATTATTAAAATAACATTTTCATCAATCATTGGAGCGTTAATGACACGTACACCTGGTTGGGAACCATTGAATAAGCCTTGTTATCCTTTTATATCAATTCACAAGTATATACATTTCTATTAAACAATTTATGTTTTGAAATGTTTTAATAATTGGAAAAACGTTTTTTGGGGGGGTGTAGAAGAAGAAAGAAAGAAGAACGGAAAGGAAAGGGTATTCAACTTACAGAGTAGGTCACAGTGTAACACCCAAGTTATACGAAACTCAGCGTGCATGAATATATGAACTTATATTCAGTCCTAGTTGGTTGTATCTGGGGAGGATCCATTTCCATGCCTGATGTTATGAGATAATATCTCTCCCCAGCTGTTAAAGCAAGGTGCCTCACCTCAGATTCTCCCCTTGGGCCTGCATTTAGCTGAGCTCTGAGGTAGGTGTGAGAGAGAGAGAGAGAAAATCCCACCACACTTTTTCATCAATGCACCAACCAACTGCAGTCCAGTAGTAATGGCATTTAACTTGGGATGTGAAGCTCCCATATAAGTGCTTACTAACGGAAACACTTACACACCATTAGGCCCTGGAACACAGCTTTTGGGTAACCACACAAGGACAAAAATACCAGATCCTTAGATCACTATTCTAGATATTAAAAAAAACATTGAATACATTGAGAAAATACAAGACTACTTGGTAGATAATTGCAATTGTTTGGAATATAGACGGGGAGTTCTTCTGCTGGTGTTTCCAATGACGTAGTACTCAGTCATGGGTAGTTGAAGCTAGCAGACCAGTCTGAAAGCTTACGGGTTGAGGCTAACCCCGATTGCTGCTAGCCTTTGATCACCAGATTATGTCCAATAACGCGTACATAACAACTGTGTGCGAATGACAGCTGTATTTGTCATAAAATAAGAAATACCATGACAAATAGTCAATATGATTAAGAAACGGGAATTTTGGGTGCCAGTCCCAGATCTAATGTTAATATATAAAAGTCGCAGCTGACTTTGCAGACCAGCTAAACTACGGAAAAAAAGTGTGATTTATAGGCTGAAAAATACAAAATTAAACAACGAGAAAGAAGTTCAGAACATACAGAGGATTGTCTGATTTCGTTCCAAATATTGATTGATTTATAATTTCCCCTAAAATTTAATACCAAAGCCTTATTTGCATTAAAAAAAAGCAAGACTTTTGGACTCTGTTGCAACCTGTGCTTCTGTGATGGGATAGGTTTTAAATTTCACTGGCATAGGATCCTAATTATCACACTTGTTATATGTCTCAGTCAAATATTTGCCATCAGGAATGATCGTTTTCCACTTTGTTAGGATCTTTTCCAGTTCTTATGAATTGCACTTTTTTTTAAATCCTGGCGTAGTGTGAGTGTGGTGCCCACTCATAAATGTTCCACATTTGTTGTGCCTCTACTCCTCCTTGAGTGTGTCAAGAATTGTGCATGCATGATTGTGTAATTATGTGCGTGATTGGAGGAGATTGAGCTTTGCCTGGGCTGCAGTGCAAACACACTCCTGAGATAAATCCACGGTCCAGTGCTACTGCTGTCGTGGTACTGGGGCCTCTCCAAAGAGAATAAATACGGCAGCTGTTCTGGTATTACTGGCAAATGCTACTTAAGGATACCGAGTATCCCACCCATGCGCTTTTTACATGTACAGCTTACATCTGTACTAGACAAGTAATATTCTAAGCATTTTTGGGTTTGAGATATCTATTTCACTCTCTTAGAAGAAAACGAATGAATGAAATATGTCTATAGAATACATACTGTGATTACTTTGTTACAATTACCCAATCAAGGTTTTGTTTTCTCGCTTTATTGGTGATCCAGAAGAGAGTGGAAAAAGTACATTTGTTTTCACAAAAATCCAAGATTTAATAGGGTTGTGTTGGTTGGAGTTGATAGACTTGCCTTGCATGTAGAACATTAAAGTCACAAAATGTTTTGCATTCCCACAATCCCACTCTTTCCTCTTTTGTGACGTGGGTGAACATTTTTGAACAGCTTATGTTTTTGGCTGTGGGATACGTGTTGGCTATGTCAATTGTTTACAGAAGGTCACACGAGTGTGATAGTTCATAGAGCGTCTTTGTGTGAGGCAAGAATAAGTACAAGTGAAACATCCCAGCAGTGGACAAATTAGATCCAGAAAGGGAAATAACATTGCTGGTTTAATGTCCATGCTGCTGATGCAACAGCAGCTTTTTAACCGACCTCAGAACCACAGCCACTCTCGTACATGCTGCAGAAGCCAGAACACACACAAACTTTGGCAGGCACATGCTTGCAAAGCCAGGCACCTGTGTGACAAACACCCGTTGCATTTGTAGCTGTGTTTATGTCAGCCTCACCACTTGCAATTTTTCATGTCCAGTCAGGCAGAGCAGAACACCTTGCTAATTTATTTGATTTAATTTCATCAAGAGCATCATTTAGTGCTGCTTCGTTATTGGGTCTGTTACTCTTTAGAGTATTTATGAAAATACAGGAAGATAAACATTTGGTTTTGGAAATAAAGTGAAAACTCAAGATGTTTGCCTAGTATGTTTTACTATGCCGTGACTGTGTTGAACAGCACATTGGAGAAATAAATGACGGCACCGCTTCGATGGTTTGGAGTATTCTTTTTGCAGTATTTGAAGCACTGAAGGTAGCCCTGCCTTTTACTATGGGAAATTTGGGATAGTGCCACAAGTGTAAAATGAAGTTTAAAGTGTTAGTGGATGACACAAACATTACTGAGCCACACAAAATAAATCAGTCTCTGTGAAAATTCTGGGGAAGCCAGAAATCATGAGCCAAAGCCTTATTTAATAAACTGCAGTGTGTGGCTATGGAAGTGCAACCAGGTAGGTGCCCGTTCTTTTTCCAAAGGTGATGTGACTTCATGTGAAAGGCCTTACATCATTCAGAAGCTCCAAAACTCTGTTGCTGAATAAATTATGCATCACGATCATTTTTGTTGGCTTTTTAAAAATGTTTACACGAAGGGAAAAGTTCTCATTACCTTGCCTCTCATTTTGCCTGTGGTAAGATGACATCACGTTTTTTATTATTATTTTTTTGACCTGCCTTTCAGATGCTCTATTTAAAGACGCAAAATCAGCCAGCTCTATTTCTTTGACAGGTGCAATCCTGGCTGTGTGTGTCATCAAATTTATTCCCCTTTTTGCTCGCACAAACCTTTACGGTAATTCAGGCCGTAAGCGGTGCAGTTTATAATTCTAAACACCGACAGATGATCCGGTGTAAATGCGTAAAACTGAAAACTAATTCTAACAAAGTGAACTTGCCTTAGAGTTGCAATACTTTTTTAGGGGGTGTATATGAATAAAATTAAAAGACACAAATGTGGCAAAAAAGGGCACTAACTTAAGAAAACAAATATTGTGGGATCATAGATTGGGTCTAGCCTAAGTGTCTCCTAAGTGGAGCGAACAAGATGACTTTAATAGAACTAGTTGGCACAAAAAAAGATTCAAATAATTTTGCAATGAACTAGAAATTGTGAGCAAGGTTGTCTTGTCCAACATGTGTTTTACTTGTCTGTTTTATATGTTCTTAATCGCATGCTTGTTTTGTGTTCTAGGTTATGTGCAAAGCCTCATCAGACGTGTGGTGAATAATGTCAATGTTTTGGTGAACAACTTGATATTGAAATACGTTGAGGATGACATTGTGTTGTCCGTCAACATTACTTCAGCCGAGTGCTACACTGTGGATGATGAGTGGGAGAGGGCCTTCATGGATGTCACAGGTAAGAACGTTTGGGTTTTTGATTTTTCAAGCTAAATGTTGCCATCTGTTGTTTCTCTTGCCAATTTAAATTAATGTTATCAATGTCAGACAGTTTTGATAATAATTTACAATTTGTGTGAATGAGAGAGTTGGCTCTGAGATCAATATGTTGTAACTGTGCTCTTTCTACAGCCCCGGAACTCGTTCTTCGGAAAGTGATCAACTTTTCTGATTGTACTGTGTGCTTGGACAAACGTAATGCAAGTGGCAAGATTGAGTTCTACCAAGACCCACTGCTGTACAAATGCTCCTTTCGAACGCGGCTTCATTTTAGTTACGACAACATCAATTCTAAGATCCCCGCTATAATTAAAGTAAGTCAAAAGAATAAACAAACATCACCATTTCTGAAAACTCATTTTATCTCCCATATTGCCACATGCTGCAATGGCAGGAAATCTAATAAGACCTCAATTAAAAATAGGTTGTGCCCTATAATCTTAAAAATTCATGTTACAGATAATCAGACCTAATTTGTTTTAACTAGAGATTAAATATTTGTTTTTCCATTCATACCTCAGTGGACACCTGTGAACTTTGAGGAAAATGAGAAAGCTAAATTCTCCTTTTTTATTAATCCGTTTCCCATGTCTTTCCTATGTCTCAGATCCAAACCATGGTGGATAGCCTGAAGTTGTCAATTACGGATCAGCAACTTCCCATGTTTATCCGCATTTTACAACTGATTATTGCACTCTACTATGGGGAAATAGGAGCGCCTAAAGAAGGAGAACGAGAAGAGGGAAGCTGTCATGTCAGAGAACCTGGAACAAATTTACCTGGTGAGTGAAACGTGTTCTCATATTCATTTGTTCGTTTGTTCTTTCATTCATTTATTTAAAAAAAAAACTTTAGTGATTAAAACAATGACATCTAGGTCAATTCCTCGCACAGCTTGCATTGCTTTGTAAAGTTTTTTTTCTTTTCAGATATTAAGATTTGCTTTGGTTTGTCTGACCTTATTAACAGATTTCAGGTGCTAATTTACTCAGGGAAATTGTTGCCGAATAGAAAGACTAGTTATCCCCATGAAGAAAAATTAACCCCCCTCACACACGCAAACAAACTTCACTTGCCATGATGAAATATGGATTTTATTAAGTGAGCATGCAGAGTCAGAGCTCCAGGGATTCATTGAGCACCCTAAAGTGAGGACTAACTACATAGTTCCTCGAATAACTCATCCCCGTCCCTTCTTTTGTCCATAGCAGCGCTGGAATCGGCCTCGGTCAAGTTTTTCGAAACGATCTTTTTATAAATGGGACAGTAAGTGATCATTGTGTATCTTCCTTATGTTGAGCATGGTTAACTGAACACAGACCATTGTCATCAAGCTTCAGCCTCAAGGATCAAGTGAAGAAACAAGGGTAAATCAAACACAGACTCATGTCTTAGTTTTTGATTTGAACCTCATAGGAAATCACACTCTTCACATCCTGGAGCCAACTAAAACACACATGGTCCTGACTTCATTTGCGGACGTGCGCACACTGCATAATACGCAATTGTACCTGGAGCATTTGCGCATGTAAAATTAGGTTTAATGGTCATACGCCTAGTTTTGGTTTTACTACGTCATTATGTAACAGTAACCTTCACTACTGTTTAATTCACTTGCCTATAATACCGTTTACAACAACAGGAACTCAGAATGGTTGTTGATTGCTATGTTGTTGTGAGTTTTGGCTTGACCAATCAGAGATCAGCAAAACGAGTCACTCGCATTATTGGTTTGGCACTGAATGCCCTTCCTAATGCAACCCACCTTTCTTTTCTCATTATTTGAGCTTGTGGCCGGTTATTGGGGTATTGGCCAGGAATGGAATCCACTCCCTCTGCATTGTTATAAATTTACTTTTTTTTTTTGTATAACGAAAGACACAACCACAACAAAACCCCACCTCATGCTCATTCTCATTTCAACACAATTGAGTTATCGCGTCCTGCGTCTCAATGGGCCAACACCCTATTTGTAGCACTAGGAGCAAATAGAAAAAGTGGTAATCAGAACCAAGGGAGTCATGGAAGAATACAATATATTGTAGCTGCTTCAGTTACTCCCACCAACCTTCTCCCTGCCTGTTGGCTGGGAACTGTAAGTTGGCGCCGTTTAGTTTGGTTTCCAATGCCAGATGTAAAAGTTGGTGTCATGCTACTGCTATTTGGAGCCTCTGAGAATAAATTAGTATCCTATCACAAAAATATACAAGGGGGGACCAACTCTTGGAACCCGAGCACCCACAGAGCTTGTTTTGCTGGAAGCCATCGACAGAGTAAAGCACCTGGGTGTGTGTGTTTGCTGAGATAAGAATGGGAACAGCTCTGGCTCGTACATGAACATTGGGCTTTACTTGCAATTTTCTCCCCAATAGTAATGCCAGAAGAATTAGAGCTCAAATAATGTATTGTTGAGGTTAGTAATTCCTAACCAGCGTACTGTGGCACACAAGCATGACCATCTGTGGGACTGCTGGAATTCCACTGACCAGTAATTTGTCCCAAACATCTTATTTATTTCATTTCAAATATACCTTTGGTCATCTATCCATGCAGTGACTACATAATGCTCTTCCGTTAGATGATAATCTACATTACCTCTGTAGCCAGCCATTACATTACAACAGAATAAGTCAAGGTTTCCTGCAAGTATCTCAACTTTGTGTTCAACCGAACAAGTCCAAATTTGAGTAATTCAATTGGTGAGTGTATGCAAGGTAATCATTATTTGAAAACCGTATTTTCCGGTCTATAAGGCGCACCTAAAAACCTAACATTTTCTCAAAAGCCAACAGTGCGCCTTATAGTCCGGTGCGCCTTATATATGGACCAAATTCCTAAATTTAAACTGGCAATCAATCATAAGTGGCCCGCTGAAGACTATGAATCATAAAGACTATGGATCATTATTTTGTGATTATAAAGTAATTTGTTGCGTCTGAAGTTGAAATAAAAAAGATAAAATGGAGAATGATTTAATTTGGATTAAAAATCTGACATGATGCATTAATGGTGCCCCTTATAGTCCGGTGCGCCCTATATAAGGACACCGTTTTAAAATGGGCCATTCATTGAAAGTGCACGTTATCGTCCAGTGCGCCTTATAGTCCGGAAAATACGGTATTCTTACTTTTTATGACATATGTTTTGGTCTTGTGTCATGAGGTTTTTCCAATGAAATGGGTGGATTGACTCAAATAGGGACCACTGGTTAGTTATTATAGTGCATTGTGTTTCAGGGAAACAAAATAAACCAACAGCTAATAAAAGCCTTACCCATCAGTACATTTTGAATACAACCGCATTTGATTGTTTTGACTCTTAGTTATTGATCTCACATGCTGTATGTAGAGAAATATGCAAAAGTTTCCTAACGTCACTAGTTTTCTTGTTTCAATTAACTTTTTCCACAGCAGCCCTTTTGAAATAGTGAAACGGATGTTGCTAAATATTGAATGTGTCTATGCCTGAATATTGTTCAAGATTTACTTTGATGAGCCTGTGTCTTATTGACAAATGGTAAGGTCAAGGACTTGACCCATCAACGATTTAGTTGGGAAATTTAGTAGTTTTAGCAAGTTTATGTGAGGATTATACATTTGTCGTTCGATGTACATGTGGGTGCATGCGCACAATTTTATATTTGCGTGCATTAGCAACTTCTCTTTACTGTATGATTTGTGTGTAAGGGCCTGGAGTTTGTCCAATGGCTCATGCATATGATTTGTGCTCTGTAGTGTGTTTGCTTTGAAGGAGTGCTTGCTGTCACTTTTCTCATAGGCTCTTTGAATGGACCAGACTATCACACATATTGGTTAGAGGCCACGGGATAGAAGACGTCATATGGTTCACATATGTCAGGGTGATGACATGTCACAATGTTTTGGATTTAACAAAGCATATTAATAGCATATTAATAGGGATACGAAAGGATGTAGCAGATAAAAAAACATGTTTATACGCTATCACTTTCATACACTATCGTATGTACGGTATCGTATGCATGGGTGTCTGTCCTCTACCTGCGTATCTGTGTATCTGTCATCTGTCTATCTATTTGTTTGTGTGTGAATTTGTATGCACATGCACACACATGCACACATATTTAATACTCTGCATTGTAATGATCTTTTTCATTTCTGAAGATTTTACTGCAAGATTATTTCCACACATAAGATACCCTTTAAACCTCACATATTTGGCCAAGTTGTGAACGCTCATGGGCTGAACTATATTCCTGCATTTTGAGATAAAGTTGCAGAATCTTCTCATTGAAGTGCATTATATAAAATGTATTGATGTAGGCTGCAAATACATAAACATTACCGGCAAGGGGAATTTGTATAAAAGTTAAATTATGTATACTGTATGCAACAAGAGGACACACCAGAGTAGGAGCAGTTCAGGGTTTGTTCATGTGTCCACCTTTCCCTTGCATAAACATGGAGGGACATCTGCTGGCCTTTGAGGGCACCGGCTTTCTCCTATTTGTCCTCTTCGGTTTGTCTCAACGTCAATCAGATGGTCACTCACTTCTAGAGTCACTTGTTCTAAGCTGTGGAGCTATGTGACAGGTGTTAAATGCTGCCCCGGTGCCCTACTTTGGACATTGATACGCTTCTGATTTGAGTTATGTTGAATTCAGCCACTAAAGCTTAGGTTGACCTAATGTGGGAAACAGTGTGTCATTTTATTTCTGCAGATGCAGGAAATCAGCCCCACATCTCTGGGAATTTTTCCACTCACTTCTTTGGATTAAAACTTCAAAGTCTACTTAAGCCGCTGTGTTTTGATCAGTTCATTGGTAATTGCGCTCTTATTCTGATTGTCTCATAATTCAAACGTAGGCTCTGTCAGCCTCGGACATGAAACAGAACAGCTTGACTTGGTGAAATGATAGCTCAAAGACTACAGCTAAGGGAAAAGAGACCAAATTGAACAGAGAGACTGGAGAAGGGAAAGAGATAATAACCCATAACATTGGACTTCCAACTGCCAATTCACCAAGTGAAAGATTTAATTAAAATATGTCATAATTTCAACCCCTTAGCCTCTGGGATTCCTAAGCAATGACCTCACGGACAGTATTGTTTTTCCGCAGAGGACATGAGGCAGCAAGGAATGGGATTACACATTCTTGTGTATTGACATCAGCTTCCTCTTTCTCCATCTTTATGGAAATAGTCACAAGTTGAAAGGTCGGAATCAGAGAATGAACAGTGTAGTGTACTTTGTTCAAACCTGCGACTGGGGATTGCATTCCGAGCCGTTAGCTTTTGATACTAAACCAACCAATGTGCCAGTGTTTCTGCTTTCTTTACGTCCTTTTTTGTTTCACTCAATCATCACTATATATATATATATATATATTTAACCATCTCTTTTTCTGTCCGACATTTTTTATTCCCAATTTCTTTGTACCACATGGGTCTATTATTCACATGGTAAGAGACTTGTGTTGCACGACTAGCCACTCAAGACTGTACGGTAAAATTGATGTATGCTGTTTTTGTTATTTATCTATTTGGCTCTTAGGGATGCATATGGACATAGAGAACCAAGTTCCGAGCCAGTACTCCACTCAAGAGTTCTACATGGACTCGGGCCTTTCTGCAGATAGCAACGAAGGCTGGGTGTCTTGGGCGTGGTCCTTTGTTCCAGCCATTGTGAGCTCTGAGGAGGGCGAGGAAGGTCTCGACCAGCAAAGAGAGACTGGCAGCATCCCAAACAATCTCCAGCAACACACACCCAAGGATCCTATTGTTTCAATAGGCTTCTACTGCACCAAGGCTTCTGTAACATTTAAGGTAATTTATCACTTGCAGACTGCTGTTTTTTTTTTTGTTTAATAAAAAGATATGAATTCATATTAAAATACTGCTTATTAATAGTATATTTTATTTACTAATTAATACAACATACACACGAAGAAGTTGATTCAAACAATTTAATTGAATGCATTGAATTAATACATTTAGTTGGTATTGAGGCATGTCCCTCGACAACCGGAACTGTTACTGTAATGAAAACCTGAACTGAAAAGCTGTTTAAAGAATGGAGTGCATGCATTGCCAACCTTTTTGTATTAGAACTTCCCAAATCACCATCAATTTGTTGTTATTATTATATATTATTTGTCGATGTTAACCCTCAGGTTCAGCCCCTCGGATCACATTACTGCACACAGATGCAATTAAGCTTTCTGTTTCACCTCTGCGCGCCTTCCAAACTTTCATCTGTTCTCCTTTTCATTTGGCATTTTTATTCCAAGATGTGATTTATAGAGGAAAAGAAGCACTGAATCTTTTTTTTTCATGGCCAATCAAGTCCACGATTTGCTTTAAAATTGAACCCTGCCTATCCAATGTCCTACTTTTAATTGATCACATTCCCTAAATAGCTTATTCTTCATACTTGTTAATACTTCTGCTCTCACTCTCCTGTCAAAGAGCAAAATGTAGCTTCATCCACTTACAATTTAAATAACCTCCTTCCTTAGCATTATTTCGAGGAATCTGCAGGTTAGTCCTCATGTGATTAATTGAAAATGGGAGAGGAAGGCCGTGAGTACGAGAGAATCGGCTCCATCAGTCGAAATAATAGGGCACATCTGCTTCTTGTTCTGCACCTGCTTCCTGTGCAAAAGTTGAATGGGTTAAGGCCTGCACGATTCCACTCTACACCCGCAGTTGTTACACCAGCCAAACTCGAAAGCATCCACTGCTCTTTCTTGTTGCGGCCAGCTAGCTTTGACCAGATGCTCTTTCGCATCCTTTCTTTGTTCAAGCCTCATTCCGAGGAGTAAACGTTTTCCAGTACAATTCCTATTTTACATCAGCTTTGGAATTTTCTGGGGAGCTCTAGTGGTGTTCTGATTACCATTCCCTGAAGAGCAAATCAGGGGCCTCGCAGAAAACTAGATAGGAGCTGGCGCAGTGTGATTTGTGATTTGATGAAAGTACTTGTGGTAAAGGAAATGACCAAAAGGATCATTTATCTTTTGAACAATATCTTGCAGGGCTTCATTGTTATTGAAATTTGGATGTTAAATATATATATATTTTTAAATCAAATTATTTTCAGAAGACAAATGTAATTTTGTATGCAGACACACAACACAGTATCAGACACACGTTTTCAGTTTTTTAAAACAACTATTTTTTCAAATTACATTGTGTTTTAATATCAAAGCATTAAGATTATTGGAATTTTGGGCGCAAATGTTTTTGCTTTATGTTTATGGAAATAAAAGCTAAGCTTGCAACTAAGCTTTATCTTTTGACTGATTCTATAAAACTTAGTATTTGGAAAATAGTATACTTTTAATCGTATAGTCAATCCTACTTATAATTAGAGCAACCTAACATTTTGACAATGGACTCTCTTCCACTATGTCAGCTGACCGAATCCCAGGCAGAGAGCAGCTACTACAGTCCCCAGAAGGTTAAATCAAGAGAAGTCTTGGGCTTGGAACAAGAAGGCATCACTCTTGAGGTAAGAATCATCTTTGTTTGTATTGCAATTATCCGTCAAAAATCCTGATGGTTAAAACGTATGACTATATTGTCTTTCTTTTTGATCCTCTCTTAATGCTTTTATTGCATTTTAAATTGATGTCATGTTTTCTTTGGAGTACATAACCAGCATACTTCCATCTCTAACTGTATTTATAAAGTCTCCCTAGTCACTTATCTCTGGCCGCTTGTGAATGCAGTGAAATCTCTGCCCGAGTCTGATCATTTTTGCATTTCTCCCTTGGTGTAGATAGAAGTTTTTCTCTGATTGCTTGCTTGGGATATCCATGTCTTTTCTATGTTTAAGCTTTTTACCAGATGTAATAATTCACACACATTTCCAAAGACAATTTTTGTAATTTATGCTTTTTCTGGACCATGTAGAGAGCAGTCTGAAAACCGGACCAGAAATAGAAATCAAAACGATTCCGAAAGCCAGACCTCGTCATTATTGTTACATTCTGTGAATATTCTGCTTTCTGTAGATTTGTGTTAGCTTAACACAGTGAACATTGTGTAATTTCCATTCACGACTTTTTTCATTTAATGGCATTCCTGTTTCCTTTAAGATCTAGCAATATCAGCCGCATTTAATTTTGTCTAAAATTTCAGGCTTGAAGAGTCGTTTCAGAATGGTTTTCAAAAAGACTCCACTGGTTTGACTTTTCTGACATTTTAAAAATTTCAGGTGCTTATGAAAGGAGAGCCCTTCTTTAACTGTCAGATTGGATTCGTGGGCTTCCGCGCTCTCTGTCTAAAAGGGATCATGGGAGTGCGGGATTTTGAAGAAAACATGAACCGACCCGAAGAGGTAAGACAAACCTAAAGCTACAAATGAAGACCAAGAACATGTGGTGTGAAAAAACACGGAACATTTACCCTGGGTTGTAGTTGCTTTATTTACCTAAACCGGTGTTATATGCTCTTCCGTTTTTCCTTCATGCAATCTATGCCTTATTATTTAGTTGTTAAGCATTTAGTCCTTCTTAAAAAAACATCACTATGTAGACAGACAATTATTGACCCTGTTATAACTATAGAACCTGAAAGGCTAGTCAAAAATGAGTATTCTTCAGTTCTCTCATCTTTTCTCATTCGTTCCATTTGTCTTTGTGCTCCTCCAGGATGCAGTGTTTTTCACTTGTGGCGACACCCTAAGCAGCAAAGGAATGACCTACCTTACCAACTCCCTGTTTGACTATCGCAGTCCAGAGAATAATGGCGTCAAGGCTGAGTTCATCCTGGATTCAGTTACTCATAAGGTCTTTTACTTTAAAGTACTGTAGCAATTTATTTTTTACCTTACAAGTCACAGCATTTAATTCCCATGTATTTTTTGGCCAATTACGTCATTTTACAACTTGTTCATCAAATTAACATCATTTAGTTGTTGTATATCAATACTTGAGACTCACTTTCTGATTTCTGTTGAAATCAATTGTTGTTGAGACGCTGTCATCTAATTACTACGCTCATCAAACTATGTGAATGCATAGTACGGACATGGCCTCATAATATGTTTCGTGTGAAGATGGTGCCTCAGATTGCATGGTACTCTCCTTCCTGCCCACATCATGTGACCATTTAACAGTCGCGTGCGTTGTGATTGGAAAGTCACATTTGATCCCAAAGCAGCTTAGGCACATACAAAAATGGAAAGTTATGAGAAAACAATCCCAAAATGATCCCAAGAGGTTTAAAGGAATTAGAGCCATATGAAAATGCTGCCCTTTTTAATTAGCACCTAGCTGTAATACTGTTTTGCTCGGGTTAGTGATACATTGTAATTACATAAAGTTCTTTATGAAGCAATGACAGCTGTTACTATATTCAGAAGTACTAAGTACAGATGTATTTATCTTTTTTTTTACGTTTAGTTATGTAACCTATCATCTCTACATATCAGTAAGAAATAAATGTTTTATTTAACTTGAAATTTGCACATCTAATTTTAACCACTCAGCTGCTTGCACCCTTTATCGGAATTTTCCTCATATTGAACAAATAACTACCAACCCAAAGATTGTGCGACAACTCTAAGCTCCCTTCATCACAGCTTGAGTGTTGACTTTGCTCCCAAATGCTCATGACCATCAGTGAAGCATTTGTTTGGATATCCATCCATCCATCTATTCAGACTCGAAAGTCAAAGAGTCAAAGGTTTTGGTGTTAATTCATTAGCGGTTATGAAATCGGCCAATGGCTTTGATCCAAAAGCATGACAGTCTAATAGAGTTCCCCTTATAAATATTACTCATTAACCTGCTTTTCTGATAAGACTCCATAGAAATCTCTGTTTGGAGAGCTCAAGATTTAGTTTGGGGTTAGGTTAAGTGTGTGTGCACACGTGTGTGTGTGTGTTCTCTGTGTATCTCATACATTCATTTTGTGTTAGTTTGATTGAGTATGGGGATTTACCTTTCTTTTTGTCCTGTGTGGATAAATGCAAAGGTTCTTCTAATGCTATGAGCTTAAAAGGTGTTGCGCAATTTAAAAATGCTAACCGTTCTACACTGTGCCTTGAAAAAGTATTCATACCTCTGGGACTTTTCCAAACTTTGTTTTTGATTGAGGTTCTTTTATGATCGACCAACACAAAGAAGCACATAATTGTGAAGTGGAACGGCAAATAAAAGTTAGAAATAGGTGTTGTCCATTTGTATGCGGCATACTTTGTAGAACCACATTTCGCTGCAAGTCTTTTCACTACCCACTTTGCACATCTAGACACTGAAAATTTTGCAAACCTTTCTGCCAGAATGGATTGAGAGCATCTGTGAAAAGATTACAGGGGGCTCAATACACACGCCGCAATATTTTTCAAAGTTATAGTCTCTTAAAAGCAGGTGGGGTCAGAACTGACAGGTCTATCAGTCTCTCACTGCCAAACGTGTTTGGCTGGTGAATGACGAATGACTGGAAACTTAATAAACTGTAGCAACACTACTACTTTGTCGTAATTTTTTTTACAATACCCACAAATACTTGTGTACAGCACTGCTCGAAATGCATGGATGTAAACCTCATGCTAGATATGTAGAGCAGAGAACAAGGTAGATAACAAAACTACCACTACTTTACCAGATCTCATAGAATTTTACAGTTTATCTGACCTTGTATCTCAATTCAGTATGAACTATATGCAGTATTTACCACATTCTGTGGACCACATGTCAGCAGAACAAAGACGTACAATGCAGCATCATGGACTGCTTCAATGTGGATTTGGAATGAGAACGTTTTATACTTAAATTAGGCCAGATCACTAGACATCACAAAAATGTCAGAAAATAATCCGTTTTAAATGACCATAAACACATAGTCATTAAAACCCCAGCAGTTTCTCCCAACTTTTTATACCGTGAACATCTCCAAAAATGTAGAGATCAATGAGTTTGCAATTTTTGTTATTTTTTTTTTATCTTGAATTTTCAACCCATCTTTGTCATATCCAAGATGACCCCAGTCATTGCCACTCTTGAAGGCTATCAACTTGTTTGCTCCCTCACTGCCGTGTTTATCTAACTTTTCTTTTGTTTGACAGGTGACCTACACAGAGATAGCAGGCATGCAGCGCTTTGGTGCTTTCTACTTGGATTACCTCTACACAATGGAAAACAGCAGCACCGAAGGTATTGTTTAAAGTCATTGCTCTTCACGGAGTTTGTTTGCTAACCTTGCCACCCCTACTCTCTTTTTCTTTATCCTTGTCATGTTCTCTTTTGCACTGGCCTGCCCTGCCTTTCTTCCTATCTGTCTTTTGCTTTCTGTTTCCATTCTCCTTCATCCTTCTTTTTCTCCTTTTCTCTCTTTTCCATAAATAAAACACCCTGGAGACTTGAATAAAGACATTGTCTTGTTTGAGTCACAGCCACCTGGTCCTTGACCCTTCCTGTCCTTTCTCTCACCTTCAACTTACCTGGAGGGCAACTGTCACAAAAGTGTTTAGTCTGCTGACACATATTTGAGTTTCATTCTTCACGATGCTTGTTGAAACACTGTTCCTCCTCTGTCTCTCTACCCGTAAGCACTTGAGAAAGTGAATATTGCCTAATTAGGTGTCACTCTTTTTGGCTCGTGTTGAGAAGTCGGGAGGGTGTTCTCATTCTTGAACTGTAGCATTTAATGTTTGAGTCTGAAAGATCCAAAGTTTCCATTGAGTAGTAATTTATCTATATCTAACTGCAAAAAAAAAAAAATCATTGGACCTACAAATGTGTTTGTGTGATTGCTAAGTATTTTAATTTATTGGCAATTTATAATTTAGATTTATAAGAGGCATTCTCAGACATGATGAAGTCTGACTGACATGAAAGATTTATATCAGCTCAGAACTCCAGAGGGACCCTGCGGTTTTGGCTTGATTCAAGGGCCCAATCCAGTCTGACAGACAAATGTTGAAGTGGAATCTATTTGAAGTTGAATTCTGGCCAAATTGCCTGTCGTTTATCGTGCACTTTGCAAAGGATTATTGTGCGCGATTCAACACCTGGAGAATAAATGATCCTCCTTCTGGAGAATTGGAACAGATTTTGGCAATCATTTAGTATAGGCAAGTTACATTATATGTTGGACATGGCACTTCAGCAGAAATACCATTTAAAATCTGGAATAACTTAACTAAATGACTTTATTGATTAAAAACACATGACTGTGTGTCTTTATCACATATGACCAAATTGGTCAGAAAGCATGGTTGTACAACACTCATAAAATGTGTGGGGAAAAAACATTGGCTGATGATCAAATTTAGCAGTCCTAGTTTGAATGATAATCCAAAATTCAAGAAAAAAACAGTGGTGCTGTCATCCTTAGCGGTTAAAGTTTTATTTTACAGTAGGAATAGTGTCAATATTCCCGCGGGATGACGATAGTTACCTTGTCAAATGGAATGCTTCTCTTTTGTCAGTGCGGAAACACACGGACCAGATCTTGTGTCGTCCAAACAAATTACTCTCTATTGCCACTGGACTAACATAAACTCTGAGTCAAGTGGAAAACTAACCGATCCAAGTCACACGTACTAATTGACTTCAAATTCAAGTAACTTTCTTTTTAAACAGAGAGACCGTTTAAGTCCTTACCATAGTCTTCCTTCCTCGTCGTGTCACTATTATTCAACTGTAGCCATATGGTTGATATTAGACCTAATCCTTCCCAGTGAAGTCAAACTGAAGAAGGGAAGAGGAAGTGGCATTGCCAATTGCCTCTTTTTAAATCTCAAAAATATATTCTCCATCACAGAACCACATTGCTTAGAAGGCAGTTCATACTTTGTCTTGACTTGTAAACTAAAAGAATGTTGTCTGTGGTGGTGGAACTTAAAGCAAGTTGTGACCCTTTGTCCTCTCACTCCCATTCAGCCACCCCTTTCATTTTTAATTTCTTCACTTTTATTGCTGGGGAGCACAGCCTTTTAAGTGGACCTCTGGAACTGAGGCCTGCAGAGACTGAAGGGACAGCTGTGTGAGTGGACATTTGGTATACTCATCATTCGAGAGTTTAATGCTGTGTGAGCCGATTCCTTTGGGCTGCATCAAAACCTTGCACAACGTAACTAAACACCATTGTAATTGCTTAATTTTGCGTAAAATATATATTTGATTGATTGAGAAACCAATTAACTCATTTTGTGTAAATGGACACATTTAATGATACTTAAAATGCAAATGTTTTTTTCCCCTCTTTAGGGATGTGCACTATCAATCATTTGTCTTTTTCTTAGAAAGGATGCAGACAAGTGTAGCGGCAACAATTTGAACTGTCTGAATCATGGTATGAAAAAAAATGAAAATCATGGCATACACATTTTTGTTTTTGCTTTGACTCCAGCTGGAGTGCCCAGGGGCCTCATGTACAAAGGGTGCGTTTGCACAAAAATGCGGTGTACGCGACTTTGCACTCTCACGTTCAGATGTATCAAGAGTGAAATGACTGTGGGAATGTCCGGTGCTCCACAACAATTTCTTTTGTCGACGTACGCATGTTTTTCGTGCTCCTTTTCGTGGAGTTGTTGGCCATGGAGATTACTTTTCGCCAGGGGGTGGAACACAATAAATGATTCATCAAGTTGAATTGAACTTAAAAAAAAAAGGCAACATTTTTAGCACAGTTTTGGGAGCTGCATAGAATGATGTGGGGGGTCGGGTTTGCCCCGTGGACCTTGAGTTTGACACCGGTGTTTTACACCATTGAATACTGTCGAATCAAGGTGTTTATTAGTTCGTCCCACAGGTATTTGGTTTGGTTGAGGTCAGACTGTCAAATGCACATCCGTTTGATTGACAGAAAGTCATCTTCTTTATGCTGTACTGCTTTCCACAAGTTTGGGCGCATAGAATTTGACAAATGTGACATTGCCGTTCATCTGAATTTCAGATCATTTGGGCTATATCATGGATTTTTCTGTTGGTAGATACTCAGGACTTCTCTGCGGTGAATGTGGAAGAAGTAACGCCAACCATTCAAGAAGCATCGATCAAGAGACTCGTGGTTGGACCTTTAGACATCAAACTGCACAGTAGCGCTGTCCATCGTATACTTAAAATGGTCACTTGTGCTATGGACCACGAGTATGAACCTTACTGCAGAGTGCAGCAAGGTAAGCTATCGTTCATACTAATGTCTATACTTTGCCAATGTTTTTTTTTTTTTTTTTTTTTTTTTTTTTACACAATTGTTTGTTGTTTGCAGAAATTGTGGAGGAAAGTTGTGGTCCAGTCACTCCGGAAGAAATTTCAAGCTTAGAGGAATTCATCCCTACCAGACTCACTTGTCTCACACTCCTCCAAGTATCAGTTACAGTTTCTATGGCCGAATTCAACCTTCTCCACATGCTGATGCCTGTTATCATAGGAGGCAAGGTGAGTGGAAAAATATACATAAAGCACTTTTTTCTCAGATCATTTTACAAAGTTAGGTCCATAGGTATTTGGACAGGAAAAAAGGTTTTCTATATTTTGTGTCTGTACAACACAACAATGAATTTTAAATAAAACAATTCTGATACATTTTATATGTAGATGACATGAAGTCATTGAAAGGCAAGGTTGAGTAGCACTATTCTATTCCTGTTCCATCGGGCAACCTTGGTTCCCATGAATTAAAATTCGAACCTGTCGAGTTCATTTGCCTCCCACACTGCAGGATATTTCGACGCGATTATTGCGCTCACACTTTACAAGTAGATTTCAACATCAAAAATCGATATGGGACAAAGTACAGAATATAAACATGACACCAAATTGAAAAATGAATCTTTAAAAAAGACTCACACCCAAACATGTATTATATATTTGTAGTAATAGGAGACGTATATAACACATACAGTATGTATATAATACATACATGTAAACGTGGAACTATATTTTATGTGTAATCTAAAATGTATTAAACAGACAACTAAAGAAAACACTGAGCAACCAGTTTTAGGATTATTCTTTCCCTCTATATTTAATTTCCTAGGCTGCACCAGGACCTGTCAACATAGCAGCATTTCAGCCAGTGCGCCCCCTACCATCTCTACAGTTCCAGATGGAGCGAGTGAACGTCGAGCATTCAGTGCCAATGTATGCACTGGCGTTGGCCAACACTGTTAGTGCGCTCAACCAGCCTACTGACAACCTCCTGCATCACTGCTATGTACATTTTTACCTCAAGGTAAATGGGACAGTTTGCATTTTTTTGTTTCATTCTGATACATTTCACGAGTACATCCTAGGAAAGAACAGGTGTTACATGTCCTACACTCGAATAGATTTGAACGACTAAGACAAAGTTATTTTCATATTACATTTCCAAAAATGTATTTCTTTAAAAAGATTCACCACATATGTTGGAAAATCTTAGACACACAATGCTTTTACGCCAGATTTTTTTCAATACACCCTCCCTTGTCCAATGTCTACGGTTAAATAACCACACTTGTAATTCCACCCTGTTATGGTGCAAATGACCCTTTACTGACCTTGATGACCCTTTTCCCACCAGGTCATAAAAATCTTAGCACTGTGAGCTTCCTGACGAGTACCAGTCCTGCTCTGGTCCCGCTCAGGCATTGAGATGGGATGCTAAAGACCACTGTTGCTGCTTGCACTATGACCTTCTCATGTTGGTCTGTCGGGTTTTAGGTTTAAAACGTTAGTTTGGCATACATGTTCAATGACAAGTTTATATTCACGTGAACCTTTTATATTATCAGGTGTCAATACTATTTACTTATTATTCATTTGTCCACCTCCTTGGTATGGTTCTGCACTCTTTATTACACAAATGGCTATAATTACCGCATAAACACATTGTACACCATCCAATGACAAGCGAGATCTTTTGAATCTATTGGTGAGTTTATTTTGAATTTATTTTTAAGACATAGCCTTTTTTTTTTCTAACTTGTCTTTCTCTTACTGCTGGATCTAAACAAAGAAATGTTACTCTTGACAAGCCTTGGGCAGTGGGACACATGACTTCATCTCAACATTAGTGCCATGGCCAAAGCATGAAAGTCCTGACAACATGACTGCACTGATCTAAGATGTGCCACTCCGGCTTGAAATGGCATGGAAGTATTTTTTTTAAGGCAGGATGTGGGCTGGATGTCATGCTGTTATCCCTTATCACAGGGTCACTGAAGGGTTAACAATCAACTGGTCAGTGGAGGAGGATCATTCTAACCAAACAGCCAATGAACATCTGCTAATTCTGCAATTAAGCAGTCAAATTCCACTCCTGTATTTCGAGAGTGGGCTCATGTCTTAGTGGAGGTCAGTCCGGCCACATCAGCACCCATTTCAGGAAGTGACTTGCAATGGGTATAAACTCAGGCTTATCTTAATCTTTGTTTTATGGAGATTGGTTGTCAGAGTTAAGGTGTCTGTTTCGATGGTGGTGGTAAGCCATTATCTCACCCCCACAGTTGTTGAAAATAGCTAAACTCAGCTTGGTAGGAAGTCTCAGGGGATGCATTTTCTGACATAAATCCAGTGTTTTACAACTAATAATAGCATTAACTTGCTTGAAACTAGACTTTTACAATAGAAATGCCTCATACCATATTCCACTTAAAAGTAGAATTAATACATGCAAGCTATTTTACTGTAAACTAAAATGTTTGGAGGACATCTGACACAATATGACCAAGACTGAAAACATTACATTCCTTTTTCAGTGAGCCAATTTTCAAACTAGATATAAAAGCCAGAAGAAATTATTTTTTAAATCAGTTTTAAAGAATATCCATCCCAGGTTGTTCAAAATGACAAACTTTTAATCCGGTTGTAAAATTGGTGGCATGGTGTAACAGTGGTTAGCACGTTTGCCTCACAGTTTAGAGGTTGCGGGTTTGATTCCACCTCTGGCCTTCCCTGTGTGGACTTTGCATGTTCTCCCCACGCCTCCATGGGTTTTCTCTGGGTATTTCGGTTTCCTCCCACATCCCAAAAACATTCACGGTAGGCCGATTGAGTTCTCCAAATCGTCCGTCGGTGTCCGAATGCGGTTTGTTGTTCATCTCTCTGTGACCTGCAATTGGCTGGGAACCGGTTCAGAGTGTCCGATAACTTCTGGGATAGGCTCCAGCATGCCCGTGACCCCTGTGGGGAAAAGCAGTATGGATGGATAAAACTTACACTTACCTTAGTGTAAGTTTAAGTACAATACAGTGGGCAAAGCCTTTCTGACAAATAGTTGATTAATAAACTTTATCAAGAGTGAAAAAACTAACTTTGCAACAATGCGGATTTCTAAACGAGCGAAGCCTTTAGAAATAACCTCTGTCATATTTTTGCTCTTTTCTTTAGGTGTTTGGGTTCCAGGCAGGCCTGACATGCCAAAACAGTACAGGCGGGTTCCCTCCTCTCATTCCTGTTATTCCATCCTTTAGCACAGCAATTTATGGGAAGATGATCCAGATGCCTGCTTGCTGGTGAGTACGAATAACGGGCTATTAATTTTTTGTTGTTTTAAAGCCAACAAAATCATGAAAACACTTCAAGGACACTTCCGCCACTCCTTATTTGTTCATTGTGTGGCTGTCATATATTGGAACTGTCAATATACCTACTATGCCGTCAGTAGTTTTTTTCTGTTTCTTATATTCTATGATCTTATTTAAAAACAAGGTTTTTTCTGTTCTGTCGGAATCATAAATAAGCTAAAGGAATAAGACTGAATGAGATAAAATACGCAAAAATATTGCTAAGATTACTTCATTTATCCATTCTTTTTTTTTTGACGTATCTGGTGAACCCCTGATACAAAACGGCATGTTGCCTGTGCACTTTTACTCACACCTTGCAGTCAAGTGCCTGACTTGGGAATCGATTTCCCCCTCATTACTTAGCCGCTGTCAAAGGGCTGCAGATGATTTAAACTTTTCTTGACTTCTTTTCCAGACAATTGTCGTGCGTGTATGTTTGAGATTAGGTCACACAGGAAACTAGAAATTCGCCATTTAGTCTTCTCTGTGAGCAGGTCTATGTCAAGACTGGTTTACATCTCTGTTCTCAATATGAAACTTGGAGGTGCTTGTTTGATCTCGAAGTGTGCCTTTTCTTCCCTGGCTACATCAAATAGTGGACTCAGATTTGAAACGGATGTTTTATTTTTCACTTTGTTTCTCTTTTAGGAAACCTCACTGATCATACAGTGCTTGGATTTCTTTCTTGTATCTGGGACCAGCCCTTAGAAATAACACTGACAAGCTCTCGCTGCATGTCTACTTCCCTCAGCTGATTAATAGACAGGGTGCCTCTGTGCAAGACTTTCAGATCTTTCAAGTATAACTTGACTTAAGTTTGACCTTTTCTGTCTTAGTGGGTATGCCCTGCTTCCTTAAATCCTTCTGTTGTCAAAATCTAATTAACACAAACGGACAGTGTGTGCCTGTAAGAATGATGGCGAGTACGTTTGACAGAAGCTTAGGTTCAAAAGAGGAGCGACCTTGTGATATATCGCTAATATGGTTCTTGCATTTACAACCTGCCGACAAAAGCAACAACATCCCGTGTTCTTCACTTTTACAACATTCCTAGGAAATCACAATGTCCCATTATTTATGAGGGTATTTTTTTTGGACAAGCCTACAGACGACTGGTGGTACTGAACGGACAAATAAGCACACACATTTGATATGGTTTGACCAAAACTTCCTTGGATGTATACAATTATGTGATGCAGATTGGATAACCACTGGGCATCTGTAAAGATCCAGATGCTCTCCTGTGAGTTTTCTTACAGTCCTCATGTTGCTTTTGGGCTTACCACAAAGGCTCCTGCCTCGCACAGTGGGCAGCCTGGGACTTTCAGTGGGGAAAGTACATTGCTCTGACATACTTTCTTTGCCAACCCTTAACTAGCCATGATTTATTTTGTCACATCTCGGATCTTGTAAAGTAAACTGCGATTATGTAGAGTGGAGAAGATAACCTTACACAAGTGTCTGCTTTCTTAAAAATCATACGGTTTTTGGCTGGAACTCTCCTGTTCAGCTAAACCTTGGGCACCTTACCCAACCCGTAATTTTCTTCGTTGTCGTAGATTGTCATTGTTACAAATCGAACAAATGTCTTTTTTTTTTTCTCCCCCAAACCATAACACATTTGATTTGAGTGGCATAGTGGAACACTGCGTGAATTGCCTCTGCTAATATTTAACAGACTGTATTAGCAGTTGTTAAACAGTAAACGTGAATCTACCACACAGTCAGGTTCTCAGAGCATCTGAGTGGAGGTGCTCTTTAAGTGTTTTGCCATAAAATGGGATCAGGAGCATGGCAACTATTAGTTTGGTGGTACTATGTTGGCTCAGTTTGTTAAGATGGAAAAGTGATTTATTCTCTTCTCTATACTACAGCAATTCTTTTGGAAGCGTTTGTTCCAGTCATTTATGTATATTGAAATCTTTGGGTGAAATGACAACTGAATTAATAGTATTGTACACTGAATAATATTGTTTGGACACTTCAGTTGACAAAAAAAAGTGGTCACTGAAATAATTTGAAACGGACAAAAGGAATCTTTTAAAAAGCAAAGAAGGGAAATGGACCTTTACAACTTTTATGGTATTTTAGTAATCTAATATTTTGTCAGACAATATTTTGAGGCCAGTCACTTCAGCCAAATTATTTATGCAACTCTGAGACTTTTTCAACTCTAGCTCCTTCCACACGGCTTTAGATTGGTTCTTATAGGAGGTCACTTCAGAATAGTCTACATAAGCTTTGATTCTTACCCGTTTTAGGTCATTACCTTGTTGACGGACGATTGACTTGCAGCTGAGACCAAGGTCTCTGACAATCCTGTAGCCAGTAGTTTGCGCCTGATCATTTTTAGAGTTCATTGAAGTCTGCAGAGATTTAAGAAAAGCTGTGTCAGATGTAGCAAAGAAGCCCCAGAATATAACTCCCCCATGTTTCTCAATATGTATGGTCTCTTCTTGGTATTGCTTCATTTTGTTTCTACAAACATGATGTGACTTGCCAGAAAGCTACAGTTTTGGCTCTGTCCAAAGGATATTCTCCTGGAAGCGTTTCTGTCAAAATGCATTTTTACTCGGTTTCATGTTACTTCACTGACCATGCTGAAGTTTTTTCAAAAGAAGGGCATCTGCAATCTACTTAGTCTGACATACACTTCTCTACAATTGCAATGTCTGGAGCTTCCAACTTCACCCGTGCCCAGTTTCAATTGTTCTGGCTGCTAAAACCTTAATCCCAAATAAGGTCCTTGCCATGAATAGTATGGATTGTTGAGGGATGTGGCACTTGTAAGGGGTGTTAGAAGTGCCACCTGCATTGATCTGCCCCCGTCACACTCTGGCCGTGCAATATGCAGGGCCACCTGAAAGCATCAGCACATGGAGGAAGGCCAAGTCTGGGGCCCGCCAGCCCAACCGACCACCAAACCCACGGCAGCTAAGTGTGGCCGGTCGCTTTGCAGACTATAATTCAGAGCCACGTCAGCTTTTATGTGGCACTTTTAACAGCCCCTGTTTCGCACTCAGCTATTTCAGAGGGGCTAATTTCTTAGACCATGTGGCATTACAGGTGCATGTTATATAGCCACAAAAAGCTCGTTTACCCTGTTAATGTTTCTGAACGCAAAGAGTTTTCCCTTGGTATCCAATTTTTGCTGAAACTCGATTACATTGTCAATAGTTGATTCTATTTTTAACACAACTTGAAGGATTGTTATACGTCGAAGTTGAAAGGTCCATTACGATGTCTGGACCAGTAGTCTAGACTCTAGATTAGCTCATGTGGTGATTTATTAAGGCTGCTTGAGGCATCTGAGCCTTTCTGGTGTGATTGTAATGCCTCATTACTTCTGTTCATAGTTAGTCAAAGCTCGCAGCTCCCGGTCTGTGTATCCAAGCGAAACCAAGAATGAAGGGACGACTGCCGAGTTGTCATATACTTAATAGGACAATCACAATGGGTATATAGTACATTCTTTTTGATAATTGGCCAAATTGGACTTGTCCGTCCGTCCAATCTAATACGTCTTATTTTTCTTTTCTATAGTATTCATATATTTCAGGCAATACAAAGGCTACGTGCGTTATGTGCATGTGTCAGTGCCTGCGTGTTTTGTGTGTTCGTGTGTGTATGAATACTTCGTCCCATTTTTATTGTGAGGTTTTGTTTTATATTTGGTTTCAATGCAAATGTACATTGTTGATGAGTATAGCTCTATAGGTGTATTAAGTAACAAGGCAATGGAATAATTCTGAGTGCTTATGCTGACTAAAATCATTATAGTGGACATAATCGTGTCATCGTGGTGATTAACACTTGTCATCTGGTAACTGAAATCAACATTGATTGATAACTCAAACCAAATACATACTGTAAAAATATGTGACGTAAGATGTTTAAAAGTCCTAAGAGTATTTATTCAATTTAAATTTTACAGTAAGGCATCTTTGTTAAACAATATGGTGAAATTAAGAGCAGGTGTTGATGTTTTCCGTTGACTGAAACTCGATTAATGCCTGAATCAGTCATCTGAGGAATTGAAGCTTGAGGGAGGGAAAACAGTGGGAAACGGGGAAGGGTGGGTGGATTATCAACTCTAAATGGATTATCACTGTGGTGTGCATTCCACTTTCCTCTCCTCCCCACAATTCCTCAGTCGTCGGTGCTGCTCCACCGCTTCCCATGAACACGTCTGTCCAGTTTTTGTTGATTCATAGCTCATAATTCCTTTTTCTGTCTTCAGCCTCAGAATAATATTGGTCATTTCACTGTGACATAATTAACAATAGGGAGTAACACTTGGAAGTATAATTGTGACAATGATTCTCATCCTAATAATGACCCACACGTCCACCGCAGCTGGACCTGTTAGACAGCAGCAGGAAGCTACGTCCAGTTATACACACACACACTCACGCACAGGCCTCTTGGTAGTTCTCCTTTAACGCCCGATGAACCACGTCATTGCCATTTTCTCGCCTTGCGATCTGCAGCTGTCCGCACAACTTGATTAAAACATTTCTTTTAGTAATCCCTGTGTAATGAAGCTCTCTCCTGAGAATGTGTGTGTTCATGTGTAGGTCAGGGGTGCTCCAGATGGTGTGTGTGTGTGTGTGTTTATGTGCATGCTTCTGTGCGTGCGTGTTTGTGTGTCCATGTGTGTGGGTATGAGCCAGGGAGGTATGAAGGGGAGAAAGGAGAAGTGAGTTTCACTCTACTGTTTCTTAGTTTAGTTATTACAGGACAGATGACTGAGAAATGCACACATGGAACAAGTTTGACACAAGTCTCAGGAAGAGCAAAACCTCAAAAAGTAACGAGAAATCGAGCCTCTGCATCATCTTAATTTCTCACTCAAATCCAAAGGTGTTAGGTTTGTTGGCTGGATGTCAGAATTGCCTCTGGCCTGTGTGAAACTGCTCAAATTATTTGATGACAATCATTTCCAAATAGGTGCCATGCCATTGATAACATATGTAAGTACCTAATCTGAACTGTTTTATTGGACCTAAGGATGTTTTTGCTTTTTGTGATGCAGTATAACACTGAATACACAATGGTTTTCATACAACACATTTGAGAGATTTTAAAGTCACTGGTTTGAAAATTTGTAATGTAATCACTCCTTTAACAAAAAATTTGTTTTGGATGGACAATATTCATTTTGTGTAGATATTAGACACATTTTTTGATTTATACAAAATTATATTCCGAATCCCAAGGTTTTAGCACACACTAAAAGGTTATTTTTGCACAACTAATTAGACACTCCTCGTTGATGTCAAAAGTTGGAATTAAAACATGTCCATACTTCCGTTAGCCGAGCTCCGAGGAAGGGATCCAAATGAATTAAAATAGTTTAGTTTTAGTTGTATTTGCAATCGGGAAAAAAAAACAGCAGATACTTGTTAACTGTTCTCTTTTGGTAATGTTTGCTTTGGTTAATCAAGTCCGGGTGTGACAGTGAATGATTTAGAGAAACTTAAGATAACGTCACTGGCTCCAAGACAGTGGCTATCAGTTTCGTCTATCTGACAAATATGTCACTCCGTAACGGATTATATTGGAGCTGCTGTGGAGTGAAGTAGTTCAGATAAGACCCATGTCAAGAGAAAGTAGCACAATGTAATGAGGCTTGACTTAATTGAAATGATTCCCACCTATAGCCAATATATATGAAAAGTCCATACTATAATTACAGACAGACAGTGAATATGCAATTGTGTAAATATAGTCTACTACTCCTTTGCGGTCCATTAAAGTGCACCTTGCTCCTCATCTCCTGTCGACCTTCCAAGCACCACAGCTGTCTTTGTCACTGTATTTTGAAAAGAGCGAGGGAAATGATTTTTGGTCCTCTGCAGGATATGAGTAATAACAAAAATGAACACTGTGGAAAAATGTCTGCCGGTTCCAAGCTTGTATTCTGGGACACTGTATAAACCATTCTGACCAGCTGCTCTTGGCAATATACTTGCAATCATGGCAAGATGCAGGTTTATTTTATTTCTTTTTGGGGGGTATTTTCAGACCACAGGTGGCCCTGAAGTTGAGGAATTCTATTTTCCGCCTCTGTCAGAGCATTGGTATCGCTCACCATTATTTTGCTGGACAATTGATGACACCCATCGCACATGTGCAGCAGTTATGGTTTTGGCATAGTGTGTAGTATTACGTTTGCTTTAAAACTTCCCTCATTAAGGGAATTTTTGCGACTATTTGTCACCATTTGCATTTATGTGCGCATTCTGTTGGTAGAAGTAACATCTGTGTATGAATATATTTTTTTGTGAGGTAAAATTGGTGTTTTTAGGGCTAGACATATTCATTGATAGCTGATGGAAATGGCAGTATTTATCTCATTACTGTTGATTCACACACCTTTTAGAGTTTACTTATTCATTTTAATCACTGTATCGCTAACAGGTTGTGGCTTCCATCATAATTTGATTTTTTTTGCCAGTCAAAAGAAGAAAGAGATTAGGAAATAGTACATCTGCTGTTTTTGTCGCCTTAACCCATGACTCATAGCTTCAACATAACACCTTCCTTGTTTTGCTTGATTCAGAAAGGGGCAGTAGAGAGGAAGACAGATGTACCAGTCAGTAAGTAACACAGTC
This sequence comes from Syngnathus typhle, assembly GCF_033458585.1. Lineage (NCBI taxonomy): Eukaryota > Metazoa > Chordata > Actinopteri > Syngnathiformes > Syngnathidae > Syngnathus > Syngnathus typhle. The sequence continues at coordinate 8,182,861 of NC_083747.1, read as the reverse complement.
CAGCAGTTTGGGAGTCTTCCAGTTGACTTTGCCTCAATTTGGAGTATGATTTGTCACGGTACCAACAGAGGACAGATCTGGAAATGGGGGTTAATGCTGTTGAAATCCACCTACCACCACCACGTTAGAGTTAAGAGGCCTTGTTTTTCCATAACTCCCGGCTACTTTTCAATTTAATTTTAAATTCGACATATTTTTACTCGCTTAAGTGTTTTCAGTTGAGAATTTGTTGATCTAAATGACTTCTGTGGGGTCGGATACCGTCAATGCAATGCGTTGATGTTCAAGTCAAGGAGCGGGTGTCTTTTAATTTATGAGCCAAGATCGCAAATGGTTTGCAGGGCCATTTTGCATGGGTCTCTACGTAATTGTTGAAGTACCGTAATTTTCGGACTATAAGTCGCGTTTTTTTTCATAGTTTGGGTGGGGCGACTTATACTCAAGAGCGATTTATAGTCCGAAAATTACGGTATGCTTTAATAAGATCTAACTTCCCATGGTGGGAAATCAACTTCAGTGTCCCATACAACAAATTGTTGGATGCCCAATACATGTGGTTATTTATTTAGTGTGGTTGGCAGTGCCAACTTGGCACTACTTTTGTTAAGGATTCAAATGTTTCTCTTTGGCGACATGAGTTTTTTTCAGATGCTCTGGTTTCTGACAGAAAGCTCTTCACCACGTTGCATTGCCAGCTGAAATCCGAAAACTCTTGCTGTCCTCCCAGCCAACATCCTGACCCTAATGAGACTTTCTGCATCTGATTTAAGTCCATCCACATTGCTTTTTTACGATGAGTCTGGCATAATATAATAAAAGCAGGTGCATAATTAAGGTTTTAGAGGACCGCATGCGCATGATAACTCCCTTGGAATCACACTTGAATAAGCCAACAAACCTTTATCCTTTGCCAATCTGTCTATTGAAGTGGCTTTGCAAACACATTTGCTCCGCATGTGGGGCACATTATTGCTGCATGGTCCCCTTCACTTTCCTTTTGTACATCAGCAAAATGTAACTCTGTGTACACAGGCATGCACAAACACATGAAAATCTGTTTGATGTCACGCGATATAGAATGTAACAGGAGTGATTTTAATAGCCGAGAAGCACGGTTGTCAAATGCACCCACATGTAGCTGTGGATTAAAAATATGCATGGTATCAAGTGAAACCTGTTGACCCTGTCACATTTCCTCTTTGCTTTTATCTTCTTTTCTTTCAAAGTGCCTCTATGCCTTTTTGGTGCCCCCTTTCAAGGCAGCATGCGGTTTAGTACTCCGCACCCGTCTGTGTATAGCCAACAGGTCGTGTCACCCTGCTGAACCACCCAGGAGGAGAATAAAGGGAAAGCTGAAGAGACACTGAAAGGAGAGCGAGAGAGAAGTAGAGAAGTTAAACGATTGCAGAGCTGCTTAGTAGGGGAGAACCCCGTGACATACTGCACACTTTAAATGGGATCTGAGCCAAGTGAATGTGTGGTTAAATTAACTGTGATGTTCATTCACATCACTGCCAACATTGGAAACTTAGTCCCTGTTCTCGTTTCACCTTTGTAGTCATTTAATCATAAGTACAGCACAGAATTCATTCATTGTACCAACCTTGAACACGCAGAAAGGAACCACTCTCTCTGACTTCCAGACTTTGTGCATGTGGTGGTGTTTTCTCAGCCAAAAAAAAAAAAAAAAACACTTCTCACCTTGCAAGTAGTTTTAATACCTGGCACGTAAATTTGAAAGGTATGTCAAGATGCTTGTGGATGGGCCGTAAAGTTGTCAGGTGAAAATGTACCTGTCAAGATTCTTTTCTGTGTTAGCTTTCTATGCTTGACATTATTTCCCATAAATCATCTTTTCTGTTTGGACTGAGCTCAAGAGAGGGCTTGGTGTCAAAGAAGCAGCCTACCCAAGTATTTCCCAAATAACGGAAGAAGCCTTGCTCTGCCTGTTTAGTTCTATCTTTTTATTTTTTAATCGTATTGTGATTAAAAGTCAAGCAGAAACTTCCACCAGTGATTTTTTTTTATTTTATTCAGCACATATCCTTCGCTTGTACTATCCTTCACATAACCCACTTCCTATGTTACTTTTTATTATCTTGCAGGAGTAAAAGGTCTTCTGTGCCCATCACAGAGTATATTTTGGAGCTTCCTCACTTCACTGTGCAGGCCACAAGAGCCCAGACGCATCTTCTCCAAGCAATCTGGCAGAGCTGGACACATGGCATGGTGAATGGGGCGCCATCAACACTCAGCGAAAGCCTTATCAATGAAGTTTACAAAGCTCCAGGTAATGTTAGACCCCAATCAACTGACATTTGCTCGTTGGTGGCCTCTTTTGATTATGGATTTAAACCACCACACAGTTGAAGCTCTTTACTTGTTACTTCACTAATGCCTACAAAACCTGTGGAGAGCTATGGCAGGGGCTCAAGCAGAAGCCAAGGTGACATTCACCTGCTCCATATGCTCGCTTGTTAAAAGTGAACCCCCTCAAAAGTTCTATTGCGTCAGAAAACAGCATTTTGACATCAGGAAACTGCAGTAGTAAACGTGTGGGGCAGACAGCTCAGCAATGAAATTAAATTGTCCATAGAGCCTAACGTGAAGCCAAAGTAAACAGCATAGTTGGGTGATATTTTGGAGTTCCGTCATTAATCATGACCACAGAAGCATTAAAAATTGTTCCTTTACATAGTCATCATATAAAATGAAAACAGTCACTCTTTCAGTCATATAAATGTTGATGGACTTGTCTTCTACGTGGTAGGGGTCTAAGTGTTGCAAGTGGTTCTGGAGACAAGGTTAAATGAACCCCAAACTCCTTTACGCTTCACTTCGTCTGCTATATTAATGTTCAATTTCAGCAGTTTGCCTTTTTTGTTCAAGTCAAATTAAAACAGTAGCGCTTTTCATTTTGGTCACATCTGGACAGTCCTCTGGGGGGGGGGGGGGGTTCGGGGTTTTCCAACTCATTACGATTGCGTTGTTTGGTAAGCCGTCAGTCTCTGGCTGCCAAACCGGCAAAGCTACCTTTTTACTGTTGTGTGCCTGCCAAAAAAGTATGAAACTGGTCTCCCGTGGAGTAAAGTCAAATATTCCTCTTCTCTCACTTTGCCTTCTGTTGGAACAGGGTTGAATAGTTACAAGAAGAAACATTTTAACATCTGGACATTTGGTTGCAGGATCGAAAAAAAAGGTGGCGAGGGAGTTTGCATATAGGGCTTTGGAGGCAAAGAAGTGTTGAGTATTGCTTGTGTTTTCCCTAACTTTGTAGTTGAAATGCCGAGATGTTACATGAATTATGGAAACGGCCTGTGAATGTTTGACGGCATTTAGGTCATTTTATCCTCAGTCCCATTGAATCATACAAATCCGGCAGGGATTCACTATTGAATTTGTTAATATAATGATGTAAAACAATACGATAATGATAACATTGTTGTGGTCAGAGCATGCCGGACACCGGCTCCGAGGACCGGAGTTGCCTACCCATGCTTTAGGGCATATATTAGGGCTTGAATTTATGGATAAAGTCTTTAGCGCGGATTCTGTCAATTCAAGTGTACATTTTTTAATATTTGAAATATCGTGATTTTCTAACCTCATGAGTGAACCTTGGTGATCTTTTTAATTGTCTTCAGTAACACAAGTTATCTAAAATAATGACATTTGAAATCCCTGTAGAAACCGTTATGTTTTGCTTTAACAGCATCAAAAGACTTCTGTTTCTTTTTAAAAGTGTTGACATTGCGGCATTCTGTTATTAATGGCATTTTCCATCTTAGCGGTGGGTGGCATAATTTTTCTCTTAATGTGGCTATTGGTAATTTACATTGATTACAAAATCCAGAATTGGAACCAGGATTGAAACTTGTGTTTGTTAATGGCCGTTGCGTAGACCAGGGTTATCAAGCTCAATTACACAAGAAGACAAAACTTAAAACACACTTCAGGTCGACGGCCAACCAGGATAAACATTTATTCAACAGACTAAAATGAAATCTTTTTTTTTTTTTTAAACATAATTACTAATCGAAACAAACAGTTACAGTATTATTCTAAAATAAATCAACTTAAATGTAAAATACCTTAGATGTTGCTCTACATCTGTCTTACTTGTACAAATTCAAAATATAATATATGCGACAGAAATCAAAATTGAATGGTCCAAAATCTGAGTTTACCAAGAGATTTTTGATAGTTCCATGCTTCCAAGTTTGTCTGAACAAATTAGAGCTGGCCCGTTCTTTTCCAACATGACTGTGCAGAAGTGTACAAACAAAGCAAGGTTCTTTTCAGTAAATTGGCCTTTATGCTCTATTTTGGCATTCGTGGTCTTGTGTCATCAGCACTGCACGTCGCAGCACATCAAAAAATAGTGTGTTAGGGAATCTAATTGTTTGCTGCTTGTTATCATGCCTCCTAATGTGTTATTTTGTGCAGACATGGTGTAATAGTAATGGTGTCATTTCTAGTCATGCATGGTGAAAATGATGACTACTTTGGGAGTTGGTGAATGTGGCACCCTCAGCTTCAATGTGAATGAATGACACTTTGGTCTCTTGTGACATTAGAGAACCACACGAGTGGTTGTGTGAAATAGAAAGTCAGTGTTGTACGGCCTTGGTTGGTGTTTACTTTTAATTCAAGTTGTTTTGTATGTAATTTCTACTCACTTCTCTTTTCTCAATAGTCAAAGGTGTTTCATATTGAGTCAGGCAGATAACACATCTGGTCAATGTCCTTCGTGGGAGAGCTGCCTTGGAATGAGATTTCTTTCCTTCTCCAAAGAGAGAAAATCAAAAGCAATCACATTCACAAAAGCTTCAGTTTTAATCACTGGGTACTGACAGGCCTGTTCAGTTTCCTCAAAATAATTTTGGCCTCAGGTTAAAGCAGCAGTTAGAAATTTGAAATCACTGGAAATGAGCGCAATGCAACCACATCTTGTAAGACTTGGTTAATTTATTTTTAATTATTGCACAATGGCTGTAATTTTAACTCAACATGCAAAATGGTTAGTTGTGCATTTGGCCTTGATAACGTTTGAAATTATGTTTTTGTAGCACAGCACAGATGTCCTGTGGTGTTGTGTGTTCCGCTCAAATGAGTTTTCTATGCTGATCAGTGATGGGACCTTATAAATAAATGTTTATTTTATTTCTAGTGACACGCAATCTAATTAATTACTGAACAATTTCAGTTTGTTACCTTAAGTATCAGTTAATCAAAACTGTGTTCATCAAACCATTTAAGGGTCACAACACAATCATATAAATTATGCTGATTGGCTAAGGTGGAGTTAATTCTTATTGTAAGTCAATAAGAGGTGGACTTAATTTATCATGTCAGCTATCCCCCCAGGTTAGAAACTATGTTTTTTCAGCTGTGACGAAACCATAAACTTTTTTGATTTGTTGACCGACTTTAATTTTTTTTTCAATATTTTCTGAGCTTATCTGAGTCCACATTCTGGTTTTCTGTTGATTGTTTAATCTGATTTTCATTATGTAGACATATTCCTATACCACCGAGATTGTCAGCAGAACCAGTTATTTATTCTGTTATACCTTTGGGATCCTTGTGTGGTTTTCAGTCGCAGTTATCATGGTAGCAGTAGCTGAAGGAAGCGTGTAATTCCCGTCTGCCGTGGCGTGCAGCCACTGCTAACCTCAGGTTCAGTGACACACTGACCACACTGAGGTCCCACACACTGTGGCCGTCTCCATTTGTTTTAGCTAAAAGTATGTTCTCCATACTGTGTAATCTTATGGTAAAATTTCATTTAACCGTGCGACTGTAACTTTTGCAATTTTCGTCTGAAATCTTCATACGGACGTATCAAAATAATATTTATAGGTTTCATAAATACACGTGCGTCAGGCGACCTTTAAAGATGAAAGACGTTTTTCCAGCAAATGATAAAACAGGTTATAAGTGAAAAGTTAGTTATTGGTCATAATTTCAGAGTTACACCCTGTATTTTAATGTTAGGGAGAGTTTTTAATTACATTTATGAAGTCAGCCTTGGATCTCAGTGACACAGAACTGTGATGAAAACACAGTCTGTTTCTTATTGTCATTCATTCATTCATTTTTTTGGGGTCATTCTTGCGTTTCAACCCTCAGAGCAGTGTTTCCTTTAATGCAGTGCATACTGAATAAAAAAAATAGTTAACCCCACAATTGCTTATGATGATTGAGGGACCATTGGATTACTGTACTTTTAATGGCTTTTCATTGTAATGGCCTTTCATTGTTGCTCAATGAAAGCAAAATAAGTTGCCATCATAAATTAAAGTTAGGTGTTGAGACAGTTAAAGAAAAAAAACAGTCTGTTTCAGTATGGCCTTACCCCCTCACTCAAGACATTTTCTTTGAAGAGGTCGGCTTGAGTGGTTGAGTTCTTTAAATGGTAGCAAGAAATCAGGAGGAAGTAAGGAAGAAAGAGGGGCCCTTTTGTCTACACACAACCTTATTACTGACATTAAAAACACGTTATGTCAGCATCAGAAAACTGATAAATAAATCTTGGATGGAACTTGAGACGGCTCTTGTCAGTGCAAACTTCAATGGGCCACATACGGCCTTGTTCCTTTCCTGGCAGATCGTGATGATGTTTTAAGTCAGTCCAGACAGTCTGTCGTCTTTTGCTTTTGTCCTCCTGCATCTCTGTTCTTTTTTATGTCATTCACTTCTGTCTCGAGTTTGTATATGAAACCGAGGAAATTAATTCAAAACAGGAGTTTTTGAGCTGTATTTTCCCATAATCATTCAAAGCATTGGACTGTTCCTTTTGAAGAAATCAAAGCAAAATGAAGCACATTTGTTAACCCTTAAACCAACATCGCTGGTCAACTTTAACTATCTACTATCTTCTGCCTGTCCTTTTTGTGTTGATATTTTGCTATCTTCCCAGTGGTGTGCAGTCAAGGCCTTCTCTGCTTGACTAAACACTATCAGAAACATTGACCTTCATTTAAAACTTTGATTAAATTGGATTATTTATTTCCAACCATTATTTATGTGTGTTTCTCAGTCGCCCAACTTATAGTTATGTGGATGTAGATTTATTTTTGTACAATTAGAATCCAAGGTCTGTGTTGCCATGTTGATCTAGTCTGCGCGGAGCCTTCAGAATCTGCCATGTGGCTCTTAAACGCTCATCTTAGTAATAGCGATTCCTCTTTTAACACAGTCAGAATTTAGCTTGACCACTCTTCGCTCATGCTCAAAGTGATGTCGGCACTTTTGTGTGTTGTGTAAATATGCCCACCAAAGATTGGGTGAACAATGTCAGACATAATTTAAAAATGTGTTTTCAAGTCGGTCTTTACAGAAAAACAGAACATTGTGAGGCTTGGTTGATTGTTTTTTCTTTTTATGGGACTAGCGTCTTCATTGATTCACTGTGGTTAGCTGTTACAGGCAAACTGCAGTACACTAATTGTCTCCTTACAAGTGCCAATGTAGGACTCTTGTAGGTCCCAGCAAATTCTTTTCACACACTCCTCGCACATCCTTCGTCTCGTCTATTTTGCCCTGCATCTTCTATCCCCAACTCCATGACTCCACTTTCACTGTCTTCCAAGCACTGTGCCAAGACCCATTAGTGTTGACCAAATGACTTCCGCAAGACTTAATTGAGGTAATTCGGTGGCAGGGAGAGTCATGGTCTGGAAAAGCCAGGAACATGTGTCACTGCTTTACTGAGCAGACTGAAAAGTAGGCAGCACCTGGGAAGGATGGAAATCATGAAAATTAGACCCCCAGTATTTGCCACCACCAACACTAACACACCAACTTTCCCTTCACACGCACACATATACATTCATAAATTCATACGTGCTGAAACTGGCATACACTATTCCTGCACCCCCTTCCCGAACAATGCTGGCATTGGGTCTATCTGTGCAAATACAATTACTTTTGTTGTTTGACTCTTCGTTTTTCTAGACCTGTTGCTCAGTTTCAGAATGACAAATCCAGCTGCCCATATTTGCCCTCATGGTGTGTGTTTGATGGTGTGATGTAGCCTCTGGCCCCGAGCTGTGTGTTTATGTACTCCTCGCACCTGCCCTCATTTGACAAATAACAGCACCACACGCATTCAATTCTCTCGGTCACACACAGAAACATTCGCACGTGTGCTTGTAATAGACACACTAATGCATTGCACCAAACAAAATACCACGTCTCACGGCAACAAACTACAACCCCGTGTGTTTTCTCTTCCTGGGTACCCCACTTTTTATAGTCTTAACAGCTGGACAAAACATTATTAAGTGCAGCTACTACCACCCCAGCAGGTGCAGTGTGCCCTTTAGGGAAAATCTACGTGGCTGTAGAAATACTTTTCTATTTCATGATTGTTGTCATATTTATGTATTTATAAAATGAACTATGGTCAATTATTGCAATTTCTAGAAAATATAGTCAAATGGCTTAAAATACGTTGAGAATATTTGCAGTATAAATCTCAACTGTTGGGTTTGCATTGAAAAGTGGCATTTAATTTTTTTTTTTCAAGCAGGACATGACTTGCTACAGACGGAGGAATCGTTTAAGGTCGATGGGCAACAAAACATTTGTTGCACTCCATGCATCAAGAGGCAGGCAGGGAGACACAAAGACATTTATTAAAATCTGCATGTTCCTCCTGATAATACAAGAGGGACTTTCATATAGACAGAGATAGAAGAGAAGTTAGTGGTTAAGGTTTTAGCAAATTGCCTGCAATTCTTTTGATTAAATGGTTGTGTTAAATAAAGGGACACAATGTTTCTCGGCTGGTTTGGGAATACCCCGGGATGAGCTGGACGAAGTTTGGGCTTCTCTGCTGAAGCTGCTGCCTCCGCAACCTGACTCTGGATAAGGGGTGGAAAATGGATGGATGGATACATTACATTTAAGTGAAAGATTAGATTTTAGCTAACCACAAGCAAGTTAGTCAGGCGATTAACACATTAGGGGTTCCTAACTGTCCTGCAAAAGATGAAAATTACCCTCAGTGACAGTTTACGACATGCAGTTAATGTAAATATTATTTGTTAATCTGCATTTGCTTATATCAGAAGAAAACAAACATGAATGTCAAAAGAATGCTTGTTGGGTATCAAATAAAAGGGGGTTATTTTCACTTGTAAGTCCTATCAAAAGAGATAATGCAAGAATGACTGTGATGCGTTCTGACACTTTTAGCTTCTTGGAAGAATGTGCATGTGATGAATGGATCCTCCTCTTTTCTCTCAACAGGTGGCCTGGCACATAACTCCCTAAGTTATCTTGAGTTCTTGAGCCATCCAGCTTTGTACTTGTTTGAAATTCCATTGCGATATAGAAATAATCTTGACTGTATACATTAGAACTGTCACAATCTGATCATGTAATTTTAAAATGATTTTGGCTGAAGTATATTTTTTATTTTTCTAGTATGCAAAGATATTTCCAAGTGGAACAACAACAGCACAACAAAATAATTTGAGTTTGAGCGAAAAAGATGAGGGCCAAAAAGAACAAAACGGGTGCAAACAAAACGTGATTGTAGCGTCTCATCCCTTTTAATTTTGTTGTTGTACGCAAACAACAACAACAACAACGATGATTGTATAGTTGTGATGAGGTGGTCCTGTCATGCAAATGAACCGCTTCTCACCCACATCAATGCAGGGCAATAATGCCTGAAGGCAGAGTGAATGCATTTGAACACGTCTTTTGTGAATATTCATTAAACCGGGCGTGATGCCCACAATAACCATACGTATCAAAAAAATAGCTCAATAGTGAGTTACCATTATTCTAAAAGTATTTAGTAGCCCTTTGCACTCATCATATTTCATCATTAAAGTTAGTGCAATAAGTATTTTTTCTTCTATTTAATGTGATCATTTTTATCTAACAATTATATTCCAGTTACTGTACAAAAACAGACTAGATAGAATCAAGAAGTATCTTAGCATCTTAAGCAGCAATATTGTTCATAATTCAGATTTGTATGTTGCTGTGGCTCTCAACAGCCATTCCAGTTTACCACGTGGACCCTTAAGAAATATCGTTGCTCTTCTCTGATCAAATCCATCTATTCCATATTTTATTTTATTACATTAGCTGATAACCATATTGTTCAATCTCATCAAAAAAAGAATAACATGCATTCAATGTTATTTTTATTAGTTTTGTAATTGCCATGTTTACACTAACAAGCAATACAGTAAATTAAATCATTCTTTTGGGGTTTTCATCATGGAATATCCTTGTTTTGGTCAATCAGCTCATGTTAAAACCTCAGTAGCCAGCTAATCTGTTTTACCTTTCTATCTCTATGCAGAGAGGTAACAGCTCTGCGTAACAGCGGCGTAGCATTCCTGGCCTTAAACGGCAGTGTAAAAGTGGCTAATGACTGCCTGAAATCTGGAACCCATCAAAAAGGTTTCTCTCCCTGAAATGTACTGCCGGGCCTTTGCTGCAACAGTCTTCATGGCTTGCTTCAGGGACTTTGCTTCAATGTGTGAAAGAGTGCAATCAACATATTGTCACGAGCGCTTAGAAGGAAGTTAAACAGAATCATATCAATATTTCATAATTCTTGTGATCCCCAGCAGTGAAGACTTCTGTGAAGGGGAATCATTTTGATGTTGAGGATTTTGTTTTTTCTTCGTCACACCAATATTAATGCGTCTGTCTGTCCGTCTGCCCATCCATCCTCCCTCTTCTTCCTTATCTGGGCTCAGCAATTTTTATGGGGAAGCCTAGACTTTTCTCTCCCCAGCCACTTTACCCACCTTTTCTGGTGGGATCTCGAGTTTTTCCCAGGACGGCCAGGAAATTTACAGCTAATTCACATTGACTGTGGAACGGCTGCATTGCGGTGTCTGTACGGAATCTGTACAGCCTGCAATGCACACCGGCTGCGGTGCCTATGCGGGTCTGTGAATTTCCACGAGAAGATCACACTGAAGAGTCTTTTGTTCAAATTGACACACCTTTTGGACATTATTTCCGTGACTTTAGCCGCAATGCATCCGTTCCGCAGTCAGTGTGAATTAGGGCGTTAGTATCTCCAGTATCTCCAGCATGTCCTGGGTCTTCCCCGAGGCCTCCTTATGCTGGGATGTGCCCAGAACACATCACCTGGGAAGCATCCAGGATGCATCCTGATCACATTCTCGAGCCACCTCATTTGGCTCGGAGGCAGAGCGGCTCTACTTTGAGCCCCTTGCTAGGTTCTCCCATTTCTCGCATTTCCTTTGCAAAGGAAAGGGGTCAAGAACAACTAAAGTGCAATCAAGTGTTTAACAAAGCCAAAGCTACGGTATTCAAAGCTGTCGGATTTCACCTCACGTTCCCTGTTTTCTGCTTTTTCCTTGTTCTTCCTTCTCCCCACCTTTTATTAGGTGTGAAATCTTTAGGCTCGTCACCGACTCTTGAGGGCTCGCTCCAAAATCTCGAGCTGAAGTTCTGCAGCCGCGCATCGGTGAAATGTGCCTCTGGAACCGTGGGAGCTGTAAAAGTGTGTGCCAGGACCCCAGGTGTGTGCAGCTGTGCCCTGTTAAAACTTTACTGCCTGTGTAGGAGGGAGAGAGTGAGAGCGACTGCACTGCACTGCACCGCACTGGACTGTCTTTTACTTTTTCAAATCTTTACTTTTATGTCCTACATTCTGTCTCCTCGCTTACCTTCTTTATGTTGATTCACTTCCAGCTGTGTGATTAAGTTGCTGTTTTCTCTTGTGGTGTTGTCACTGGGCCAAAAGGTGTGTCAATTTGAGCTTAAGATCAGGGGATGCTTTGAGAATAATTGTCAATTTCTGTCTATGTGAAGCCCTTTGAGACTGCTTGTGATTTAGGGCTATACAAATAAACTTGACTTGACTTGACTTGACCTTTGGTCATGTCTTTGACGCAAGGATGTTATTGGAGACAGAGTCCAACAGGTCAACCTGAACATATGATGTCAGAAGCGTAAGATTTACTGCAGCTGTGGATATAGAAATCCAAAGAAAGAAATCTTAGCACTCACATTTTGTTCTAATCAAATATTTAACATCCATAGTGATGTAGTATGACAATGTTAAATAAAGACTGTGTATCAAAATCAATGTAATTTAAAAATAGTGTAGGAGACTGTACTGTGGAGAATTTTTGTAGTTGGCTATGACTTGCTATCTTTTATGAATTTATCTTTACGTTCAGTCTAAGGTATAGATTGTTTGATATTTTCAATTAGAAATACTACACTGTCTTTTAATGTTCTTAATTGTGATTACTGAAGAAACTGTGCTTATGCCCGACAGGCTCAGGAGAAGTTGTAAAGGAGAAGCTTGTTCCTCTGATCCAGGGGCCATCTGATACTAAGGATCTTCATATGAGGCGATGGCTAAATGAGAGCCGCAAGCCTGAATCCCTTTTGGCTCCCGACCTGCTGGCATTTTCTGTGCAGGTTCCACAGCAAGGAGAAGATTGCAGGAACTCAGGTATTAACTATTATAAGGTGACATTTTGCCTATGTGATGGCCATGTTGGCCATGCATGGACACACCATGTTGGAAGGGACAAGAAACCCATTATAGGCAATGAAAATCATGGCCGTTAGCTTAGCAACACTGTTGTTTAATGCCGTGAGTGCTCGTCGTGTCGTGCGTGTACATACGCATCTCTCAAATGTGCTATTTTTGGTACAGCACACAGTTTCTTTGTCAAGCCTTTACCTATTTTTCAATGTAGGTTTCTCCCTTTAATATACTCCATTTAAATGTCACACTTGTACTGTTAACCTTTCTTTCATAATGCATTTATTTTACATGTTGGTGAAAAGGTAAAATGCATAATAATAAACTTAATTCACATATTAATAAAAAAAGACACAGCAAAACAGCTGGCACACACACACACACGCACGACCTACTCCTTGTGCACACACAGACCCGCTGAATAGAATAAAATCTGTTCTTAATATTTCTTTTATCTGTTAATCCTGTCAGAGTTGAAAAGAACCTATTGTTTGACAAGTTACAATTTGACCACAGTGCTACATTTTGCTCCGCGCATGTGTCATGTCAAACATCTGAGAGATGAATTTCAAAACTAACCGTGACTTTCTGTGTTCAAGTGCTCATGTGTGCAAATGTTTGTATGTAACAGACATATTTTGGGTATCTGATTGTAGGCCTGTGTTTTGTATGGTGGTCGGGGGCTTTCATCAAAGCCTTTGGTCCACATATTCAATGTCCAGAGGGTGACAGGAAGCCTGTTAGAGCAGTGTTAATGGAATGATGAATGTAAAGTTTCAGTGTGGCTGAGATGAAAAGAAGAATTGCAGCAGTCAAAATGAGCTTCACCCTTTGCTCCCATAGGACGGAATCATGGGCCAACATTTTGTTATCATGACATTACTGAATTTCTGCTCATTTGGCCTTGTTATCGACCACAATTGATTTGTCCCATGTGGTTCTATGGAATCCAATCCATGTGTGATCACTGTATGAAAAGTGCAGGACTGCTGAAGTGGAGCAAACACTATGGCTTTAAAAAATGAACTCCATGATTAAAGTCACTAAAGGTATAAGGGGTTCAGGTCTAGTGTCACAAAAGACATATTTCAACCCCAAACTACAAGGTTTATTTTTTAATGTGGGCCAGACAATCAACCAGTCTTGTCCACAAAGAGCTCCTGCGACATTTGCTTCGTTGAGTCCATGAGTAGAGGCAACTGTTTTGGCAGAACAACTCGTGGCTTACTATGACAAGTTGTCCTAAGCATCTCACAGTTTCTGAAAGAGAAGAACATTATCTGGGGTGAATTTTTCTTGACAACAGACAACAGGGCTGAGTGGAATCCTGGAAGATTCTTTCCAGGAGAGAAGTCTGGGAAAGTGTGTTACAGTCCGGGATGGTTAAAAACATTGACATCAGTGTAGGTCAGCCAGTCTATATTTAATCATTTAAATTTAGATTCTTGCACCTACTGATAAGAACTCTTTGGCCACATCTTTCACAATCTCCAGTAATGCTCAAGTGACTTATTGTTTTAGTCCAAGGACATTTGCAGTCCTCTTTGGCTTGATCTCGGCCTGTCACAGCTGATTGATGAGAAAAACTTTGGGGGCCTTGGACAAGCCTAATGTTAGGGAGCAGAGGGAGCAGAGGGCCAGAGGGCGTGTGAGGAGCTTGGCTTTATGCTCAACTTCAGGGCGAGCAGCGGCCTGCAGGTGTTTCCCGCCACCCTCCACCACAGTGACTTGCAACAGAGGAGGAGGGACTGTTGGGTCGGGTGTGCTTTATGATCATAGCAAAGACAAAACGAGAGAGTGAGTGAGGGATAGCATGTGTTCTCCCTAAGTACGCCAGCAGCTGCAAGACAGTGATTTATGCTTTTCTTAGAACTCTTAGCGCTCTGAAAATGTTACATTTAATCAAGCATACTGAGAGTAGAGCAAATGTTAAAGATGTTCCCTATAAAAGCCCCCTAGTTTTGATCTCTTTCCCAAACCATGGATGCTGAGTACAAAGCGATGCGATCTTTCATCTTCATTTAAATGTATTGAAACTTCCATAAAATGTATCCGCGGGAAGTGGACTGGCTCTTGTAATAAGAACATTTGTGTGGAGTTTTCCCATAGTTATTGGAGCTGTTTTCTCTTCAATCAGTCCCGCATTAGAAAGTTGGAAGTACAAAAGGAGTTCATTCTTTAATGTCCCATTTTGGTGTAATGGTGTCTACCTTTTAAAATTCTCAACTTTGTGCTTTAATTGTATATCGTGACTGAGTGACCTGTCCACACGAATGCACAGGTGGCATCGTGAACTACGTAAGCTTGTGGACCAGGGGTGTCAAACTCATTTTTTTCGCGGGCCGCATTGTAGTCATAGCTTCTTTCGGAGGGCCATTATGACTGTCAACCCAAATAAATGTATGAGCACCTCATATTATATACAGTAAAAGCTACAAAACAAATCACTCATTTTCAAATCAGACGAGTAAATACTGGTCAAATATTAAAAAAAAAAAAAAAGAGGAAGACAATTCTAGTAAGGACACACGAATTTGATGCACAATTTGTCTTCGCGGGCCCCATAGAATGATGTGGCGGGCCGTATCTGGTCCGGGCCTTGAGTTTGACACCTGTGCTGCAGACTAAAAACTAATGAGAGCAGATGGAAAAGAAGCGCCACCTGCCTTTGATTTGAATATTTCACCTAAAGACACACTCCAGCAAGTGTAGCGCCTGCATGTATTGAACCACACATGCTCTCGTTTTCGGAAACTGGAGCCTTTGAATGGGTTGCATCGTAGATGAGGTGTGAAGTTAGGATATCCCTTGGTAGTCTCCTCCATTACAATATTTCAAAGACCTGCTGTACTTTCATATGTCCATCTATCATACTCCCTTTCACTCCTGTGCATGTGTTCATGCACTCCGTCGAGTGGTAAATCAACAGGCTGGCTTTGTTTCAGGCAGCAGCATGATGGCTTTAAGCTGCTGGCTTGAACTTTGGCTGGCTGATAAATCCCCAGAAGACAAACGTAGACTAAAACTAAATTTCATGCATCAATATAAGACAATTTTTTTTGGTACTCTGTGAAAGAAAGTTAGACCAGTCATTTGTGTTATTTAGCAAAAATTCCCAAAAGTGCAAGTCACAAGTGTTACCACTGGTACCATGAAGATTGATGATGATTTTTTTTTACCAGTTTGTTTTAGTTTGTCCTGATTGATTGAATTTATAAACTTTGTAAGAACACCCAAAAATTTAGAAATTTTGGCCACACGTGTAAAGTAAACTGACTGGCCTAAAGATAGGGTTTTGTTTGCCCTGGCTCTCTTTGCCTTGAGCCCCAAAAAAACTAGCTACGGCCATGGGCTAAACTAGTGATGTCGCACACCGGTTGACATACCCAATGGGATCACTTGCGGCTCCAGCATTGATGAAGAAGGCAGATCATAGCTGCAAGAACTATTTTGATTTCCACGGCACATTGACCATCGACACCTCATACGTACGTATGCCGATGAATATGCATCAGTATTTAAAGCCCTCAGTAGCAGTGACCCCTCTGATGATTTTTTTCTTTTTAAATATTCAGAGCAATTGGCGTTACAGATGTGATGAGTCACAGTTTGAGTCTGTGATTTCTATAACAATGGCAACTCTGCATCGTGCCAAAAAAATGTTCGTTCACAGTTTTGCTTTTTAGCGTGTCTTATTGAAACACAAAAACTCGAACCTTATGATGTCAGTTTGTTTATTCTGAGCCTTGGACAGGAAATGGGATACAAGTCAGGAATGAGGAAAACATGATTGTTTTAATGTGCCGAGATATCCTGGATGAGAAACTGGTCCAGAGCTCACTTAAGATCACACTGGACAATGATCCTAAACACACAGCCAGATCTTAAGCAAGACACAGAGATTTGAAAAAGGCTAAACCAGATAGTGCTTGAATAATGGTTGAAACAGCTTTAAGGTATCTGTGAGCTAATTCAAAAAGTAGAGGCTGTAATTTTTGCAAAAGGTGCATCAACAATGGGTTTATCTGAAGTTGGAAATACTTTTGTACCTGCAGTTTCTTTTCTTTTTTTTCCCCATATATTTCCTCCACGTCAAATTGCCATTCTAGTGTGTCGTCGGTAGAATATTGGTACATTAATAATCCTTGAGAATGAGTTTATTCCTTTTTGTAATGTAGAAAACGTTGAAGCACTGTTATACCTCAGATATCTTTTTAATCTTTCTGACTGTTTGCCTCGTCATATTCTTCAGTACATATGTGGGAAACAGAACTGGTAATAGGGAGATTAGATTTGAGGGAACTCACTCCAAGCTGGCTATTGAGGTCAATCACAGCCCATTACCAGAGCTGCTCATCTGTGAAGTATACTTAGGCCAGTCTCACAGTGCTTAACGTTTGACTGGCGCTTGGCTGAGACGCAATGGGCAGAGATTTGAAACAATGTCCGAAAGAATAAGTGTTGGTAGTGATAAGAGTGCTGAGGTTAGTTTGGCGTGTGGCTGGGGCTGCGCCTGTGGCTCAGTCTACTTTTTCCTCTCTCATGATATCACTGCCCCCATGTGTTTACGTGACACTAACCAAGTCACAATTAGTTTGATCTAACTAGGAGTTAGTTAAGATCAAAATGACATAAGTTTACTGTCAAAATGACATAAGAAGTAACTGACACTTTTCTATAGTCTCATTGAAGCAAGCAAAAGTAAAAGTATATTGCAATTGTATATAATAAACAACATGGTCAACTGATGGGAGAAGTTAATTATGAATAAACAAAAAGGTACTGGGATGGTGATGCTGCTAGTCCATGAAAAAGGATGTCATTGACATAATAGCACACATTTCTTACCTTAACCTTAGTCAAGTCAAAATCAAGGTGTTCCAAAGACACAGTTTCTTAGAGAACAAACACCCCAGCCACCATTCATTTTTTTCCCAGTTGCTTTGGTGGCTGTCTGAACAGATTAGTATTGAGTTTTTTTTCCAAGTCATTCTTATTTCACCTAGGTTTTCAGTTTTGTGTGAATAGACCCATAATTGTCAGCAACATAATGTTGTAGTAAGTGGGCCAAACATAAAGATTTGGCCTTGAAGAGTAAAGAGAGATGACCCCACTGTGGGTCAAGGGGTTCTCAAGTTGTCTTCTGAGAAGGGCAAGGTCAGAGAGAAAGAGAGCAGTAATGATCCTTATTCACCGTGTGAAAGTTAACCCATCAATTTTGATAATGTCTAATTGCACTAAAAGTACTAAATGGCTTGTATATCGTGTGCACGTGTGTGCGGTTGTGTGCGGTTGTGTGCGGTTGTGTGCGTGTGGGACCGAAACCACTAAAAAGACTTCAAATCATGCATTCACTACATTGTTATTATAATCATCTTTAATGTGTAGTTTTTAACTCTAGATTACCTAGCTGTCTGATACTTTGCGATTTCGAAGTTGCACTTCCATTTAGTAAATTGATGAGAAAATTCAAGGGAAATGATTAGAGCTCAAATGATTAATCAATGACTCATACATTATCAAATTAATCAATGGTATTATTAAAATTAAATACTGTCCAATTATTAGAATTATTATTAAAATTATTAAAATTCCCTGTTCTCGTTAAATGATGCGCTTGTTTTGATTTAAAGGATGGAAATTGAGAACTGAAAACATCAGATTCATCAATGAATTTGCAAAATAAATGACAGATTAATCGATTATTAAAATAATGGTTAGTTGGAACGGAATGCCAGCTTTTTTCTTTTACTACTTAATTTCAGGCTCAGATCAAAAATCCTAAATTGATATATGGATTGCATTTAATTGATCGTGTTTGTGACCTGGGAGTTTGGAAATAAGTACTGGCTTGTTAGCTATAACAGTCAGTCGTGACCAGGACCACCAGTCCGTCAAATCATCCATCAACCATATTGTGTAAAGTGTTGCAAGCCATATTGTATTCAGCTCCATGCTTTCTTTCTGCCACAGAAAAGATGCTTTCGCCGCTTTTTTTCTATATGATCACATTGTCTTCATCTCATTCTTGTCCAAACGGAACAGCATCATTGGGTAATAGCCCATATTAGTCAACATGGCAGAACCATAACATTGACACATTGCTTCTGACTGCAGCTAATTCTTTTCTTTTGAATGAGAAGTGAAAGATAAGAGATTCAAGTGGACACTTGAGCAAAGTGTGATCTCGGACAGCTGTACTTGAACCCCAGATGCAATGTAATGAAGCAAGGTCCAGATGTTTTCTTCCCCACTACTATACCACCAACTACCACAATTTCACTTGCATACAATGTGGACGTTTACACTTGAACGGGTTAATCGAATGTATGCATACAAGAAAGCAATTTAACTCTTAATATTCTTGAAACGCAAACATCTGATATAATTATCATATATAATATAAATATCATATTTAAAAGCAAATTGATGACGATTAGACTTGGTATAAAAACACGTATGAATCTTTCCTCAGCTTCATTCATGACCACATACAGAGTTGAAAAAAATCCTTGCATTGCTGTTTTCTTGTTGGATTGCATTGTTTTGAAGGGTTACCATTTTGTTTGATTTTCGTCATCAAGCCTTTCACATTAGTTGGCCAAACAGTTGGCATTGAAACCTGTCCATGGTTGTTTATAATCTTAACCAAATACTTGTCTACAACCATCCACCCACAGTTTTTTGTGTTTCGTTCTAAAGTTGTTGAAAGTAAACCAAAGTGAGATTTTTTTTGAACTAGGACAAGTGTGCTTCTGTTATGATAGATGGTAGAAGGGAACACCACAGCAACTTCCCAGCATCACATGCTTCATTCATAGTTTGAGATATGAGTAAAGTTCATAGAATAACATATCTTTACCAATGGTCAGTAAAAAAAAAATGGGTTACATAAATGCGACTACTGGTAATTAAATATTAAAATCAAATTCAGTCCTGTGTCATGGTGTTACTTTTTGAATTTTCAATCTGAAACTAAAATGTAAGATTACATTTAAAATCAGGCAAACAAACAAACATTCGTTTACTTTAATTTTATTTTATTGACAATTTAGAATCTAAAGAATGAGTGATTAATCTTGATTTTCTAATTCGCACAGCGGTAATCTCTGGTTCACTCTGTACCAAACAAGCCGTTTACACTTTATCCAGCTCTTAGCTGAGTGGCAGAGGTGGGGGAGGTCAATTTAGTTAACCTTATCTAATTGAATGTTGTCACCAGATCAAAGGTCACCACATTCCACACAGTCAGATCAAACATCACACAACGCAGTCAAAACAATTGGCTTTCCCAGATCGCCTAATTATGGTCTTGGGGTTTTATTTTCACACATTAGAGGGGATAATATCTAGACTGACTGTAGCTTAAAGCTTAAAACATTGTTTTTCCTCGGATTCGGTTTATTTCGATCCGTGCATCTGTATGGCATTCAACTATTTTCCATTACTCTAATGTACGTAAATATTAACTGGTGAGATCTGAAGGAAAGCCACACCTGTCCATTGTCAACATGAGTGATGAATGATAAATTCTGCTGAACTTAACAAACGTAAAAGCAGCAGGCTGTCTTTTGTTAGCTTGTGAAATAAGCCTTTGTTCAATATCATAGCTTAATTTTTGACGTGGGCCCTGTGTGTCACTTAACTGCTGACAACGACTGAATAGTTCTCCATTTATCGTCTCCCAGTTTTGTAGTGTCCCATCTGGAAGTGAGATCCCCTCCCACATCCTAATATTTGAATTTGGTTACTGATTCATACGCATTCATACAGCAGTTCATACAGACCAACCAGAGTTCAGGCACCTACAAAGTGTTACTGAAGCATGTCAACTGGAGTTCTGTGCCAGCAGCTTCACCAATATGGGCTTGACCGCTCCACTGGCCATCAGAAAACATACTGCTGCCGTGGGAAAGGGAATGGGATGGGAACCCATTAGCTTCTTCACAGCTCAACTGTTGTAACGTGCCTCCTCCCATGTTCCATCCATTCCTAGTGTCTCCTAGCCCGTTCCTCCCACACTAATTCCAGAATCAAGCTCATTATTTTGCCCTTACCCACACTTTTGCAGGCTACACTGTTGCCCAAATCGCTGGCCTGAACCTCAGGAGTAGGGGTTTCAACAGATTTCAGTTTGTGGGTGTTTACAGTTTCACATTAAGCAGCAGTAGAGTGGCGAGGGATGAAAAATTTGATCATCATGTTTTAAAGAATGGATTATGAATTAGCTTGACTTGGGTGATAATGGCAGGGATGTAACAATTGTATTTTACATATACTCACTCATGCATTCGGTCACAATGCCACAATAAAGAGGAGGAGGTGCACGTCTTCCCAAGTTAAATATTTCCATTCATTCTGTGTTAATGTCGATACCTGTTGTTCAGCAGCTGATGTGACTCCTCTTTTGGTAGGCTTTTGTGGTCCCCATTCTTTTGAAATGGGCATGGAAATAGAAAGGGTTGCATGCAGACTCAAAGTAAAATAGCCAAGTTAATGTGTTTGGATGTAAAAACGCTTTACACCCTCCACTCCCTCATCCCACTTAACCTTCATTCACTCCTCTGCCATGTTAGGCAGGAATGTTAATGCCAGCTGTCAATGAGACCAGTTTTGGAATGTGAATGAGATCTCCTGACAACGTAAACTTGAGTGCAATAAGTTCTAGTCCAGCAAGAGTTATGATCATTCAGGTGAGGAGTGCATCTCGCTCCCTTGGCCCTTCGACCACCTCTGGAAACCTAAGCCTCTGTTTGTGAAGGCCAGACAAAATCTTTTGACTGGTCATCTTCAGCTTTGCTAAACTTTTACGACCAGTTGTCATTCTCTGACTCGGAACACTCCTCATTTATGTGTCCTGTGCCTCTGTTTCTCATCACCCCTCTATTTCTTTTTTTTTTTCCTGACTCACACTGTGACAAGTTTAGTTGGGGTACTGTAACTTCATCTCTAAATTTCTATCAAAGGGTCATAGTTTTTTAATTTCATATCCAGAGGAATAATGACAAATCATACAACTTCAGATTAGGGTGAGAAAGTTATAAATGTGTAACATTCTTTTTGCCATTAGTGTCTGTGTATAATCGCACGCTTGATGAATTACACGGATTGACTTGACCACATGCTCATTAAAGAAATTAATAAGGAAAACATTTTTGACCATGCAATATTATCCAATGTTTTGAAAGCTGTGGCTAATATGCCTCTGTGCCCACAGTCTGTATCAGCTTAATCAGCTTCCAGACTGCACAAATTGTCTGGACTGGAAGGTTTAACACCAGGCCTAGAGGCTATGTCCTTGCTTCTGTGTGAGTGAGCTCCACAGTTAAGGTGTAGACTGTGATCTGGGGCCTTGGACCTCAGAGACCTATCAGCTCGATGTCTGACAGCACCATTAGGGCTCTGTTTCTTTAAAACTGGGGGAGTTGATTCCCCTCATATTCTGGAAGCCTTATACAGACAGATAGGATCTGTAAGCATTTGTGCAAAGTGGTTTAGTAATCTCGTTTTTACCAATGTTTGTAACCTAATGCTTAGGGTATTTCCTCAAAGAGCGGCCATGCCTTTAGTTGACACTATGTCCCAGTTTGCTTGTTACTTTTTCAAATTATAGGGCGGATTATGTCAGGTACAGGTTAGGGATGGGTGATGCCAGGTATTACTTCATGATATCGGGGCTCGTCTTGTTCACCGATACCAGTAACAGCCGCCGTTTTACGATCAGGAACAAGAAATTAGAAATAAAATTACCAAACCGCCATTAATTTTAAGCAATTTTAAGGAGCGGTTACTACTCAATATCTGAGTACTTGTACTGGTATCATTCTGACAAAAATTGCTATTGACCATCCCTAGTTCTGATACTAGCATGATTGTTGATGTATGAATGAAAGGCTTGTTGTACCAAACCATGCAATTTGAATTTATTTCTCAAGCAAAAATACATGGGCGGTAGTTGAACCCTTCCTTGAGGACAAGTTGCTTAGTAAGTTATAGCCTTTCTGTTCTTTATCCTTGCGTTGATCTAATTTTCATTTTCTATCTGATTAATGTGCCATGTTTTGTGACTACATCGCTGTCCTCTTGCTGCACTTTACATATTTTCCCCATACCGTCACCTTCCTGCTAATTGTAAATCACTGAAATTCTTAATGAGAAGACTTTTTTCTTGTATTAAAAAATGTGTAATATAATCATTTGCACAAAGGCGTTTGGGTGTGCATACCGAATTTATTTGTTCTTGCTTTCTGGTCAAAGCGTCCCTATTGTCAATTGTCTCCTTACTGTTGAGCTTGGTGGCTCTTGTGAAGTTGTCCAATTTTACCGGCTCATGGACTCACTCTGAACCTTTAACCTCCAACTACCTCTGACAGACAGACACCTAGCCTCTCTGAGACAGGTTCTAGATGGCTAAGCGGTAAAGAGATGTGTGACAATCCTGTGAGGGTGGAAAGCCTCAAAAGTGAACTACTAAACTTGGCTAATCTGTAAGCCCTATGATGACCAACACTCTCCCACCACCTCTGCCTCCTTCGATGTGTTGGCAAAAGTATTTCAGCATCGCTGCTTCTGGATCCGTCTTAGTCTCTGGGCTAGTCAGTCAGTCGCCCTGTCATTCCAATCTACCCAGTCGGCCAAATTCATTTTAGAGGTCCTTTAATGCCTCTGATTAAGGTGTCAAAGGTCACAGTGTCGTGCTTTTCTATAATATGTAGAAAGACGGAAGGTGGGCTGGTGGAGTGGAGGGAGTATTCAGCAGTGTGATACGAAGCAGATGCGGGGCTCAGCCCAGGGACCTAAATCACCTAGTCACATGGCAGATTTATGACTGTAGAACTTATGGTGCATTCACACTAACACCCTTCAGTTAGTGTTAATTGAATGAATAGTTTGTGTACCACGGTTCAGTAGGATTCACACCTATCCTACACAGAGCAAACAAACTGGTTTCAGATTAAATGAACTAACCCGAGACTACTTGTAAGAGACAATCTTCAAGCGCCAGTTCCATGTGATGTGAAAGCCAAGATGAAGCAGGTTGTGATTGATTTGCTCCAACCATGCTTGAAAATGATACTAGATGCACAAGTGTGTGCCATGTAAACCGAGTAAACCGTCAATTTATTGGATACATGTTGGGTTTAGCATGGTTACAGTTAGCACCGGGTCTTCCTTTCACCCGTAAGAATAAGTATAATGTGGCCAAGTCGTAAAAAAAAAAAGGAACATGGCTATTTTCTGATCTATTGTATCTGAATAATTTCTCTTGTCAACACTAAATTTTAATCAGAGGTAGTAGCTTTATGTGCCGCTATCTTTTAATGCTGATTTAAAAAAATAAATAAATAAAAACATCTTTATTTTTCCAGCACTTCCATTTTTTTTTTTTTTTTTTTTTTTTTAGATCTTTTCAACTTCTTCCTGTAAGACTTTGCGGAATACGGAATTCATCATGTGTTGCAATTTTTCTAGCACTTCTGTTTTTTTTTTTAGATCTTTTTAACCGTGGATTTCACCATTTGTTGCAATTTTCAGCTGTCGTTTCAGGTGAAAAAAAACAACCTAACTGTTAATTCATATGACCAAATATATATCTATATTACATATTTTTTAATGGCTAGATAATAAAACAAGGGCAAATTCTCAATTGGTGTAAAATAAAAAAACATCTGGTATAAAACCCATCTTGCATCTCCAATTAAAATATTTAGAATTTTCTTTTGACCAGTGTTACTAAAGTAACATCACAGTTTGTCCATTTAGTATTCATTTTTGCTGATCCATTCACAAAGCAGTTGCTGGTACTTTACAATGAACATTGTTGTTTGCATTCTTGTCACCATTAAGCAAAAAAGCAACATTATTCACATTTGTATTTTGATTTGACAAACCAACGCCAGTGGGGTCAAAAATGTTGATACCCACCAACTGATTTTGGGCCAAGTAAGCTAACTCCAGGTGTGAAAGAAGCTTTAGTGCAACATTAGTTCTTGCCATTGCCATAAATGAAATAATGTCATCTGAAGTGAAGGTGAAAGCAACTCAAATTTTGTCCAACGTGAGCCATAACTCCCCATAAATTAAAGTTGTGATGATAAGTAGCACTACCTTGTGACACGCTGTTAGCGCCATAACCCTTTAACCTCTGATCTGTCAAGGTAGCCCCCTGCAGTGACAAGTTTACACTGCTGTTCACACCTTGCTTATCAAGCACCAGTCCTTCTCTGCTATCACAAAGCTTCACGGGGGCTTCCTCTATGCCACAGGGAAACTCGACAGGCCACAGCACTTGGAAGTTAAGGCCCTGCCTGTCAAAGAGACAAGGGGGAATAATCTGCAAATGACATCTTAATGACATTGTAAAATGTGATGTTCTGTACAATGTTTCTTTTACATTTTTAAGTATGGCCATCTTCTGCTCTTGTTTTCCTAAAATATTTTGTAATACAGGATAATCCAATCTTAAATTCTTGTCAAACTTCACTGATGAGCTCATGACTTCCAACAGATCCTCTCAGCTGGTTGCTCACACAGTAGGTTGCAGGCAGACAAGAGTTGCAGCGGAACATTTCGAGTGTTGTTACTGCTATCGGGGAGTTAACGTGGGGTCACTAGTGACAAGGGAGGGAAAGAACAGCACACATCAGCAGGGTGCTGGAGACGGTGGTCGGACACCCACTGGTTAACGCCTGGCCTTTATTTCTTTTTGCTATACAAGTTGTTCTATTTGAAAATCTTAAAGTATACATATTTTTTTATAAGGAAGTATTAATGGAGGTACCGCAAAATTATACATTGTATAAATTGTACAACTTAAAGACATACGATGTGATCCACATATTGAAGCAACTCTTACCAAGGATCAAGAATGATAGGATAATTCTGTGTTTTTGTGTCTAAAAAATGCAGTTGTAATTCAAATAACCCTTGCAAATACCCTTGCTAACATGATCCACATCTACATTTAACTTTTTATATTTATTCTACTTTGTCATTGTCAGCTCTTTGACCCCTAAACTGGCCTTTTGTCCGTGCACACACACGCACGTGTATTTGTGTGTATGTGTGTTTTTAGGAAGTGTCAATACATATAGATCTATATAATTTTGCCTTTGTCACATTTCCTTTCCTTTTCTCCCTGACCCATGTCTGTGACAAGAGTCCTTTTTGACCTCTGCTATGACTTTGTTACATCACTGCCCCCTTGTGGTTTGATAAATATAATGGGAAACCCTCCAGCTATAACCTGGTGACAAACCACCACCCATGGTACAATGACAATGTTGTCAAGTGTTGTATTTTGGGATATGCCTACTCCATTGTCTCTTTGCTGGTGAACTCCTCATAACTCTAGCTATCTTTTGAATGTTGACAGTTTGTGATGTGAAACATTTATTTCATGGTACTGATGATCTTTTTCCATTTGTTGAGGAAATGTACTTTTTTAAACTATTTATATGTCTCACCTCAATATGAATTTATGATCTAGATTGCATAATTTCGCAAGATCAAAAGAATAAAAAGAGGGTCTGACATCCCCCCCTAAAATACCTGAGCAAGTCACTTTTCAAAATATGATGAGTTCAGCCAGGATTCTATATGAATCTCCAAAGTGGTTGTGTGAAATATTTTTGTAAACATATCTAGTCTTGGCTGTGTGTGTGTGTGTGTTTGTGAAGAAAGTTTTGTAAATGTTGTGAGCCAAAAGGAATGTGGCCATTCAGAGGTCTTCTCCTCTCCAAATAAATATTTGGTGATGACAGTATTGAAGATATGTTAAACACAAGCGGGGTCATTTTCTATTCAAATAAACCTCCAGTGTGGTGTTGGTGATGGGGGCACATGTGTGTCTGTATTTCTGTTGTGTTCCGACGAGGGAAGGAACGGCAGAGGCGGAGAGAGAGCCAAACATTGACAGTGAAGCTGACAACTTGACATTACTGTTGCAGTGGGTTTTTACCCATTTATTGTGGTGCAAATTATAATTTCTATCAACAACGTGGAGTGACGGTGGGAAGAGGTGTTGATCTGATTTGACAAAGCAGCAACAATTCTAAAGTACAGCGATGAAAAAAATATTTGCACACTTTGCAAATTCTTACTTTTCAAAAGTTTGTGTAAAATCCTAAAACTAATATTCATATCAGGAAAAGATAACCCAAGCAAACATAAAATCGAGTGCTAAGTTTAATTTTTCAAAGCTACTTGGCCCTGTGTGGACAAAAGTCAAACATATTGTCGGGCCATTCTTAGCATCTACAACTGAACTCAAAATTCTATGACAAGTTTTTTATTACCAGCAATGAGTCTTTTTTTTTTTTTTTTAAAAACCCAACAGTAAGTCTCTCCTCTGTCTTTATTTTTAATCAACAGTGGTTTTCATGTTGTCATGTCGCATTTGTTGTTTTTGCCCAGTCTCTTTGTCATTGTTGAGTCATGAACACTGACCTTAACGGAGGCCTGCATTTTTGAAGAAGTTTCACAAGATTACTTTGCAATTGTTTTCCAACGCATACGTGTTGTGACTTGATTTAGATGTTCCCCTCCTGTACTACCTATAAATATTAGATTGAACACGATTAAGGTTGGGTGTTGTCCCTAAATTTATGGAATAAATGTGAGCAATCTCCCTTTACCTTGAATCTTAATTAGATGCTATTTCTCATAAAGATTCATCTTCTTCTGTATTGTAAACCTTGTCTCACTTGTGTTACTCATTCATAAATGAATATTTATCCTTTACCATTGTAATGAGATGTGGTCCTCACTTGATTTTATCTGACTATGTCCTCAGATTTTATTTTTATTGAGTGTATTCTTTACAGTAAATATACTGCCGTACTGATTAGCCAAGAGAGAAGGTGGGATTCCAGTACACCATATCAAGCATATCAGCATGTCTGGCCTTTACATGCCCCAAGAGGCAAAAGGCACTAATATAGAATAATAGTTATGAGCCGGTACTTTTCGTGGTTAAAATGTCATCAGGCAACAGTGCTGTGTGCTGCAATGTCACTTTGGTTTTGATTGAAAGTCAAATTTTAACTCTGTCCCTTTAAACTTTGCTTTTTAATTTGTCACACCTCTATAATCTATTGCTTATACTCAGCAGATATTTCTGAGGTACACTACTCCAAGGAGGTAATCTCTCTCTGGGTCCTCCTCAGTGGTTGACAGAAAAAGATGTAATCAGCCTTAGTAAAGCATATGAGGCGGGTCAGAGACGGGGGAGCCAGAAGCGTCACAGACTTTGTCCGCACTCCTTAAACTTTATGGTGGGCTGGGATGACAGCAAAGCAAAAAGGTCAAAGCTAGGACAGCATCAGTTTTAAGTAAATGTAAAGTTCCATTAAAATAGAAGGAAAATTAAAAACAATGTTTTTCACCTTTTTTTGTGATCAAATTAAACATTTGCATCAAATTCGTTCAATGTTTCCAATCAGTGAAACATGAAATATTCTTTCAACTTCTATGAATGAGTGACAGTGGCTGCTAATGCTAGTGTCTCAGTTAGCCGTGAAACCCAATGTCTTCATTGATGTCACAATCTTCATTCTCTTATCAACTCTTGGGTCAATTTGGCATCATGTCAAGCAGATGAAATACTGAAATACGCTGCTGGCCACTCCAGTGAGATACAATCTTTTTTAAATCTAAAATTCCACCCGCTTATTTTGGTCTTCATTCTAATTATGCAGCTAGTCATCTTTCAGTAAAAAATAAATCCCATGTTTGATGACAGTCAAAGTATCAGTTGTTTTTTCCTGCTAAAGTATGCATTGTTGGATAGATACTGGTCAGCGCCTTGACGACTGTCATGGTACCTTCAGTATGCCACTTGAACTCCCCCAAGTTCACTGTTCTTCGTCACTCTGACTAGTCTGCCAGTATGCATGCATGGTTGTGGTTTGCCTCTCCGCGGTTTAGAACAGAAAGATACAGCAGAGTGATAATTGGATTTCCCCAGGCAGATTCAAACTACTATAGTAAAATTGAAAACCTAACATAATGATGGGTATTTTTTGTTTGTTCTCAACAGCAAAATAACACTCTGTATGATTGATAATGATTTTAAAAAGTTTATAACTACCGTATAGCCAACATTTAGATTCCCTGTTAGCAGTCATGGTCCTGACATGCACTGTGTATTATGTCTCATGGATCATTGCATCAGCATTCACTGTGAGACTAGATGTCCTGCAAACATGCTGAGGTTTCTTTGGACAGCAGCTCCACTTAACCTTTTCAAAGTGTGAGAAGGGATTTATTGTTTAGCAGCGAGTCTGTCGGTGACATTCTTTTTTCATGACTTATCGGATGGGTCCAAGAAAAATAATCCTGCACCTGAACTAGGTTTATGGGTCTGCTTGACGTCAATCCCCGCATCCACAGCAGTGACTTCACATGTATGTCCATCTGCTATTTGTATTGTTTTCGCTTTTAATGGGTAAAGTAGCTGTGGTGACCGTCAAATGCTTCTTCTTGAGATGAAAGCATGTTTGAGACTTGAATATAAAATGAGATAAGGAAAAAGGACATTAAAATGAACTATGATCCTGCAGGGAGGAGGACAGAAACTAATGACTGGTCATACAAGGTGGTATGGAATATTAAAAAAAAACATTATGAAGTAATAAATCTACTGTGATCTATATGTTGTCTGAGTTTTAGATCAGCATTGTAAAATGCACAGTTAAGATCTATGTTTTACTGCATTCCTCGTTCTTCTTGTCATGAGCACAAAAGACTGACCTGTGCGCGACATCATGTGGGTCAATTCCATGACTTGGATATTTTGCTGCAGTAAAGCTGGCTATTTTGCAACACTATCTCCTGCTTTATCCAACATTTTCTGGGGCCTGACCTCACTGCAACCAAAACATGAGCTGAACACAATCCTTCAAAGTTAGGTAATGCACCATGGACCCATGTTGATCATCCCCTGGGCTTGAAATCGGGGATCAGTTCATTCTCTCCTGTTGTCTGGTCCTTATTACTTAGCTTCTCTGGAGCTGTTTGAGATGAGTGGCTACACCCAACTAAGGGTTTCTATTCCCAAAAGTGGCCTCCAAGATCCTATTAAACCAGTAAGTTGAAGTGAGAATTTCAACACTGAGTAACTTTTCAACTTCGGCAGTGGGAAAATTTCAGCACCAGGAGAAAATTCTAGCGGTGGCCAGATCCGTTACTTGCATACTTTTTTTGTACTCAGATTAGAAATGTGTGATATAGACAAATATTAAAATTCCGACAAGGGC
The DNA here is from genome assembly GCF_033458585.1 of Syngnathus typhle. Lineage (NCBI taxonomy): Eukaryota > Metazoa > Chordata > Actinopteri > Syngnathiformes > Syngnathidae > Syngnathus > Syngnathus typhle. Next base: position 8,153,092 of record NC_083747.1, on the reverse strand, counting down.
AATTTTAGATCATAATCAGGATGTCTATTTCTTTAAAACTGCATGAAATTGATGGCTATTTTTTTTAGGATCTTGTCTTTTAAGGGCACCATGTAAAAGGAAATCCTATTAAACACTTGTTGAAGGAGCAAAAACATGTTTTAAGAAAGCAACGCTCAAACCTGAAAGTTACAAAACTTGGTAATCGCTGTGATTGCCGCAAAAGGTTGTGCAAGAAAATATTAATTGATGGGTACCATCGTTTTTGGATTATTTTTGGACCAGATTTCTAAAGCATTGTTTGATTTTCATTTGGTAACTGTAATTTCATTTTTTAACTATTGTAAACACTTGTTTTTTTTTTTTTCGCCAACAATTTTGTCCACAGAAACAAAAAGTACTAAAGGAATAGATGATATTAGTTTGTGGTCAGCTCATATTTAGTTTATCATTGTTTCCCCTCCCTTTGGAGTGAGTGATGCCTGGGCAGAGGGAGGATATGTAGAGAAAGAAGGTTGATCGTCATGTTCCTCCAATGGAACTCTTTTGATGTGGGTTGTTTTTGTTTCTTTGAGGCTCTCTGCTTGGACTCATCCCCTACAGCAGCTGTTCACTTGGTCAAAAGCACAGAGGGTGAGATGTACTGAGCATTCTTATATGCTATGCACACCGACCAAATTGGATTTAAATAATAATAATAAGACATCTATTTTATGTTTAAAATGGACACATGCAATAATGGGGATTATGGAGGTCCCAGGATGCAAGTGATATAAACTCAACCTTAAGAAATAAATAAATAGACCTGAGCTGAACTGAAGCTGTTCCGACTGGTCTCCTTGCCATTTGTTTTCTTGAGCTGTGTGCCTTCTGTGTTGACCTTACACTGTTGGTCAGAGTTAGTATTGGCTAAAATATAGAAAGAAAAACACAACATTGAAGCTCGGTCGAAATGGTTTCAACTTTCCTGCTCCCCTAACTTTCCCATTTAGCTTTGTGATTTTGGTTTCCTTCCACCATCTCTCCTTCCATATTTGTCCTACTTGGCTTAGTTGAGCCACCTTTCTGACGTTTGGCTACCAGTAAGACAAATGACAACCACCTGAGCCACAAATTTGAACACAACCCTTTGTTTACTTATTTATGTAATTCCATGATTAATAATAGTGACACATTTAAACTCATTTGGGACCGATTGAGTTTTTTTTTTTTTTTTTAACGAATAAATACCTCACCGCTACGCATGACCTCAGTATAGCAATTAAAGGTCCAGGTGCCTGTTATCACCCTTGTGATGGGCAGCTCCCTACACAACCAAGATAACACGTGCAGCCATAACAGCAAACATGAAAGCTAGTTGCAGAGAGATTGTGTACACTTTACTCCACAGCAAGTTGTTTAATGGGAGGAATGTTGCCACTTCATGTTTCAACCTTATGCCAAACAAATGATTACACGTGAGGAGAAATCAATAGATACAAGCTCAATCGCCCTTGTTTGTAATACCATCCATACATTGTGAGATGTTGTTATTCCCAGGCCATGACGGACGGACATTGCTCTTTACTGCTTCAATGCCTTAACTTTTCCTATTTTACAGCCCTCTTATTCCCTTTTTTCCCTCTCTCTTTCTCACTCAACCACTCTTTCCTCACTAGTCCCCATGCCTCGGGCGGTTGTCTTCATTAACCCGGATTGTAATTATTTTTGTTTTAGTCTCATATTGCTGACATCTCAGCTCAGGGGCTCCTCAATCAGGATTAACCCAAACCACAAGAAATCACACTTCACAGCCTTTTACAGCAGCCCCTGTTGCCGGCAATTTCAGTCAAATTAAAGGTTTATTTTATTTAGCTGTTTCTCCCCTCGACTCTCCCCACTCAAACCCTCCTCTACGAGAAAACAAACTCAATTGCTTAGCTTTCAATTTGCTAGTTGCCAGTGGCTGTCCTACGCTCTCTCTTGGTCTACACAAAGTGGTCCTCTGTGCAGATTTTTAATAGCAACACCAAGTTAGCACAGGTGGTAGTGGTATGACGGCCTGCTAGGAGAGAAAATTCTGTTTGGCTTTCTTGGTATGCTTTTATATCATTTAGTTGTTTCCAAGGCTTTCTTCACTGGCCAATGAAAGCACATACACATGTAGAGAAAATCTTTGGTACTCTTCTGTAAATAAAAACCTAGTGGTCACAAAAATGACTTTAATATGACAAAAGTAATAATGTATGAAAATGAAATGAGATTTTTACCTATAAAACTCATGTGCTGCTTTTTGATTGTTGTTCATCATAATTATTTCACTAATAAACTCAATATTTTTTTATTTCCCGTAATTTTCGGACTATAAGTCGCGGGTTTTTTTTGGGGGGGGGGGCGACTTATACTCAGGAGCGACTTATATACATATATATATATGGTTTTTCTTTCACTTTTTTGGGCATTTTATGGCTAGTGCGACTTATACTCCGGTGCGACTTATAGTCCGAAAATTACGGTAATTTTTTTTATTGTACTTTTGATAAAAACAAAGATTGATTAACATTCTAAAATCCATGTTTGCATTATGTAGAGCCCAACACTGTTCAAGCAGTATTGTTTCTCTGTTTTGTGGTTCTTCATCTCATCTTCCCACCCCAGGGCCATCTACTCTCAACACAGTAGTAATAAACTCACAACACCGAGTCAAGGATGTGTGTGTGTGTGTGTGTGTGTGTGAGTGTGTTTGTGCGCGCTGGTGTGTGTGTGTGTGTGTGTGTGTGTGTGTGTGTGTGCGCGCGCGCGCGCGCATCGGCAGCAGTAGTCATAGACCAAGCAGTAGTTGTAAAACTTCATCACTTTGAGTAGTCCTTCGGGGGTCCTGGACTCCTCTCGTCGTGTGTGGTTTGACCTGCTTTGGCCCTCCAGGCCTCACATGCCCACTTAGATAAACAGGCAGTAAACACCGGCAGTTCAAGCACCACTCTCTTCTGCTCACAGCATATACAAGCTCGGGAGATGAAAGGACGGGTTGCCGACACTATTACCTTCTTCTAACCTCTGTCTCATAATTAAGAGTCCTGCCACCATGCTCATGAAGCTTCAAATAATAATAAAATACCCAACTCGGATCACTGACTTGCAGCTTGCATGTGCTCTCGCTCTCCTTTAAAGCCCCCCCAGTCAACCCCTGTACAAAACAACTCAAATGTGCCAAGCCAGCATGTCTTAATATGGGTTGTATAAGGTAGTGATTTTGCTTTAAGTTGGAAACCCATAGTACTCTTAACGCAGGCCTCAGACTGGCTGAAGCTTGGGGAGGTTTTTATTTGCTTATCATGCTCTTGCTCTTATCCCAAAACAAGCTTGAATTAGTGTGTGCAGTCAGGGCCTCATTGTAAGCCCAATATTATGTTTTCTGATATCACACCACGATTTATGTGAGGTCATGGTTGAAGATTGAATGTTTGGGTCTTGTTTTTTCTCATTGAGTGTATAGGCTCGGCTAACGTTGCCACAATATAAGGCTAACATTGATCAGTTGAGTCAGTTTTTTGGGTTCATATTTGCATTAGTGGCAGATCATTCCACTTGTGTGCACTTCAGTCATTGCACTTGTGTGTGCGCCATCCCTAAGCAGAGACAGTGAAAGTGCCATCATTTTTTTTTAAATATTGTCACGATAAAATATAGCATGTTTCAACTTAAAATACATTCACATTTTATTGGTTAGTGCTATTACTCTTTCCAAATTGTTGCGTAACTGGCTATATTGTATCCTTTAGGGGGGAGCCAGTCATAAATTGCTGTCTCCGATTTTCTTCGAGCAGAACAGTCATCAAAGTTAAAACTGACAGAAACGACTTTCATTTTGATGCACTGTCGACACAATCATACATGACAATCTTGACATTCCTGTGTGATTTCACTGTGAGAAGTTTTACTTGTGGCCTGTTGTGGTATCTGTTAGAAAAACAGTTAATTAATCAGTTAGTCAAATTAATGGAAAATGGCATTTATTATTGGAACCTGGTTTTTCTCTATATATATACCGCATGCATTGAGGAATGTGCAGTCAAATACATTGTGGTAGTCTGCCAATATTTTATACAATTTGTATGTTTTGCATCAAGATAAATGTTGAACTCTTCAATGTGTATGAACATAGCTATGTTAAAAAATTTAGGTCATTATAAAATACACAGAAGGAGGCCCAGTTAATGACAGACATTAGCGTTAAACTACCCCCTCACCCTTCATGATAAAGTGAAAGTACTGAGCTTGAACTGTAGTAAAAGCCCATGAGCCGGCTGAAGGATAGCTGCGATAAGGACTTTTCAAGGTAACTGTGCAAAATTCTGTCTATCTGTCGGAATTCAGCAGCAGAAGCAGAAGTCTGTTTATTTTAATAAGCTCAGAAGTCTCTCCTCCGTTTGCCTTATGTTACCCTGGAGCTCATTTTAAGTTCACACAGTGCACTCTATATCCATGATGGATATGGTAATGATACATTAATGCAATCAGGCCCTTGTCTGTTTTGTCTCTCATTAAGAAGGCTAGCTATCTTGCTGACAAGAGCCAGGTCATGACTTTAATTTTACATTAGAATGACATGAAATGAGAAAGACAAAACGATTATTTTTTGGATCATGGCGAGGAAAAAGTGCCTTAAGGATACAGGAGGAGATAACAGTTGGGTAATTCCAAATCCTTGCAGCATGTTTCATTAGGGGCACAGGAAGGAGCTGCATTCTGTTTGGCTAGTTATTTAGAGTCATTGTTAATTTATGAAGTCTAGGAGTTGGCTATAAAAGGGGATATGTTATAACTGTGTAGCTTCTTATCAACATCGGCCAAGCTGCTGTACTGCCTCACTGCTAGTCCACAGTTCATGTAAAAATAATTTTCCCCACATGCATCTTATATAGTATTGCATGAGATTATCTTTTAAATAATTTTAGAGTTTATGGAAAAATACCCAACTGTTTTGTATGTATGCATACACATTTTGGATATTTTTAGTTTTGTTGTTGATTTCCTTTTAGTGTTCTTCAGGTAATCATCAATATTGCATTGCTTAATCTGACATTTTGAAAATATTTGCTACTTAGGCCAGCACATACTTTGGGGGATTTTCTAGTTGATAGTTTTCCCATCTGTGATTCCTTATTTCGCTGATAACGTAGCTTGATGAGAGCCGCTCAAAAAAGTTGTTCACATGCTCATGCAGTGATAATGCATTAAACTGTACTACTGCATTATCTCGTCTAGCGTTATGTAATGTACCCAGTTCAATTTACATGACATAGGATGTACTGATTATAGTACTAATGCCATAAATCATACAGATACAGGCCCATTTACTTTCCAATATTCTCAGTTTTAGATAGTCCATCTGTTTATTTTCACTATCTCAGCCTTTGTGTCTTTTTCCCCCACTATCGCAATGTATGTCTCTCCTTTATGTCATCAATTTTGTATTTTTTTCCCACATTGACACTGTCTCTGGCTGAAGCACATATCCAGTACCTCTCTCTAATTATGAATCATTGCCCCAACTCCGCGCACACACATGAAACCACTGGTTGGCCTTTTTGTTTGCCGGGTGTCTGTTTCCAGTCAACCAGCCTGTGTGGCTCCTTCGGCAGCATTGCCCTCAGGTCGCAGCCCCACGTGGAAAGAGCAAACAATGATTTGGAGTTAGAGTTAGTTTACATAGGCAGTATTTCGCTCGCGTTTTTGGCTCTGTCAGTCAATGAAAATAGAAACACTCCCATAGCTTGACAAAGATGCATGTACATATTTTTATTTGAAATTTGAACATACTGTTCCTTACACCCACCCACCCACACACAGCTGAGTCATTTTTGCACAGTGCCAGCAGCTCCTGGTCTGTCACGAGCATACATGCACATAAACACACACACATACATTTATAGTTACCGACACTCACAGCGACTCCCAAACCAGTAGAACACCTGTCGAACGGCATGGCTCACTCCAGGACACCTTCAAGTTATGAGCTCATCGGAAAAGCAATTAAAGGCAGCATAGGCCCTGCACGCTTGCGTAATGTTTTGTTTTGCTACTTGGCTTCGAAATTAACTAAACCTGTCAGAAGTCATCTGGCTGACGTGAGCTGGGCTATATTTATTTATTTTCAGTTGGAGAAGCTGGACACATAGTTCCAGCACTGCCTCATGTCCAATAATGAACCAATTCTGAGGGGGCGATTAGCTGGCTTTACTCCCACCCTCTACTTGATGGGGGCGGGAGGCGGGCATGTCTTTTTTTGCCTGTCTAAAATTCTGATGGTTGGGTCATGGCCCTGTAGTTTGGAGGTTGTGCCCTTTTTAAGGTTGTGCCCTCTTTAACTCGCCACTTGAGTCTCCTCTGGGGAACATTATGCTGTACACAGACTTTGCATTGTAACATAATATATGGTGATAAATACATAAAGGGAGGATATGACTTCAGAGGGATGATATGAAAGAAATATTTGAGGAGTCAAGAAAAAAAAAAGAGACGACAGAATATGGATAACATTTGTTCTAGAGATTTTAGAGGCCTTGCCTTAGTCCGCCCGGTCTCACGAGTCGACATGGACGCAGCCTGGGAGCAGCCTGATGTCAGAGAGCTGTAAAACAACACCAGCAGCCCCACACTCTCTTTTAAGTCTACTGGTCTTAAGCCTTAGGAGAAAAAAACAAAAAAATCACCTTTGACATTAATAGGTCCATTGTGGGTGAGTCAAGGTAAGTGTGTCCTCATATGTCGGCACATTCACGGCGCAGTTCACTTGTGTTTTCTCCAAGAATAATTTATGAAGTAAGAAAAACACATCTGTTATCATTGTCGTCACTTGCGGTAATTACCCATGTGCCGCCTTTTTAGAGCCGAGAAAACAACAGTTAGCGTGTTGCTGAGGTTGCCCCCTAAGCATGTCAGGCTTTTTCACGATGCGGCCTGCTTCAAAGCGACTGTTGTGCCAACAATATGATTGAACAAGAACACAGTTGTGTTAATAGCCCGGGCCTTCAAAGATCCAAAAATCAGGTCAACACGTTGTGTCTCTGTGTTAGTACGGAAATGTTTCCCTCTTGAAGAAAAAGACCAAGGCAATAAAAATGTGTGGCCATATTTTCAATTTGTAGAACATACTGTATTTAGGGTGTTTTATTTATTTTATTTGTTTCCAAATGTGGACCAGTGACACCCTGTACATTTTGGAGTACAATCAGTCTTCACTGAAACACACTCAGCCAATTTTGTGCAACTTTATACAACCTGGCAATCGAATGTCTTCCAAGTACAACTCTTTGAATTCCAACTGTTGTAAAAGTGATGGGGAAATCCAATGGACTCAAAATATATCTTTGTTGTATAAGAGCATTTGTCACTTCTTTTCTGTATCGGAAAGCAGTTTTAGACTTGTAGTGTAAAGTCAGTGGAGATCCTCCTTATTTCCTGACAGTGAAATACAGTTGCAAGGGAAATAAAAGTGTGGATCCTTTGGGGATTGTTGGGATTGGAACAATCTGTTGGATGTTCCATAGCATATGGCAAACAATTGTGTGGACAAATGTTGTTTGGAAAGACCACACAATGGTATGTGTGGCGAAAAATTAAAATAACTCTCAACACATCACCATCAAAACTCATTCCAACTTAAGTACGATGGAAGGGGCATCAGTGTTTGTTATTGCTTTGCTACCTCAAGGACTGGACCCATTGCTGGTGACAGGAAAAATGAATTTTCAAGTTTGACTTAAGACCTTACGTCTGCTAATGGAAACTGAAGGATGATACATGGGGACAACGACCCAAAGGGCTGAAGCAATGCAAAAACCGAATGGCTTCAACAGAAAAAGTACATTTTTCTGGAGTGTTTCAGAGTCCTGGCCTCATCCCGATTCAGATGCTGTGGCATGACCTCAAGAGAGTGATTTATACGACTAATGTTTGCTGAACTGAAAAGGAGGATTTTTTTTTCTGTCTTTTTTTTTTTTTTTTTAGATTGAGAGTATTTCCAAACTGTTTTGTTGCACTTTTACTATTACATGAAGATAACATTTATCACCTACATTATTCATACATTTCTGTGGGTTTACATACTTTTACTTTCAACTGTAGCTTTACTGTTTTTGTGTTGGTGTCTTGACAGCAGATAAGCGTCTTTGGTTGGGATACTTGGATTCAATTACACACGATGCATATTTTCTGTGCTTATTTATCTCTGTAATAATAAATCAGATAGGTTGCTGGTGATAAAGTTGACTTGTGGTGTGACTCACGAATATGTTTTATCCCGTACAGTTTTCACCCAAACCCTATATTTAAAGTCAATTTACAAAATACATCTTCACTATGCAGCTCATTCACTCCCTTCTGGGTTCTTTCTTGCTCACGCTGTTCTGCTCTATGATGGAACTCGTAGAAGTTGGCTTCCAGCACTGCACCTAAAGCCAAGTCCTATTAGGCAGCCACATTGTGGTAAAGGAGTTCAAGCCACAGGGCTGAGATTATGATTCCTATTTAGGAAAAGGCGAAAGTGGATGCTTGGTGACAAAAGAAAACTGAAGGTGGAAAAAGTAGTGCAAAATGGAGGATGACAGCGATCTGGACGATGAAGTGAGAGATTGTAATGGTAATGTGGTGTGGAGGTTGTGGTACAAGGGAAGGAGGGGTGGAAGATGGATGGGAAGACACAAGGGCGGGTTATGGAATAGATTTGAATTAGGGAGAGATGCCAGAAAAGCTGTTGTTGAGGACACAAGATATTTGGAAGGTGCGAAAGGAAACATTACGGCGGAACTGATGGAAATTAAACGATGTCAGTCAAAAGATGGATGAAACAGTAAAGGAAGGATCCTAAGTTTGACTTGATGAAAGTGTTTGTCCTTTTTTGTCATTAAGTACATCAGAAACACACATTTGATACACGCACGCACACACACACACACACACACACACATACACACACACACACATAGGCACTCACTGATTTCCCCTTTGCCTTGGGGCCTGAAACAGCAGATTGGGGTCTTGTCCAAAGTACCATTAAACTTCTTGAAAGTCCTGCTGCTAGAGCTAAAACATCCTCCTGTCGTCATGCTGGGACATTCCACGGCACGCCAGAGATCCCGCACTAATCCTGCCGGCATGGGAATCATTATTGATAGGATCCTAACGCATTACCTCAGGGCTCGCTTATTGTTGGTAAAGATTATTATTTAAGAGTAAAGCAAAACACGGCCAAAGTCTCAAGTTTCATAGAAATTTATCAGAAGAAAATGTTATTATTGGCTTAGAGTGCTACCTCTTTGAACAGTGCATTTGGAGGAAAAATAGTGCCTGCTGCTCTCCAACTAACAGCTTTATACACTCAAGATATTTAGGTCACACTGAGTACTGTGAGAGTAGAACAAGAAAGATACAACACGATTGATATTCTTTGTACGGTAATCAAATTGTTCAGTCTCACTTGAGCAATTTTGTGAATTACACTTTTGCAATTCATTTTCTTTGGCCTCTCGTGCGTCCAGGTGCAGTTTTGCTGGCCAGTGTCCAAGGTATATCTATCAACGTGGACCCAATCATCTGCACATGGTTGCTGCATCAGCCTCACAGAGGGAACAGCAGGCAACAACAACAGGTGTGAGATGCTTCTTTTAGTTATGTTAGCGTTCAAACATCTTTTCCGTCTTCATTTGTGTTGATAAAATATAGCAACTATTGTGCTGTTGTGCTCTCTGGTGTGAGTGAACGTGATACAGGAGTCCTTATGATAAATCACCTAATGTCTGGGGTGAGGGGCAACCATCATTATTTTGCCATGGTTGGGTCCTCATCCAAGTCGAACCTGACCCTGACAAGACCAATACAATACAATTTAGTATATTTTTGTATATTTTCTTAATAGGTATCTTGTATGTACAGTTTGTTATAATTCAAGTTAGACAGCCGTTCGGCAACTTTCTGGAAATTTGAGATTGGAGCTAATCCAATCCATTGATAATCCTATCTATAATGCAATCTAATGCAATCTATGATCTATTGCAGAATCCAGGTCCGGTTCCCTTGGCAAAGCGAAGAGAGGATGAGGTATCGGTTGCCAGCACACCATTGGTCAAGCAGCCCTCCAATCAAGCTTCTGATTATGAAAGCAGCCCTGTCAAAACCAAGACTGTCACAGGTAAATTTACAGTACTACCGTAATTTCCGGACTACGAGGCACAAGATGTGAACCCTGTGTTTTACAGTCTGGTGCAGTTTATCTATGGATTTTTCATGATTTTTATGTCATTGTGAAAGGATTTTTTATTTTGGCAGTACTGTTAATATAATTTAGGTCATTTCATTTAAAACACCTGCGTTTTACAGTCTGGTATGTCTTATATATGAACAAAACAGGATTTGCCCCTAATTTTAGCTAGTGCAGTTAATATTCTGGTGCATTTTATAGTCCAGGAATTACAGTCATCATCAAACGTATCCCACTGGCAGACCCTCTTTGATCAGAGGTATTACCACATTTCAAACATACTTATCATATTAAGCATAACATTACATGAAATGTAACAATTTTTGGGTGTAGCAGCAGAATGCGTCCGTATTAAATGAAAGCGATGGTGAAAAAAGGGGCATATTTTTCAGGCCCTGTTTTGTATTTGTGCTATCTTTAGAAAACAGGCTACATTTCTGTTCTTGGGATTCCACAGACTACCTTTAAAATAAATAAAAAATTACACAGATGGCTAATTGTGTTTGGAATGAACATAATAAATCAGGGGAAAAAGATTCAATCTCTCGCAACTGCATTTGTAGTGGATATTTACCTTGCTTCCATCTGGCCATGTAAAGAGCGTACAATGCTGTTATGGTAGCATAGCTACATTGTAATCAAGGGGACTTTCCTCCGGGCTTTAAGTGGGTGCCTGTTAATGTGCAAGCAAATGTACCTAGACGCACACATCCCGCTCACTGCAGATCATTTCCCGAGAAAACGCTGAGGGCAAGGTGATATCATCCTGTAGTGTTGTTGCTGCCCAGCTCAAATCTCAGAAGCAATAATCTCTGCATTTGGCAAGAAAATATGTTACTCTGTTTTTCTTCCCCTCAGGTTTTAGTGGCTGCATGTTAAATATACATGGACATGTTAAAAATAGCACTGATTTGTAGAACAAGCATTGCTAAATGGAATTGAATGGCTTTGTATATAGAATAGTGTGTTTTCATGTTATGGCAGCACCCTCATACCTTAGTGACCCTGTCTTTTTTGTTGACTATTTTATCAAAATGTTGTTGTTGTTTTTAACTATGTTGTGTGTTGTGATTGTTTGTTGCTGGAGTTTGAAATCAATATACGTCTGCCCGGACAATTACTTAAAGTGGTTCACATAAAAGTAACCTCCAAGTAGTTTTTTATCTCTCTCGAATGAATGTTCTTTTGGGAAGGAGAATCATGTTCCAAATCCCAACCTTCTCATTGTTCGCTAACATCTACCAGAGAAATGAGCTCACTGGCCTTGCTTTTCAATCCTTCAATTAGCCATTGGCGCCCTAAGAGAATTCTGCTTTGCTGAGAAACCTATCCTCCAATCTGGCTCCGCTTCCCAAAGTTTGGAACGAGAAGTGCTGCCTTTGTTCCTGTCTGCTAGTGGTCTGGATGATGGGATTATGTGTAATTTTCTTGTTTACTGGGAGTACGAGAAAACGATAGAGTGAAATGGAAACATTTGTATTGTCTGTGCCATTAATCTATAAGGTTGTCAAAAAATATAGTTTGGTGGTCAGAGCGGCGCTCGTCAGAAAACCTTTTGGTAATCTCAGCTATGTAAGCATAATAATTTTAGACTGGGAACAGGAAAGTTCATGGGTAAGAGACATTCGGTATAGACCTCACTTGCTATGTATTTGGTATAAATAAACAAAAAGAGCTGAGAGATGCATTTATGTACAGTTCACATAAATGATGGAGGGAACAGACGGGAAGACATATGCAGGCAGAATTTTGCAGTGTTCATAATCTCTTAGTAGCCTGATGGAAGTCTGGCGGGTTTTTATTGGCTGCTGTGTGCTTTTCAGAATGGGATAATATTTTCATTGTGGAGTTTATATATTTAAACTTTTTTTTTCTTGTACAGCTAATAATTTATCAAGGTAAGGATGGTTGACTTGGCAAAGAAAACAAGACAAATTATAAATAATGAGATATGAGGCCCCTTCCCGAGAATACTGGTTATAGTCTCAGAGGGACTCTTACTGCTAAATTTGAAGGTATTTGGATGCCTTATACTGATTAGCCCATTCAAACAAGAGGGACTACATTTTCCTTTGTGTTTCCTTTTTGTGCTTTTATGAATGATAAGGGTATTAGTTCTTGTGGATCTTGGCTAGATGCTTTTAGGTCAAAGTGAAGTGAACAGAAAGGGAAGTTGGAATTGTGAGAATAGGAGGAGATACCGTGATTCGAAACTGGACTCACTCAATGTCAGGGACACCTCAAGACAGGTCAAGTCAAGTTTATAACCCTTAACCGCAGGGTTTTGCTGTGGTAAGTCCTTTTTAACATCCACTGCACTAATCCCATTAATGATTCAGGCAGTATCCTTTTTTTCATTTATATTCTGACCCGACAACGCATGCCAGAGGGACCCGATTGTTTCGTTCTTTTCTCCGTTCTTTCACTTACCTTAGATGACTTCATAACAATCTACTCATTCTTGGCCCCACTTTTAGCAACGGGAAGCGATACTTGATCCGGAATCTAACAGGTATAATAATAACTGACTGAAGACCGACCACAGCTTCAAGAGCCAGCCCGGTTGTGGTAGTAAGAGCCGCATGCAATATCGTAACAATTGTAAACCATCTCATGACATCATGTACATTCCATTCGAATCCCGTCCGCCGGACTTCAATCACATGTTCATGTCAACTCCGATTGTGCTCTATACAGAAGGTCAGATATATATTTAAATAAACAACTTGCATCGAAGTCAAATAGGCAGGACGTTTTTTTTAGAGAATGCATTTTGCTGCCTTTTCTGTGCAACACTTCCCTTCACTAGAACCCTTTTATAATGCGTAACATGCCAGAGGACGTAGTGAAGAAGTGTGAAAAAATGGAGGGAATGAACTACATTTTTTACCTCATTAATGTGTGGCTGTTTGTTTATTCTTTGATTGCGCTATACCTTAGACTTGTTCTAGTCTTACATACCGATCATATGAGGCAGTGAGAGCCTGGGAATACATATGTTTGTAAATCCAATGTCTGCTGTAAAACCAACACCTTTTTATATTGGCACAGAGAACCTGCCAGCTGCCGTCAATCATGAACTTTTCCCTGGAACTTTAGAAGCTGTGGTTTCATTGGGACATTTGTTTTTTCTTTCACCACCTTTGCAGTACAAATCTAAGAAGATATACATGTTATTCTTTTTACCATGTCTGCACACTTTTTTGTTCCAGAAAACTGAATAGGAATTACTAATGGTGCATTCTTACCTTAAGAAATATCCTGGAAAAAATGACCCACTTAGTCAGATATAATTTCAGAAAAAAATTTAAACTACGATACGAAATATGAATATGATACGAATACTAATAGAAAAACAAAATTCTAAAGCATTCTACATACTACAGATACCTTTATTTTGGCCGTAGTGTGTCTGTATATCGACATCCAACTTGGAGCCATGCAGTACACATTATACACACATCACAAGTTGCAGGACTATTCTTCAGTGTCTAAGCGATTCACATAGTTTGATCCATGTGGCCATTTTATTGATGCATAGATGAGTGGTATCTGAGGAGGATTGGGTTTCTGTGACATCACCAACATTTCATGACAAATGTGGGATAGAGCTGCCGAGCAAGGCGGGTCTAAATCATGGAATATGTCTAAATTTGTCTTCTGAGAAAACTCTTGTTAATCTCTGACACCATGATGGCTTTAACAGGCACAGACGTCAGGCTAATCTGGTAGAAAGTGGATTCTGCCTGTCTACTGTACGTTCCTCTCAAGGGCTCTGTTTCTGCCTCTGTACTTAACCTTTCTCATCCCTCGTTTTGCTTCTCACATTTTTCCCACAGTGACTGTGCCTTAAACGCTTCTGGTGTGTTCTAAAATTCATTCAATCTGTGAAATATGAGGGCTTATTGCTGCTGTTCAGAATGAGTGTCTGCACAATCTGCTTTTGTCTGGACCACAGCAGGCATACCAGGATGTGTCATGTCTAGCTATTACTGTCTTGTGCTTCTGTGTGTATAATATACGTGTGTGCACATTCTCAGTCGAAGAAAACCCAATATTGTCCAGCTAAATTGATCTTTATTTGAAAATTATTAACAGCACCCATCCAGTCATTCTATACACTGTGATCTCAAAATATGATCATAATCCACTCAATTTCAATTTGTAATTATTTGTCCCTGTGTCCAAGTGATCATCATCATAAAACATGTTTACTGTACAATTTATATTTTATATGATACTTTATTGTCACCCAAATAATAGTATATTTATATCGTTTATAAATAGTGTGAAATTGCTGGGAAACTGGAGCCCATTCCAAGCTAAAAAATCAGAGAAAACCCAAATAATAGTATACTTATATCGTTTATAAATAGTGTGAAATTTCTGGGAGGCTGGAGTCCATTTCAAGCTCAAAGCAGAGAATTGATGAAGGGATATTTATTTTCTCTTCACAGGGACTTTAATACAGTTCATTGATACAAAATAGTTGAAGCCGACACATAGGTCAATATTTGTTGCTATTAAACACTTTGCTGAAAAAGTGATAACTCAAGGAGTTTTTTTGAGTCTTGTGTAATTTGTCATTTCCCAACTGTGCTCCAGAATCCCGTCCGCTTTCCGTTCCCATGAAAGTGATGCCCGACACCACAGCAGCCGAGTCATTGGCAACGTCAGAGGAACGGATGAAGCAGCTCATTGGCCATGCCTGGGATGCTGTTAAACGCCTTACTCTACAGGTAACAAAGCAAACCTCTGAGCACACTTTGCATTTTGACAGTTTCTTTTTTTGTTGAGGGCCTGTCACGTTTCTAATAGTGCAGTCTCAGCAGGTATGAACGTTGCTTTTGGCGAGTCCAAACAATATCGTCGAATGTTAATGTAAGATGCATGTAAACAACCAGTAATGCAAATCCAATCGGATTCTTTAATTTCATTTAATTTTCATTGCTGGGACCACACAAACCGATGTATGTCAAACATGAAAGAAAGCATGACGTGTGCGAATTGAGGGGGGAGCTCCTTGAACCCAGATTTCATGTCAGGCCATTAAGCTGTTTACAGTACTTCCTCAAAAGTTAACTCAACCTTCTAATAGTTTGCCGAGCCCGTCATTGCCTCCACTTTCCTCTGTCCCCTTTGGCTGTGCAACTAGGACCACACCGAGGACTACAGCAGTAATTAGGAAACAGCCTGCCCTGTTGACACGGAGGTAGGACTGAACCAAACCGACAACCTGACAGCTGGTACCCCCATGCCTTGGATATCTCAAAACTGAGAGCATTCAATTGATTTTAGTGCCATGTAAACAAAATACCTATTGTATCACGCACGCTACATCTGCGCATGTTTGTGCTGAAAATAGCAAACGTTACAAGAAGAACATGTTGGCATTTAAATGCCTAATTAATTCTTATTAAAAGTAAAGACAGTTGACAAATGTCCATTGAATCCAATTCAGTTCAATAGGTTTGATCAAGAAAAACAAACAGAATAGTCCAATTGTAGGAAGTAAAATATTGAAGTGGCATTTTGTCAGGGTAAAACAAAAAGTGAGTCTTAGGGCAACAATATACATGACAAAAAATTAACTTTAAAATTAAGTTCAAGAAGGTTTTAAAAATTCAACCGCGTTTTTGCACAACTAGGAAAGAAAACCCCAATGATGTAATACGGAAAGAGAATTACTCAAATGGCCATCACAAATTACAGCAGTTGGCCTGCTTTACTAGAGGAGAGCATAATTATAAGATTCTATACCTGCTGAAGTGTTATGTGCTCTCGTTTTACATCTACAATGTTGAATTAGATTCATTGAGCTAGGTTTTAGTTCAAGTCAGAACATTTAAACTTAGTTTGCAGTGTCATTTTGTGCTTCACCATTGATATGGTAGTAAGCGATTTTGTTTGGCTGGTTTGAACCATGGCTCTGCTTAACTCATTGTGAAATGAAATTTGGATTTGATTAAAAAAAAAAAACAACGTTTACAGTTAATAAATATTTCCCAAATATTCATCCACTACCTGCATATTCATCCAGTCATCTCTTCCTCTCATTCATGTTCCCCAGTGGACACTCGTGTTTCCACACATGATATTAATTGCTTGTGATCAGGACTGCAATTTCATCTCAGGAATTTAGCAATGATTCCTTCTATTTCTGTCTTCAATTCTGGCAAAGGGACATGTTGCTACCAAAACTGAAATGGGATCTACTTAAACAGAGAGATCGTTGCCATGGAAAAACACTGCTCCTTGCAGCTGCTCGGAGGTCGGGGTAGACTAAGGAGTAATATAGACAGAGGTGCTTTTTAGGGAAGAAGGTAAAGGAGATATAGAAAGGACCATTTGGTGTTGCTCTGATGGAGCAAGCCTGATAGTTTCCATGAGCAGGATTTGACCCCGAGCTGGAGCATTACGTTTCCTTCTGACCCCTCCCCCCATTTTATCATCTCTCAATTCAGCATCTCATCGTGTAATGTTGCAAATCACTTTCAAACGAATATGCAAACAAAAGGAACATTTCGTACCTCATTTAATGTTTGATCGTATACTCATTAACTAGTAGTGTTTTCTTCCGTCTGTGATGATCTCATAAATGTATAATAATTTGATAAAACATACCAAAAAGTCAACCATTTTTGTGACAAATATAGAAGAGTGAAGTAAATTTGACTTGACTTTGACTGGCAACATGTTAGAGCGCAGTGGCAAGGCTTAATTTGAAGGAAACTGTTCTTAAAAAATATAGGACTGACAAATTCATGTCTGAAAAAAATGACTGAAACATGTTTTTTGGAATCTGTGTGATGGTGAATCTGGACAAGCTTTGTGGCAAATATCCACCCTTTGTCTTGGGATGGAAGAAGATGAAGCCTTGCCAAATACAGGTCCGGTCAACTCAGCTGAGGATTCAGTTTGGCTTGCTCTTTTCCATCGCACTACATAAATCAGCAGTGTGCGCTGCAACCCAGTTCATTCCATCCGTTTTGAATACCGCTTGTCCTCATTTGGGTCACAAGTGAGCTGGAGCCCATCCCAGCTAACTTGGCAAGAGGCGACGTGCCCTGATCACAAGTCAATTGCCGGTTACATATAGACAAGCAACCAATCACGCACACATTCATGCCTACGGACAATTTAGAGGCTTTTTTTAACCTAACATACTTTAGATGTGCTCTGGAATGTAAAAGCAAGTGCTTGGAGAAAACACGCATGAGAAAATGCAAACTGCACCCTAACCGAGATTCAAACCCAGAATCTTACTGCTGTGGGGCAGATGCTTCCCAATTCTTTCCATTCCTTGTTAAGTCTTACTTACGTATCACTCAGTTAACTGCATACTCTCTCTGTCTGGGCATAGCTTTTGCTTTGGAACTGGAGCCTTTAAGGACATCCTCCGGCCTAATTTATCCGAGGCCACCCCTTCGAACCCATCTGCAGTGGCTCAGTATGCAAAAAAAAAAAAAGAGTCGAGAGTTGATTGTTTGAGCTCAGAGGGTGGGATCAGCCGATGCAGGCCAGGCCAGCCGCACTCTAAGGCCACTGTTGGATCAATAAACGTAGCGATCAAAGTTGCAATTAACCCACTGCGCTAACACAAACATCTAGGCCAGCAGAAACAAACAAAGCCTTCATGTCACCTAAAGCGTTTATTTTTGCAGATTTCCACCTCAGCCAAGGAGACCTCCAGTGCTTGTCAGCTTCTGTAAGCACTGTTAGAAGAGAGGAATGTGGGGCTTCAGGGATGGCTGACTGCCTTGCCGTGCTCCTGTGCCAGGCCACAAGCTCATTGCTTGTGGTGGCATGCGGCTGAGAGCGAGCCTATCTCTTGTCAGAGGGCATCATGCCTACATGCTTTTCCCGTAGTACTTTGGAAACCAAGCAGTTTATTGAGGTGGCAACAAATGCAGCGTGTATACATCCACACACCACAATGCACATCTGCACAGTTTCGTCTTTGGATACACACATTAATCATCTACATTTCTAGAAGACACTGTTTACACGGCTACAACCACAATTCCAATTGTGTTTTGGGATACAGCTGGAAATGCAGCCTATGCCGAAGTAGGGGGAGCAAAAGGTGAACCGTGGGCGGAGTGCCCAGAGAGATATTTGGGGGGGATGCTCTGTGGACCTTCTATTCATCCGACCAGCCACTTCGGAAACACTGTCCCGTCTAGTGCAGGCACAGGAAGATTACATTTGGAGAGGTTTCAGGTTTTTAAAAACAAAGGGATGTGTTTTTCCGTTCACTGCCTGTCCCCCCAGTGAGATTTTTCTTCTCCTGAATTGCAAATGTTTTCATCTGGGATGCGAGGAGAGTGTTTCTAATTTCCTTTTCTGCAGCACTGCGTCTCTGGTTCTGAATTGCTTTTGTGTGTATATGTGTGAGATTGAAAAGTGTTTGGGAAGAATTAAATATCAACGTCAGATAATGTGTGGCTGTGTTTAATATCTTTTTTTTTTCTCTCTCTCTCTGTGGACACCGTGTCTGTCCAAGGAGACCTTTTTGCCTTCTGGCAGTTTCAACAGAAATTTGTCATTTTTCCTACCCCGCTGATATTTGAAAGCAGACTAGGCAGACGATCTCATCATGATACCGCCGGTATAATGTCAGACATTTTTATTTTGTGCCAGAGCATGACATAAAAGTGCTGGTTTTGGCTGGTTTGGTAGCGAAACAAATATATATGCCATCTATGAATTCATTATTGAAAAATTATTTCATAAAATGAAGTCTATTTAACAGTACTTTTCTTTGAAAAGTATCATAAATACTATTTCTCTTAAATCACAAATATTCATTGTCCCTTCTCAATTCCATATTTTTTAACGGGATGGTTTTTGGATGTAATTCAACTCCACTGTAAACTTATAAACAACTTTACTGATGCACAACCATTAGTAGAACACATCAATTCCCCATTTTAGAAATTAAATCTACACACTGAATCCACTGGGAGAAACGGCTGTATTTTTTTTAACACACCTCTTTTTTTTTTTCTACTGCTGATTATAATAGAAGGCTAAAAGGGGAAATCTGACTTTTTTTTCCCTGGTGAAAGGAGAGAGTCTATTCTTTCATTTGGTAATTTGGTGTGTATATAACCATTGACCACAATATCCTGTGGGTCTTGAAAATGGCAAATTGCTCTAAAATGGCCTCTGCACAGTTGTTAACCCAAAGCATAACATAGAAAGAAGAAATGGCTTGAAAGTTGCAAAAAACAACAAATAAACATGCAAGGTAGAAGCAATTGCTAGTAGTACATTTTTGTAATCATGTCTCACTTTTTCTCAAAGTGGATGGGAAATCCTTATTTTTGGAAACGGACCCCAGATGCCTTCGGTGGTTCTATAGACAATTTTCTTTTGGCCATACCTTTCAAAAGTATGTACGTTGGTGTTGTGGCTTCCTTTCTGGTGACATCTGTTCTGATGGAACCAGATAACTATCTTCACAAAGACTCTAGGGGAAAATGATATGCGAGTCAGAGGATATGCTCTCACTGCTGTGCATTGACAGAGGAAGTAGGGGACATTTTGTAGGTTGTGGTAGTGCTCGTGGAAGAGGAGAGTAGCTATTTGAACCAGTTCACATGTGGCTGGAGTTGTAACACTATCTGATGGAGGAAAGAAGCGATTAGAAATAAAAGTGAGCAGAATTTGCCACAAAAAAGGGAAACGGTTTCAAGCTCTGTGATGTGATGCCAGATTTAGGTGAAGATATTAAAATGGGGGGAAATGCAATTCAATGAACACACCCAACAACTTAATGAGCTTTTAAATATTTTATCATATGTCTCTTTATATTTATTTATTGCCGACCAGCAGATGCTGGTGCTGTGATCCACAATCCAGATTGAGTTAGTGCCTGAGTGATTGCAGATCAAAGTGTAAGAAGGTCCTGCTCCTTTTGAAGGACTAAAATGACGGGATAAGGGCCTAAATCCCAGGATAAGCAAAAGTCACCTCACAAATAGCCTGCATGCTGTCACTCAAAAATGACATCCGTTCTTGTAGTTGTTAGAAGTTGAACAGATTTTTTTTGTTCACGTGTGAAATGTTGAAGTTCAATATTTGAGATTTTTCATCAGATTTGGATCAGATGAAAAAGATTAGATTTGGAAGTGCTGGAATTCCTCCCAAATGCTCGTTGTTAATTCAAACTACAACTTTTTATGACCAATTGTACAAATATGTTCAAGTATAAGCCCATTTGGACAGTAAGGCCATGTCCATTCATACAAACACGGATGTTTTCGTTTTTGGTTTTAAAAGACATTAAGAAGCCCGTGCGACAAACATACTAGCAGCAATGAATAGCACTGACGTTTTTGTTAGTCATCGTGCTTTGTTTGTTTGTGGGACTTTGATTCTGGGTACCTGTCTCCCCTTTGAAGGCAAAAGTTTTTGTTTTTTTTATGTAATTTATTATTTATTAGAAGTCTGGGTTTAGAGTTTAAGTCTTCAGGAAATTAAAGTAAGTCCTATGTCCTCTGTAGTAATGTTTTCACAGTTAAGCCCTGGCACGTGCAGCTGCATATGGAATCGATTGGGTTTAAAGCATACATAATATCGAGTTCCTGATCAAAATGGAACTACTTCTATCAATTTTGAATGGTTTTGACAGTACCGTGACATTGCATTGCACACTCACCGACACTGACATTGCCCCTTTGTTTTGTCCTGAATCATCCCATCAATAGACATATTAGTTAACAAAAGCAGTTCCTGAGTAACTTTTTGCTTGATTGAATTGCACTTTGACATCTTCTCATGGTGTAGACGTAATAACAAATCATATTCCATATGGTTCACAAGAGAGGCCTTTTAATGATATGTATTTTTCAAACCTCTTACCAACAGGACAGCGGATTCCAAATTTCTTATTGTGCCCGAGTTCCAGTGGCAATCTATCCGTAATTTACGCTTTTGTTTCTTCATATTACCCTGAACCACGGAGGACAGAGTTGTGTAACGGATATTCCACACAGCAATTACACTCTTGGCTTTCAGCTTGTTTTGTGCCCATTTCTAATTTTAGAATGTTCCTTTCACATCACTTGGAAATCCTGCTGATTATTAATTTTCCACTATTCTATTATGATAAAACACAAATTTATGAGTGGCTATTGCGTCTAGTTTCATGTGGCAGCTGTGGGCCTTACGCCCTGAGCATCTGATGGAACAAGCCTTCGGTCATCCTGGCATCCTTGGTTTCCTGTCCTGACATTGTGCATGCTTTTTTTCCCCCCCAAAAAACACACGCAGACCTGACATGCCCATCAGCGCATACTAAAGAGGCATCGTCATACAGGCTAACTTCTTCCATTCTTTTGTTTATTGGCTTGTTACGGAGCTGTTAAACATAATTGTGGGGAATACCATACTTGACCCTACACAACCTCAACTCAACTGCTATGCCTTTTGACAAGACACAAAGGCCGCACACCCATTCTATGCTCACTGTGTCGAGTACAAAACCATATTTATTATTGTAATTTGACTGTGAATGCAACTACATAATTACCCTTAACACATTCCCCTCAACTCTTCCAAACTCTTTTGTTTTCCCTGCCTCCTGTCCCCTCCACATGGGCTTTCCATCTGGAGTCAATGGCCGGTCATCGAGGGAGATCTCTATGCCAATCTTTTACCTTGACCAATAGGCTGATGCAAAATTCGGTTGGGTGACGGAGTAAGATGGATATAGAGTCAGTCAGGGAAAAGGGATGTTGTGAGTGGTTTGGCTGCGATCAAATTATTGATTTATTTGCAACATTCTGACCTCAGCCTATTTCTGTCGTTGGATCTGTCAACTCTGTCAAGTCTTTCAGGTTGGTTCAGAAATTGCATGTTTCGCTCGCCGTGCTTATGCGTGAGATACAAGTCAAACATGAGACCACAGTGGATTCATGGGAGTTTTCTGAGGTAAACCACAGTGACCTGTTGTTAACAGTAGCTCGGGAAAGAGGATGAATGATAGCCAGTCAGCTATGGGGTCTTTCAAAATTATGTTGAGTCGACATTTTAAGCCCATGCTGTCCTTAGATTCGATGTGCTTGATAAGAAATGCCGAGTATTTACATGGTGACATCTTAACATAATAGACATTATGCGTAGCAAGATGATTTGACGCCGGATACAATTAGAATTTAAACATTCATTACAGGACCCTCCACTGGTTTATTCTATTTAAACTCTGTCATGTTTTTCCATTTTTCTAATTGTTCTCTCTAGTTGGAGCTGCAATCGTGTTGTGTGTTCGTGCCCAAGGACAGCCTTCCATCCCCGAGCACCATCATCTTTGGTGACATTCCTGGTACGGTGCGAAGCTGGTACCACAACCAAGCATCTATGCCAGGAACCCTTGTGGTCTGCCTGCCCCAGGTCACTGTCCTCAGTGCAGGGCACAAGTACATGGAACCGGTGCAGGAGCTCCCTTTTGTGGTCTCCAAGCCCATCCTAGAAGAAGGTAAGGTTTCACAATTTATGTAGTTAAATGCATTAAAAAAAATCTAGTATGTCAAACTATGCTTTTAGTTTAATTAATAACAGACTTGCTGGGACAGGTTCCAGCACGCCCGCGACCCCCGTGAGAATAAGCCGTTTGGGAAGATGGATGGATCAAAAATAAACATTAGGACGAAAGAGTTTGAAACGTGAATACACCTCGAGATCCAAAGTTTGATATGACTATGAATTGACTTTAATGATGTGAAATTAATCATCACAGAACAATTTTTTTAATAGAGTATTTTCAACACGTGGAGCTAATAATAGCATTGCGAGCTAAGATAGGAATTCATCATCATTATGGCCTTTTCATCACTAAGCAAACCTTTGACCGAATAGTACTCATTTACCATGACAAAAGACAAACAAACTTAAGTAGACCAACTTTGAGAGATAGAGATAGATTCTTGCACATGTGGTCTGCACACCTGGCAAAGTTGACATAAGCCCTGACAGTCCCGGAGTGTTTTTTCTTAAAATAACAAAGGTTGGGGGCACCCGCTTTCAAGTGACAGTAGAATTGGGCATACAGATTTTAAAAATATATATATAGGAGAAAAAACAAAAACAGTGACATCAATAGTTTGGTGATAATGCTGGTAAAAGTTCATAACTGTCACAAACGAATACGTTGCATACGTACACTGCATGCGTACACTGCATACGTCTCGCAACTTTCACATTTCATCTGGTTATCAACATCTACATTGTTACTATGATCGAATGCTCATGTTGTCTTGCTTTCTTTGATTTATACACCCACCAGGTGATGCTTTCCCATGGACAATCAGCCTGAGTCACTTTAGTGTGTACACTCTGCTGGGGCAGCAGCGCAGCCTGAACCTCCTCAAACCAATGGGGTGTACCTCCACACTGGCAGTCACGTCACACAAGTCGCCCAACTGTTCAGAAGGAAGGCACTCTTTTGTCGTCTGCCTCCATGTTGATCTGCAACCCATCCATGTCAAGTGCTCCAACCCTCAGGTCAGTCAGTCTCAATACCACAAATGTCTGAACCAGATGGGGGCATTGTTTACTGTTGATGTTTCTATAAATAGGAAATCAAGATGGTCCTTCATGGAAATTACTTACCTGCTGTAGATACTGTATGTTCACACATCTACCTCACTATTAATATAATTCGCAAACCCTTCTACTGTGTGCGTCACTTTTTTTCTCAGTTTTCTGCTGACTATATGAGCACAGACCACTAATGGATTGTGATTAGCTGTTCTGAGTTGGGAATCACAAATCATTAGGAAAATTTCCCCTTTTACCTCCAGCATGCAGCAAATGGCAACGTTGCTAACATAAATAGCACTATGTATGTGTGGTGAAAATAACAACCAAATGTTCCATCTAGGCTCCGTCATTTCTTTCAGCGTTTCTCCCAGCAATGAAATGGATCAGGTATTTTACCACTAATCACCATAGTTGTGATTTTCCTTTCTTGAGGAATTATCAAATGAAATTATTTTGCTTCATTTATGGTCAGATTGAATTAATGTGTTGGCTTATTAGTTAAACACATCGTGGAAACCAAAGTTATTATACCATACTTTTGGTGAGCTCATGTTTAATATATGTTTAATACTGATATTAGCTGTATGAAATTAAACATTTTTTGGACACTCTTTCCTGAGGCAACCTTTAGAGTGGTCAAAATGCCTCAGACCATAGAGATGAGATGTGGAGACGTTGCCAGAAATTGGTAACAGACATAGGCAACAGTACGTAATGTGTTAGTGGTGAAAACTCTATTTGAAGAGCTGGCCTTGGAAAGTTTTTTTGCCCTTTCGATGTGTAATTCCGTTTGAAATGGCATGCCCATGTCTGGCAGTGCTGTGTTTGGCTATTTTGATTATCTGCCGAGTCATTACTAATATTTAGACCTTTTGAATCTCTTTCCTACTTCTTTCCAAGCAGCGGCTTTTGAAGAAGTCATGCCAGGGTAACTCCACTCTTTGAGAACAGAGCAGACTTCCCACTCCCCTCCAGTTCTGCAATAAAAGAGTGAATATACACTATATAAAATATATAACATATACATCAAGGCCTGGTTAGGAATGACTAGCCTGAGTTGGTGTGAAAAAGCCAACTATTTATGCTCCTCGCTGGCGGCATGCCCCATGACCATGAATGGTATCATTCTTTTGGGATTCAAAACAGCAACTGACACCTCACAATATTTTTATGTGAAGAGGACAGGTCTTTGGATTGTGATGGATCAAATGCAGTGGTCAAATTTCATGTACTTTTGTGTACATGACAAATAAAGATGGCAGTGGTGATTATGATGGTGCTGCTTCTTCTACTTCTTCTTTTTCCTCTTGATAGGAAAAGACTACCGTATTTTCCGGACTGTAAGGCGCACCTTCAATGAATGGCCCATTTTAAAACTTTGTCATTATATAGGGCGCACCGGACTGTAAGGCGTGCCATTAATGCATCATGTCAGATTTTTAATCCAAATCAAATCATTCTCCATTTATCTTTTTTTATTTCAACTTCAGACGCAACAAATTAAATTTTAATCACAAAATAATGATCCATAGTCTTTTTAATTGATGATTCATAGTCTTCAGTGGGCCACATATGATTGATTTCATAACACAATGCTTTGGGCCAGTTTAAATTTAGGAATTTGGTCCATATATATATAACCAGACTATAAGGCGCACTGTCGGCTTTTGAGAAAATTTTAGGTTTTTAGGTGCGCCTTATAGTCTGGAAAATACGGTAAATAAAATACCAGGACGTATGTACAATATTTGAATTTGATATAGTACATACTGTAGTAAGAGGCTAACATTTTCATGGTAGCAGTTGGGATTAGAGTCAAGACTTTGCTCAGAACAGTGGTAATTTATTGGCCATGGCTTTCCTTCTCCAGCTGCGTCACTTGCTCTTCTCTAGGCCTTGTGTTTGGTTTGATTTACTGGCCCCAGTTTTGGAGAATGGTGCATGGTGTAAGGTCCCTGTTGCCTTAGGCGCAGTCCACTTGCTTGGGTATGGCTAACAGCTGTTGGCTCTGTCCCTTCATGGCTGCTGGACTAATGTTAGCAGGTCTTCCTAGACATGTTTGAAATAAGCCAGCTGTAATGAATTGCACCGATTTCCATTTATTTATAGAAAGAATTCCCTCTAATGTATGTGCTAACAGGCTTACGTGTGTGGGCGGGCGAATGAGCAGCTGAGAAAAATAAAATTGTGTTTGGAGTTGTTTGAAGTTGTTGTTTTTTTTGACATACCGGTGCACCTTTTTCTTTCGGCGCACCGGCGGTAGTCGGGATATGGTGGGTTTATATGGGGTTGGTTGGCTTCGGAAACAAAACATTGGAATCCACGACTGAGCTCATGGTGAAAGTGTCGCTTTTTTAGAGTTCCCTCTTGTTTAAATAAGTCTTAGCTGAATGCATGAATAACTGAAAGCATCACACCACGTCCCCCTGCTTTCCCCTGTCATGTTTTCCACTCATGTTTTTGGCTTTGTTGTTGTTAAAAGTTAGGGCCTCAAGTGAGCACATGATAAATTGCTCTGAACACTTTGACGCCAAGCCTTCAGTTTTTCCTTACTGTGGTGAGGGTTTTTTTAAGGGGAAATTGATGAGACAACAGAAGTTTCCTCTGTGGCTAATTCTTTGGGATTTTTGTTGTTATAGATAAAGAAAAAACATTCAGAATCGTACGGCACATGTGTTAGCAGGCGGTGCCTTTCAAATGATTGCACATTCAAAATAATCACTGTTTTGTGCCGTCTCAGAGTTTCACACAAAATCCATCAGTGTTCAAGTTCAAGAGAATATGGGAATGGATTGTGGTCCATCTCTGGCTACTCATCTCTTTCGTCTGTCTCTTCAAGCTGTAACAAGATTTAGTGTCACGCAACTAACAAGCTGTCATGCCAAATCAGCGGTAATGTCCTCAACTACACGAGAACTTCCCAAAGCAGCTGCTGGAGTAAAAGTTTGGACAAAATACATTTGAATCTGCTTTCAAATGCTACATATGACATGTCCTTGCTCTTGTAGGGGCAACATTTCTCGAAGAGGTGTCCATAATTCTCTGTTATCCGCTATGCAAAGCGAGGCTCGGGGGTTTACTGTATTTTGTTCATATTCCTTCTAAACATGTTCTTACCCATTTGGTCACTCCTCAGGTGCAGCTGTTGTATAAGCTCCTTCTCAGCTGGACGTCCACGTGGGCTCGTCTCCAGAAGCATGGTATTTTACGCCAGTCCGCCAGTATCCCGGAGCCCCCCGGAGGTGCTGCTCCATCTTCTTCAGTACACAGCAGTGCTGGTACAGCTCTACCTGACACCAGCACGTACAGCCCATCTGCAGATGTGGGATCACCTACTGAGGTTTGTTTTACAGTCTTAAGGTTCTGTTAAGCGTGTTAGAAATTTACCCGTCAAAAGAAACTTTTATTTTGCTTCCAATTCGTTTTTAGAAGGGCCTATTGTGTCTTGCATACCCAACAAATAATTAATTTAACTCCAAAAAATACCCAGTTACGTTGTTCCACAAACTGTCTTGATTTTCAAGACTGTGGTGCCATTTTATTTTCTGAAGGAAATTAAGGTACTTTGTTAAAGTAGTTCCTGTTGTTGTCGATCAGATAATCATTCTTCTTTGAAAAAACTTTTTCATTTGGTCATTATGCTTTTGCAGACATTGTACATCCTCGAAAGGTCATGCAGGTCATTGCATGTACGGTCCCATGAAACATACTTACATTTACTACGACAATAGAGCTATTTAGCTTGCCTTGCTGTTCAGGTTTGGTTGGTGATGATTCAAAGGAGTTGATGTGTAAAAAGCAACGGTAATGCTAACTGCTTGAAATTGCTTCACTGTTTCTCGGTAAACTATTTCATCGCTAGAGCATCGTGTGATTTTTTTGCGAAAGGTTGAAAAGCCAGCTCCATTAAAATGATGGTCTCGATGAGTGTTTGTGTTGTTAAGCTGTGGCAACCAGCCAATACTTTAATGACTACTCTTTGACCACATTGGACCTGTCAGAAATATGTGGCCCACCGGGATCATAGAAAAACGTTCGGACATTTGAGAGGCAATCGAGTGAGTCAGTATTCATGGTATTTTCATACCATGTGCCTATGTGCATTTGTTTCTGTGTTCATTTTACAGCCATCAACATTTGTTTATTCTTGCATCATTTGTGGAACCAGTGGCAAAGCAACATTTTCGTTAGTCAGGGACGGGTTTTGTGCGTGCGTCTATAACACAGCCTTAGAGTCCCCTGACAACCCACTTGTAACTGTTTACTTAAGTACAAACATTGGTAGAAGTGTTTAGTCCTGTGGAAGGTTGATGATTAAGCAAGAATGTAGGAGCTGTTTTGATAAGTCTCAGCAGTGGTGGCAGCACACTCTCCCCAAGAAGCACACCCCATGACCTCCTCCTACTCCCTCATTTTTAACTATAGCCAGACCATTACACATGCCAACTGTTACCCATCCCCACGAACAATTAAGTCTTTCAATAAATGACAAATTTGATTTTGTCCTATAAATAGAAATAAACTTTTATATTTCTTCATGGTAAATGTTGTTTCTTGGATTGATTAATTATGGGCTTACCGTAGAAGAAATCACTTTTCTTAGTATTCTGTAATAAACGTAACAGTCATATTTTCCATTTATTTTCCATTTTCCCAGACATTGAATAATTCCTGACCACAGAAAAGTAATCTTTCATTTCACAAAGTCACTCATAGTGCAAAACCCCTGGCCCGCCACACCCACCCCACATCTTATTCTGCCAACAGAAAAGCGCTGCCCTCCACCCACCTATCACAACATAGTAGCATGCCATGAAGCCATAAAGTTGACAAAATGGCTAATTTAGCTTGTCTGTGTGTGGAGATTCAGCAAGTTACATTCCAAGGACATTATGTTAGTGACAATGCACGGAATAAGCTTTAAAAAAAATCTTTGCCATTGATGGCTTTGTTCTATCCTGCTATTGTATCTTGTATTATCCACTTTTTTCTATCCTATCTTTCTTTTTCTACCTCACCAATAATAACCTATGTGAGTAGTTCCAGTCAGATTTTTTTTAGGTGTTTAGCATCCTTCTTATCCTTGATGTTTGTGCGGCCTTTTGCACCAAATGCTACACATGCTTTAATATTCTAATCTCCAATGACATCAAACTGGTTTGAATCCTGCCCTACTGGCCGCATTCAGTTCATCCCACCTAAACCATTCAACACTCGGCCACCCCCTGCTCACCGAGGGGACCCCTCCTCTTCCCACTTATCTTTATTCCCATCTGCAATATGTTTTACAAATACAACATTCACCTTCATTGCCTTGTGGTCAACACCCAGTTTTACCTCTCCAGCAAACCCTCTTATCTCAGTCTCACTAAACACAAATTGTGATTCAGAGGTTTGCTCAAACTTATTTTTTCTCTGCCCAGGTTAAGAGAGTGGGCGTCAGTACTCTATCATTTCAAGCTCATACACTTTAGTGGAGATAGTATCACAAGGTCCACATACGTCAGATTGGCAGTAAAAATGTCGACTGTTATGTTGACGAATATTCGTTTTCATCACTTTGGTCTCACTCACAAATCCCTCCATAAAAAAACTGGTTCATAATTCAGCTGAGTCATAACAAGACCCCCCCCCCCTTCACCCCAGTCTTAAGGCACCTCCACCGAATGCCAGTTAAATGTCAACTCCATTTCCAAAATGTTACTTTCAAGACCATCCAAAGCTTCACCCCTTTGCCTCCTCCAATGTTATTAAAATTTTAACCATACGATCTCGCTCACTCCGATTTATGTCCCCATCTCCATGTCAATATGTCGCCTGCCCTCCTCAACTCTGGGGGTCATTTTGCTACCCTTCTCTGGAATGCAATACCACCTGAGTTGAGCAATACAAACCCTTCAAAATCAAACTCAAAAGACTCCTGTTCAGAATTTCCTACTGGCCCTCTTCCCCCCCACACACGCATTTATGTTAGCCTATCAGGGTTTTTTTCTCAATATGTTTAACTTAATTTGAATCTTTGTGTGAGATCCTTGTGTGCTTTGAAAGGCACATTTAAAAAAGTTTAACTTGAAACATCACAGCCTGCTGTTGTCTGCCAGTGTTTGGGTCTTTCTGATGAGCAAAGACAAACTTTGCCGAAAAAATAAACTTGGATTCTCAACCCATGTATAGCTCAGAGGCCCCAAAATTAAACTGTATACTACTTTTGAAGGTGTGGGGAAAAAGAGGATGTGTGTGTGTATTTGGGGCCCCAACTTGGCAGTTTAGGAATGTGAAGGAACCCGCCTCACCTCGTGTTTTCTTTAAGTTATCACCTTGATGAGTGGAGCAGGAATAATTTCAAACAGACTAAACGTGAACTGAATTAGGTTTTATCCTTTCTTTTTTGGGCTAATGTGCTTTTTTCTAATTTTTGTTTTGTTTTATGTTTTCATGTTCTTATTTTAATCATTGTATTTATCTAATCTACCCATTCAGTAAAGATGGAAACCCCACAATGGTCACAAAATAACTTGGGCGGAATAGGGGCTGAATTTTGAACAGTCATTCAACAAAAACTGAAATCTTAAAGTATGAATACTTGTTCATTCATCAAGTAAAAACAGTGTTAGTACAAAGCCTTCAAGCTTCTGCTAAAAAAAAAAAAAAAAAAAAGGCGTTCTTTTCGTTGTACGTGAAGGTGGTAGAAGGCAAGCAAAAGTGTGTTGGCAGCCGAGGAGCTTAATACGATGAGCAACATAGCTCGGACATACATAGATCTTGAAATCCTACTTTTGCCTGATAGGCAAGCTGCAAGGGGATCTAGGGTGTGTTGAACTTGTCATCTCAAGTAGGGGAGCAGAAGTTGGGTTAAGGTTCTTGGGGACTGGGATGAGACATGATGACTTCCACGGGTTGGAATCTTCCCCAGATCTAGACTCATGTTGAAAACATGCTGGAAGGTGTGCTGGAATGCTGGTGCCCCAGCTCAGCAGCGCACGCCTTCAGCATTCTTGGACACACTTTGCATGGGCCTGCTGCTGCTGCCTTGCCAGGGTGGAGACGGCTTGCTCACCACTGACTTGATGTCTGTTAATGGTCGGGGAGAGGGAGGGCCTCGCACTGTCAATGTCCTCCCTTTGATTTATGTGGGTGTGTGTTGAGAAGGTAGAGGTTGATGTTCTGTCACACCAAATGTCTTGCATCATTCATATAGCATGAATTCCTTGTGCTATTGTGAGGCCATTAAATAGAAATCACGTGCACTACACTATTGATGACCCTCTTGTATTGTTGCATTGTTCACTTGACGGCTTGGTTTAGTTTCATTAAAAGTAGGTGTATACATGTATTCTAAATTTCATTTTCCACCCTGAACATTTGACGCAAGTGACATGAAGTATAACTGCCTCGATGCTCAACCTCTGGTTTGTGGAACCATGGCTAGCGACATGCACTGTTGTTAACTCATTCTAAATGGCATCACAAACCTTTTATGTAGCACTGTGTCCATTGCTCATCCACAAAATATTTAAGTGTAACATATTATTAAATATTAATAGAAATAATGATTACAATATAAAACATTTTTGAGAATATTGATATTTTAGGAGATTTTAGCACAAGCATATTTCATTGTGACTGATTCCTATTTACCCATTAAATAATTTCAGTTTGCATTCTCTTCCCTTACTATGTCAACTGTGAACTGAATTGTGACCAAGTGACATAAAGAACCGTACTTTTAAATCCCCAATTTTAAGACATTTGAACCATGTGAAAAAATTCTAAAAACTCTGGCTCCTTTTTTTTTTTTTGTGGGGGGGGTGTCCAGTGTTACAGCCTAACAACTCTTCACTACACTGTGGTCAGTCCCACAGTGCCAGCGGCCAGCTCCTACTTGGACTCTTGACATCACAGAGTGTAATCCCACTGACTGGCTAAAACTGTAAACTAAACAGTCGTAACCGCACACACACACACGTACACACACACACACACACACTCACCGAGGGATATGTTTTGACTCCAGTTCAGCAATAATTAGTCCCCAAATGGCAGTTGACATTATATCTTATGAGACGGACCGAGCACCATTACTGCTGGGCTCATGTTACTCGCTGCCAGTCGTTGTTATTACATAGCACAGTGACACACAACAACCGTGTTTCTCTCCATGGAAACATATAATAACTGTTTTGACAGTGGATTGGAATTTCACTTATATGATCATTCGTACATACTTTGTGTTGGAATATAATTATTTGGAAACATTTAAGTTCGCCGTGTCAATGCTGCTAATAATGTTGAAAAAATTATATTTATTAGTAATAATAACATTAATAATAATGAATGGCTGTCATTGTTCATTTTTTTCTCGTTCAGAGGTACATCTGATCATACTTCCCTAGATGTCTTTAATCAGTTCCAAAACATTATACTCTGAGAACGTGCCTAAACCTTTTTTTCTCACTTAAAATATATTTGACGGTGCACATGTTTCTCATCAGGGTATTGTGGTCTCCATACACTTCAACGTTGAATATGTTTTTAAATCAGCACGATCCAGCTATATTTTTAACACGATTGTCACTGAGCCCTTGTTGTCAGCCACTCCAAACTGTGCGATTAAATTCAATTTGCAAATTAGTGTTCTGCTCTTATCCTTCCCAAACTTTGGAATGGGGACATAGTTTCCTCATCTGGATCCTCTTAAAGACGCTGTAATCATCCCAGCAGCTGTGGTGTTTCTAATTGAGATGGTTGATAACCTCCCCCACCAGCCACAGCCAGGCTCAATAACCATGACATAATCTGTCATTACAAGGCAGCGATGGAATAAGCTGTGGAAAAAAAAATCCCACATTTCTAGTGCTTCAAATTACCACATTGTTTATTTGCAGGTCTCTCACTTTCCAGTCATGCAAATATGTGTTTGGAACACAGATTTACTCAGAAGAAACACAACATATACCCGTCTCTGTGATCCTCAGCAACCTCTGTGCTAAAATGCTATATGATGGGGGGGGAAATCCAGATATATGTTGTTAAAAAAAATATGATGGAAATTAAGAATGTCATTTTCTTTTATGCAATATAAATCATCATTTGGGTCTTGTTACTTGCTTACTCACTTACAGTAATAAACTAAATAAACAGAAGCGTACCCTCTTAATTTTTCTTTTCTCCCTAGGGTGATTCAGTACCAGGAGGTGATGATGGTCCTTTTGCTGACACAGTGACCCTGGAACAGAAAACGAGCAGCATTGGAGGGACTAGTGGAAAAGTCAGCCTTTGGATGCAATGGATGTTACCCAAGGTTATTGTTAAACTGTTTGCTCCTGATCCAGCAGTCAAGACGGGTGTGTATTTTTAAAATCTTTCAAACTTTGAAATGATATTCAACTTCATATTTTACTGGTCATCAGTGATAATATAGTGGGAAAAATAGATCCAAATTAGGTAGGCTACTTGACAACAAAATTAAAAAAAAAATCCTCAGTATGTTTCCAATGTCACCAGAAACAGTTGGAATAAAGAAAGTGTCAATATGTTAGAAATGAGCGATGTTATGGTATTAGAAAGGCTTCACAAAAAGGGCAAATACGTATCAAAACATTCTCTATTGTAACAACTGTACAAAGCAGTGTGGGGGTGTTCAGGGGCAAGGAAGAGCAAATCGAAGCATTTTGAGTCAAGATAAGCATAGGGAAAGACTTTAACGAGTGAAATGCAGCATGCCCTGAGCAAAAACGTTCATTCATGTAACACCTTTGGAGTCTATGACTTGCTGGTGACCTCTTATACCAACCTGGGCACGTTCGTTCTACGCATGGTGAAAAATCTTGTTTTTTAACGTAAGAACCCGCTTGGAACTTCGGTTTCTCAAAACCCCCACAAGGCAACAGTAATAACATTCTTGAAGTCCATTTTCCCAAGCCACTCTTTGACTGTGGGACTTTCTCAGTGGAAACAATGACAAAGATCCGCTCAGCTCACAGGCTTCAATAGTCTTAATCAGTTTGTTGAACGTGAAACTCATTTTGCCTGTGGTAGGTCAGTTTAGTTTTCACACAAGGCTCGGTGAGGAATGCACGTAGTACTATATGTACAGTTTGTCTGTATAAATGCAAGTCTTGTATGAACAATCAGTGTTGGGTGACATGTACTGTACATTCCTCATTTTGGCAAGCTTAGGTTGTACTTAAGTCATTTTGCCTTCTTACTCATTCTCGTTTTCCAATGTGGTTCTTTCTGCCAGCGTGAAAGTATGACCATTGAAACAAAAACTATGAGAGCCCCTCCCATCATTAGCAGTCTTCCATTTTAAGGATTCATGTGCAGCCAAGCATTTGTAATGCATCTATGTCAGCATTTCCCAATGTCATATGAAAATATGGAGAGAAAATATTTTTTTTTATTTCCCAACAGAAGTCTGCGTGGTCAGTGAACCGGAAAACAAAATTGCCTCAGTCGATATACAGAAATAATATAGCTTAATAAATATTTATATCTTTTTTGTTTGTTTGTTTACCAACAGATGTCTGTGTGGTCAGCGAACTGGAAGACTTGAGTGCTTCAGTCGATATCCAGGATGTATACACTAAGATCAAATGTAAAGTTGGCAGTTTCAACATTGACCACTACAGATGCAGGTGGAGTATTACTAGCACACAAACACACATGTGCATACACACACAGCATCTCTCTCTCTGCACATGTGTATTCATGGGGAAACCATGACCATCACCACTTAAAACCCCAGTAATAAAAATAACACCCCTGCAACACGTACGCACACACTTTAGCGCCACTGCCAATAACACTTTTCTGTTCCCGTTCCACCTTCGTGAGGGGGACTTTTGGGATTATCACTCCAGCGTCATCGTCTTTCCAGACAGCTTGAGACCAGAAAAAATTGGATGGACGATTTGACTCTGCTTTGGGCTGGCCCAAGTCTGACTCACAGAGCAGATGAGTTCAGTTAGGCCATCAGTCATTTTATTTGCGCCTGCGGTGTCTGAATTGATTCATAGAAACATTAACACACTGGAGGAAAACCGCTTGGCGCTGTTCCATGACATCCTAATATATAGTAATCCTTCTCCAAGTCAAGTTGCATTTGGAATTCTATGATTTACTTTCTCCAAAGAAATTATCAAAGATCACGGAGCCAAACAAAGTGAAACTGGGGCGAAATTACAGTATACTTGTAATTGCTGTTTTTCTTTCCACATTTGCATGTTTCCTGTCTCTTTCTCCTCGTGTTTTCACGGCTCGTCCTCATCGCATTTATATTGTTAGACTGGGTAATTCAAGTGTGCCTACTATGTACGTGCCTGAGGTCCACTTAGCAGGAGGCAATTCCCTCTTCCTTAGTATCGGAAGAAAAACCCAGCTTCTTGGATACCATAGACCAGTGGTTCCCAAACCTTTGCAGGCTGGCGCCCCCTTTGGCTCCCCAGTGAATTCCTAGCGCCCCCCTCCTACCCCCCCCCCCCCCCAACTCTAAAAGATCTGAATCTCTTTGCGGGCTCGACTGGGGAAACATGTCACGTGACCGGGACGAGCGTCTTGACCTGAATTAATTGATCGTCGATAAAAAAAAAATTCTGTGCGGCTTGGCGGCCCGGTACCAAGTGACCCACGGACCGGTACCGGGCCGCGGCCCGGTGGTTGGGGACCATTGCCCTAACCAGCTCAACACAACACAACACGGCGCGTTCTGGCGAGTCCCCAATTTCATGTTGACTTGAACTCAAGATGATGTTGACCGCCAGAATGCGGTTTTTATTATAAGATAAAATTCTGAACATTACAAACCTGAGCTTTTGCTTTTGTAGCTATGCTGTCGTATCTGACTGGGCCAGAGCGGCGTGCGTGTTGTGTACAAATCGACTGCCGCCCCCCTACCGCCCCCCTACCGCCCCTTTCTTCCTCACCGCCCCCCCAGAGCTTTCCACCGCCCCCAGGGGGGCGGTACCGCCCACTTTGGGAACCACTGCCATAGACCATAATGTGTTTGTGTGTGCGTTTCCAGTTCACTGTGCTTACGTGCCTGTGTAAATACGTTCTTGGCTTTAAGTGCCTCCTTCTCTCATCGAGCCAGACAGTGAAGTGGGGATGGAACCTCCTTGCTTGAGTCCATATTGAAGCCTGTCGTTTGCAATGAGTCCATGAACCACTAAAATGATAACAGAAAAGGATTCTCGTTTGCCAGATTTTGCAATCACTTTAGCTGGTTCCAATTTGGTTTGTAATTGTCTTATGTGTTACTTACTGGCCAGAGGGGGATTCAAACAACTGACTTGGCTTTAAACATAAACATCAGACTTGTACAGACCTCCCTGGTTTTTTTTATCCCTGTGGTCATTTGAGTTTGATTCCATGGGCAAAATGTGTTCCATTAGGTTTGCTCCACCACACTAAGCCAGGACAATGTCATTGGTGAGAAATCGTTTTCCAGTGTTAAGGTGTCATGGGCGATTATGTCATCTTACCTCTCTCTAAAGGTGTGCACCGCTCAATTGCCACAAAGACTGGGCCAAGCTTAATCTTTTTGTAGACATCCATGTTTTTGCAAGAAGATACATAATGGTTCAATTTTCACATTTTCCGGTCATTTCTGTTGAATGCACGTTAATAAACACCCTTTAAACTGATCAGAGTTTTGGCAGGAAGCAGCGCTCCACAATGTCAGCCAGGTAACATCAATGTTTGTTCAGGACATAGTGGAGGCTCTATGGGCTCCTTGCCCACGGTAATCTCTATCATCTACATATACAAGAGAGCCCACTGGGATGGAGGTCCATATTCATCATTCGGAACAGATAATTGTTTGGTATTTCTGCACCCAGCCCAGTTTATTTGTGTGCAGTGGGTTGGTTTAAATTAAACCTGACACAAAAAATGTCTCATCTGGCTCTTGATGTCTCTCTGCTGGAAAAAATGTAAAATAGTTGGGTCGTCTAGTGTTTGTGGTACATATATCCAAGAAGCCTAATTTTAATTGAACATTGACAAGAGCAGAGGAGTTGAGGGGGGAATGGGGAGAACCGAGAGAGAGAGAAAGGCCCCTCAGATGAATAGCTACATGTACGTGTAGTTTTAGGATACACCAAGAAAGGTTCTTTAGGGCATAGAGTCGAGCAATATTCAAAATATATTTACACTTCTATGAGGCATGTATTTACTAGTTAGTTGCACAGACAATAAAAACAGTCCTAGAAGGGACTAGTGCATCTTAGCAGATGTGTTCACATACTGGGAGTCAAAACCAGGCCACCTAGTTTGAACATCCTAATTGCTAAACCAAATGGAAACGAATGAGATGAATGCTATGTTTATTTTAATGTTGTGCATTTTATTTCTTTACAGGTGCTCTTTGTTTCTGTGTGCCACAACAGTAATTATACGCCAGAAGGAATATCTGGAGTTCATATCATTTGTTGATCTTGTCTCCATTAATGACTTTGAGGACTGTCCCGGTTGCAATTATATACACATACATACATGCACACCTCACCCTATGATATGTTTATCTCTAAGATAGTTTAGAAGTTCTCCCATTAAAGAGATATCATCAAACTGTGTCACAGTCATGTAATCAATTCCAGATGCCCCATTTAAACTTGGCAATGTGTGTGTCTTCAGGCCAGGTCAAGGCTGGCACTCTGGGCTTTATGAAGGACTCCTTCTGCAGTGCAAGGAGACAGCTGTGGTGAGGCCTCTGCCTGTCTCAGAACAGCCAGCGCTAGGCCTCCTTCAAATTTATCTCTGCCATTCTATTTCTCCTAATCAGAGTTTTTATCATCGGCTCATGCTGGACAGACAGGAAAAGACATCAGATTCTGGTTGTGACTCAGAGTGCCCAGAGATGTTGCATTAAGATACACCCTAAAAAAAAAAAATGATACAGTCTGACATGACATTGAGACAATAGCATTCCCTGTCTCTCCAGTGGTTCTGATTGTCTTCATAATCAAGTGGATGGAATCTGGTGACATGGGCCTCCATTCTCTTGTTGATTCAAGCTAATACTGCAGATGGTCTTATACTGTTAACATATGTTAAATCCAGAAGTACTTTTGTAATTAACATCGTCATCCAATCATGCTTTTTTTGGATTGAGTGTACTTTACTACAAAAAACACAATTTAACAATTGAAATCACATTGTGATGACATATTCCTATTCTGTTATAGTATCTGACCATCCCACAGTATTTCTGCTGGTTTAAGAGTTTGCAGTTTCCCTTGGTTTTTACGGATTAACTCTTAACAGGTTCCAACCCATCATTCAATGAACTTCAATGAACTTGAGTCATCATCTCAGTAATGTTTGCTGTTTCTTCCCGATCATGCACACTTACATTTCCTCCCTCTCCTGCTCTCTCTGTCTCCCTTGTGCACCTATTGTGTCTTTCTTCACCTCCAGTACGGAGGAGTGTGTTCGACAAAGCTGTGGAGAAGTGGTCCTCTGTTGCACTGACAAGCTGAACAGGCGCACTGTGTTGGTTCGACCGGTCAGCAAGCAAGATTCTTTCAGCCAATTCTCTGGCTTTTTCCCTCCTGTAAGAAAATGGCTCTTCTGCTTTGTAGCTTTCTCTGCTATACTTCATCTGTAGTGGCTTAGGTTTTGTACGTTCCTCAGAGATGTTTTGGCAAACAGTGCTTTTAGAATTTGACTTTGAAACGTGCCAGCTATAAAATATATTCCAAGCACTCACACTTAATTCAAATCAGTCACATATGATTCTAAAGGACTGTAACTCTTAAGATATGACACTCTGAGGAATGTAAGTTAGTTTGCTTCAATTTTCGCCGAACCTCTCCCAAATCGATGTAATTTCACATGTACTATGTTTCATGCTGTTTTAATTTAAAGAAAATTCTATTTAATTTACAACACAGTGATTTAAGATTAATTTCAGAGATATTAACTGTCACTGTGTGTTTTTGAGGACACTTCTGGGTTTTAAGCAAAGTTGTCTTCAGTAGGAGTGTGTTTTACATTACTGTATACGGCTCAACCTTGATTTTACGTGGACTTTGGGGTCCAGAATTTGGGAATCATTTTAAAGCGCGTTATTTAGAAAGTCTTGAAAATGTAATAAAATCAGAGACATACATAAGAGTGTATCGAGAAATAGCAATAGGGAAATGCATACTAAGATATACGTGTTTGCATTTGGGGAATAACATCATTGTTCTGGGTGAAAATGAATACCATAGAATTATAAATAATTATTATATTAGCAATCGGGGTAGCGATTATGGAGGGACATCCAATCCTTTTAGCATAAGCAGTCATGAAGATCAAACAGCATCATAGCCAAGGCATTTGTTTATTTCGGAATAATATTGGCCTGGTATAAACTGTAATGTCCATTTCAGATTTAGAAAAAAACATCCTAAAAGTCTCACTCTTATTGCACATTTATATCCGTTGAATCTTCAGTTAGTATATTTAGTTATCATTAGTCGTAACGTATTCAGTTAGACATGATTTCGGTCCTGTTGCGGTAATTATTTTGTCCCACTCTCTCACCAGACGGCAGCTAAGGTCTTGGAAGGCTCTCACCAGCAACATGGATTCTTGTCCATTACCTACACACAGGCTGTCACCAAAAATGTTCGTCATAAACTCACCACACGACCTGAGCGGCCAGCTCGCAGTGCTGCCACAGCCGGTCAGCGGCTTGCTGCTGATCCACTAGCGGATGGCTCACCTCAGTACCTGAGAGAAATCCTTTTGACAGCTCAGCCGTTTGATGTTGTGCTGTCCTGTCCTTTGTTAACTACTGTAGTTGGAATATTTCAGGTGAGAAATAGTTCATGTCCAAGTTATCAATTGTATTGTTGCTTTAAAAGCATGTTGACGATCTTTTGAATCATCCCAATTATTAGACGACAGTACCAAGACGCTACAAAGATCGTGGAAAGTCAGTGGGGCAACCAATGAGGAGCCACACATTGACTTCTCGGTCTTTACCTCTCATCTACATCAACACCAATCTGATCAGGGTTTTCTGCCCTAGAGCACCTGACAAATCTACTACGCCAGGTACAAAATAATCACTTGAAGACATTCTTAATTGGAATTCTTCTTCAGATTTATGCAGCTGTTGATTGTGTGTTTCAACAGATCTCCATGGAAATAAAGAAGACACCTTGGTATTAAAGTTGGGTTCCCTTAGCATGGCTCCTCAGGCTGATAACCCACTTACCCGGACAGTTCTACGCAAAGACCTCTACCAGTAAGATGAGCCGTTTCTTCCCCAAAAAGAGCCTAAGCTACAAATCCCAATTCCGAAGTTGGGACGTTGTGTTAAAAATAAAT
Organism: Syngnathus typhle; assembly: GCF_033458585.1. Classification (NCBI taxonomy): domain Eukaryota; kingdom Metazoa; phylum Chordata; class Actinopteri; order Syngnathiformes; family Syngnathidae; genus Syngnathus; species Syngnathus typhle. The sequence goes on along the minus strand of NC_083747.1, from coordinate 8,113,002 downwards.
AAAACAAATATTTGATTTGCAAATCATTTTTCATTCGCATTTAATAGAATAAAAGCCAAGGTATTTGTTTTGTTTTTCCCAAATATTCATCCATTGTAAATTTGATGTCTGTAACACATTCCAAAGAGAAGCTGGGACAGTGGCATGTTTACCAATTTGTTGCATCACGATGTTGCTTGAATGGCAACATGTGTTTTTCCAACACGCATGTACCTTTCAGCATTGATGGTGCCTTTGCAGATGTACAACTTGATTTGCAAATCATTGTATTGTGTTTTTGTTTACATTTTACACAACGTTCCAACTTAATTGCTCTTGGGGTTTGTATTTCAAAAGTCTTCCATGAGCTGATTACTGATTTATTGTTGCAATATACACTGATGCCATACTACAGAGTCTAATGTGGCCTATTAATTGAAGTGGTGTGACAGAGAACACAACCTGTTTTTAGGCAAGATTTTTAGGATTCCTCACAACCTCTTGTAAGTGCTTCCCCTCGTTTAATTATTTCACTATACAGCTAGTGGCTGCTCCACATCACAGTTAAGCTGCATCAGCAGTGACAAAGCACAATGAATGACATCTTTAGGGTCTACAGCTTCGGCCAGCTCAAACAAACGACTCATCTGGTTGAAAGCTGCTAGGCCGGGAAAATCTCCACTTCTAAAGGGAATATCTCGGCACAAAACATATTTCCTTGCTATAGGCAGCGTCGAGTCTCTGGATTGTGTCACAGCTGCCTGAAAACCACAGCCCCACATTGTGTCTGTGAGAAAGCATTTGTTTGAATGGGCAGATATGTTGCTGGCAAACATATGTAATGGGGGGGGGGGGATAAAAGTGATGCCTAATGCCTTGTGCAGCTGCAAGTAAGATGTGTGCTGACACACGACGTAATGTGCAGGAAAAAAGGATGGATGACAACACTTGCTTAAGCCAGCGGGAATGTCTTAAAAAGGGAAAATGCAAGCAGCAGGCGGGCAGGGATGGCCTATGCTCAGGGGCATGCCCGCCAACCTGAAACAGATATTGAGAAAAACATGCATAGTATTGATCAGTTACCATAGCTACTGTTTTGACTGCCTCTGTTCAAGTTTTTTTTTTTGTTCAACCCAGTTTCCCTCGGTTAATTTATGTTTGTCATAAATGTTTGTTCGGCGTATACGTACTTTGGTTCCACAAAAATGTGTCGACCATGTTGTTATCTTGTCAAATGATGACTGATGAGCTTGTAAACATCGAAGTAATTTGGTGAGGTGAAAAAAACAGACTTGCAATTTCACTCTACGTATATATTGGCCCGAAAAGGTCTCCTTCTGGTAGTTTGAGGCTCTGCGGCTATGTTGCCACATCTCCGCAAAAGAGAATGATGGGCTCATACAAATCTCCAGCCTGACTTCCATGCACACTATATTGACTTACTGCAAATGTATGATAGTTAGTGATGTGCACATAACATTCATAATGTTGTGCATATACTATAAGTGACGTGCGCACAACATACTGTACATATTCAAGATTCATTTTTGCACCCACCCTTCCCAATAGCACGTCCAGTCAGCATGTGTGTGTGTGTGTGTCTGTGTGCCAACAAACCACATTTGGAGTCACCACTTCCCTTTCTGTCTAGAACCCAGGAATTAAATCAAATTACTTTGTGTGAATATTTTTCTTGTCCTAACCAGGACCTTGGTAACGTCTGCACATCACTTCAATGCGACCTTTGATGTTCCATTTCCACGAATGCATTTGCTTTATTTGCGCTGAATCATACTGTATTTGCCCCCCCCCCCCCATGTAAAGTAAGTAAGTCACAGTCGATGGGCTGCGATCATGTAAACATGTGCGTGTTTACAAACTATAACCATATGTGGCTGCAAACGGCACAATATGTGCCAGTAGCCATTTGCTGTAGCTGCGTATAAAGCGCACCTCTAATTACATCCGTTGACATAAGGGAATGACTAATCCAAGATACAGCTATGGTGTTATTGTCTTCTGCACATGAAGTTGGTTAGAATGTCTAACACAAGGTTTGATTTTAATGCCACCCTGGGAGACAAGAGGCCGGCGAAGGCTAAGGAGAGAGCTGCTATAAACATTCTGACAGCGTATCTAGATGAGGGTCCTCCAAAGCTATCTCCAACTTCCATTTCATCCTGAACGTTTTCACGGCACTTCAGCCTCTCCAAAGAAGGCTAAATAAACCTCCGCCTGTAAGACTGCTGGCCCACGACGCGGTTCATTTGGTAGCAGTTTACAGTTTCATTTGATCATGTGATGTTGAATTTAGTTTCCATAAAAGAGGAGGTCCCCAGCGGCTTCTCTGCTAAGAAGGAATTATTACACAGGCCTCAAGGCGAAGCCTTTTTCTTCCCTCTCCATCTTGAGCTTACAAGGCCGCTGTCAATTTACACAGCTGAAATCATTTTCCTGTCTTAAAAAATTGTGCGCATGAGTGCTTGTCCGAGGAACATCCAGCATGCGTTCAACTCTGCCTTTCTTGTGGTTTGGACCCTTTCTGAAATCACACAGACTTTTTACTCCCCACTTATGTGCATTTGTTTCTTAATTTTTTTGTGCCCGTTGCGGAACACCCAATTGAAAGCTTCTTGTTGGGTCACGTTTGTTTGACAAGGGAATACAGGTACCCCAGGGATGACAGTGTAGCATCTCCATGAAGCCACTGCGAGTGGGTTAAACCACATTTGTGTTCTCTTTTCTGGCCAGCGATTATTGATTGATTCCGGTCAACATTTGGTTGGAGCACCATTTTTTACTTGAGAAAAAAGAATTGTAAAATGAAATTAATATATTAAAGAAATAAACTTTCACCACTTAAAACACTTTTTACTTGCATTGACAAGCAACATTTGAACAGTTTAAACTTTCATACAAGCAATGGAAATCACTTTATTTTAATAGTATGCCATAGAAAATGTTGGTTCTCCAAGGAAAACCCAGACTTTTCTAACAAGTGTGTCATTTAAGTCGAATCCTGGATTTGTGGATATATTCGTGTCTTCACCGTCCTGCACATTTCCCGACAACTCCTAAATGACACATCTCTAGATTCCATCACATACCCGTTACCTCATGGTCTGTCTGAGAGAGACCAAGGGAGCATCCCGCAGTGCTTCAAAATATGTGTTTTGTTGGTGCACATGTCTGCATTTCCATGGCAACAGAGGGGAAGGCTACTGCTGCTTTGTCAGTAGTAAGTGAGCGCAAAACCAAATGCTGTACTGTATCTAAAATTATTTCAATCTTCTCTTTTGTCATTTACTTTTCCGTATAAGTTTTGCACCTTTTTCTTGTTAAATTTTCCAATTCCATATTAATTTCCTACAATGTATGGTATTGTGAAAACTAAAAATAAATAACAGTTGTGGTTGTCACTCAGACAATTAGACAATTCTACTGTATCTTTCTATCTTGAAGTGCACATGTGCACACTCATCATCTTTCTTTTCCTCATAAAATCCAGAATTCCCAGAAAATGGTTCATTAGATGCTTCAGTGCACACTTGCTTCATCACTTTACTCTACTGCCAAATTTCCCCATTTGTTTACACCAGCGAAAAGTGTGTCAACTCTGCTACACTGCTGCAGTGGAAATTGGCCACACACAGCGACAACTGAACATATATATTCTATACAGTATGTATAATATATATATTGATTTATAGATTTCGCGGATGACACAAACATGTTCCATAGTATGTAAGCTGATCTTGATAAATGAAACAATGGCATTTTTTGCGAACGCCTCCAGGGAACTCTGTTTATGGAGCTAATTCTATGATAGAAGAACAGAGGAAACCCCAAAAAATGTTTGTGGTTTTGAACTTTGATCTGTGAACTACACTCCCACTTTATTTAATAAAGTCAGCCAATCAGAATGAGGCTATCATTCTTTTTAAAGGCGTACGCCACACTGTCTAGACTGACCACTAGTCATCCCTCTTGCTTTTTAACTTGAGGCCCTAAAAGAGATTTGCTGAAAGTGCTGAGAGCTATGAAAATTTGCAATTCAAACAAACTCAATCATACTTGGGGCTTAATCATCTTTTGCTGTTCTCCTAATTCCACTTAACCCTCATCCTAAAGTTATTCTGCAGCTCCTCATTGTGTTCAGTGTCAGCAGTCTGTATGCAAACAGGGAGCTGTATACGGGGTCTTGTGTTGTGGTGTCTGCTGACTTCTGTGTACAGCTTGTGGTTCATTCCTTAAATATCTGTGGCCTCTCTGATGTTATTCTCAAGCTTTTTAGCTCATTGAGATGGTTGCAACGTAACACTTGTATTCCCCTGTTGGATTTCAGACATTTGCGGATGTTAGGAAGAAATACCTCCCTTGCTACGATTCCACTTTGCATTGTGTAGCAATATTAGTTGAACGGTTGTGATGGATTCTGTGAAGAAAAGGGGAATGCTGGGATTTCAAACAAATAAACCACATTAAACTAGTACATTTGTTTTCATTCTTTTTAGTGGAAGCTGTTGGTCTTGGAGCTTGTTCGAAGGTTTTTCCTCTAGCCTGTGGTCTCTTAATTACCTTTGCAAGACTGAGAATTTATGGAATTTTCGACTGACCAAAGAAGATAGATTCTTGTCATTCTGATGACACGCTGATCTTTTCTCTAATCACACTGGGAGGTCACCCAAGTTTTCTTTACATAATCATTTGACAGAAAATGTTTTCAAACATTTAAAACTAGAATAACAGTCAGTAGAGCAGCCCTTTGTCGAGGTTGAATTGCAACAAAGGACAAACATTCTAAAGCCCCATGTTTGTGTTTGACTAACCACATCACAGTGAGCTCCGTTTTGTTCAATCTGCAGTGGGCTCTCACAATAATGATAGCAAAGGTCTTAATTTGTTTTAGTTCAATTTTAACTTGTTGTCATATGACATTTTGTTGGTTTACTTACCCATTGGCGACTTGGTGTGGTCAGTGTGGTACCAGCTGAAGTTAGATGTTTGTATTGCGACATCCTTTGCACCAAAAATATAATTTTTTTTATCCCCACTAAGTAATGTCAATTATCACAACTTGCAAGCTTGATGCTCACCCACACTTCCTGGTAGTTGTTTTTGTTGCACACCGCAAACACACATCTATTGCTGTTTCTGTTACTGTTTGTTTGTGTTTGCTGGTTCCCGCGCGGAAAGCTTGGCGTCAAAATTCGATGCCCAACCATCGTTAAGACCAAAGTTTGTTGCTGCAACATGGCTCTGGGAGAAGCCACCTATTAAACCTGAGACTGGTGGAGCACTTTGCTTCTAAGGGGTGGGACAAAATACTTGTTGAAAGGTGATAAGACTCATTGACATGACAGAAAGTGTTTGATTTCAGTGGAGCTTGTACTGTCCCTGTAAATTCCTGTTTACTATTCGTGACAGTAACAAATGACTCCTTGTACTTGTCAAAAATATTACGTCATAATCCAACAATGAAGAATCTAAATGATAAATGGAGTGTACTTAAGTGCATTGGCTACAAAATATTGTGCTAAAATGCTTTAGAAAGCCTCACCTTGACTTAACCTAAGTATTTTAATGTCAAATGGCTTACTTTATCCAGTATCATTTACTGTATCATGGGCAAAGATACAACCCGGGATGGTTTTCCATGTCATAAATACTTGCTGGCAGTTAGCCGGCAATCTGTCATCATAGATTGCAGAAATTGCGTTGAAAATCAGAGGAAAAAAACGTCAAGAGTGCCATTATTTTTCTGTATGCCAGTTTATTTATTATTCTGTTATTCTTAAAAGTATTCTAGTGAACCACAATTCAAAAGGAAAATTTATTGATATTTTTCTGTATTTCTTAAATCATATTATCATGAGTTATTTCAGTTGAGTTACTAGAGCGCTCAATAGTGCTGCATATCATTGCCAACGTCTCTACAATCAATGAGTCATTCACAGAATACAAAATATTTCCAAATAAATTTCCAAGTCCAAATCACTGTTTTACCGTATGGCCCTAAAAAAAGAATCGCGCAAGGTGACAGACCTCATCTGCGAGCTGACCGGAAACTGCTCTTGTGTTTTGGCATGCTGCTGTCAGTCAGGTTGGGGTGCATGATGACAGATGTCGTTGGGTTGACCACTCAGCTGTGCTCCTTTCATAAAAGTGCCTGATTCAGGGGTTGAATGCTTGTCCACTGGACTGTGACCTCAGTGACCTCATGTGTGTGTGCTCGTGCATCGCCTTCATCCTGAAGCAGGATATGAGGCTCTAAGAATATACCCTATCACAAACTAGGAAGCCCGACTGCAAAATGCAATACACACATTTTCTTGTCAGTATGTGATGTGTGCGCGCTCAGCGGAAATTGTGTGTGCGTATTATCTTTGTGCTTGTATGTCCGTGTGTGTTGTCAAACCCCAGCCTCGCATATTATGATGTTTTTGTTCTTTTTCTCGCTGCGCATGACATGTTGATATTCTGGCATCCTGTGGTTGGTTTGAAGCTGTCAGAGAGCCTTTGAGTGGTCAACCACACAGCGTATCACGCACCAGGTGGTCGGCACTATGTCGCCACTAATTTCTTTTTGGGAAGATTTACCTTGAAGTATCAGAAAGCGAGCAATTCATCAATATACAAAGCAAGGACTTTGAATATACAGTTCAGAGGTGTTCACATGGAAACATTCTTGTTTAAGCTTGAGAGTGTGCGTGCGGTCAGTAGTTACCTGCTACACAGTAGAACATCGCATCAAAGAAAAGACAATTGGCTAGCTGAAGCGAGGAGGGGGATCGACCTCAACCTAAAAAAAAAAAAAAAAAAGAAAGAATGTGCAGATGCTTTTAAATGCCCATGTGTGAAGCCACAAGCATAGCTCTGGGAAACCAATGAGAATCCAGTGGTAATTGTCTAATGCTTGTGTAATGAGAGGCATATTACAACCCCAGGAGGTCCAACCAAACTAAAGAACCAGAAGCTGTGCTCAGAACTTTTTTTTTTTTTGCTCCATGTCCTTGAGGGGGGTATTGGACATTTACACGAGCCATGGCTCAGTTTCTTTCTCCAGTAGACACTGGCTGGAGAAATTATCGAATTGCACACAGGTTCGTTTGGTTACATTTACGATTAACGATTTTTAGCCAGAAGGGACTCATAGTTGTTTCTACGGACATACAGTGAAAGCGTAAAGTGCAAAATATGTTTCTTATTCAGTTTGTGGACATTGAGCACATAATATAATCAATGTCAAAGACATAAAATAATTGCTTTGACACAAATTATTAGTGAAAACGTTTTTCCATCTGTAAACCAGAACAAAATGAACTGATTTATAAAAGCCCGATTGCAGAACACTACAAGTAACAGAACTCATAGAATATAAAAGTGGAACACAGACAGTGGAGGTATGTCCAAATAGGTCTCATCTTGCCAGATCCCTAAGCTTGAAACCTAACCTCGACCACAGACACTCGGCATGGTTATGACCCCTAAGTGCCTTCTATCAAATAACCCAAAGCCGAATATTAACCTCAACCACCCCAGGGATTTCACTGTCTGCTGGGTACATGTGGTACTGTACCCATCCCAATCATCGTTTGACCCCAAATTTAGAACTCAGTGATCCAGAGATGTAGAGCCAACGTCGACTCCCTCGTTTCAACACACTGGACGACAAGCTTCCGTCAGCTGTTTGACACTCCGTTCACTCCAAATAGACATTAAAATGGACGTTCCTACCACCTCTGGAGTTAGACGTTTAGCTCAACCCACATCTAATCCAACCCCATTCTGTGGGCTGCAATGAGAAGCAATTGGACAGATTACGAGAGATTGTTGTCACATGTACAACTGTAATTGCCAGAAATTCCTGCGGCGCCTTCAATGTTGTAGCAGCATGTTGGCAGCCTCTCTGACCAGTTTTCAACAATTTTGGTGGGATGTCCAGTGCTGAGATTGTTCCTTGTTGTGCCATATTTTCTTCACTCAGTAATGACTGTCTTCCATGTCTTCGTTGGATATTTAATATCTTGGAAATTATTCTGCACCCTTCTCCTCAATGATACCTTTGAACAATGAGACACTGCAGATACTCTGGAAATGCTCTGCCGGACCATGATCTCTGCTGTGAGATGGGACTTCAAAAATGTCACAAAAAGCATACTAGAACATCTGCACTTTGGGGATCTTAATCAAAGGCACTATAAATGGTGGCAGGTGTGTGCTGACCCCCCATTTAACTTGGATTTAACATGACTGGTTTATTCTGAACACAGCCACATTCCCACTTATTACCACATTATCTCATAGGTTTATTTTTACTTCCCCACTGGAAATGATTTATTTTTTTCCAGTTGACTTATAAAGGTTATAGATGGTGGAAAAAGCTTTGAAATGATTTATCTTGGTGTCATTTTTTTATATAGTAAAATCCTGGTAGAACAGGGGTGTGTAGATTTTTGATATCCAGTGTGTGTACTTGTCATGTGTGTATGTGCATGCGTGTGTGTGTGTCCATTGTAGATTTGAATTAACCACAGAGGGAAATGTGAAGCCACCACATGGACAGCTCTACTGCGGTGGTCCTCTTTCTTCTCTCCATAGCATACCCGGCCGGTGCGCACACACACAGCAGCCCGCCAGTCAGCGCCCGAACCCCCTCAATTTATTACTGCCCAGCTCCAGTTTCACACATGTAATCAGGGGAAAAATTATTAACTCAAGCAAAATGCTTTGGTACATACGGTATATATGTTGTAATAAAATATCAGACTCTTGGCTCAATTTCCATCCTTTCTCAGTAATGGTGAATGCAAGGTTTAAAGTATCACGCTTTTCAATGTCCTACTTTCATATCATCATTGCCCAATTGTCGAGGCGCGGCATTTATTTATTTTTCTGCTCAGGTCTCTCCATTTGTGTGACTGGTAATGAGATCATCCATGATGTAAAGTGTCATTATACATTTCGGATGCCTGTCTTGAAGTTTCAAAGAAAGACCAGTTACAGTCAACTACAGACATGCACTTCATAAACAGAGGACCCCTCCCTTTCTTTAAAATTTGTATAAAAGTAGTCCCAAATAATATTATTAATAGTAGTATTTTATCACTTTGAAACAGGCATTGACATACAGTATGTGTAGAGATAAACCGTATATTTTCTGTATCTGTGCTTGCTTGCATGTGTGTGCTAGTGAGCTGTGCAATATATACAATAGTTGTTTTTTAAGGACTAATTTGTGTGACCGATCCATTCGTAAGGATGTGAGAAAGAACACCCATTATTGTGTCAGATGAATGCAAATGTTCCAATCATATCTTTTAAATGTTTTGTATAAAATACAACTGGTCACCATACTTGCACTGTCCAGGATTGTGCACATGGACACACAGACACTGTCTTAACATCTGGGAACACTTTTTAACGTAAAACCTGCCCAAGTGTTATTTTAAAATCCATACGTCTTTCTTTTTTTCCCCCTTCTTCTTCTTCCTCAATTAATTTCTTTTATTCTCCATCCAACTAAAACAAGGCGAGTTCACCTTCAGATGACTGTTTTGTATTAGGCGATGCACTGCAGTCATTATTATGTATCTTATGTGACCACCCCCAATCCCCACTTCTCTGCAGGATGCTCTTGAACATTTTCTACATGTTCTTAACCTCCCGTTTTATTTGGACGCTTCTCTGCTGTCACTTTCTGGTCAGATCACAGGATGCTGTAGAGCATTTCCTGCCACCATGGCTGCAGGAAAGAGACAAAAAAGGCCCTGTTTGATGTGCCATCTCCTCTAATGCTTTCCACCTGGAATGTGCTCTGCACACATTTTGTGTTCAACAGAAGCACTTACATTACATCCTCCCTTCCTAGCCAATCCTGTCATTGCTCCAACTACAGCCTTTTGCAATAGCCGTTCGTGTTTAGTGCCATTTAGGATAAGGCTTTGGAGCTAAGATTAGTTTATATTGGATTACTGAGCCATTCACCTTTGCAGTGTAATGAATATTTTTTTTCTAAATAAAGACCGAGGCACAGGAATGTCAGTTTTATCACGACTTATATGTTTTCTTGAATTATTGTGTCCATTTAAAGTTCCCACTAGTACATGCAACTATTTGGGTTGGGTGGATTTAAATGCCATTAGGGGCCAATTTATTTTCACTTACACATGTTCTATATTGTTGTCATTTATTTTCGTAATGGACCGTTTAAACTAGTTGGAACTTTTCACTGTTCAGGGGGTTTCTGCTTTTTGTGGGGGTGAGGGGACTGCTGTATCAGGCGTTTTCTTTTACACAATTTGCACTGCTATTTAAAAGTTTCTCTTTCATAAGTGTTTTTTACAGTACTACTCTTCATTTTATCAGCATTTCTAATTGCAATAATGAAGCAGAGTACTTTACTCTCTTAGTGAGCTTTCCTCAAAGGGGTACAGAAGGAAAATGGAAGTGCCCTGCACTTTGTGGAGATGTCGGCTACTTTCACGTTCCAAATCTGATTTTATTTTGTGCACATACTATGTGACATGAATCAGATGGAGTTTTTCTTCATTCTAACGACACTCATGGTTGTATTTGATGTTTTATAATTTTGTACAATTACGTGTTCTGGGTTGTTGGTAAACGTTCGCTATAGAGCTAGTTTAAACGTCATTGAAGGGAAATAGTCTGCGTTTAGTACGCCATTTTTTTATTTTTTTATTTACCCCTTTGTCTTTGCCTCTCCAAAGAATATTTACGGCAAGGTTTTAGGTTTAGGACGGAATGGGATTGAGCCTGAGTTTCATCCTCCTTACAGTATTTAAGACAAACAAACTGTCATTAAGAATTGAGCCAGACGTGACCACAAAGAACCTACTGTTGGAGCTATCAAATTATGTGTTTTTTCAGCTTGTCCGCAAAGCAGATACAATACTCTATTTATACAATACTCATCAAATATGGCCATTATCTCCATGATTTTTGTTTGTGGGAAAAAAATCAGCTTCTATCCAAAAAAGGATACGGCCTTGATATATAATCTTGCAGCTTTAAACAGTTGTCAGGATTCAGTAATTGTTGTAAACAATGGGTAATTTACTTCAAAGTGCTTTGCCAATAGCCCGCTCTTTGACAGATAAAAATGGCCATCTTCATAAACAGTCTTAGCGTGTCTGTCTGGAATGTTAACCAGAATTGCAATACATGACCTCCTAATCAATATCAAGTGGGGGAAAAAATGCTCGTTGTTTCAGCTATTAAGTGGGCCTAATTTCTAATTTTACAACTCTATGAAACCCGCTCCCAGCCAAAGTATGAGTCAATAGCCCTACCACACAGTGAACAATCATACTTTGCTTTTCACAGCAGACTTAGATTTGCTATTCCCAAAACGTTTTGAGAAATGCTCTGACAGGACAAAACTTTTTGGCAGGTCTGTAGCCCATTAGATCTGTTGTAAAAATAACACAGCATTTAGTATAATAACAGCATGCAAATAAACAAACTTGGTGGTGGCGGTCTGATGGTCTGGGGCTGCTTTGCTACCGACGGACCGGACGATTTGTTGCGGACAAAGAATTCCAATGTCTTCCAAAAAAAAATCATGCAGGGGAGCGTTTGGTCATCAGTTTGTGCAATTGAGATCAAGCGCTTGTGCTGTGCAGCAGGACGATGACGCGAAACATTTTAGCAAGTCCCCCTCTGAAAGGCTAAAAAAATAATAATAATAAAGGCCAAATCAGCATTTGGTCTTAGATCCAATTTAGCTTGTGTGATATGGCCTAAATGGCCTGTTCACATTTCCTGTATGAATTCTGTGGATTGGGATGGACCACCCCTGTTTGGGAACCCAGATTCCAAGTATATCGCACTTAACTTTAAGTTAGTGCTATATGTGCTTTGTCTAATATAGTAGCTTAAAATGACTCCGTATGAGAAACCTCCCTGACCCTCCCTTCTTCCCTACCACAGCCAGTTAGGAGTAATCTCTTCCATCCATGTGCTGAAAGATTAATTGATAAATTGACTCAGAATAAAATGGTGTTATTATATCATTATGGAAGTGCTTGGCAGGAAATAAGCATAGTTTCAAACTGGCGTCTGAAAAGTCATGTACACCTCCAATTCTTAAGATCCAAACTCAGCCTGACATGTTTTATAAAACATAACTATCCACTAGGTGAGTTTATGGAGCCTTGTCTACCACTTACCATTAAACCGAATGACCAAAAAGATTGATACTTGTAATACAGAATATTTTTAAAAGAGATGAAATCAAAATCTTATTTTGATGTGCTGACACTGAGAGTCGCATAGCATATGTGCCTATTTTCCATATTTGTGGAACTGGAGCTTCTGTAGGATACAAACACCTTTTTTGCACAATACCCGTTAAAACCACACATTGAACAGGTAGTTGTTGTTTTTTTAATTAAAATTTAACTCCTAATCATTGAAAGCAATCAGTTCCTTTATTTTGGTAGCCATCAAATGAGCTCTGTAATGGCGGTACCAACAGTGGGTGCACTAACCAAGGTTCTACATTGTTTGGAAGGCAAACCTATATAAAATTGCATCCTTCTTTATGGCCAGCTTCTTCTTTCTTGGCGATCGCTCCATCTTTTTGCGTTTCAACAAAGAGTAATACTGCACAGTATGTGGAGACTCAAAACCCAGTACGAGATTGCAGCACATTGTCGATGTGCGGTACTCAACATCTTGTTGTTTGGTTTCCTAACTGTAAAACATTTAAGGTGATCTCTAAATGTGAATTACATAAAATACACATACATGACTAAGGTCAAATGTCCAAGTAAACTTGGATTCTTTTCTGGATGAGCCGGATATGTCAAACGGGCCAGCCATCACGGAGAGCACGTCTGCCAGTGTTTAGATTTACACATCCGACACCCACTGTGTATAGAACAATATCACTTCCCTGACATGTAAATTGCGAGGGCGATCTACGACTTATGTTGAAATACTGCAAACACTGATTTTGTGTTGTATACTGCAGTGTAAACAGAGGGCCTCATTGTCTGGTTGCGATCATACATGACTTTCCTGAGGGTGGTATACGTTGGAGTTTTGAGAGATGAGATGAGTCATGCTGAGCATGATTGTCGCGAAACTGCCAATTTGATCAATTCTAAATCACAGAGCCAGAAAGCTGCACTTTTCTTTATCATGCGTCAGCCCATTTAACGGGAAAACACACTTGACTTAAAATACCAAAATTAAGTTCCTTTCTTCAGCCAAGTGTGACACAGTTGGAGTAGCTTGTTGTTGTCGTCTTCAAAATGTTATTTTCTTTGTGGCTGGGTTTCATCCATGTTGAAGTCATCGAAAATTAATGAGGAGAAACTGTGACTGACGGTGTTTTATATTTTGCTGACCATATATTCCACCACATCATTTTGCCCCCTCATTCTGAGGCTTGGTAAGCATTGTAATTCAAACCATCTAATTCAGATAATCGGTGGATGAAGCTTAACAGTTATTTGATTAGTTGTTTACTGGGGGTCGTAAATCCACAGTTCATACGTTGCAGAATGTCTGGCAATTCATTGTAGGCAGGGAGGGAAATTAACTTACTAAATAATTGCAAGTTGTATGAATCATGATGCTTATGAATTCCCCCTCAACAGCCACACTTGCCAAGTGGCAGTCAAAGCAAACTGATTGAGAAGCCACTGTGCAGTTTAATGCTTTCACGGAGCTGCTGGGTGCCAATAAGGACTCGCTGGGTGAACTTTGAGCTGTGATGGAACAGCACCAGAACCTCAAATCATTAAAAAACAAATATAGAAGGACATCTCAGGTCAAACACAATCTATCCCAGTTGTTTTTGCTATTTTTACATTTGCCAAATAAGTGTAAGAAACAAAACATACTCTACCTTAACTGTGATAACAAGTGACGGACACCAAACTTAATGTTTTTCTTGACACATTCGTAATAACCTCTGCGTGCTTCTTTTATTTAAAAAAAAAAAAAAAAACGTTTTTAAAGTCACGAAAATCTAAAGAAAAAGCATGAAACGCCCACCATAAATTATTTTTGACATTGTATGACTTCAGAGGCATTCAATGTTGGAAGCTCCAATGTGCGTGGTGCACTCTCGAATTGGAACATCTCTATTTTAATATTGCTGAATTAGTTGAGAAAAGGACATGCTGAACTTTCTATTTCAGTGTAAAAACAGAGGACCTCATCTCCCCTAAATACACACACATTGGCTGAGTCGCCTCAGTGAAGAAGTGCAAGGAGACATGAATTGCAAGTGATTGTTGGGGAAATGAAGTGAAAAACAGGTCCGGGATTGTGGGTTCAAGTTGTGGCTTTCGGAGTGACAAGACCCAGAAGCTGGCACTGCTCAGTATTCCACTGTTGCTTCCTGTACCACTGGCCGGGGGCAGGGGTTTGGGAAAGGTTATGCGTGGAAGTTGCGAAAGTCGTGTGTGAGTGCGTGCACGTGTGCGCGTTACCCTGTACGATCACCCCTGTTAGTGTTTTAACACAGCTCACTGCTCTCACACTCCAACCATCAGGCCGTGAGCCTCAACCAGATCCCATTGTGGTTTATTTTACAACCTTGAACCACAGTTAGCCTTCAAAACCTCAGCATGGTAATCAGTCCGTCGCAGGATTGCACTTTTAACAAGCCCTTTTACTTATTTACAATATGAAATGCTGTACAATATAATTTGCTGCAATATTCTCAAGGTATTCAACTTTATTTTTCTAGCAATTATTTCGCCGCTGTCATGCAAATATATAGTCCATGTCTGGATTTGATTTTTAAAGGCATTGTTTCCCCACGTTTTAGGCTTCCACTTAACTTTGCTACAACATGCAGCAGCAGAGTTGGCGCGCATGCCTGTGTCTGTGTTTGCTATTTATCGGCATTCAAGGCATCAGCTAACGCAATACGGTTTCCAGAAGGTGCCTCCTTTAATTCTATCAGCACATGATCCCCTAATCTGCAACACCTCAATCACCAATACTCCCAGAAGTCTTCCCAATGAGACTAATCAAGATTAATGTTCTGTCAAACACATGCGTAGACCCAAAGAACATCAAAACATGGACGATAGGGCGTAACTATTTTACTATTATTGCTTTAACATTTCTTTCGATATATCTTGGGAATTTGGGCTATCAAGATTTGTACCGTATGTTACTGTGATGACTCACCTGTGAATTTGTAGGTCCTTCGTTCAACATACTGCCAGTGCTCAAACTGGTAGTGTTTGACTTGCCTGCCAAAATAATTTGGAACAACCTGCCTCATTTGAACTCCAATTGGCTCCTCTAACTTAAATTGAGTAGTTGCCTAAAGAAGGTAAACTGCTTCTTGCTATAATGACCATGAATGCCACAATACGTGCACTTACGGCATTTACGGCACTTTTGATCTTTTTTTTGCTGTACATAATGTACAGTATTTTGTCGTTAAAAAAAATTGTCTGGTATTTCCCAGCTATTAAATAAAGTTGGCTCACGAACAAGGGCAAACTAAGGTACGATGTGCCCCCCCTCTCCTCAAATACTCTCCCTCTTGTCCTGCCTCTCTCATCTGGAAAAGGGTGTCAATTATTAGTTGTTGTTTTCATTTTCCTCACTATTTTCCATGCGTTAGTGGCACACAGATGTGTGATAAAAGCATGAGAAGAAATGGTGGGTTCCACCTGCCTTGCTCTACATGTTTAGGTCATACGTGGGTAGTGGGAGTGCTGTGCTTTCCCAAGGCCTTCTCTGTCTCTTGTTGGCCATGCAGTGTGGTCCTCACATGACCAATCAAATATGTCAAACCACCAGTACCCCCCGCCCCCCCCCAACACACATGTACAACAAGAGATCTGGCTTCAATTATTATTGCACCCCAAGGGAAGTTCCCAAAATTCCTCCCCTCCTTATTTGTCAGAAATGAAGCTCTCTTGTTTCCTACAATTGGCTGAAACATGTCGCTTGATATTAAATCACGCAGGTTTCCATTGGGTACATGACCAAGAAAAATGTTTATCATTTATATTTATATCACTGGGGGGGGGGGGGACCCTGCAGCTCAGCAATGTAGAAACCTGGCTGCAGATTGTCATCTTATGTTGATTATGAGTAAGAGACTGCTAAGTGGAGAGGTAATTTGGAAAGCATATGAGGGAACTTCGGTTTGTTTAATGTGAAAGATAGTTTGTGGATGGGCAGAAGATGGAGGAAATGTTACGCGAAAAAAATACAACAATCAATCTAGACTGACATATCCCACCCAAATCATACTTGGGCTCTTGGCTTGATTCAAATCTAACTATGTTGATAAATGTGGTTCCAAATGTTGATTAAGGATCTGTTTCACTTGTTTGTGTGTCAACAAATCCAGCTAACTCTGGTTATGCGCCTCTGATCTCCCATCACAGTTGTTTTTGTATCTGATGCATATGTCATAACATAACGCACTCGCGGAGGCTTTTCTCGTGTGGCTAAGGGAGGAAAACGCTGAATGAAAATTAGCACTGACGTTGCCGAACTAAATAAAACTACTCGGCTCGCCACTACATCTGTAGTCATTTTAAGCTCTTATTTATTCCATTTAAGCACTCATTTGAATTCACCAGCACAAATAAACATATCATAACAAACCAAAAGCTCTGATGTCATAAGCAGATGCTCGATTGTGATTGTTCCTTTCTGCTTTGTGAAACCATGCGCATCTTGTCTTTGGAGTGCATCATCTTTTCTTGGCACTGTTGGAACAGTGTTTGGATCTTTTCAAGTACTGAGCCAGCTATACCTACATATGATGTATTTTCTCCATCTCTAGCCAGATTTGTGTTTGTGTCCAGGAAGTAACAAAAAGTGGGGCGATAAAGGTATTATCTAAAAACTATGGTGCTCTTTTGCTACTGCCGAGACACTATTTTCTGCCAATAGTAGGTTGTCATTAACCTAAACTTGCTGACACAGGTGAAGTCTGTGGGCTTGTTTGGTTGAGTAGTACCGAACGACTTGGTGGGGAAAAGATTTTGTCAAAAAAATTCTTTAGCTATGAAAAGACTCTGTGGTCGGCATGTAATTGTTGATGTATAGAACATAAGTTGGACTTACATAAAAACTTCCTGAATAAAATAAGATATTTGTTTTGGTTTATTGCTCACATTATTTTACATGAATGAACCCTTTCGGCTGATCATTTAAATAAATTAAAGTAATAAATAAATTTCGGCTGCATAAAAACATGCCTTTCTTAAAAGAAAAAAACAATTCTTATTCTACGCGCTTTCGGGGTTGACGCGATTCCCAAATTCTGAACCCCAAAGTCCGCGTAAAATCGAGAATTAGATGTATTTGAGAAGCTTTCATTTATTGGAGAATGTATTGGTTTTTATGTTTCTTTTCCCCCCCATGTTTTTAAATCCTTTCCTTATGTTTTTAATTCTCTTCCCTTACTGTATCGAATCGGAAGCCAACTGGGACCTTAAATCGCACCGTTCCGCCCCTGCTATGTGGAATTTATATAACATAATTTTGTGTGACGATCATGTGCTATGTTTCTGTTGAATTGGGCACCAAGGTAACAATCCAATCCTTTTATTTTTCTTTTAGACGTGCATCAAACCTTGGTATCCTACGTGACCCAGGCTCAGAGGTTGAAGATCGTCAATATCAAGTCGACCTTCAGTCTATCAACATTGGCACAGCTCAATGGGAGCAACTTAAGCCAGAGAAGGAGGGAATAAAGGGAGGTGTATCCGTGGACAGCGAGAGGAACTCCCAGAACCCGGCCCTGGAATGGAACATGGCTAGCAGGTCAGAAGAAATATTATTACTTTATCGCATACAGACATTTTAACTCCATCATCATTTGTAAGGAAGTCATCACACTTTACCCCACCTTTTTCATTGAACTAATGTCTGGCGGAATCATTTATAACGGCGGCTGTCACAAACACGTATGTAAGATGCGCATAATATGCCTTTGCCAAAGAAACTGAGTGAGAGGTGAAGTTAAACATTTAGCACGTCAAACACAGCCAGATATTTTTATGACTTGGCAGCTTAACCAGTGGTGAAAACTTGAGTTATCATTGGACTTACTGTTCAGTAAATCTGTTTACTTGATGGAGGGACAACCCTTTTGGGCTTTGGACAGATGAAAGTTGCTTGAGGCTGTCGTTAATTGTGAGTGACTCACAATTCTGTCTTCTGATGGTGTTGTGGCATTTGGTCTGGCAAAAGGCTCAGCTAGTAGTTTCAAGAGGTTTTAATGGTGGAGGAAAGTCTCCACTCGACACCGCTTTTTATTAGATAATACAAGTGTATTTAAAGTTGTTTAGGCTAAGTCTAAATATTTTTTGTCTAATCAATTGTTTTTTAAAGCGATCTTTTTGGCCATCAGTCATGAAGAAACTGATATTTTGGACAATATCAATACATTTTGTATTGATTTATTCTAATAAAATTTTAGGGAATGTGTGTTGTCAGCAATAAATGTCCCATAATTTATTTCTGAAGTATTGATCTGGGAGCAATATGCTTTCATTGAGGTAGCGCCCCCTTTAATGGAGCCTCACTGAACACATAATTACACACTTTTGATGCTTCTTTTTTAATAGGCTTGGGAGCTAAAACAAGCATGAGCGTTACAGCCTCACATCCGTTTTTCATCTCGTGTTTTGTGTGGGAACAGACCCAAAAATCACACAATCATGGGCTAAGAATTCTAATTTTGTCTTTGTCTACTAAAAACAAGTGTGAAAAAGTGCGGTGAGTAATCAATGCAGACCTGATATCTGGTCATTCGAAATATACCCAGCCATCGAAAGCATGGTCCAAACAAAGATTATTACAATGGTGACACATTTTAAAAATCTGAGAGGCCTCACATCGGACATCAACTGGTTGCAGGGCCTGACTTACTAAGATCCCAAATCACAGCTAATTAGCTGCTCTTACAAATTGTGCACACTGATGATTGCTATGTTGCTTGTGATCCTATACAAAGATCCCAAATAAGACATTCAATTGCAGCTTAATTTACACGAATAGACTATGTTTGATGTTGGCAATGGGTTTAAAACTGGGGCAAACTGCCCAATTTAAAAAGAAAAAAAAAATATTGCAAACGGTAAGAATTGTTTTTATTTTAATTTACCCTTAGTGCATATATGACTTTTTCTGTATGATTTTTTCTGTTGCATTCTCAATTGAAATCTTTTTGGGATGAACATGGAGCAGAGTTTCTGCGGGTCATTAAAAAACATTAAAAGTCAGTAATTGCATTTTCAGAAAATTAAGGTCTTAAAAAAAATCATTAACCACAATGCACCGCTTTACTTGTCTTCTTTATTCACCCGAAAAATTAACACCTCAATCCTAACAAGATTTGATGCACGCCACTTCCCAAGCACTCACGTTCCCCTTGTTTTCCACATCGATACCCTCGCACTCTCTCCTGTTTTGGAGACTTTAGGCATGTTCTCTCCACAGTTTTTTGGGTTCACTGGAGTTCCAGTAGTTTTGGATCAACAGTGGCCTCAGTCAGCTTCCTGAGGTTTTGTGAGGAAATTCCAGCACCATGGATCCACTGACAGGATCTGTCCTCATCCCAGTGTGTAGTTGCTGGATAGGAAAGACCCTTTGTCAGGGCGCTGTGAACTTTCTCCATCCCTCCGCTTGTCAGGCCTTTCTCATTTTGCACATGCCACTGATATTGCTGCTGTTTAGTTTTGTGCAAAATAAAAGACACACTTTCCATGTATTCTTGTTTCCACCACATCCACTCTAAGGTGTAGGGAGACACACACACACACACGGCTCAATGTCAGAGGCCCCCGTATATTACGGGTAAACTAAGCCCTATGCGTTTTTGCTTTTCTGCTGAATGATAGCACCTGTCCCCTGCAACGAGACACTCATTGTTTCAATCTCTGTCTGAGGAGAGATTAGCTAACACCAATTGCCCCCATAGATCATGTCACCTCCGAATTAAACCTCTTTTGCCCGCTATTCAAAGAAATGTGTCAGAAAATAATAGCTTGAGGGCAGCAGTAATGCACATCTGTATTGGAGAAGTGAACCCGATATTGGTTCTGGCTGAGTACTGTACACCGGGCCACCTAGAAACAGGGCTTTTTATAATCCCGGTCAACTATAAATATTGTAAGCCATACAGCGTGATTGTTTTAATAGCAGCAGATGTGGCAATTAACACCACCTTATAAAACGGGCCTGTGTATTTGTTTTACTGCTAACAAATGTTCCCACAAATATGACTTGATTGTGGGAATGCACATAAGTGAAATGAAGAAAGCCGATGTGAGAAGGTCTCAGTTTGATCTTGTGTATAGAATTGAAGGTTGTTCCCAATTGGGACTCGCTATGTGTCTAACCATGTTCGTGCTAGTAAGGTACCGTAAAAGTGGGTGTATTTCTATAGTTTAAAATTGAAAGGTTCCATTCGGTTCGATTTGATGCACTCGCACCTTTTAAATCAAAACTTTAATAAAAATCACCTTTAATACTTAACAATTGTTTATTTTTCCATGTATTTGCGTAGTATCAGGAGGCACCAGGAGCGTCGGGCCATCCTGACACCCATTGTGACAGACTTCTCTGTACGAGTGACTGCGGCCCCCGCCATCATCTTCTGTAAGAATCTCTCCCTTGACACGGGGCAAGCAGAGGTCAGTGGACTCAGCACAAAGCACGTCAAAGTTCTCTTTCAGTTTGCATCATGGAAAGTTGGATACTCAATTCAGTAGAAGTTTGATCACTAATGGTGCCTGATTGTACCTTGACCTTCTTGGAATGGGCACCGCGGGCTTTGTTCACTGCTCTTGATTTATGGAGATGTCACATGTACTCAACTTTCACCTCTTTACATACAGTAAGGCCCTCATTAGGAATCCCACAGCCAGAAAAGCATGTAATGGAGGCTTTTGACCCCCAGAGTTCAAACCTCTGCTTATACAGCTGATGTTTTCTGGCACAGCTCACTCCAACTTCCTGCCTCTTTGATGCCTACTTTCTCCTCGCTAACATGCCCCTTGACAATGCATATCAGTTAATTCATAAATTGCACTGACATCTTAAATATGATACGTTTAGGTCCCAAGGATTTGGAAAACGTAGGAGGAATTATAATGATTTATGTGCGATGACTCAAGCAGTGTATTACTGTAGATAGAATACATCTAAGACAATTATAATTCTTGACATTGTTCATGAATTGTCCATTTTCATCAGCTTCGATGATTGATTTGCAATTTGAACTGTTGGTCCTTTTGTAGGATATAGTGGTGTGTGGCCATTCCCTTGAAGTTAATGTGACCAGCAGTTTGGATTTTTACCTCAGCGTTGCTCAGGTGCACCTCCTTCAACAGCTTCTCAGAGACAACGTGGGGGGCATGGACACTCCTGTGCAAGGCACTGAGGTATCGACTACGCATTTCACATGCATGCGTTGCATTTCCCAGTAATTCATGTATGGTTCTTTCACAAAAACACTTGCTTTAACTTTGTTATGTTGACTTTGCTAATTTGGTGACATGAAGATGCTCCTACAAAATAGTACAGTTTTACACTTTATATATTGTACATATGTTATGATACAAAGTTGAGTTATCTATCTGCTGGCCTTTGTCGGCTTTGGATTTGAAAAGAAAATCCATCTTGAGTGTTTTCTTGAAATATTTCCCCCCCAACTAGCGCCTATACTGAGGTGCATCCAACACATTTAAATATTTACTCAGCACACAGTGGATCTCTAATGTGGCTTTAGTTTACTGCGCTGTGCTCAGCTGCAGCTTTCAGGGCCTTTTTCTGTTGTTTACAGGACAGGGAGCTCCCAGGCGCCATTTGCCCAGTCTGACCGCTCAATAAAACTTGCTAATGGAAGACAATATAAAAATATTTACCAGCTGTGGTGAGGATGAGAGTCATAAGGAAGAGCGAAGGACAGGGAAAAGAAGGCATGGTTAAATGAAATGAAAAGAATTGAGTTGACGGGCATGAAGCAATTCTGCTGAGCCACCTGTAGTTCTTTTCCAATTTTAATCCAAATAATGTGAATTTTCTCAAAGCTAAGAAGCATTCACTTTTCTGCTAAGAATAAAGGTAATCACAATTTTGAAATTAACTTATGTCATATCTAATATTACAATAGCGTGTTATAATGAATCTTGATCAATCAGTTGTGAATCTCCTTTGTTGCTTAAACAGTCAGAGGCATGGAGGTGCTAACTTTTACATCTGCTCTTGATTTGGTCTCGAAGGCCTCACCTTTGACTGCTAATGATTCATGACTTGATTCTGCTGAGGGGCAGCTAATGGACGGTTCATCCAGGTTCAAGGCGAGATGGGAAAGAATAGCAAGTACTCTGGGAGGTCTGTAAAAGACTTGATGGGATAGTGGTGATCCACTCTTCAATGATCAGATTCAAAATCATCACAAGGAATTTGTCACCAACTGTTGAGTCACGTTAGTATTATTGCAGAACATTATGCAGTAACCTGGCGGCATTGGAATGGAAGTGCTGCTTCCACAAGTGAAAATTATTTTCTTCACTGAGCTAGTAGTAGCCCTGGCCTATATTCTGCATTGGCTCAGCACTTATGGGGGGCCAGAGTCAGCAGTGGTTAATTTGATGAGACAGTAGCACCACTTCAAAGCAGGCTAATATCAGCGAGACAAAAAAGGGAGGTGTTTAACATTTGCTGTAATCAGAGACTTTTTGTGTTATCTTAATAAAAACAGGTTACATGCATATTATTAAGACACTTTGAAAGTGTTTTATATTGGGGGCACATGCAAAATATGTGTTTCCACCTATGTAGGATTATGCTTCTGCTGCCATGAACTTTTTTTCTCCCAGTAATTCTTTCTAAATCCTAAATTTAGCATAGCATGCGTGGTCATTATTCACAATAAATATGCTCTGTATTTAGATCAGTGGCTCCACGTGTTTAAACTCTGCATCTTCTGTGAGTTAACTTTAACTGCTTCTTCCCGCTTCTTGGCTAGTAGCAAAGAATTCTTTTGGTCAATCAGCAGGAGCCCATTGTGCAAACTACGAGGCCCTCTCGTGGTGTTTTCGATCACCGCATCCCCCCCAACTCAAAGGCCTACCAGTCTGCTGTGCCAGAAATCTGTCTCACCCCTGTTAATACATTCGACTCACCACACCAAAACAATCCTATCAGTCGTATGAATTCTGACATTGTTTGCTGTTGGAAGTTCCGAGAGTGAAAGCTTTTGATGTATTCATAATACAACACAATAGATGCCAGTTTCTTTGCTCACGGCGTACAAAGAAGCCATAAAAGATTCAATTCATTTTCATTTGACAGTTTCCAAGGAATAAAAGATTGGATTTGGAAGGATTATATTTGTAAATTACCAGTCAATTTCATGGGTGATATTTATGGTGTTTGAGAGTTTTGTTTGTACTTCATTTATAGATCCTGTTCATAACATGCTATCAACATTCTATTAAAAACAGTTGCTTATTGTGTTTTAGGAAAGCTTAAAAGGCATATCTGCTCTCAGTCAGCAATTTGGATTAAACACGGCTTCTTCCTCGGTGTCCCCTACTTCTAAGTCTTTTTTTTTCCCCTTTCTTTTCCTTCCCACTCATTTTGAGAACATGCTGTTTGACTTGAACAGATTCCCCGCAATCCCGCGCACTGATTTCAAACAGTTCCCATCATCCCTCACAGCTGTGTTTTATTGTTCGGGGTAATGAATTTGTTTTGTAGAGGCTTTCGGGTTCCGTGGCAGTGGTGAGGCGAAGCAGGCATGTGGGCAATGTGCGCACATGCCTTCCATGGAGGCCTTGTGTGGGACTCGCTCGTTTCAATTCACTGAGCTGTGTGTGTGAGAAAGTCACGTATTGTCATCGGCTGTGATTGTTCCTATGATCTGTGGCATTTTATGCCATTGTGCAAAATAGTCTTTCATCCACAGTTTCCGCTCTTCACCCCTCGCCACTTAAATCATAATTAGACTACATGCAGATTGATTGAAGTCAAATATAGACACATCCAATTTACTCACACAATAAATGCATTGGTAATGTTCTTGTTTTTCTTGCTAGAGTGCTAGAATGTCCTGACTTTTATGTCTGGGGTGTTGCAGTGTGGATGAATTCATAACTTTTTGCATGGGTTACTTTTCCACACTCGCTTCCTGGTGGACCTGCTCCATAAGACGGTTTACGTTACTCATGATGAAGTGAAGCTGGGCTTGGTTCAGGCAGCTTTCAGCAGCAGGAGATGATTCAGTCAAGCAGTTCTGAATACATAACAGAAGAGTTTGGACTTGGGCGGCAGTGTCATAACACACAAGAGTCTGTCCTCACTCGCACACGCATGCACATACATACATACACATGGTCCCCATACTCTCTGCATGCTAGCATTATCACAGTGTGAAGATTGCTACCTGAGGGACAGTGGTCCTGTAATGTAGTGCTGTCACTGCCAATCGATTAGTCTATCGATTAATTCAATAATCTGATCAAATTAAATCAAATGTGACCAAGACCAGCTGTTCAGAAAATGCCTGGATCAATCAATCAATAGATGGATGGATGACAAAATGTGTTACCCCCATTATTGTTTTTGAACCATTTTTTCTTGTTTATTCCATTAATCAATATCAAATAGGAGGATTGATGTTGTACTCGCTATTCTTATTTAACCCTTTGAACTGATTCAGTTACTGCTTTGGTTATGTTTATCCAAAGCAGTTGTTTGCAAATGTCTTAATTGGGGTCATTTTAAATTAAACAATTATTTTGTATTTAAAATAGCTGTAATTTATTTTTATTATCGATTTATTTATCATTTTTGACACTTCGATTGTACTCAGCTCTGCTTTGCTCACGTTTAGAGTCCAGGACAAATTTCCGTTTGCTTCTTGTTATTGCTTCCAAACAATATAATGCAATCATCTTTTAAAGATAATAATGATTACTTGATTTGACAGTTTGATGATCAATCACGGTGGTTTTGCTTTGATATGTTAATCTTTTTGGTGATTATTTTTTGTTTTTTAAATCAGGTATTAACATAAAAAAATAACTTAAGTATTCAAAAGTGCGAATGTGCGAAAGTGTACAGCTTTTCATTTGATTTTTACTTTTATCCATCACCTGTCCATCAACAAATCATTCTTGTTTGGCAACCGTGTGCGGCTCATATATACTTTGTCATTACCACGATCGTTCTCTCGCGTTTCCCAAAAGTTGCCCAGCTATTTTCTCCGTCCAACGATTAGCCCGATCAAAAGCAGCTCGTATCTCTTTGACTCTTCGCTCACACACGGATGCGGACGAGGTCAGCCATGTGCTTGTACCACAGTGGAAGAGGAAAATACCCTCTGGTGCAGGGGAAGTCCCGCACGGCTTCATCCTCCACTTCATCCTGGGATGATTACACGCATGGGAAATGGGGCTTTAGACTTCCTTCAGCACTCACACGAGTGCACGTATAGAAGCGCACACACCACGGCTGAGAGAAAAGGGTGTACTCTACAAAAGAACCTCTAAATTCTAAATCCTTCACTTGTTCATAACTTATAAGTTCATACTTCTTTTGTTCAAGTAGGCACATTGACTGCACTCACGCAGAGCTTCATTATTACAGCACCTAATTATAAAGCAGAGTACATTGCCAGCCAACACGAACTGCGGCGAGACGTGGATTTACAGAAGACATGAAACAATTTGGTTGGTAGCTGCTTTGGTTTGTCAGTGGGTTCGGAGAACACTTTGAAGCGGCCAGCAGTTCTCTGATGTTTCTTTCTTGTGTGCGTAATTCCAAGGTGGCCATTATACGAGTATGTCAAACTTCTAAGGTGTCACTTTTAGTTAAATGTTGTTGTCTAGTCTTTGCCTTTTAATGGACTGCTTGGAAATGTTACTGTCCAAGGCTTGGAAGCTCACTTGATCTTCTCCTTTTGTATCAGTTGATCATTTTTGTAAGTGTCGGTCGGCTAAATATCAGGAGCACATAAGATTTGGACCTGAATCTGGATCCTTTTTTTGTCTACAGTAAAGTTTCAAGTGAGCTGTCTCCAGAAGTGCTCCTCCTTGTGATGAGTGTTTCATTATTGTCTTTGAGAGGTAGAATGTCTCACTCGAAACTTTCCAAGACAGTGATGTGTCACAGCAGCGTTTTATGGCCAACACAAATAACGAGTGAGGTCGGCAACAGACCGGTGGAAGCCTGAGCACGAATGGATGGAGAATGCAGCAGAAGTAGAAAAAAACGGACATGGCAGCGAGAAGAAGAAAAGCTGATGTTTGCTTTGATTTCTTTCTTTTTCCAAAGTATTTTCTGTAAATGTGGAGTTGGCCTTCCTCGGAGGTCTACTCTTAACCAATCAACTTGGCCATTAACACTCTCTGAGGGCGAGATTGCTTTTCCGCTCCCACCCTGCTTAACTCTGTTCTCATTTGCCCTGTTGCCGCTGAGTACGATAATAAATAACCATCCCTCTACAGCCATCTCCTTTTCCATTTTGGTAGTCTTGCATCTGTTTAGGAAACACCGTTGACTCATCTTTTCTTCAACACCGTTTCTTAGCCAGTGTCCAGCTCGCTGCCCTTCTTTTGTTATGAAACTATAGCTTTTTTTCACCACTTTTCCCATCTCTTACTGACCCTCCTGTTTGAATCAACTGCTAATTGACAGCCAGTCATAACAACTCACCTTTTCAGTTCCCTCCACCCTAACCGTCCGATTTCTCAAAACACTCTTAAATTGGCCCCTTGGAAACTCAATCTATTTGAGATCAGTAGCAGCTGAATTTGCTGGTTCTTCAATCGGTTTTGGCGAAATTGGCGTGAAAACTCCAGATTGAATCATCAGGGTTGGAATTCTGTTTGAGCAGACAGCAGCTTTTCGGAGAGGCAACGGGCCCCCCTGTGGTCTACTGTGAGATCGGGTGTCAACTCAGGTGAAGGGAGTGAGGAATGCCCTCTGCCTGCAGTAGAGAGGGAGGCCGAGACTCCAGTGACCAATAAAAGCAGGGCTATCCTGCAGAGACGTGTACACATACGGTGATGGACTTCAGTAGAAAAAACAACAGGGTGCCAAGCACGCCACGCCAATGTTCACATTTTGTCATCGCCTCAGCATTGGAACATTTGAGGCTAGAAAAGACCAAAATCAACCAACACACAGGGCGTCCTGCTCAGCATGGAGTATTCAACGTACTTCCGTTTTCATTTGCGTGCCACGTCCACTTTCCTCTCAAATAAAATGTGTCACCATAGTCAACATGCTGAGAAATAAGCGCCACTTGGTCCCCTTCTGTGTTGTTGTTTTGTAGCTTGTCTCATTAAAACTGATGTGTGATTTGATTTTTCAGCTTTTTGTGCTGAGGCATGCCACTGCTATGCTTGGGTGTGATTAAGGTTTTCATTGCTTGTTTTGCCAGCTAAATATGTTTAGCGTCGAACCCTTCCTTAAAAAAACAGTGATTACGAAAGATAGTTTCCTCTCATCTTGAACTAGCTCTATCAGTTCAGCCAGAATGCAATAAAATCAGAATGTTCTTTTTTTTTTCTTCTATTTTGCTAATCTTTGTGGTACATCTATCCCCCATAGAACAAAAACACCCCGTTATTGTTGATGAGGGAATGGTGGGGGTCTTACACAACTGCCCTTTGTGAACTTAACACAGAGTACATCACATGTTTTCTCCCCCAGTCCTAGGAACATATTCAGACAGTAATTAATCAGTGAGTACTTTTTTCTTTTCCTTTCTCGTCATTTTGAGACATAAACAGGATTCCTGGACTCAATTTTCATTTTTTAATATTCATACCACATTTTAAACTATTAATAGGTGTCTTCTAAGAGTCTGTCATCATCAGACCACACATCTTTGCTACCGTAAGCCACACTGGCTTATTTGAATCGTCCCCATCCCGCCTCATGCCACTGCTGTTTTCCCTTCTGAGGAACACAATGTTATCTTGCAGCACTTACGGGAATTTCAGAAGAACCCTTCATGAACTAATGAAAAGCATCTCTCCTGTTTTTGAAGTCTCTCAAGTCTTTGCTTTTGTCAACCGCAAACTCATACTGAAGACAATGCATGGTGAAGTATCTTTTATTGTTTGTTTGTTGAAATCTTGATGCCAAAGCTAACGATGTTAAGTTAAAAGCAATACTAAATCTTCAATGACTTCTCCTATGAGCCAATATTGTAACCTAAGAATGTGTCCTTTCTGTTTCATTGCCTCTCTTTGTTTTCACCCTTAAATGTAAACTTGAGAAAAGAATTACAATGAGTCACTATGCCTTAAAATGTACTCTCTTTTTTTTTTACTATTACACATTGTTTTATAGGACGATGTCCAATGTTGTGAGAGTTAGATGACAAAATCCTATCAGCTATTAGTAGGCATCTGCAGGTCTTCCTTTGAGGGTCGTGGTTTGAATCATGGTTACGGGCTTACTGTAATGTGTATACATGGTCTCTCTGCTGAAATAGGCCGTATAGCTCACCCGTAACCTTAATGAGTTCAAGCAGTCTATCATCCATCTTAAAATGAATGAATGGGTAGCTGCTAGTGGTTCCCTCCTTGAATGAGAAAGGAAGCAGATGAGGATGATTCTTTGCTTTGAAGTAAAGTCATTGTGTCCAAGTGCCATTGAAGAGAAACATGTTGACTTCATTCTGTGAATTGCAATCTTTCCCCACAATTCATTGTGTTTGACAAGCTTTGTGTGAGCTGTTATTGTAGTGTCTTTTGTTGCAAATTGACTTAATCTTTAGTTCTATTTCAGTTGCATGTGATTGTTTTGTTTTTTTTACATCTAGGGATGCATAGTTGGTATCATCTTATAAATGCTTTTAATCTATTTTATTCCGTGACAGGGAAATTCTCCCACTATCTTTAGCTTGATAACTTATCTCCCAATTATATGTTTCTATTTGGATTGCTGTTTTATCAGCTTATACAGAGTGAAAATATGTTGGTGATAAGGACTATTCCGAAATAAGCTGTTGGCTAGACCTTATTCTAAATCACCTCCTGGGTTTATATTGGTACATCTGACGGGGATGCTGAAGCAATAAATCATCTGTGCTCTCAGGGTGGTGTCTGTCAGAGCTTTTAAATCATTGTTGATTGCTCAAGAGTGGAGTGAGTTAGGAAGTTTGAGAGTCGCACTCAGTCAACCTGCTTTAGGCTGCTAAATGTCGTTACTCTGCATGTAGCTCAGTTTTCTTGAGCAACAGAAATCTGGGCTCTATTTGTGGCAGCATATTTATAATAAGTAAACTAAGGCTGCACAAAGGCACAGGAGAGAAGCTGTTTTTGAAGTTTAAACAATTACAAAACCAAGACTGTGGCTGCCATGTGTCCTAAGAACCAGTTTTTTGTTAAGTAGCTTGTCGTTCTCCATTTGGACTGCATTAACTCTCGCTTTTGCCAATTTTTCTTTTCATCATCCATCCTTTATAACACTGCATCTTTGTGTTTGAGCCAGGGCTTTCCCAAACCTTAAGGCATTTGAAAACTAATCAAAATCATTGTTGATTTCCCTTTCTGTTTTATTTATTTATTTGTACAGAACTAAAGACAGTGTCCAGTAGAGATCCCTGAATGCAATTCCTTTTTTTAAGAAACCGTGAGTTTCTTTTGAGAATCAGTATTTCTAATTTTGATACCATACCCATAATAATCCCCCAAATATAGAAGTATTTTCCCATATGGGCAAATACAAATACATGTAATATTGCAATGTAGCAAAATGAGAAAATACCTTGTAATCAAAGTTAATTATAACAATTGAACCATAGGTTTTTAATCAACATCAAAACTCTGCTTATGGTTCCTGTGTTCAAGCTTGTATACTCATTTTTGTTGAGCTCCAAAGTATTTTCTTTCCAGTCTTGGCTTTGCTTCCTCTTGAAAAGTGCTCCACCTGACCCAATGCTATTGGAATGTCCAGATGCATAAATTGTACTGTCATTAAGATGTTTCTTTTCCTAAAGTATGTCACGTGCACCCAGCCTAACCCCTCCCCGCACCCTGCATATTATTACATATCCAATCCTTCCTGAACAGATGAGATGGTGTTACCCTGCGAAATGTCAACGTAAAGTACATATAATATGATGTTGTCCCTGATTTTCCTAAAAGATTTGTCATTAAACCCCAAGGAGTAAAACCACCCACCAGCATTACAGAGCGCAGGGAGCTTGTTAAAATGGCCCCTCTTGGCGCCCTGAGCTTTGGAGTATGCCATGTTTAAAGTACAGTCGACAGTCACACTGGAGCACTCAACATCTATTTCCAAGCTCCAAAGTCATGACCTTCTATTGCTACTTTGTTGTGGTTCACTTTAAGTGCATTGCAGGTTGCATTTGTTAGTGAAACAACGTTGAATGTATTAAATGGCTGCCTTTGATGCCTTTCTTTGCTTAGTGGCTGCCATGAATGCATACAGAGTGAGGTGACTTCACATTATAAATGTCTTCCACCCACTGTTTAGCACAAGAAAATGAAAGGTTGAATGAAAGTCTTTTTGGCATTTAGTAAAGTATTATTGTTATTATTTTTTGACCTATTTGAGTGTTTTCTACCTTGGGCACAAAAGAACAGAGGCCTGCTATCAGCTTTATGGTTCTGGTAAACAATGGCAAGTAGCGCAACAGGGTGGTGAACTTGTAAGGGCAGATTTAGTCAAGATACAGAAGTTAATTCTCATGCAGACGTCCTGCAAGCAAGTAGCTCAACTGTATTGTGCCGTCACAAAGATTTAGTAATATGATTTCCTATGATTTTATTGAGAATGTTGCTGTAGTCACTGAAGAACATGAGAAACCTCTGCCAAACATTAATTCAACAATAAATATTGAAAGGCAGCACGACATTCCAGACCACCTCCACTCAGTCTTGCATGTTATCATCGAAAGTGAATGTAATCTTCATGTTTTTGGATTGGAAAAAGTTATAACTAACCATACTGTATTTTTTTTTTTTTTTTAGCAGTTCTACTCAACCTTTACCTGTGTGCAGTTACCATAGGTTGTTGTCATTTCCAATCTAAAAACCTTTGACATTTTCATCATTCACATACTGGAGAAAATATGTATCGTAGCATTAAGCTATTACAATACAATTTATTATCCCTTTTTTGTTTTACTTCTTTCCCCCTTCCATGTTTGTTGCTTGTCCCCCTTGAACATAATCATTCAACCAATGAATCCACTCTCTTTCAAAAAAGTTGGACTTCACCATGGATATATGGCTTCTAAATAGACCCATGTGAAATAACATTCACCTACAGTATGTCACTTATGCTAAATTGACCGTATTCATTTGAGACCATATGGACTTTCCAACAAGTGAAAACCTCCAGAATTTCTTATTCCGTGATGGCTCAACCTGAATTGCAACCTACTTTTGATTCATCTGGAAACACTCAAGTTCATTTGTGCTATTCAGATGTAAACCGTCTGTTGTCATATTGGACTAGCAAGCCAACACTGTAAACGGGTGGCATTTGGATGATGTGACATTTGCTTCCGCTTATTAGCCTTGTTCTAGCCAAGCTGTTCTGAGTTACACTGACAGAAATTGGGGTCACACAGATGCGCACTGATATGATTGGCACCTGGGAGACTCATGGTTTCACACTTTGGGGATTATCCTCCATTTTCCAGAACGTTATGCCGAGAGACTGTGAGAAGCATGACATCATGATTGGCCAATGGATGTTGTGGGTTGCGTGTGTGTGTCATCGCACATTCACGTTCACGATCAACTCACAGTTCCAGAGAAAGATTACGCTGGGACGTGGAAACTGTGTTTCAGTGCAGCTATTATATAATGTAATCGAAAGTAATGGCTGGAAAGGGGGATTTCAGATGGGAGCAGGCATGTAGCTGCAGTGCATGTTTGTATTTGAAATTTATTGCCTTCTGTCAGTGAATAAATTGGCGTAACGCTTAAATCTACAGCCTTCAGAGCCATACGTTGTTAATACCTGCTCCCCTTGTCTGTGTGTAATCATAAAGGTGTATAACCAAGTCCAGAAATTCTGTGAGAAATCCAGTTCTAGTTGTTTTCATTCTAGTAAAATTTATATTAAATCATCGGTTTGTGAATGTGCTAATTGTGCACACTTTGATTCAAACTCCAGTTCAAGCAACTGTATTTTCTCATTGTCCCCCCTCTACCCCGCAATTGTGTTCCCCATTATCCCATATTCCACTTGTAAGCACATCTAAATATAGATCAAGAATTTGCTTAGGGGGCACTCTTTTGCTGTGGTGGTTATACAGACGATTGGGTATTTGCCATAATTGTAAATGCATGTGTACAGCCTAAGCTCATGAAGAGAGACGGGGGAGTAAAATGAGTGTTTTGCTTTTTCCCCCCAAAACTCATGCTCTTTCCCAGCTGCTGCACTTGGTTGTCCCTTCCAACAAAGGGTACTCATTAAGCAGACATTTAAACTGTGGTTGTTTTCTTCTCTTTACCTCCATAAAAGTCTTACCTTAGCAAAACATTCTTGGAAATTAGCCCATACTCTTCATTTTTGAGCAAAACCTTCCTTTTCTACAGAAATACAAGTGCACATGCACATCCTGTCTACAATCAGCCTTGGGGAAAAAAAAAGGGATCTGACAGGGCCTATCCTGTGAAAGCCGGGCCTAAAAGAACAGAACAGGCAGGCGTGCCGCGGCGTTTTATATGGCTCTTGTTCTTAGCCTTTGATGACACTGTTTAGTTTAGGAAATATCTAATAAGTCAAGTATTCTGTCTAATGTGCTGCCAGTGGGTTTACTATTTGCTCAGAGGTCTTGAAACACTATCTCTGCCACGCCAATAATATACATTTAAAATTCCCATGGAGTGGGCGGGAGGGAGCGATGTAGAGTGCAAGGGGGGCAGCTGAGCGTACAGGCTGTAATAGCAACCATGTGCAAGTTGATCAGATGAGGGTACAATTGGATGCTCTGCACCTTGCATTCATTGGAAGCACTCCTTTCCAAAATAATGGAATATGTAAAAATAGCAGTGGATAACTGAATACAAACACGTGTACTGATGTGATCTGAAAACACGGTGTGGTAGTTGGCCACTAACCTTTAGTTATGCAGGCCTTTATAATTATTCAAGATACACCAAAAACCTGAACTATTAACGGGAGTTTATATTTCATTTAGTTTTTTATTTCAATCATCAATTTAAGTAATACACAAATAATTGCTTGCTTGTCATTTTGGTTCTTTAAGAGCCATGTTTTGTCATTTAAACATGTCCATTTGTTCATTATCGTTCGGATCCCTGCAGTCTAGCCTCGAACCGTATCTTCTGGCTATGAAATCTTTTATAGCCAGTATGGTTGGAACTCTCAACATCTGGAGCCAAGCATACAATTTGGGTTGCTTTATGCCCGACACCACAGCCACTGCAAAAAACAATTGGATTTTACAAGAGTGAAGCCCTTCGTAAAAGATATCTTCAATATTTCAAAATTACTCAATGATGTTGGAGACCACAAAAAAGATCCCACAGCATGCCTTTAATGTTTCTGTGGCTATACGATGCTCTTTTTCGTTGGTCAATTGGTCCATGGTTTTAATCAAGTCAGCTATTTGGTTTATGCCTCGTAAAGGATCAGAACACAATAACGCTCGGCAAAGATGAAAATGCTTCCATCTTTGTTCTTCCTTTCATTTATGCCAACCATTTATGCCAGTTTTTTCAAGTGTTTTCGTGTTTGTATCTGTAAGGTTTTCTACACCTTGATGTCAATCATTGTCGTCTTTTCCTATGTTTTTTTTTTTTTTTTTTTAGCTGTCTGCGGATGTTAAAGTAACCATGATACATCCATCACCACACTATTGATCTTATCTAATCAGGCAATGGCATGTTGGTGTTCCAAGTGGTTGCAAATCCAATAATATAAGTGCAACACAAGCAGTAGTAACTTGAGAAACAAATGTGGCCTTTGTTTTCTTTGTGCTTGTGTGCAGATGCGCAAACATGAGCAGAAGCAGAGCAGTCGAGGCTCCTTGACAGGCATCGACTCCTCTTCTCGTCACAGTGGGAACGGGCAGGACAGTGGCTTCGGTAGCGACAGCGCTCGCATCCGAATTGTCCAGATTGAGCAGCAAAGTGGGACCAGTCACCACTGCATAGCCAGGCCCTCCCAGAAGTCCACCATTACCAAAAACCTCAACTTTATTCCATTCGACATCTTTCTTACTGCTAGTAGGCTGTCTGTCATGGCCTATGAATGTTCGAATCCCCCACAGGTCCCCACTTCGTTAGACAGCACACAGAATAGGAAAGAGCCCATTGAAAAGGTAAACACAACAACTGTGACTTGGAAGCTCCTTCTGGTGTCTGTGGTCATATCCCGTCTGTCTATATATGTGTGTGTGTGTGTGCGTGCGTGTGCGTGCGTGTGTGTGCGTTCGTGTGTGCGCATGTGTGTCACCCTTTGTGCCTGTGTTTAACATAAATTTTGTTATGCATTTGTTATGTAAGGAAATAATGAAACTTACTCAAATTAGGGCTCACATTTTTTTTCATTATTGATTAATCTGTTGATTATTTTATTGCTTAATGGGGTTAAAAATGTGTTTTAATTTTCAAATCATCATTGAAAAACATGACTTTTTTCAAATCGACTGTGTAGAGAATGCACGAGTAAATAATGATTGTTTCGTAACATGTAAGAAAATTGGCAAGAACTTTGCCATTGTTTTTCAAATTCAAAGCAAATGTTTTATTTTGATTCAACCCGAGAGTAATCAGTCCCATTTCATGGAGGACCACAGAAACTATTTAAATATATTTTGTAGAGAAGAAATTCCGACCATCTGGACAATCTTAAACTAAAACACAATCTAAACAATTCACCAATTAACAAATAATGGATTCATTCGATAATCATAATGCAGAAAGAATAGATATCAATGCTGCATGCCAGGATTGCAGTAAAATGATAACTGGGAATTTTATGCATATTAATAATGCCTGTATTTGTTGAATGGGGAAAATATTGAATCTGACACCACTAATGCACAGTAAGAAATTTGTTAAATTATGTGTGGGCCTGTGAAAATAGTCCCGGTATTTTCTTAATGTTTTGGTAAATTATCAAATAAATGTAGCAATCTGGTGACACCTTTTCAGGTCGGTAAGAGTGCTCTCAATCAGCCCGAGATTCTGCCTGAGTCACCTCCAGCCTCGACCTTGGCATCTCCAGACTCCGCTGCCCAGGTTACTCTGACAGACCTATCGGCTGAAGACATCCTCAACAGCAATGTCCCCCAGCCTGTCTCCCCGATGCTGAGAGGCAGTCTGCTCTCCCTAAACTCCCTGTCAACCCCCAGCCGCTCCTCAGCTCGCCAAGCGCTCGGGGTAACAGTTGTAAGGCAGCCCGGAAGAAGAGGGCCTGCTGACCAGGTGCTGGAACCGCTGCTCTACCTGCAGGTGATCCAACCTTCTGCCCTTCTCAGCTGCCACCATCGTAAGCAGAGAATGGAGTTCTCTGTGTTTGATGTAGCCTTAAAAGGAGTGGCTTCCGACTACAAGTGCCTAGGTATGAGAGAGCCAAACAACACTTGCAATGTTGCTTGGCATATAATGTTTTACCCCTAAAATAATTTGCTTTTGATGTTGTTCCTTGCTTTTTAATATTTCCATTCATGTCATCCTGTTCAGACCAAGGAAAGACTTTGCCAGAGACTTTGGATTACAATGTGTGCTGGCTCCAGACAGCAGCAGGCGAGGTGGACAGTGAAACAGGCATCCCTCCACCTCTGCTGTGCCTTCAGATTAAAGAATTCCTCAATGGACCTGGTAGGTTGCATTTACTTTTGATACGGCTTTTTTTTAAGAGATTAAATTTATGCTCCTTGGGATTTCATTGTGTGTACCCCGTGTTTGCTTTTCACAGGGCTCGGCCTGAAGCTAAATATTGAAACCCATGGGGTTTGTCTTACGTTTTATCCAAATTGATCTGTAATAAACAACTGTGTGAGTGGGCTTTTGAATGGATGAGTAAGTGGAACTTCCTCATCCCTTTTGGGACTTCATCAATCCATGAACAGTATGTGTAGGCGCAGGAAATCCTTCATAGTTTAGCTCCCTGATCCCAGTAGACCGCCCGGACTGTAGTTGTTATTGATGAATTTTGCCCCCTCAGCCACACACATCCCTTCCTGCTGTCCACGGAAAGCCCTCAGCATATCCGTCCAACAAGGATCGTTCAGAGCCACACAATGCTGCTCTGTACACCACAGAAAATACACAATGCAGCCACACACAGATTTCCAGCTACCCATCTGCTTCTTTCAGAGGACACCAGAAGTAAAAAAAAAAAAAGAGTGAACCTTGACCTTCAATGTCAAAGTCATAATTTTAGCCTCAGAATTCTTTATCTTTGTTTTACTTTAGTGTACATCACTAAACATAGTAACGTGTAATAGTTCTGGAGTTATACCGCCGAGTCTCCTACTGGGCAGGCTACGCTGCAAATCCTCTGGATTCTTGTGTAATCTGTTGATCTCACAAATCCAACACTTTTACAACCTAATGTGATTTGGACAGACAAGAGGGAGGAAGGTAAAAATGTACCGTAAATCTGGAGGCGCTGGAGGCAACAAAAGCAGGTCAAGATAAAGTGAAGACTGTTTTATTAAAAACTCTCCTTGTTTTTGTTTGTTCAGAAATTCTAAATATGTGAATAACTTGCGGTGGCCACAGCAAATCACCATAGAGTGTGTTTGTGTGAGAGATGAATTATAAATTCGGTTTATCAAATTAAATGATTGTTAGAAAACTATAAAAAGCAGTGGCTCACAACAGGTATTCAAGTTTGATACAAATAATAGTTCAGCCATTAAATTACTAATTGACAGAGCAAACCAGCAGCAGTCCATTTTATATAGGCTCCATCCTATTCCAGTTGACAGTCAGATACGAGGCTTATCAACTCCCGGCGGATGCTCAAATAGAAACAGACACTTGTTTAAGAGAACCCTTGGGGGGGGGGGGGGGAATCACACAGTAAACACCAGTAATGAAATTGTCCCACCCGAATGCTTACTTAAATCTAAAGATGACTTGATGAATTACTAGTGTACAGTATTGTCTCAGTCGTGGAAGTAAAGGGAAGAGGCCATCATAAACAAGCTTAGTGTGAGGTTGCCCCTGCCTCCCACACACATCACAGGTCAACGTAGGTTGCAAAGATCTGGAATTGACTACACATGCTACTGGTTTCCCTTCACCTAGGGCACCCCTGAAAGTTGCACACTTCTTCCTACACTTTTATTTATTTATTTATTTATTTATTGTTATTTATTTGGGCCGTCATTATTGGGGACAATCGGCTCCTAATGAAGATGAAGCAAATTTGCTTGTGCTTTGTGTACAAAGAACACGGGACCTACTATCTAACATTGAAGGAGGCATATTCATGTTATTGGGCCGCTTTGCTAAATAAAATTAAAAAAAAATAGCATGCTTGATTTGCATGAGTTAATTTTTATTTTTTATTACTAATGCCTTTCAGATGTGTTTTCAAACGGAAAGATAACTGCAATTTTGTCCATGTGTAACAACCAAGTAGAAAGAAGTCGAAAGAGTGATGTATGCCGAAATTGTCTTCTGGATTCTTTCTAACCATCCACAATTTAATTGGTTTCTTGTGTAAGCCCCCCTAATGTTTTTTTCCCCAGGGTGTGCACTGCAGGTGTATCATCTGCTTTGACACTGCTTCAGATTTGTGATTTATTTAAATGAGATGTCATCGGGGCACATACCAGTTTGAGGCTATTTTTTGCTGTATGTTTGAAGCAATCTGCTTGCAATTTGAGCTTGCCTTTCTTTCAAATGACCCATCCAACCTACCCTCTCAAGGTCTTGCTTCATGTTCAACTGGATGGTGTGTCAGCAGAGCCATCACAAACTGCAATTAACATAACTAATAGACAATTTGGATTTTTAACTCCCCAATGTTTATCTGCGATTGCCTTAAAGTAGGTCAGGGTTTTTTTTCCCCCTCGCTCTTTAGTCATTGACAGAGTGGCACACCCTCAAACATTGTCTTTTCTGCCTTGTGTCATATTCCCTAAACAGTTCCAGTCTCATAGCAGGTCATTCGGCAAGTCCAAAGATGTAACTGCTACCACTTGGAAACGAGAGATCAGCCTTCTCTCCAATGAGAGGCAGGAGGTGATAGATTAGCTAGAACAAATTGGAACCATTACTCTTCTACGTCCCTGGTTCCCGTCAAAGTACGGCTTTTAAGAATTTCTGTCAGTTACTGTATACAAGCTTGTGCACCTCCGAACCATCTAGAACCGTTCTAATTTGGTTCAGATGGCATCCTAGGCATGCATCACTGGCCTTATATATGCATGAGGCTCTTTTGTGACTTTGGGATTCTACAGATACCCTTTAAGCATTTTTGGTCACACAAACACATCCTTGCACAAACATCCTCTACCCATACAGGAAGCGTGTAATTGGACACATCGCCACCTGTGTCTGACACAGCTGCTCCGCTGTCAAAAGTCAAGCAGAAAATGTCAGCCCGAGACTCAAAGGGGTGCGGAGATGAAAACAAACTTTGTGGTTGTTGCGCACACACGCAGCAGGTTCAAAGGGACAATGTTCCGCTTGACCTTGCCAAAAATGCAAGGTAACCTGCTTAATAAGCACATTTTATCCGAGCACCACTGCCGTTGTGCATAAACGTAGATGTGTATGCACCGTTGTCACAGTTTTAGTAGTGCTAATCAAAGCTGACATCAGAGAGGGCCTGTGTATGATTCCTCCCAGCCTGTTCATATTAAGAACTGTTTTTTTTAACAACCAGCAGTAATTTGTGTTCTACAGAACTGATGCCCGCTCCTTTTTTAGGCTTTCTACCCATAGCAACCACTCAAATACCTGCACTATTGAGGGCTCTTTCATATAAGCCACACATTTATAGGCTGCATTTATTCATCCATTTTGTAACATGGATTATTTATACAGAAAGGTGCCACACAGAAAAACTTTTAATGAATTCTTCAGAGCACCCGTCTCTATTACCTGCCCAACACTCACGCTTTGAGAAAAAAAAAAAATCCCTCTCTTTATATAATTATACAGTCCAATAGATATGCACATTTAAGAGGTAGGCCGGTTACGGATCTGTGTGAAGTCAGCAAGTCGACATAC
The DNA here is from genome assembly GCF_033458585.1 of Syngnathus typhle. NCBI lineage: Eukaryota > Metazoa > Chordata > Actinopteri > Syngnathiformes > Syngnathidae > Syngnathus > Syngnathus typhle. Next base: position 8,073,823 of record NC_083747.1, on the reverse strand, counting down.
TATGAGTGAGATCTGACCAACAGCAGCTCCTGTGTGTGTTCATTGTGTTTTACTCTTTTATCAATGTTTGACACACAACTGTAAAGTTCAAGGGCATTACAGGAAACACTATAATGTACTATAAAAAAAAACAACAACAAAACAATCCCAAAATTGTGATAGCATAACAGAAATACACAATTATATAGCGGAGAAACACTTGTGTACTGGTATGGCAGAGAACACAGAGCCAGGCACAGTCCATGATGAGAGCCAACTTTATGTGATTGCAGCCTGGGTGGGGTTGATTAGGCTGGGGCCTGGTGGAAAAGTAAAAGATCTGGTTGACCACAAGAGGACAGAAGCAAGATGAGCTACATGAAATGTGAAAAAAAAAAAACAGGATGAGGGGGTGCACAGTAACTTGCTGGTACGCTGAATGAACAGCTGCAATGCATGCTTTTTTTATTCCATCTCGGGAAAATTTCCTAGTGTAAGTCAGGTGGAAATGATAAGCTACATTGCACAGCAAATTGCACCTATCTGACCTCCAGTTGCATCCTTCCTTTTGACCATCTGCCTCACTTCCACTGGATTAAACAAAAGAATCCAAGTTACAGTGGCTGGGTCTGTGTTTGGATGTGTTTCTGCTTGCTTGCGTACATTGGCTCTTTTGTCAATGCTCCTACTCATGTCATCTCGTTCTTGTACCTGGGAACAAGACATACGAAAGGTCTAAACCTCCTTAAAAGCACTAGTGAGGATACCATGAAAAGCAGCTGGACTTGTTTTGAGCTGCTTCCCTCTCCCATCGTCATGACCAAGTGGAAAAATGGGATAATGGAAGTGGTGTAACACGGCATGGAGTTAATTCATGTGTCTCTGTAAATTCCAGTCAAGTGTTTGAAGACTGCAGCGCACAAAGGCACAAGCAAAAGACGCCTTGAATTTATGTCTTTCATAAAGGAAAGATTCCCTTTCATGCTCTTCCACATTCATTTATGTTTTGTATATGTTTGATTATAAGAACAGGAGAGTGAGACTGAGACCATCTGTTCTCAAACACATTTTTGCAAGCAAAGCTGAACGTTTAGAGAGAAGGACTTGAAGTTTGATTTATGAGACGCGATAAAATGCAGCGTCTCGTGGGTTTGGTAGCAGCACGTTTTGCTCAGTGGAACACTGATGAAGCCTGTCCCCTTTTTTATGGAACCAAATGAAATTTGTTCTGTTGGATTTTCAAATCACTAGCAGGGACCGTACCCAACTCACTATTTATTCAGGTTGCGTCCTGGGTCAACACTAACATTAAGAAGACTTGTTTTAGCATTTGCACACACTAAATAGCCCATCACTAAATTGCCTATCATAAAATGAATAGACTAGAAAATTGCAATTTCACATTCACTGATGCAAAACCACAGAAGTCGGAACACCCACAAAGCCCTAAGACCAGTGTGTGTATGTGTGTGTAAGCATGATGACAATGCATTTGTCACTTCCTCACTGAAAGCATTGCTCCTTTTAGCAGCCTTGATATCGTCCTAACTCACCATGTCATAAATATTAGACAGTCAAGCACATTGTCTGGTTTTTAAAATATTGCCCTAAATCCATTCCAGGGAACTTGTGGTAAAATGTTGATAGTACAGTGTGTTTTCATCTTTTTTTATCCCTCTAATTCCATCTGTCTGCTTCCCTTCACAGCCGAACTGAATTTACAGTTCTCCCGCCCCTTGAAAATCAACCCAACACTAGTCAAACTGGAGCAGACCAAAGCCTACCTGAAAAAAATATTGCCAAACCACACATGGAGCACCCTCACCTCTCATTCATCACCTGCCAAGATGCCAACCAGGGCCTTTTCCCCACCCTATCCAAGTCAAGGCCCGAGTAAAGCAAGCAGCATTGAGGCCTTGGCTTTGTCCTTTCACAAGGTCTCGCTCCACACTACACAGATTGTGGTTGTCCTGGAAACGGAGGCCCATCCGATGAGGCCCAGCGTGACTGTGTCTGTGTCATCACTGATGGGAAATCTCAACTTAAAGACAGGCCCAAGTATTGAGGGTGAGTAAAACTAATTTGTTTTGGTGCACATGGAAATAACGTTAAGATAAAAGATCACATTTTACAGATGAGTTCAAAACCTCTTGTTTAAATGTGTTCATCGCTTCAGAGAAATTAATGCATTCTCGGTTGTACAAAAATGAAAAGTAGTCGACAATAGCTATACAATTCCTTCACTCGAGACAAAGTCTCATCAAATTACATGCCTCAAGGTTAGAATGATCCAAAGGCAGCATTTTTGGACAGTTTGTGTACTAGGGGGTTACTTGCTTCTTTCCTTTGGTTTAGGAAAAACTCTTCTTTCCTGTCTGACTACGATGCAGGCAGCTTCATGGCTGCGGATGGCTAGCCACCTTGGTGGAATAGTAGTTTCTCTAAAAATCACTTTTCATCATTGCCTCCATGGCAACAAATAAGCTACAATTCTGACAGCGGTAATCATAGTTACAAAACATTGAACGATTTGCTTGGTGCTACAGTACACTTTTTCACTGTAGCTTTGCTGGAATGACATGTCCAAGGTTTCTGCTCAATGGGTGCTATGACTTTGAACACATAATCAGCACACCAGATGATGCAAAAGCAGCACTTTGTGAAGCTTTCTTAAACGTTAACCCAAGATGAATGTTGAACAGCAGTTCATGTAGCGGAAACATCCATCTTCTACCCCACCGAAGAAAGTCGAGATGGTTTAATCAGCAGGGAATGTGATGGCCTCCGTCTTCTGGGATACAAATTGTTACATTAATTACCTTCAGAAAGGCTATACTATCAATAAAGGTCACTATACCAACTTGCTGAGGCAGCTGTGGAAGGTAATGAAGTCAAAACAGCTTGTAAAACTGACAAAAAAGGTTCTGTTTTCCCAGGAAAATGCTCCCGCACCCAAGTCTGTTGCAATCGGTCCATAGTCTCCTGATTCGGCACACTCTTTTTTTCTCATCGGCTGGGAAGATAAAGTCATATCTGCTTTTGAGGGGTCAGGATGAGAATTATTCCATGAGAATCTAACACTGCTGGAAGGAGTGACTGGACCTCAAGGGACAGTATGTTGAGAAATAAAACACATTTGGCCATGTTTGCAAAGTTTGACCATTTCATCACTGTCAGACTACTAAATTTTTAGCATCACTGTCAGACTACAAATTTATTCGCAGCCCCCTTCCCCCCCTCCCTCTCTTGTGCTTGCAACTGTGAAACAATGCTGTTGTCGACAAAACAAAACCAAATCATGCCTTCAAAGAGGGTCTTGTGGGGGCTTTTCACAGCCTTCTTGATCAGTATTCTTCTTGTTCATCAGCTTTGAAGTAATGTCACTGCCATGTTTTATCCTCACGCAAAAGAATGTCCTTGTGGCATTCCGTTGTGTGCATTTAAATGTCATTTCTCACTTCTGTGCTTAACCACATCTGCAGTCATAGCAGCTTGTGCATGCATTGCTAATTATAACAGAAGAACCAGAGACGGTGGCTCTTTCCCATGGAGTTCGAAGTTTCTTTTCTAAGTGGCTTGTTTGTACAGACTACATCGCTGTGGAACCTCTCACGACGGTTGCTGAGGGACAAAGACAAAATTGAAGCAGGGCTACATAAGTGCCTACATCTGTTTTACAGATGCTGATATAGGATTACATTATACTTTGATATGTGTGGGTCAATGTCTAATTAAAACCTCCAACAACTTGCATTTTGTTTACTTTAGTATACTTAACTGCACAATGACACAATACTACATGCTGCCCCAATTTTCATCAGCTTTTTCCATCTCAGATGTGTTGACGTTGACAAAAATGCACAATGGAACCTCTTAAGGGTGAAGACAAGTTGTTACCGGATGCTAGTTTGTCTCAGATTTGGTCAGATCTTTAGATAGGGAGACAAAAATTCCATCGTGCCTTATGTAGTTTTGCGTAATAAAGAAAAGTGTTTCCCTCTGTTTTTATTTAAAAAGGTAGAAGCAAAAATAAGGACTGGTGGACATTTATAAGGGAAAGAAAGCACATGTTCAAAGTTAATCATTGGATGGTTATTGTTTTCCATACAAGTTTCACTGTATTGGTAAAAACATGCCGTCATTGAATTACAAATTGACAGGAGATACGGTACAAATATTTAGTTTGGACCAAAGTTGTTTTACTGATATTAATGCAATTTGTCTCCAAACTGGTTGTTGATATGTCCCAGCAAGATTATGTAGACATGCACATCTGTTCTGAGCGGCACTGCCATAAATATAACACTGTCGCAATATGCTGCAAAACTTTTATTTGCATCCTCGTAATTCCTATTTGAGCACTTGGTGAAAACCTGTGTGGTTTCTTTTTGTCTAGCTCATTATGGTTGCTAATATTTTTTCTCTTGGCCCCATCATTGAAAGAATGTTGAAAAGTTCACGTGGGGTGAAAGTTGTCGATGTTGCCAGTGGAATACCAGAAAGTCAGTGTATGCTTGTGTGTGGGAAAGAGTATTTTGAAAGCAGATGTCCAAAACTTTGCTGTTGAGTGACTTGTTTGCCTCACCTTTTTTTTTTACTCACTGGAGAATTCTAGGACTCTTCTACAGGTCTGTCATATCCCAAATTGCCCATGTTCCCCCAAAATACCTTCTCACAGTGTTTCCAGATTTGTTGCCATCATAAGAAGGCAGATGTCTTCAATTATAACAACTGATTGTTTGTTAGGATAGATCTCTTTCACAACGTTACATTTTTTTCTTTTTAACTTAGCCGAATCACCTCCATCACTCACCACTCCGGACTCTTCTGTCCAGTCCTTACCTCTGAAAAAAGATACCTTGGAAATTTACTCAGATGGAAGTTAGGATTTCATCTGGAGTAGCCTCAATCAGTCAGTTGAAATGACTCCCACGGGACTGGCTGTATATATGTGAGATGTTAGACAGGAGAATGCAATAAGACTACCGGTACAATATCTGCCACTACCGCTGCTACTCGTGTTGCTCTCCCAGCCCTGAGTAGATGATAGTTGATATTGATGAACCATGGCAGAACTGACCAGAAAGTCAGTGTGCTTGGAAGGAGACATGAGGTCAGGGGAAAGAAAGAGGGAAGGAAAATAGCTTCAAAGGAAGCATTGTAGAAGATTGATGAAACATTGAGGAAAAACAAAATAGATGAAACAGAATGAGGATACAGGCAAAATTAATCAATGCGCAAAGAGCAGATGTTGTGGAGGGGAGTCAAGATTCACTGGAAAAAGACGTCAGTGAACAAGAGAATGGCAAAAAGGGAAAGAATGAGATATGATAGAGGGCATAAAGTAGGCGAGAAAGCGGGCAAAACGGCAGTCTCCCCTGAATGTGTCATTGCACTCAACCCATCCCGGCCGCCTTGTCTTCATGAGACTTGAGCTGCTCTAACATCTGGGGGTCTGTACCTGGTCAGAGCAGCCATGCTCTGCCAAGGAACAAGATGGAGAGAGGGGGGATTAGGTTGACAGTGAGGTGTGTTACCAGATCCTGTGTTAATGAAAAGCAAGTGGGAGCCCCACATCCCTCCCTCCCTCCCTCCGTCCACGGCTCACCACTCCCCAAGGTAGAGGGGCATTCATAGTTCATTGGAAGAAAGGAGGGAGGTAGGCAAAAATAGAGAGAACAGATGTCCAAAGGTCCGTGAAATAGGACCTTCCCTAATCTCTCAACTCTCCGTCAGACTGCCCAAAGAGTGCCCCCGACTTCCTACGAACACACACGCCTACTTTTTCATGTGCGTGTGTAGTCTGACATGCCAAGCTTTCACCTCGGTCTAGTGCCTCTGTGGACCCCTCCCAACAGCCGTGACACCCTGCCACCCTTAGCCCTCCTCCCAACCTTACCACCCCACTACTAGAGTAATTTGCTCTTGCACACTTGTAACGAAAAACGTCTGCAACAATGTGGAAGTGACCCAATATTTATTTAGTTTTAATCAGTTTAATACTAATTCTTGGCTAATCTTTGAATGGTGATCAAATCTGTTGGTTTTCTCACGAAAAAAATGCAACACAGTTCCAAGTTGTATTCTGTTATTCTACTTCAACTATCTTTATTGTATTCATTACTCATTATTTGTTCCCACAAAACAGACTTGTCAGTTTCCTCTTGCCACTCACAGGTGGAAAAGGCCAAAGAAACAGACATGATGATGAATTGTTACTTTTTTCCTCATGTGAGGACTTAGATATTTGCCTTGTCGGAGATGCGCTACTCATAAACGTTTATGTCCTCAGTACTTATAGTATCATGATTGGGACATAAAAATTAAATATACCCGTAGTTGTAGCAATAAACTATTTATTTAAATGTTTACTAATATATTGCTATTTTAAAACAGTTTTTTTAAAGATGTAAATTTGGAAAATGAACAAAAATATCTACAGCATTATCTTTCTGCCGCACTTTATGAACATGTGCACATAAAATGTTAGTGCTTCCCCACACTGCAGAATCTAACATGCCACGATTAAGTAGGGAAATGTGAACACAGCTATTACTATTCATCAACTTTTTTTTCTGCTTCGCTTACATGCAATTTCGCTATAAAAAAAGTTTTCCCTTTCTCTTGTGTGCGATATGGGAGGTTCTTGGTGATAAAAGACAAGAATTTTGAATCTGCACTCTTTGTTCCGCTTACCATTCCAGAACTTTGACAACAAATGAAAACATGTTTCCTAAAATTTCCCAAGCATTACTCGCCTTTTCTTCTGGATAATGAATTGGCTTGGCACATGTGTTACAGACCAACATTTATCACGTAGGGAACGTCTAATGACTTAGATGACATACAACACTTGTACTCGGGCTGTGATGTCCGCCCCTATGGAACCAGTTTCCCCTATAGTGGTCTAGTGGTAAGTGGAAAGTGTATTCCTGTGGTGAGTGACAATATATTATTTCTATTACTCTAAGCATCCCAGCTAGTCTACTGAGGGCTCTGCTACTTAGGTAATGACTCCTTTAGGTTTCATCTAATTGATACCAGTTCACCCTGAAGTATAAATCAGCCAGCCAGTGGTCAGATAAGGGCTGCCAGAAAGAAACCGAGACAGTAAATCAGCCTCGATCCTATCTAATCTTACCCAAGTGTTTGCCAGAGATGTATTTTACTTTACAAAAACTTCCATACACACCACCCACTTAGTTGCTGGAATGACATGTTATATGTTAGTCTGCAGAGAAAGGCTGGTGTGCACTGCATTAATGGCAGGTCTGTCGAATATTATACAGGTGAAGGTTAGCATATGCACGTCTCTGATTGAATGTTCTCAGCCTTTTGACATTGTTCCAGTTCTTTACATCAGTCAGCCATGCGTGCACCAAGCTTCCTGGAATATGCTCTCCTCATCTGATCATATACAGGGCCAATATATGTCGAGTTCTTATTTGCTGATTTACTGAAGTTGACAGTTACACACATATATGGTAAGGTATGAACCTAACGTATATGCCCACAAGTTAGTGAAAGTCCAAAAATGATTTACTAAAAGCCTATAATTTGGAATCCAATCACAATGAGTGAATGCGTGTACGGTACATGTTTATATACAAGTATGATTTTGCCATGTTACCTTATAAGGCTTTCAAACTGTGAATGCTATCACAGCATCAAATGCCCCCCGAAACAACAGCTGTAGGAGTTCCCCCGTGTGTGGTTGTTGGACTCTGCGTGTGCATACTGTACATGTCCATGCCTAATAAAGTTCTCCCGGTTGGTCATGTGTGAACCTCTTATTTTTATCTCCAACGTGACCAGCAGGTGTGCTTATTTCCACTCAGCTCTGCTTAAGCATAGTTTCGCAACGTCTACACTGGCTTTTGTCGCTTCCTCATTGTGTTTAGCTTTCTGGTGCAATCCGGCCCTTAGAATGAATCTGACAGTAAAACAATATTGGAGTGACACCGCAGTATTAAAAATGATAGGTCATGAAGAGATTTTCAACGGTTTGTGAACCAAAATGGCAGACGCGGTCAAGGTCAAAGGTTCACATTCCCAAGATGGCTGAGGTAGTTAAAGTCAAAGGTCAACATTCTGCTGTGCACAAATTTCAGTCCATCTTTTTCAGGATTATTTTTCTATGTCAAAGCTAGAACCTCCCCCTTATGCAGAGTTTACAATCTCTGCATTTACCAAAATCTTCCATTTTTATCAACATGCTCCCCATAAAAAGAAAAAAGAAGTTGGCGAAATATTACATGCATTAGGATCTCTTCCTGTTGAGTTTCTGTGTCATTTGTTCTGTAAACGCAACAAATTGTATTTGATTACCTCGACAGAACACTGCCGACACCTGGTTCATGCTCCTGTATTCCCAAGTAGTTTTATTGCGGGTTTCTGTTATGCCGCTTAATGTCTTTAGCTGTCTGCTGACTCATCTCCCGGGGCCCAAAATACAATTACAGAGGAGGTTACGACAAGAGTCTGACTTGACGGAAAAATGGCATGTGATTCCCCCGCCACCCCAACCCCAGTAAATCATTCCAAATTAAGCTAATTATTGTGAGCTGCTGCTGTTGGTGCTTCTGGTTCAAACTGCAGCATCGTGAGGTCAACTAGGCTATAAATGTTGATGAGAGTGTTACAGTAATTCCCCATTGTACTGTTTTTAAACACTTGTGTGTGATATAAAGAGCATGTAGTGTGGTTTTGGGCTCACTAGTTTATACGTTCTGTAGTTTAACTATGGATTAGCATGTGTCTGTATTTGTGTCTCCCACTCAGAATCACTATTCAACATCTAAACAACCCTGCTCGGGGGTTTCCTGGAGCTGTCAAATAAATCCTCACCATGAAAATAATCCTGTTTAATAAATAACAACTCTCACAACACAACACCAGGAGACATCAGCAGGTAAACTGCCAACATGTATCAAGAGCATCTCTCCTGGAGAAATGACTCATCCCTGTGTAATCTTTCAAAATGATTTATACAAGAAAATCCCTCTTTCATTGGAACAGTGCTGCTGCGGTGTAACCACCAAATTTTGAATGAGACCCATCTTAGTCAGTTTTCTAATTCTGGAAGGATATGTGTCACATAGGTCGCTCACAATCTCCACCCTCTGTCGTTAGTTAATCAGCTCCTGTTCCACTCCCACTTTCCAGTTCTCCTTAAAAGTCCACCTATCCTACATCACCCAGACGAGCCCACTGGAATTTCTGCAAACAGCTGTGGCTTGAATGTGAAATGTTTTGCATTATTATTGATTGGATACAGGAATTGGCAAATGAATCCTGTGCCAAGTATGTAGTCCACTGGATATCATTTTCCAAATGGAACACTGGCAACAACCTTACCTGTATGCAGCTGCATTTTTTTGTTTGAGGCTGATGGATAGAATTCCCCCACTCTCTTTGTCCAAGTCAATAAAAAAACAAAAATGTAATGACGTTTATACTGTATCGGTTACATTTAACTGTAGCTAAGCTAAATTAGTCATAGCTGTTGAAAAGTGAAATGTTGTGTGTTACACACTAGCTAGGTTGCAGAAGTCATATTCATATGTGTTTGGAAAATAAGAAAGAAAAAAAAACACAAGAAATTCACCTGACAAAAAAAATCCAGTTGCTTCAATTCTACCTTTGTAGATTGCTATGACCTGGATGAAAAGAAAAGCACAATTTATACCTAGCACGTTTTTTCTGACACTTCAATCAAGCTGCAAGGCTAAAAATAATATAGATATAATATATTTTTAATCATCCCCTTTGACATCTGTGTAAGATAATGCGGATTCTAGTTGTATGTGCACGCTCTATTTTTGCTTCCCAGGACTCCGAGCCAAGCTCAGTGGGACCATTACTGCCGTCAAAAAGGCAAAGGGCCACTTCACAGGGCATTATTAGTCATTCTGGTTTGAGGTTTCCAAATGGGCTGCTGCTCTTGCTGTTGCCGTTGCTGTGACTGACCAGCTCAGCCCTGCCATGTTAACAACTACTAGATGGGGTTGGAGTCTGCTGATTTATGAAGACTTAGAGGCCAACTTCTGGACAGCCTGTGACCACAGTTAATGACCCATCTACGATTAAATGGAAAGGACAGAGAGTGCTGTCTTATTGTGGTGGCTTTTGCGATGTTTGCTTCTTTCAGGATGAGTGGGTGTTTGGCTTCATCATCCAGATTTCACCACAGGGTCTTTTTTCTTCAGTCTCACTGTCTTTGTTCAAACATGTTGGCCAAGCCGACGTGAGATGATGGGACACATACTGGGTTTGTCAAATTCATGAAGTTTATTCAATAAATTTAGTGTAGTCCACTTGTTAGTGTAAAGTGCATTCCTTGTTCTTCTATCATTCGTAATACTCTAATGAGCATACTCTGGAGCAGAGGCAGAGAATATTTCCAATTCTATATTTTTCATCACTTTTCTCCTTTTTTCAGTTATCGGTGGTGTTCTTTCTGTGTTGACACTTGTATGATGTCATGCACAAGTTTTTTTTAGGACAGTTCTTGGCAGGAATGATTGAGTTGCAAGCTGTTCAACCTTATTTGGATTTGTATGTTTCAAGGTAGTTATTAAATCAACAAACCTTGATTCAGTTTGATTGCCTTTTCCTGTATTTCATCTAATTCATAAGGTAATGTAATATGTCTGTGGATACTGTTTGCTATGTATGAGTGCTCTAACATTTTCCATCGTCCTTGTCCAATGTTTCTAAACGGTTGTGTAACCTTTCATCATTTCTTGTCACTTTTCCTGTTCTCCCAGATGCGGTACAATCTGCTTCTGTGCAGCTGCAGCTACAAGATGTGCTGATGAGAACAGGGCTGAAGGATAGAAGCCATCTCCTACTGGGGCCATTTTCTTGCAGCGGCTCACTGGAGGCAAGGTGGTGTCGGCACAGTGGTAGCCCTGGACCTGAAACCGGTCCCCCCAAACTGCTGCTGGATTTGAAAGGAGGCTTGCTGCAGGTCTAAATACCCTTTATATGTCATAGTTGCAGAACATTTCTCTCAGGAATATTCAGGGCTGAATACTTTTTTCAATTGTTAGATGCAATTGAAATTCCTTTTTACTTTGTTCTTTTTGGTTTCACTTCAATAGTGTATATATATATATATATGCTGATTATTCTGTTTATTCTGCTTTTCCTCTTGGATTCAGCATTAACAGGTTAAGTTGTAGTACAGTGTGTGTGTGTGACTTCAGGTCTCATCTGCCATTTAAGTCGTGGAAAATGATTTGGCTATTTCTAGGCCGGGTTATATTTTATATGTGGCTTTTTGCTCAAAGTAACATAATGCCCCAGCTGAGAAATCCCCTTTCCAATGTGACGAACTGTTTGCATTATTACTAATGTATTGTTCCACATCACTACTTCTGAGTGACCCCGCTCTTTATCTTTTTCAGTGGTTGCTCGTAGTACGTATGTTTCCTTTTGAAAATATTGGTGTTTGTGGTGTTTTAATCAAGTGCTGCACAAAAACCACTGGAATTCCTTCCGATTTCTTCATCTGATTTTCTCTCTCGCCAAATGCCTGAAAGAAACTCCCTGAATTTTCCTGTTTTCAGAGTTTAGTCATAAATCTGTATGCACACATTAGTTGGTAGTGGGCACACAGCGCTGTGTGAAAATCTTTTGCCTCAAAGATTCCTGGTCCTTTGTCCAAACCCCAGCAGGACCACATTGGTGGTGTGTGGGAATGGGGACATCGTGTAAGGAACATGCTAGGTTGTGTCATTGCTGATGCACTGTAAAATGGTGACTCATGTGAATGCCTCATCATGTTTTGGAGGAAAAATAATGACCAACATCTGCATTTACGGTGCCCTCCTGAATTATTGGCACCCCTGGATAAATGTGTCCTTCAGCTTCTAAATTGTAGTGTCAAATATTTATAATTGACTAGGGTCAATTATGCTCTGGAGCAGGTTTTCCAAATGCACTGTGCTGCCTGATCTTTCAATGAATTACTCTTATAGCTTTATTAGTTTGGTAAATCCCTCCATTTTCTCCACCCACCTAAAATCTAGCCACTCTACTTTTGCTCAACAGGTTTTCTGGGGACAAGAGCATCTTACCTGTCTGAAGCTGGTGGCGGAGCATCTACAAGCATATCACGCCACTCAGAAAGAGGACTTGCTGGAAAACTGCCCGAAAGCCAAGACCTTCCAGACCCAGCCACCACCCTCCCCAGGTTCCTCCTGTTCTCGCTCAGAACACAGCTCTGATGATCTGCGAACAGGGCACTTTCAGTACATCCAGGACTCAGGTGAATATTAATAGTACTTGTATCTTGACTGGCAAAATTTGGGTGACACATTGGTTATCTGATGGCAGTGTCCACCAGAGATTTTTTTTGTATGAAAAGGAGTTTGAGCAGACTTATCTGCCTTGTTCTACTTAAAGTAACATGCTATTTATTCACTTTCTTGGTGCTTTGTGTGTGCTGCTCTCAACATGCACACATAGGAACATACAAAGATACAAAGAGCATGAGACTACTCCTTGGCCGTGGACTAGTCATCCACTTTGTCAAACGTGGTTAATCTTTGTTTTTTGGTCTGTTTTACATCTTTGACGAACATATATTGCTAGCACAAGGAACCAGGGAACAATCTGTTTGCAACATGTTGTCAACTGGCAGAGGAAAGCAGTCCCTTAAATACAGAGAAGTGCAAGTACACCCCCAAGGGCTGACAAAGGGACGGGAAGAACTCAGGGAGAACTGAAAGATAGAGAGAGAAAGAAAACCAAAAGGGTCTCTGCTAATGCGACTGAAAGTAGAACCATGAAAGTGTCTGTTTTTGCTTTTGTTTCGTCGTCTGTTTGCAGGAGAGTAATATGCTGGCCTCTTAACATGAAAGAAGCATTTGCCCACAGACAGATTTTGCTACCCCCTGAAATGTGTTCTCAACAAAGAATATCAGTTTTGTACCCCCTAAGGACAAAATAATTATTCCCCACAAATAAAAATTTTTCCAAAGCACTTGGATCCGAAACAGCAGCCACAGTTTTAGTCAAACAGCACTCAGATGTTTCGATCCATGTCATCCAGATTTTCAGGTGCTTGGCATGGTGCAGTCAATGGCTGTTTACAGAAAAAAGGTTTACTCAAGCCCTCTGTTTATATTTTCTTTCTTCGGCGCATGAACATTCTGAAGGCATGGAAGCATTTGTTTTGTTTTGGGTTCCATAGAAACACCTATAAATGCATCAGCACGACATTTTACGATCTGGTCAAATCCCAGGTCCGATTTTTATTCTGAATGTGGAAATGAGATCCGAGAAGCCCTGACTAAAAACAAAAGGAAGTACTTCTCAGAGAAATAGAGACGAGGAAGAAAGAAGGCAGAGGATTTGCCCTCTTCCTGAAAAAAAAAAGCATGTTATACCTGAAATTCATCTTTTATGAGGAATCCATGCTAGGTGTAAATTGAATTTATAACAGATATTTTTTCCAAATTGATAAACTTGACAAAAACCGCAGCTGTACCATATCAAATCGCAATCCCACTGAACGGAATCACCCTTAAAAATGGACCCATGTATCGAGATACTCATAAAATCATTTTGTATTTGTCTTTGAGATCCAACTTCTGTGTGTTGTTGAAAACGCTTGTTCATGATATATATCACTGCTTACAAATTTGGTGTACAATTGTTTCGACTTTGATGAAGATCTGATTACATTTTATGACCAATTATTACCAATTACTTTTTGACAGCTTCCCAAAGATGGCCAGGACCACATGAGGTTGTGTTCTACAGTGAAACAGAAGATAGCCCAGGACTGATGCTGTGGAGGTATCCTGAGCCTCGTGTCCTTACCTTCATCAGGATAACTCCAGTTCCTTTCAACACCACAGAAGACCCAGAAATCAGTACGGCTGACCTTGGGGACGCCTTACAGGTAAAAATGGGAACATTCATTTGTGACATTGCCGACTGGGAACAGCAGAAATTCCCAACATAGTACAAAAGTGTTGGTTTATGTCAATGTGAGTGTGCTGACCCAACTGTATAACCTGTCTGTTCCTGACAGAATTGGTCTCATCGGAGCATCTGTAGTTGGGAATGCCAAGATGACATATCATAGAATGACGTACACCTCAGTCTTGCAACACTGCTCAAACACAGACATACTGTACGCTCGTACACAGACGTAGATCACATTATCAACGATGTCACATCTGGAGGATGCAAAGAGTGACGGTGCATTATGCATCTATGCAGGATATATTCGCTGTCTTGGAGTCGTGCTGCTAAGTCGAAGGTGGTAGGCGCCTACAGAGCAGAGATAATCCTCAGTTCCTTCACTCCTCCTTGCTCAACATCGGTCACAGTGAAGTACGAATAAATTCTCCAAGCTGGGCTGCGTGCCAATATGATTCTCATGATCTGAGTCCAGAGAGACCCACACCTTACATGTTATTGAATGACATGGAGCCATACTGCCCCTCCAAACATGTAATGTACGGTGAGACAGCTGTGAAAGTCATCTTACATGCCCTGGTGTGAAAAGCCAGGTGTCTTCAAACCCAGATGAGGTTATGTTTTGGCAGGCTGTTGCAGCTACTGAGTCTACTGAGGTTCAGTGAGGGATGAGACATGCTATTTATTTCTTCTGTCACTAGTTTTATCCATTTCAGTACCATTCCAGCATAGTTATTTGAATGGCATGTTCCTCTTTGTTGAATCACTCTCCTTATTGTCTCCTTTGTGTCTGATGTACAAACATACTGCTATTTCTGACAACAATTTTACACCATCTCACAGTTTTGTCGAGACTAAACTACAAATGTTATTCTATGAATGTACCAGCATAAGTTCTTCCCCAAGATTTCACAAGTTGCCCAGTCTCGGCCATCAGTTTTGCTATGATTCAAAATTTAATGTGGCGACAATCAACAAAAGTGTTGACATGGGCGAGAAAGAAATTTCTGTCTCATCCGCCCACCACAAAGCACCACGGGAAAGAATTGAAGTACATTCGAAACACGTGTATTTTACACACATTTATTTTACTTTTTTGCCATGGTCCCATCCTAGTTGGATTCAGAAGCACTGCACAGTATCTTGCGGCCCAGAGATTCTGTGCAAGCTGGGCCCACAGCTGTAAAATCTGGAATGAGCAAAGCTCATAGACTTGAGCTGATTGGCCTCATATAGTGTTACAGTTGAAGGAGGCAGAGAGCGATTAGGCTAGAGAGTGAATGCTTGATTGAAATAGATGGCAAAGATGATTGGGGTAACTTCAGAATCAAGACTAAGCCAAAAGGAGGAGATAAATTATCATCTGAAGGATAATGCTAATATTTGGGTTACCTGATTTAGTAACCTGAAGGTGTCAAAATTCAGAAACACTTCTCACTCTGATGCCGTGCAGTTGTAAACCACAATGAACAACAATCACAATCATTAGCGTTTTAGTTTTAATACTTAAGACTTAACCCAATACCAAAATTTTGTGTTATCTATAAATAAAGTTGAGTTGAGTTATTGCACACTTGTGATGTTTAGGTCCTGTAAATTCAAAAATGAAATAAATTATCATTTTTGCATTGTTCTTTTATGAACCAAAGAAGAGCTTTTATTAGTTCAATGAGATGGGTTGAAAGTAACGAAATTGATCTTTGCTGTGGGAATCGGGTGGTTTAGAGCCCCTTTCTTTTCCTCTGTGGATGCAGTTTCAGTATTTTCTATGCATGAGTGTCTTTCAACATTTTGGCTGAAACAGTGACCATTCAATAATATGTGCTTTTGGAAACCATTGAACTACAATGACTTTGGATATACAGGTACAATATGTTTGAGCTCCAACCACAACAATGATCTGCTGAAAAATTCAGAAGTACTCATACTTTTTCAATATTAATCGCCAAAGCCACATATCAGTTGAATTTTCCAGTAATTTGTCCCACATAAGAAAGTTCCAATCACTAGTCGGTACCGATCAAACAAGTCAATGACGTGCTACAAGGCTCCAGAAGAAATGTCTGTCCTTTGTCCATATGTTATGCTGCAAATGTGACTGATGAGGTTGGGCCTGTCTGTTTTTCCTGGAAAATAGCTTTGCTTCAAAGTTTTCCTTGGCATAGATAAAGTATCTACCTAACTTATGTTGACACTTGTTTCATCAGCGTTCAGTTTATGACCAGCCTTGTTGATTTCTGAATTGTTATTTGTACGCAATGTTTGGGCTGATGATCCTGGCATGTGCGTGACATTCCTGATTTATGTAAATCAAATACTTTCTTTTTTAGATGTGTACAGATCTAATTGTACTCGCTATGATCGTCATAATCATTAACAGGCAGTTAACACAGACTTGGCCATGACAAGTTAAAACATTTTGCAATGTTCCGCATAATCTTGAGTTAGTGGACTTTTATTTGGGCAAAAATAAATTCTAATTTGTGTGTAACTTAATTTTGGGTAAATGTGTCTGTACACTTACACCTAGTATGTCAAGACCTTTAACTCCTGTCCATCATCTGTCTTGACTGACTGAGTTAGAGAAACATTTTACTGCATATCTCAGATTTTGCATCAAAATATAAAAAACAGTCATGAATAATAAACTTTCATCCCTTAATGAAGGCAATTAGTCCATCGACTGCCAATACCACAAATAGCACATTGATGACATCATTAACATGCATGAGACGACTCGTGTGAAAATGAGTTGGACGGCAAAAATGCAGAATGCAACCTGTGGTTGATGAACATGTGTTTTCCACATCTTCTAATCCCTCTGTCATCTGGCATGTTTCTGGCCTAAAATAAGTCTGTTAAACAAATGATGAGTGTTTCATTCAAGTGTTGAAAGGAGCAGGTTCTCAGCCCCCCTCTATTACTGAAATCACCTTTGGGTAATGTGAAATGGCGATATAATTTATCTCTACGGAATCCATGCTGGACACGACGGAGCCCACTGTGTAATAAGCCATGAGAAAGTCATAGATGGATATTTGTCAATGCTGGATGGCAGGAAAGTTACCGAAAACTCAAAGGCTATACACTGCAGGTATATTGGACAATAAACATTATTCAAGAGGCCACGAAGCAATAGCCGTGACGCATGTTACCCTCATTTGAAAAATGCATGACCTTTTGAAAAATATGATTGGGAAGTAATGATAATTTATTGGCTCCACTGCTTATGGTGTTACACAGCCAAACTAGCTTAAAACTTGTGTCCAAATACTCACATCAGTCTGTCAGTTGTGTGCGAGCACAGGGCTCAGGTTCAAGAGGGTTATTTGAACTGGACCCCTCAGTCATCAGCCAGAAGTCATTGTGATCCCAGATGTAATAGATTCAAGCCTCTGGCCAACAAGCAGCTAGCTTTACTTTATGCAGAAGTGCACATGTTTTAATTATTTCACTTCCTCCCAAGACCAGAAAAAAAAATACAAAAGAGTCAAAGGACGGAAATGCAGCCATAAAAAACACAAATGATTCGGTTTCTTTTCCAAAAAGAATTTCACTCACTTTGCATCTAGACACTACAGAGTGAGGGGGGGAAACTAAGGCAGTCATTATTTCTCAGGCCTCTAGAATTACCACGGAGCCACACAGAGATGGAGGCTGATAGATTTTGAGAAATGTAAAGTGAGAGGCGTAGGAAAAGAAAAAGAAATAGGGAGCAAAGAGAGCTGTCTTGTAATTCCTCTCCTTCTCCTACCTGTCATGTAAGGTTTTTCTGAAAATAGCTCTTAAGGAGTGATTGCAAGTGGACAAAATGCGATCCATATTTTCATTCTTCTTTCATTCTCTTCCTGTAACTGCCACACATCCTATCTGCTGCTCATGTGCTCCCTGTCTATACTTTGCCAAATAGATAAAGGCAGTGGTTGAGTGGCTGTAGTTCTGTCCCCAGAGCATATCGTATTTATAAAATCAAGTTACCCTGCATTTAAATAGTTGCGGTTTCTCACTAGTTCCAGTGTTGTCCAGTGGGAATTCCAAATTACTACTTTTCCTCAATCACTGCTTACAAAATGTTCACGCAAAGATGAGGGGAAGTTGAAGGATGAAGGGAGTTGGTATGACAAACGGGAATGTGAATGTAAACCAACAAAGGGCTCGGTGAATAACTTTGTGACTTGACTTGGTTCTGGGGCTGGAATGGATTAACAAAAATCCTACGCCCAAATGGTGTTGCTGCTATTTCCACAATGAAGGGGACACTGTGCTTTGCTGTGAGCCGTTCAGAACTGTGAGTTGGATGGAGCAGTCAGACTCCAATTAATAAAAAAAAACTAAGGAAAGTCGCTGAGCTCAACCAGATCAGGGTGTCCCCCGCCTGCTGCCCGATGACTGCTAGGATAGGCTCCAACATGCCCGCGACCCCCGTGGGGTCAAGCGGTACAGAAAATGGATGGATGGAAGTCACTGAGCTGTTTAGCTTAAGTGTGACGTTGAACCAATAAGCACGTAAATGGATTTCAGCCAAGATAACTATTGTTTTAACAGGACAGCACTCAAGTGCACTTGTATTAGTCACACTTAATGCACTATAAAAGGAAAATACGGTTCATGTGTTTAATTGAATTTTGAGTTTTTACACCTCATCCACCAAAAACGTCAGAGTCCCACTTAACAACTTTGGCATTCCATCTTATCCCTGATTTGCCACAGTGATTAATGTTAACATAAATGAGCCCACATGAGACACCATAGCGGGAGTCATTTTCATAAAACAAAAACATTGCATCTCCTGATTAAACATTTGCTCAAACTGATGTCAATTTAATTTTTCTGCTGGCTGACAAGACGTACAGAGCTGTGGATTTATTTTCTACATCTATAGACAACAGTCACAGAACTACCTCATCAGTGTTGATCTTTTTAATAAAAGTCATGGAAAACAGGGCAGGGTACGTTAGCAGTCAGAGCCTCAGAGCAAGCTCAGGGAGTCTTCAGTTGCACAGGCATACTTGAACTTTGATTCAGAGATCACACCTGGGTTCATTGTGGAAATTGAAATCATTTCTTCATGCTGTGTGTTTGCTTTAGGTCGCCTGTCTTTAATTATCCTTCAGAGGGACTGTAATGTGTCAATCAGTCCAAGACAAGTAACTCCATGCAAAATAATAGTTTGAGGTTTGGCAGAAACTGAAGTACTTGACAGTGATGGAAGTCAGATCAACCAGCCCGCTCTAGATATTTATAAATAGTTTTGAATATTTACTGTACTTGCCCTCAACATGTACATTTCCTTGGCATTTAAACAGCTTTCAAAATGGAACGTTAACTCAAGAAAAAGGGTTACCTGGCACCTCTCACATCATCAAGTCCTTAAAGTTTTCCAGCAGAGTGTGTGATGTATCTATAGTTACCTTGTGTTCATCAGATAAGATATACACATACAATCACAGTGAAACTAACACGACTGACTGTATTTACTTCTACTTCAAAAGAACACCTGTATATACAAATACAGTATACAACCATATTGTCTTTCATAGTCTCATTTATTGTCGTTTCTTGAAAGCAGCCAGGTGATGTAAACAAAGCTGCATTTTCCACCTCAAGTCCATGATGGTTAAAAAAAAAAAAAAATCCCACATTTTTTTTTAAATATTGAAAGAGATTTTTTTTCCATTTAACTTAAATCGAGTTTGTGCATCACGCACTGCCAGAATATGAGGTGGACTATATATGAATAAATAGAGAAACTTTACATACATACGTACATACATATAAAAAAGAAGCTTTACCGGCTGACTAAATAGAAGCATTTTTTGCTTTTGTTGTTTTATTAATTTAAGGTTTTGCAATTTTCAACTTGTACTCTACTACATTTCAATGTAAATCTGAATTTGGTTAATTGTGCAGCTCTAAAATCAGCCCAGGCAAAAAGTGCAGCAGTATCCCATGTTAAAAGGAGTATGATAGAAATACAACACTCTATCCTATTAGTACATCAACTTTGTCGTATCAGCTATTGCGTGTTTGCAATAAAACAAGTGGGGAAAAAAATATGTCCTGCGAATTCTCTCTAGAGACTGTAAGTTTCCGCACCAGTGGCGAGTGTTAAGGTTGCGGGTGCACAAGTCTGTCGGCTGCAATTATGAAAAGTTGATTCCAGGAAGCCCTACGTGGCAATTCATACACAATGTTAAACTATGGTTACCTCATCTGACCAAGGTTGAGACCCCCGCATACAAATTTCAGGGGGTTCCCACTATACATGTGCACACTGGCCCTCTTGACAGTTCCAAATTGTCCTGGGAGCACCATAGCTTTAGTAAACAATTTGATTTAGACAGACCAATGCACTCCACGCACAGCTTCATGCCTTGGTGTCTGGCATTTATCAGGTGGGCTGCTGAGAGCTCCCTGCCACTACTGATTCATCAGTAGCAGGGTTCTGCAGGTGGTCAGTGAAACCGGAGAACTTGGTTTTGTTCACACAGGAGCACCCACCCACCACATGCATGCTAATGTTGGCTCACTGTAACTGAAATGAATAAAGCCCTGCCAGCTATCAAATTGTGAAAATGCTCACATAACTTGATTGTTATTCAGTATGAAAGAGAGCCCTAGGACGTAAATGTAAATGGTGCCTTTTAGCCTGCAGTTAAATTATGCTGTGGTCATGCAATTTTTGTTATGGATGTGACTTGTCATCTCATGCTTTGTTGGTGTTCTGTGGTGAAACTATTTTGTTGACTTGATGAAAAATGAACTTGTTTTTTAGATAAATGAAAAGCATAGCAATGTGCCAATTACCATAAGAGAATGGCTATGTATCAAACTCTTTTTTTTGCTCAGTTGACAACAAAAGTACCTTAAATTGTACAGAGATACACTGAGAAGTATTGTTTGTGCAATAATAAATCATTGCAGCGATGCTATTTTTTTGTCAGTCATGATTGTATTAGTGGGCTTGTTGGGTTTTGATCCACAAGTTGAAATAATGTAGTGTTCTGAACAGGAGTGGTCAAACAGAAAAATAAGGACTGGGACATTAGGGACCAACTACTACAAAAACCATGAGAATGTCGGGAGCACACATTACTGTAAGTGCGTTTGAGAAAGCAGCTAAATTTGTCTCTACAACAAGCAGTACAGTTCAGTTGGGTTCACCGCTGTTTAGTATGGTATGTGTTGGTGTAGAAGTAGTCCACTTTTGTTGGTCATTGTGAAATGTGCCAATTTTCTGTAGGCCAATCGATGGACAGAATATGGTCATGGAATTAATAAACCTCATAAATAAATATTATGTAATTTTGTCACTTTTTTCCCAGGTACCATGCAGCCTAGAGTACTGGGATGAGCTCCAGCAGGCCTTTGTTCCATATCGGGACTTCAGCCTGTCGGAGAGCCGCCCCTGCCAGCTGCAGCTTCCCAGCCTCAGCTTCACGGATCAACAGAAGGAACTGGTGGCCTCAGACGTGTGGAGGATCGTCCTCAATAATAACAGCGAGGGAGGAGATGAGCAGAGGTAAAGGAGTGTTCATCTTATTGTTGTACATACTGTATGTCCATCTCATTAATTAGAAGCTAAGCAAGACCACTTCACACCGCCTTGTTTCTACTAAGCATCATGGTCTGCTTTAGGGCCCAAAAAAAGGGAAGAAACCATTTTTTCCTCATCCAAACTGTACAGTGGCGAACTGACCTGAACAGTGGAGCTTGGTGGAAATTTATGTTCCCACTGCACTGTAACACTGCAGCATTCCCAGACATTTTCTCAATTCTGACTCTCACTTTCCGGAAGCTTGGAGAGGCCCCTTTGTTCCAGCGTGGATGTGCCCCAACACATAATAAGATACATTCAAAAAAAGGTGGTGGCTTTCATCCCAAACACATTTGTGATGAATTAGAATCGAAGTTGTGAGCCAGGCCCTCTCATCCAACATAGGTGACCTCTGACCTCACAAAAGCGCAGCTCAATGAACGGACAAAAATTCCCACAGATATATTCCTGTTTTACAAACTCTTCCCAGAAAGGTGCAAGGTGTTGTTTGTCTAATTTTAAGTAGCTGTTGGAGTCGTGACACGGCGTCCCCGCTTTTAATATGAATCTATTCGTTCTGGCTAGCCTCTCTGTACACCATTTTTTGTTAAGATATTTGAGCTATTTTTACTATACTGTTTACATTTACATCCACAACGGGTGCAAAGGAAACTAATGAGAGTGCGACTAAGCGCAAGAGTGAGCAATGTCCCTTATCCCACATATGGTGAGCAGGAGCTGGGAGTGGGTTTGGAAGGCGTTCAGATCGGCCTAATGAGATTTCCCAGCACACCAAGTGCCTGTCAGGCCTCATCCGGATTCCTTCCTGCTTACCTTGAGTGTATCTAATCGAGGGAAAGCTCACGGGAAGCATGAGGAGTAAAAGCCCCCTTTGGTTTGGCTCACAAGTTGCCAGAAGGGTTGGGTCAACTTGTAACACCTCAAAAAGAATGTGTTTGGTCTTCCAGTCTTACTACCACTGCTTCTCTTCTTCAACATGTCAGCAAACACCTTCTGACTTCTTATGGGCTTCATGCATTTTCCTTTCAGTTTCTTCCCATCTTAATTCACTTATTTCGTTTCTCCTGTTTCCTCCTGAGATTTAGGGAACTTTAAGTGGAATAGAATTTGCCAAGCCCACATTCTGTGTGGCTTAGTGGGCTAGATGAGTAGAAAGGGAAGGACCACAAAAACATGTAAGAGAAGAAACCGGGAAAATAGGACTTGCCAGAAAGAGTGTAAAACTAAATATACATCTGACATTCATTATAATCATACTCCAAACACTAGATGTCCTTTGTTTAAATCATTTGTCTTTTTCGATCACAAACGATTCTACTCTCCTAACTCACTCCTTTCATTTGTTCTTAGGTTTCCAGAAAAGAAACACCAAGAAAAAAACGTCAACATACAAATTACATTAGAAATCATCAACATAAGATGCTTAACTCTTTTGAAGTGTGCCATGCTATGACCATTTTTTTTACCATATTACTGTACAGCAATGATTTGGAAAAAGAGGAAAAAAAAGTTTGCCTATTTTTTACTTGCGTTTCGTCGTCATTATTTATTTGTTCATATTAACTTATCATCATGATTATTTCATATTTTATTTATGTTTTGTTCATTTAAGGTTTTCATTTTTTAGCTATATTGGTTTTATCATTTTAGTTTGAGTATTTTGATTGTCCACAGAGGTAGGCCTTTGAACCAGGAGCTGCAGTGGGCCCTGGCCCTTGTTCTGTCTCGTGGGATCTCTAATCGCTCTTTGCAATTTCTTGCTGCACTGGGAGCGCCTTTCTACTGGCCTGTTGGTGCAGCTAATAGTCCAGTCCTGGTGCAGACTGCTGCTTTAAATTCATTCATTATTTCAATGGGGTCAGGTGGTATAAATTTCAAACTTAGGAACAGTTTTGCTGATGCACATCAACCAAAAGGTGACATTGTGGTGTCCGAATTTAGATACTTTTTCTACTGCTGATTATAAAACAAGAACAAAAAAGAAGAATCAAACTTTATGCCTGGTGAAAGGAGAAAGGCTATTTTCTGTGAGTCTTGAAAAGGCTCTAAAATGGCTGCCAGTGAATGAGTTTTAAGGTTGTGTTTTCTCACCTGCATGCTCTGTAACTTGCCTCAGGTCTAGTGAGTGTGTCTCTCTCAGATTATTTTGAACAAGTACTATGTGTGTTTCTGTCTGTGTCCTTGGGGACAAGCAGTGCATATGAATTTTTGTCTGCTTCTCATCGCCTTCAGTTCAGATAGTGAGTCTGGATCCCAACTACCATGTGATCAGCTGGTATCTCCCATGGCCCTGGCAGCATGCACCCGTGTGGACTCCTGCTTTGCACCTTGGTTTGTCCCCTCCCTGGGTGTGTCCCTCCAGCTAGCACAGATGCAAGTCCACCTCTGCCACCATCTAGAACAACTGGGAACAGGTTAGGATACAGAAAACAGATCCATACTAAAATCAGTCAAGATGCAAAGTTTGAATCAAATTACATACATTTTGAATTTTCCCTCTTTTCACAGTTCCATCTCAAAAACTTCGACCCTTCCTGCCAGACAGGAAGATACCTCAGAAACAAGAGTTCATGGTCATTGGTACTTGTGAGCCACAGATCTTCTTGCGTCAGTGGACCAGCGGACCCAGGCGTTGTCAGGAGTTCAACTTTTCCACGCAGCTAGACTGCAAGCTGCTAGAGTATAGGAATTTAACACACCTGCACGTTCTGCAGCCCTGTCTGATACAGGTAGTTTACACTATAACTATTCAATATGATGCGGACCAATACTTTAACATAAAATTTCCTTGCAACGTGCAGTGGTATAGAAATCCAAAACAAGATTAAATTGACAAATTGATGTAGTTGTAACCAATTGTATCGTAAAACATTGATTGTAGTCTGTTGCTCAAGAGATCTGATTTACATTTCCGTTTCAGGGCCAGGCTACGGCCTCATGTTTACCCCAAACCAGTGTGTGGGATGCAAACATCTTTATGGAACCTATGTTTGCCACAGTCAGTCAGTATGCCATCCACACATTGGACACCGCCCTGAAAAGCTGGCAACAGGTAAAACTGACAACACTGTGTATATTCAACCACAAATGCATGGTTCATGTTTTTTGAGCACTGCCAAAAATCTGCTCTCTGAGAGGCCAGCACCACATGGTGCACTCAAATCGAATGACCTAGATGCACGGCAATGTGGAGTTGAGAGGGGTTTTGTCATCATTGATATGGAATGATTCCTTCTTGTGACTGGTTCCAGGTCACAAGTCCAAGCTTTGATCATTCAGAAGCTCCAAAATTGCAGTGCTCAATAGGTTATGCATTGGAATAAGTTTTGTTTCTGACATTTCAAAGATGGAAATATTTTAACCCGTCATAGTACTTGCAAGTTTGTTCCTGGCTCACAGATGGGGTATAATGATCCAAAATCAGTCTTTGCAATTTGTATCTGTCTCTGGTGTGATAAATCACATTGCACATGCTAAATGTGCAGTATGTGCATTCACTCCTCCCACAATGGAACATGTAAAATGATCTGTGCAGCAATATTGCCCATTTGGCAGAAGCAACCCTGGCACACCTGGTTAGTAGATCAGCTTCCACATCTCTTTGCGTGAGCAATCAATTATGCGGCCGATTTTGCAACTGCAATTCTGTGTTTACAGAATTAGGAAAGAGTGTTAGTACTCACAAAAATTGCGCCAACGGATGGTTTGCATCTGGAGAAAATGTGGACTGTCAGTTTTGAAAAAAAGAAAAAAAATTAGATGATGCCTCTTAAGTATTTTTGTTTGTTTGTTTGTTTGTTTGTTTGTTTGTTTGTTTGTTTGTTTGTTTGTTTGTTTGTGGAAAAATTGTGGCAATTTAGTGCTTTTTGCTCTGTCTCAACCCCAATGTCAGTAGTGGATACAAAGATTTTAGGAGATGGACACTGCAATTTGTGCAGACAAAGAATTGATTGTACTTTGTTGCACTTACATAACTTGACGTTCACATACTTGACTTAATTGAGACAAATAAAACAACTTGAGGTTCATCTCCTCATTTTTGTCTGTCAGCGAAGTCCCAAGAAAATACTCCGTATGCTCTGATATAGAATATGCAGAAAAATATTGGCTTAAAAAAATGCAGAATGAAAACCTATAGCAAAATAGAACACTTTACAAGAATAGTTTGGATTTTGTACTTTGCTACATACACACACGTATAATGTGCAGAATGGGGCCGCGTTTTTAGTTCGTTGTAAATCTTGACAAAGACGACTGCAACATATCTGTTGTAGGACTTAAGCACGCTGGTCCTCATCTTCGCTCCTTTCTCAACACTCACCACTGCCTCTGGTAGCCAGCACTGCACAGTGTTTGATGTAATGCCCAAGAAAATAGTGTAATATTTGAGTGATGACACCTGCCAAGACTTCATCTGGCCCAGGTCCTCCACCCACTTCTCTACCACACATACATGCTCACACACTAGGGACGCTCTGGCTTTGCATGGCTCTGCTCAGCTGTGCTGACTCATTATACTGGCCTCTGGAGACGTGAAGTATCCTCATGGTTTTACTTGTGAGAAATAATAGCTGTTTGAGGGTTTTATATAGAAAAACAGCTGTGGTCTTTACCTGTGGAAAATAGAATCTATCAAATACAAGTCAGTCCTAAATCAATCATTCAGCTGAGATTTTATTTTTACTCCATCTTCAAAGTTCTAATTTGGTATTTTGGATGATTGATTATATTTGAGCATTGGTTTCATTATTTTATTGGTGCAGACTAATGCACATTCCCAATTTCTATCCGGTAATTTAGCCGTAAATAATGCTTGTATGAATAAGCACACTGATGGAAACGAGTAGTGCAGCACTGGAATTGTGTTTTAGACATTTTGATGTCTTTACCCAACTTGCCAAGCATGACCACTTGGTCATGTCATATTCCTCAGGGATATTTTGAAATTCACTAGGGGAGTTGTTTAGTTTATGTATTGTTTTGATTGGACTAAACAGCAGCAACCTTGGAACTTCTACGTAACTACTTAGCTACTTTGCTTAACACAAGGGGGAAACACCATAATGAGGTAAATGTGCTATACGTGGCTATGGGCGTTTTGGAGACGAGGGTAGAGAGAGGTCAATCACAAAACAGAGATCTTTTTGAAAATGGTAGAGCACTGGGAAAGGACGGAGCTTTAAATGTGCGTTTAATTTAATTGTGACTGAAGCTTAGACGTACACACATGCTCTCACATACGCACATGGTTCATACATCATAAAAGGTGATCCAAATTGAAAACCTGCTTACTTGGACATTTAAACAGCCTTTGTCCTGCCACAACAGAAGACTGTATCTTCACTTGTTGTAAACATATTGCGATTTCACATGGTTTCTGGTTTCAAGGCTGTCAGGAAGGTCTTTTGTGATGTGGCCTTAAGGGTCATCATTGAACCATATAGAAGAATCCTCAACTACCACACAAGTTAATGCTATTAGTACATGTATCGCCCTACCACAGAACCAGAACGGCTGTAACAGATGTACAGTAATAAACACACATAAAGCTGCTGCTTTCTTACATGCTTGTAATGTACGTATATGTATAGTAAATAGCTGTACACACTGTTGTTGCTATGACAACTGTTTCTGTTCTATCCATCATAACATCAATAATGTTTCTGCTGTCAGAGGTATCCAATACAAATGAATTCTCAATATTAATAATCCTCACCTGGGTATTTCAATCTCCTTGGTGCTTTCTGTTAGCTCTGTCTATCAATCATACATTTGTGTATGATTAAGCCAGTCTCATGACAAGTAAGGATTATGGTTAAATTCAGAGCA
Organism: Syngnathus typhle; assembly: GCF_033458585.1. Lineage (NCBI taxonomy): Eukaryota > Metazoa > Chordata > Actinopteri > Syngnathiformes > Syngnathidae > Syngnathus > Syngnathus typhle. The sequence goes on along the minus strand of NC_083747.1, from coordinate 8,046,519 downwards.
CACTTGTGTGTTTGTGTTGTTTTTGGGAAAGTATGCTGTTAATATATTTATCAGATGCATCTTTTTGAGTTCATATCCTTGAAGTTAGCCTTCTTTATTGTATTTTAGCCTCATTTTTTCCATCGCACCATCTTTACTCCTCTCCAAGCCCCTAAACCTCAGGGAAGTGGCTTTGGGAGCCACACAAAAGCTTGACACTATGTATTTTCACAAAGTCTTCACGGGCCTTTGTATATGCAAGCTCTGTTCTCCTTTGTCTGTTGCATACATGAACACAAAGACTGCACATAGTGTTTCTTCCTCTGCAAATTGAAACAACATGCCAAAAGATAGCTTCCCCGGTAGTCGCAGATGTATGGGTCCGGGTCATCTATAGAAGAATATTGAGATCAGAGGTTCTTCTCGGCCGCTTCAGTGCGGCTCGCACATGTACATTTTTATTAGGATAAACCCCTGGAGATAAATCATTTTGTTTCAGAGGGGGTCCCATCATACATTAAAAACACCAAAATTGAAACCAAAAAGAACTCAGTCGAGAAAAGAAAGGGCAGTAAAATACAGCCAAAAGGTTTGTTCAAATAAAAAAATTACACAAACATGTGTCCTAACTAATTACGTACCACTGTTAGGTAATTCTGATACAGCTAGTACATGAAGAGAGTTAAGTCTCAGACTGTTAAGCCCTGGGGTACGTAAAAGAAATCAGATTTTTCAGTAATGAAGATGAGCGCTGAACAAGGCCAATAGAATAAGGTTTGTTGTAAAACAAATTGCAAACAACAAATTCAAATTTTTTGGTCAGATCATTAACGATAGCATCGGTAAGACCTCCATTATTAGTAGCAGAGAATTTATCGTTTAGTGAACTTTTAGACATGAAGCCAGATTGAATTGGTGATAAGTTATTGACATTAACAATGTACAACTATAAAATAACTTTTCAAACACCTTTGCAATGTAACAGACAATGTATGTAGACCAAGTGTCATTTAGATTAAAACCACTATCTTGTAGTTATGTATCCATTTTTCCATATAGCAGATAGCTCACATCATCGTAGATCGTCGTCACTCATTTATAGCTCGATCTTGAGTGCATGTGTTCTTACAAGAATAAAACCGGATCCTTTTTTTGTGACATCCACCAAATGCAGCATGACAAGAGTGTCACCTTTAAAGGGGAAGTTGAGTCAAAAATGATCTTTGCAGAATTATATTTTATGTGCTCCCACTAGTCTAAACGTGGTATTCTGTTGAATATTTTGTTCGTGCACAGGAAAATGAAATTAAGAAAATGAATTCAGCCATTTTCATTCATCTAAGGGGACTGACATTTTGACATTCTGCCGCCTTCTGCTGTCAACTGAAATTGGCCTCAAAGTACCCCTGGGCTTGCATTGCAAATGTCACATGACCAAAACTAGAAAACAGGTGAGCTGTGACTTTTGCAATGCCAGCGGGGAATACAGAAAGGCCTTCGCAATGGAGTGGAGAGTTTCTGATTTTATGTTCATCTGGTTGGCCACTGTTAATGTGGACGAGTGTAGATCTAACAATTGTTTCCTTATGTCCATTTTACAGGCTTCACTCTCTCGTTTCACATTTTATGTGTTCTTATTTTGAATGGGTATCATTATTTACAATTTGTATTCCAGACATTTTATAGGCATGCATGTATGTGCCACTTGCATGGACTCTGAATACTCGAGTAACAGTATCTGGCTTGATGGGTGAAATTGATACGTTGATTCCTGATGCAGAAGCTGATAGAACTTCTCGTTTCATCTTGCTCTATTTAACAAGGCAGATTTTTCTTTTCAAATGTATTTTCCCTTATACGGTATTTATACACTTAAAATAGGTGATAGGAATCACGGTAGGAAAGTGTTGTAACGTGCCTAACATGTTGTCTTGTGGATTGGCCCAGAAAGATGATACCATCAAAGTACAGGATTAGCAAGATGGCACCAAAAAGTTTGTAAACGTGCAGTGTCAGCTTTGATATGGAGCACATATAGTGTTCCACTGTAAAACTGAAAGTGGATTTGAAACTGGTGCAGCTGTTCCATTTGTATTTCGGTCAAACCCCCCCCTCTTTTTCGCTCTCTCTCTCCATCTCTTTCTCTCTGTCTCACTCTTTCTCTCTCTCGCTCTGTCCTTCTATTTCTTTCTCGTTCTGTGTCCGTTTCCCTCTCAGTTTCTCCATCCCTCACATCCATCATCAAGTCCTGTTTCAGTGGGTTAAACTTTCCCATCCGTTTTCAATAGGCTCAGGACCTTAAACGTGCTTGGCAGTCAGACTGTAAGCTTTTACTGCCAGCCTCTTATAACCACCACCCCTTCTGCCATTTAAAAGTCTGTCATTTTTTTGGAGTCGTGGGGCAGCAGTAAATAAGCTCTCTGAACTACATGCTGGGAGGAGTGCGCACAAGAGATCCCCTTGGGGCTGAAATGCTTTGAATGGAGTTCAAATAAAAGTATAAATTCTACATGGTATTTTTGCCCATAAGCTGTGTATTTGATTCCATCAAATGATTTACAAGGCATCCATCTCTGCATGACACATCTTGCAGTATCACAATAACTCCTCGATTTAAGTTACTTTCTTTTTAATGCTTTTTTTTTAAATATATCAAGATGGTCCTGAGCTCATTAATTAAATATGATCATCATAGCCATCGTCATCATTTGCTGAAACAGCAAATAGGATGAATGAGTTATCGTTGAGTGTACAGCACAATTCATTACAGTTCATTCCAAATAAATCAAAATCACAGTCACTCAGAAAAACACCAATTCACTTTTTTTCCCCTCAAATCATTCAGGCCAAGATGTGACCCGACTTGTTCACAGCTCATACTTACCATAGTGGTTAAGTATAAATTACGATTATTAAGTGGTTGAGTTACTAAAGCAATTGCTTTATGCCACTTAAGGAAATAGGATGTGTAAAAGTCAAGTATTTCTGACGTATAGAAACCAAGATGTACTATATCTGGCTCTCAGGTTCATTCTAGGCAGTATCCCGGTTCACTGGCAGCCTGTGATTTGTTTTACTACCCTGCTCCCACAAGTGAAATCACCACAATCTCCTACTGACTCACAGCTGACCTGGCAAAATCAGATTTATTTATTTTTATGTAAGAACTCATACACTGCTAACTTGATGTTGTAAATGCACTCGCAAGCAGGCCACAATTCATGATCACATGCCTAAGAGCTTTCTCCCTCCTCTCACCCTCCTAAAAATCTATGATTGATGATAGCGCTCACCTCTAACCATTGTATTGCTCATTCACAGAATGGAAATCCAGAGGCTGAGGAACTAGTTTACAGCCACTATGTCATCTGCAATGATACCCATGAGACTCTGCGCTTTGGCCAGGTGGACACAGATGAGAATGTGCTGCTGGCAAGCCTCCACAGCCACCAGTACAGCTGGAGATCTCACAAATCTCCCCAGGTAACATAAACACACAAAAGCGGGGGAAGTACCTGACTACCCAGTGCTCAGATGACGTGCTTCTTTATACAGCTTCTATAGTAGTAAAGACAGCAAACTAGTCATTATTAGTGGTGCTTCCAGACAAGGCCTCTGGATCTGACTAAATTTCCATCAAGTAATTGAGTTTTTATGTTTCGATTTCACTCATGATATGGCTTCATTCCATCACAATGTATTCTTACCAAGTCGAGCGCAGATATTTACATGTTGCACATGTAGTCAATGACAAATATGTTAAATTGTGATCTTCAGAAAGCAAACTAACTTTGCTTTTTGTTTTACGTCAGTCTTAACTGAGGTTAATTCTGGTTTGTGTTTTCGCCATGCGGTATGACATCATACCATTGTGAATTTACACTGCATGTTCACATTCACCCATCCATTCATCCATCCGTTTTCTATACCGCTTGTTCTCATGAGTGTCATGGGTGAGCTGGAGCCTATCCCAGCTGACTTTGGACAAGGGGTGGTGATCATTCTGAATTGCTCTCCACTCAATCAGGCACACACTCACATTCACACCTAAGGACAATTTAGAGTCATCTGTTAACCTACTAAGCATGTTTTGGGAATAGGGAAAACCCACACAAGCCGATGTAGAACATGCAAACGGCACACAGAGAGGCCCGAGTTGAGATTCAAACCTGGTGTCAACTGTGACATGCTAACAGCTACCTCACCCCTCTCCTAACTTCCCATTCCAGTCCAGAAGTAATTATTCTCTGTTGACCGATCATACAAAGTTGGATCCGTTTTTTACATACATAGTTGGAACTCTTTACTGTGTGGGTGTCAATATTGTGGTTTGATGTAGATCTGTTAATTTGCTACTCTATGGCTTTTGACAACATAAACCGAAAAAGGTCAATACTGTTCCAAACAGAGCATAACTGTACTGTGTGGCAGGCAGAGTGTTTCTTTAGTGGATCTGTCTGTGCCCAGACAGTGTTGGTAAAGAAGATTGATGATATTTAACCCTTTGTGGTTTTGAGGTTGAGCGGAGTGTGGGCTTGGCTGTTCAGAGCGTAAACGTGTGGGCTCGTTGAACCCATGTACTCTACGACAAGTGTGAGAAAGTCAAGTTTGAGTAAAGACATTGCTAGAATTACTCACAGTAAGTCAAGTTTTATTAATATTTCATTCTGGTTAAGCTTTGCTCTTGCATCATTTCAAACACCCACTTGGGAACTTGCAATCTGCCATATTGGCACGGCAAACATCACATCTCATGTCTGAAGTGAGTCAAAATAACCTCTGTATCTTCAATATGTCTCTGAAGAAACATTGTCCAATGATAAATAATGCTATTCCAAGATGGTTTTCTCATGTTATTTTATCATGCGGTTGTGATACAGCATATTAAATGTGTTCTCAAGATGAGCATGATTTGTGAAAGTAGATAAATAAGTAGAAGTGCAAGCCTGCCAAAACAATCCGCTAACTTATTAAGCTCGATGATAAATGTGGGCCCATACGTCCGCCTTAGGACACAAAATTATTTTTCAGGGTTACACAAATAATCAAACTGATAAAAGAAAGGGTTGTATTTCCTAAATGACAGCTTAGAGGTCTGTTTTTGCTGCTTTTCCAACAATTAATTGGCTGTGCTATTTTGCTTACATCCCATGCTGCTTCGGAGCGTCTCTAAAACAAGTGGACGTGATGAGCCATTAATCCCCCCAGACATCCTCTGTCATCACCGTGCAGTAACTTGTGTAGTGCAATAGAATGTTGCTCCCTTTTACTGTACTTGAAAATTCATTTGAATAACTCATGACCTTTGCACCACTTATTTGCTTCCAACTGCAGACTCGTTTCCCAGCTTATCTCATGGATCACCACAGAATGCTCAGATCAGTAAACCTGAGTCATGGAGGGGTTATTAACTGCTTTTGAACTTCACATGGATATTACAATTGCAACTGTTTTTCCTGGTACAGTGACTTTGCCAGTTCCCCCTACTCACATTAAAGATACAGTGAGCATACTGCCCATGGCCAAGTTTTTTTTTCCCATGAAGGTATTATACTGTAGATCCTCTTTATCCCCCTTGTTCATAGTAATTTGCACTATGCATAATGATTGGGGCCTTCAACATTTCCTCATGGCTCTGGTATGATGATGTTTGTGTCCCAGCTAAAATGTCCCACAGGGGCACATAAACCAGAACTTGATTTTTCTGCTGTAAAACTATCTGTCCCCTTTTCTTGAATTCTCTTTCTTTCCCTGCGGATCCCCTGAAAACCCACTAAATGGGAAGCGGGTAATTGGTGGGAATTTGGGGCAGAAAGGATTGGATTAATCAAAGAAATTTAAAGAGTTGTAAAATCCACTGGGAAGAATGAAGCAAAAGCAAAGGGGCAGAGAATAATCTACGCTCACTGGTCCAGAGAACCCACAATAATAACACAGAGGAAACTCAATACAGTAGTACCTTGACAAGTGCACGAACTAGTTGAAAGCCATCACACTTTTTTTCTTCTTTTGGGGGTGGTTACATGAAAGCCCCAGACACTCCTGCTAGATGGAGGCAGAGAATACCAAAACTTCCATCAACCATCCAGTGTCTCACTCACAATTTGTGAAATGTCTAAATTGAACTATGAACATTGTCAAAGAGCAGATTAAACTCGTAAGTCAAGGTAGCACTGGACTATGAAATTGCTCCAAAATGGCTCTCCAAAGTCTCCACTTTGCAGTAGCTATTTGTTCTCTTCCTGCTCTCAATTAAAATGCACAAATGAGCTAGTTCCTCGGGAGCTCTTTTACCTGTTGATTAGAAGCACCCCTGGCTAAAGCGAAACTGTGGCAGGGTATGTACTTTCTGGACCTGGATTTGACACCTCTGTTCAAATCTGAACAGCTCCATGCCTAAAATCAGATTCAGGATGCCATCATTCTCTTCCGTTGGTGTTTTTTTTCTATCTTTAAATCTATTCCAACTGGTCTGGTAATTGCTCCATGAGTTTCTGCATTCTGCCACATACAATGGAAACATAATATCTAGCACCACTTGAGACCAAAGCAAGTAGAAATTGAGGCAGTAGCTGTGGAGATGCAGCATTCTTTCACCTGTTCTCACCTAATAATGTGCTTGTAAAGAGTAAGGAGAGAAGGCAATACCTTGAAATACAGTAACTTCTCATGTGCTTGTGTTCAACCAAGAGCGCATAGCGTTAACATCTAGAAATCAAGTGAGTAATGTGTCTGTGTCCGAGCAGTCCAACCAGACAACGCTTCCAATGATGTTGACATACCTCTGAATATCTGTCACTTCTCTCCCAAGAAACGCTCCAGCAGAGTGTTTTCTCAGTGAAATGCGAACCTTGACTCAGGTCACACTCCCTCTCAGTGCTCCTATGGGGTTTTTTTTCTTACACCCTCTTTCTTCTGCCAATCATAACCATAAGTTGCATTAACAAGGATAAATGAAGCAGTCACGTTCTTCAGGTCGGCTGTTACCTGACCCTTACGCACACCTACAATACGTGATTGAATGTGTCCTTACAGTCTGGAAATTGTCAGCACTGGAAGTCCAGTTTTGCTTTTCAAACTCCCCCATGCCTTCACACGCCAGCATTTACTAACCAAGTTAATGTGTATTTATATTGTATAACTATGCTATATATCATAGACTACTAGCCATTCGGTGATTAACAACATCCATTAAAAACACATCACTCCGTCGTGCTGTATATACTTTTATATTTAGAAGCACGTAACATCTATTCCTCCCACACTCCACCCTGTTGTTTTTCAGGACTCTGGCGTGTGGTGTGGATAGTTGAAATATCTGACTACTCAGTACAGGAAGCAGCCTGGCTGATGAAAATCCTTGTGGTTCTTGTGGTTCAGCAGGGAGAGGGGCGTAGAAAGCCCCCAGGATTTAGGACTTTCAAGTGCCTTTAAGGAATTATCAGAATTTAAATAAATAGTGATTTACTTCACCGGCAGGCTTCTAAGGTTTACTCTTTGTAGTGATTTTTATTCCCCAAAAGTGTATTCATTAGAGCATGAGCAATAGTGGTCATTGCTTCAATCCCGAGGGTGATGTTATAAACCGTTGTGGGAAAAGTGAGTGCTTGGAAGTTCTTTGCGCAAAGGTTCTACCCAATGGATTAATGAAGTTGCGTTTAGGTCTAAATCATTTAATTAACTCCATTTAATTAACGGTGATTGTATTTTAGCAAAGTTGTTGATGTGGGGGTAGCATTCATCCCATGCACAAATACACAACACTAATTGGCATGTTTGATTCAGCAGCTTGATCAAGTCCGATCTCCTCGAGTGAAATTACAAATCATCTTCAAATCAGTACCTGAAGAACTCTTAAGACCACAGGCTTAAACTATGTTTCCCATTTGTGCTCATTGAGCGCATATGATTTGTTTCTATGGAAATAAAATTGTATTGACTTACTTGGAATGTTTGTCCATCCATCTTGCAAATCGCTTCTCCTCACGACGGTCGCTGAATTGGTCATCCAACAATATAAAGTAATGATTGGTTGTAGACACTAACATTTTCACAACCCACCCTTTGTTCAACCTTTAAAAAAAAAGAATCAATTCATTACATTCCCTGGTGCCTTACTTCAACTTCTATCGCCAGAACTTCACGAGAAATACAAAGACAATCACTCATTCATCATCACCCCGTTTTTACTGTTTTATCTCAGCATTCTTAAATCCCTCTCATCACGATCAGTCCAATATTTACTTAAGAGTGTTGTTTTTATCTCTCTGATTTTGCCTGAGATCGCATTATGACTCCATGGTGTGTATCAGATGATCCATTGTTCTGTCATGGCTCCTAGTGTGTGTGTATCTATGTTTATGTGTTGAAGTAATTCAACTCCCTCTGTAGTTTGTCCCACAGGAAGTGCTCCTTCTCTGACATGGGGAATTAATTCAATTATCATGTTGATGAGAGTTGAACTTGGAGAATCTTTTCTTTTTTTTTCCTTTGTAATTTTTTTAACATGTCAATCTGTTAGCGTTTTAAAAATGAAAGGATGAAAATATTTGCACTTTCCTGCCAAGTCTCTGGCCTTGAATCTACAACAAAGGGCTGTAACTGTGTTTGGGCAGCAAAATCATTTCTGGTCAAACTCCACATGACAAAAGTCCCCTTAATGACTCTGCCGCATTGTGACTCCAGATTTAAGCAATTGAGATCCATCTTCCAACAAGTTCCTCCAATCAAATGGGGCTATGATGTCAGCCACACAATAAAGTCTCCTACTGTGACTGAAGTCTTTTGTTTTGACTCGACTCATATCTTTTTATTTATCTTTCCATTGCTTTATGAACACTTTCTGTTAGATTGCAATTATTTTTGGGTGTGTAATCCTAAATAAAATTTATTGAGTTTTATTAAATAAATGCATAACAGATTGAGTCATGGTAAAAGTTAAATATTGAAATGTTCCAGGAAATGTTGGTCGGCTGACGCAGACAGACCATACAGATAAATAAGGGAACATATTATTGAAAACTTATTATAAATTGTTGACTCAACGAGGTCTGTGTTGAAGTGTAAAAAAAAATAAACAACAAAATAGAGGTTTAGTCGTCAGACTATTTCTAAAAATGTGTTATTGGATTTCAGAATGCACCTGGCACGATTAGGGAAGAGGGACCCCGATTTGATTTTTGAGAAATAAATTTCCCTTCAAAAAATGAATGTGTCTTAGACCCTGGAGCGGCTTATATGATTTTTTTTTCTTCTTCATGATGCATTTATTTTGGAAATCCCCGTAAAACAATGCAACATCTATGATTTTGTTCGTTTTTTCTTGTGATTTCTATTTTTTTCTTTGTCCCACTTTAATCATTCCAACTTTAATCTGTTCATCTTATCATTATCAATGCAAAAAAGTCCCACCTACCAAAAATTAATTCCTGGTCACTGTATATCATTCTGTCCTTCAGTGTCATTTCACATCATTAAATATCATTCCACAAGTTTTCATTCCACCTTCACATGCAATTTCTCCCAAAATTGCATTCCCTAGTTTACTGTCTTTTCCTCTCCTCCTGCCATTCAACATTGTGTTCCTCTTCCAGAGCACAATCATCCGCATTCTTTCATGTTCTTGGGAACCTGTTTCCAATTTGTTAGGTGGCTAGGCCAGCTAAGTGGTCTCAAAGTCATTTCACCAGGAAACACATGCCACTGTTGCTCCATAATAGCATTTATAGCCCAGAGTATGAACTATATTCATATAATTTTTCCAATTTGAAATGTTTTATGGTGGTAAATTTAGGGCTATGTACAGTATATGAGTTACAAAAAAAAGCTTACTTGAGTTTCTCCATGTCTAACTCGCAGGATTCTTTTAGGCCTCAGAGACTTGGAGAATGTGTTTATTTGTGTAAGATTTCTCCCTCTTTGAACTATACTGCACAGTGGCAGTTCCTGGCATGATGTGTGGCCACACAGGGCCTCAATAACTCCTAGACCAATTCTAAATCCATTATTTCTCTGTAATGAACCTAGTGATGTAGAACAGTACTGTTATTCCATCCTCAACTCACAGTAAAATAAACAAGGTGGTCACTAAAAGAATATTGACCTTATCCATGCTGTAAGCAAAAGTGCCAACTTGACACATATAGGTATGTAAAACAAGCACATGACTAATAACTAATTTAACAATAAGACCTAGTAGTTCCCAATGCAATTTTGTTTCCATTTATAAATATATAAAAAATGTTAATTTGCAAAGGGACCACAATCATAATCTCCAAATGATTTGGAATCTTTTTTTTTTGTCTTGCAAATTGAGGAAACCTCAAACTAACGTGACCTTTCAAACTCAGTGTCCGGATGACAGACAGTGTGCAGCTCAGAATGAGCATGTTTTGTGTGATTACATTCAACCATTTAGTTTCATAATCCCTCAGTAGATCATTGTGACACATGCATTGTGCTGGTTCCAGTCCGGTGCTGGAAGCTAACCAACCACCATCATTTAACCATAATCACAATATCTCCCCATGGATTTGTGTAAAAGAAAAATGGTTTGAAATTGGACTTTCACATTTATTTCTCACTCAATATACAACTTTGGGAATGCTTAATAATCTCTAATATTAAAGATTAGCTTTTGGCAAACGATTCCAGACAGTCGTGCATAAGTTCTGGAGTTCGTTGGACGAGGCAGTAGATCATTCATTAGGTCTTCGGGACTGAAAGGTTCAGCTTGTTTGTTGGAGAGATGTTTGTCTGCTTGCCAAATACGTCGAGGTGCCCTTGAGGAAGGCATCAAACGCACTCAGAGCAGCTCAGGGGCTCAGAAGCGTTTATGCACCCCTTGACTCTGACATCTTTCCATGAAAACATGCATGAGAGTCTCTTGAGAAAATGGAAATTTGGCAAGGGTATGAATAATTTAGGCCTTAATTTTCATTTAGCTGTCAGTTACAATGCTCTTGGCCCACTGGCCTGATGGTTATTCTCGTATTGGCATTCTTTTTACACAATAGTGTCAATTTATCATTAACGGTATACTTTACATTGTTAAGAAAAGTCATTGAACAATAATGCTTACTCTCCCTTTATTGAATGTGAGTGCAAGGTCTGGCTTAATTCCTGGGCTAAAAGCCACCACATGTGGCAGGCTGTCTTTTTCTTTCTGTCACAAAAGTTGGATAAGTCAGAAAGAGGCAAAACAGCTTTGTATTTTTCATTCTTGTTGTCTTACGTGTTCAATTTGAGTTAGTGATATTTTCTTGTTTTTCATTGCTTGAGTCAGAGCTGTGATGACTTAGATGTAGTCAGCGTTTGAAGTTTGAGGAGAGACACTGTTATGACGTCTGCCTCAAAGGTCAAGTTGAGCCACAAGCGTGATAACGTGCGCAGAGAGCAGGGAGGGACGACGAGGTTAAAGGAGAGAAAAGTGTTGAAATAACAAAACAGTCTTCACAGATGGTGGCGAGGTGCAACACAGACTTCCAGTAAGTGCACTACCAAACAATTTAGACCATAATTAAGTTCAGTCCAGTCCTTCTCAACGACTCACTAAGACTGAAACTAATACTAAGAATGTAAAGCAGGCTTTTAAGTTGACTGCAACTTAAAAGGTTTCCATTTCATACCGGACAGCTTAGAAAGCAGCTCAAACTTGAAGGTCCTTTCTTCTAATGCTAGTGCTGCTTTAGGGGATTATATAGTAGTTCTCCACCCCGAGGCTTAACCATAACTTCCACCACCTGGTAGTTTACACCACGTCGCCACTTTCCCTGTGATCAAGCCCACAGGGAAGGAGATCCTGGAAATTATGTCACTTCCACTCACCCAAAAGGAAGTAAAGACAGTCACAAATAAAGTGAATTCAGGCTTTGATTAAGAATGTTATTGTAAAGAAATCTGCCTTCAAACACTGAGGAAGGATTGCAGTGGAGGGAAACATGGAAGGTCTTGACCACGTCTCCCCGTGCCCTCCGACCCGAGGAGAAATTTGTTTTTCTTTAAAGAAAAGAAGATTGCTTAAACGTTGAGAACATTAAAGTAATGTGTAAATCCCCAAAACTAGTTCAAAACCACTCAAGTCCAGTTGCTTCTCCTCTGAGAGTATATTGAAGCCAGCCGCTGTATATTTCTCACTCCTTGCCTCAATCCACTCTTTACCTTTCTGGCATTTTGCCTCCTGTACTGTGACTGAGGCAAGCTGAAAGTTGTGTTGGCGGCAACACTAACAGAGAGTTCACTCAGGTGGAATGTCAACCTCGTAGCCTCCAGAGCGGAGAGGACTTTAGATCTAGCATGAGTATTTATGATTCAGCTCCTGTATTGTGACTATCATTTCATGACAACACTGCGTTGTTTGACACATGAGCTCTCGTCATGTCACGCTCGGAATAAAATCGTGAGACGAGAATGACCCTACTATAGCACACATGTGCTTTGTGCGTCAGTGAACTGGTCAGTAGTGATGAACTTTGCGAATACAGTACCTTCATTGTTATAGTAAAATGGCACTCTCTGGATAAAATCACATATCTTAACTGTCTGAACTTAATGATTATGTAGATATCAGTTTGCTAAATAGTAGAAATCCTAATTTTGTTGTATTGAAAATGATGACTGGACAAAAAGAATTGTCCCGTTTTGATAAGTTGTATTTCTGTAAGTTTTGGTGTAGAGTAAGCGTGCCAAACTCATTTTCTTCACGGGGCCCATTTTTGTCATAGCTTCTTTTGGAGAGCCATTATGACTGTCAACCCAAATAAATGTATGAGCATCTCATATTATATACAGTAAAAGCTACAAAACAAACTGACAAATAACTCGTTTTCAAATCAGACGAGTAAAAACTGGTCAAATATTTAAAAAAAGATATTAAAAGTGAAGACAATTTGCCATTCTAGTAATGACACACGAATTTGATGCACAATTTGTCTTCGCAGGCCACATAAAAGGATGTGGCTGGCCGTATCTGGCCCCCGGGCCTTGAGTTTGACACCTGTGGTGTAGAGCATCACAGCATCATTTTGATCCACTCACTGTGAAATCTGCAAACACAGAATTGAGTCGTCATCCTCATCACTATTGCCATATTGTGACCCATGGTTCAAGGAATTATATAAAATACAGTTGGAAAATGTTATCCAATGTAAATGTGGTCACCATCTGTTTATTGTCCTCCCGACGTCGTGTGTTTACAGTCAGGCGCACACGCGGGTGTGCTCCATATTGAAGTGATGGATATGAAGCTGAAACAGTTGAGGGCCAAACTATCTGCCTCCTATTTTGACGTGTGCGGAACAGACTCGTCCGCATCCATCACACATGGAGCCCCAATTAGCTTCCACATCAGCCGTTTTCCACCAACCAGTTCACTGAGTGTGCCGCCTTCTAGTTTTGTACAGCAGTAGGCCTGTTCTGCACCAGTAAACAGGAACTTTGTGTTTGTCCCCCTACCAAAATCTTTTAAACAAAGAATCCTGTTGTTTATGTGCCTTTTGCCTAGCAGTAAATAAAGAGCAAAGCAACTACCCTCTGATGTTAAGTGTGCCTCTGTCTTTGTTTTTGTGTGTGTTCTCGTCTCTGTTCCCCGCCGCAGCTGCTCCACATCTGCATCGAAGGCTGGGGTAACTGGCGCTGGTCTGAGGCTTTCAGTGTGGACAATGCGGGGACCCTGCTCAGGACCATTGAGTACAAAGGGCGCACAGCCTCACTCATCATCAAGGTGGTGCAGCTTAATGGGGTCCAGAAACAGGTACGCTACACGTCACAATATTTTTACGGTGACAAAAACAACAAGAAAATAACAAATAACTATCATTCAAAATCCTCCCGCCATTTATTTTTAATAAAAACAAAAGGTAGTGTCTTAAAAACTTAATTAAATCTTTACCTGCAAGAATACAACCACATAAATCCTTGTAGCTGTATATTGCTGTAACCTTCCAGAACCAGACGATCGGAAACTTGGTTGGATATATTTCAGATCCTATTGTTTTTGTAGATTTCAAGTGTGACAGTTAAATAACAGACACATTTAAATAAAAAATACACCACATGAAATGGTACGTTTTCAAAATAAAAGAAAAAAGAAGGAAAACTAGTAATGTCATATGTAACAGACTGGAGATTTTCTTAATTTGCTAATTTATTAATTTATTAATTTATTAATTTATTAATTTATTAATTTATTAATTTATTAATTTATTTATTAATTTATTGATTTATTGATTGATTGATTGATTGATTGATTGATTGATTGATTGATTGATTGATTGATTGATTGATTGATTGATTGATTGATTGATTGATTGATTGATTGATTGATTGATTGATTGATTGATCTGATTTCTTTTTTCAACATTGTTCTTGGTTGTCTGTGCTACTGCATTGACCTTTTTGTTTTGCTTTATACCAATAGAAGCAATATGACTTAATGTGTACCCACTTAGTCCACATCACAGGCAGTCACAAACCTTGAACCATCTGTATTTGTATTTTTACACCAAAAGTCATGTTGTAATTTCCACAAATACAAACCAGTCACTGCATTTTGAAAAGACATCATGTCATCCATAGTGATGACACATTCTTCTTGACAGTGTCAATGACCCAACACATTTCCTTCTTGTCATCCAGACAGAACAGACTAAGACAACAATTTTCACAAGTTTCCTCGTACTCCCACACACGCCCTCCATCTTTTTTCCATTGGCTGGAATGATAGGCTAAGGGTGTTGGTCCAGTCCAACTCACAAACAACCTCAACATGGGATTGTTGACTACTCTGTCTCTTTTTTCACAATAAACCCTCACCACTCTATCAGTTGTATCAAAGAAGAAGCTGCTTAGGTCAGATGGCATCTGGGCCTGTCCACAGTCAGTCCCTTGTTGAGTCAAAATAAAATGTAAAAATAATAGTAACAATCATGTGGCCCCTCTGGAAATTAATTGGTCACGACTGATTTAAATACACTGTCCTTTTTAATTCATTCATTCATTCATTCATTCATTCATTCATTCATTCATTCATTCATTCATTCATTCATTCATCTGTTTATTCGTCATTTATTTATTCTTTATTGATTCATTCACTTCACCAGACAATTCAAAGTTGACATGATATATGACAGGCCAGAGGTGAGGTAACCCTTTTGCCCATCAAGTACCTTTGCCAGCCAGTCGCAGAGTACATACAGTATAGACAAAAAAAAAAACATGCATTTCTTTGGAGTGTACGGCAAATAATGAAAGAATGAATTCAAAAAACAGCCAAGCACAAGCAGACTGCAAGGACCAAACCGGAGATCATATTCTAACCCCCAACCTCAGTTCTGCTGATCACATGAAATGTATTTATTTCTATTGTGTCTATATTTGCCTCTGCAGGTGATAATATGCGGGCGACAGGTCATGTGCAGCTACTTGACTGAGGATATTGAACTTCGGTTGGTGCAGCACTATGTTGGCCCTGATGCTCAGACAGTAGTCAGAGAACACTGTGACTGCTTGGAGGCAGGAACAAAGTTGCCTTCATATATTCTGGAAGATGCTGAACTGACAGAGTTGTGCGTGAGGGCCAAAGGAGATGACGACTGGTCCCAGGATGTGCAACTGGAGAGGAAGGACAAGGGCACCAGCAGCTCTGTTGTCCAGGTAAACTGACACTATTTGAGAGCAATCATCAGAAGGAAACCGCTTCAAAGTTTCTCACACTTTAAAATAAATTGCAAAAGGGTTAAAGTAAAAGACAACATGTTGGGTTGAAATCTCAAATCTAGCTGTAATTAAATTGCCTGTCCAAGTTTGAAGTAATTGCTGATTTTAAATTTTATCTGGTTCGTCACTAAGGTAGTACACTCAAAGGTATGCTTAAGCTAAAACCACAATAGATTGGACACACACAAGGACCCTTTTGGCCTTGAAGAGCATGTCGACTTCCTGTATAGCAAATGTAAGGTTTGATTGGACCATTACACACAGTAATAGAATCTTACAGTAATACGTACTATGACTGTAGCCCTCGTTCTGACAGTATAAATATACACAGAGTCCATTTATAGTTTCCTTCTCCATTCATTACGATGGTAGAATTTGCAAGGCAGGAAAAGCTGATAAGCACACATATTGTACAATCCTATCTTCATCTTGCTGTTGTCTGGACCACCAACTGTGAGCGTATCCGGGTGGCCACCAAGGCACGTCACATGAGAACAATCCGTGATCATCCCTTTACAAATGTGTTCCATTTTTGTAGTCTGTAAACCAAAGATGTTGAGAGGTACAAAATACAGTTTATACTCCCCTCATAACATCACAAACTATAAACAGGAAACACTCGCTAATATGTGGGCACAAGCAGATGCTTGAGAGACACTTTTTCGTCACTAGATTAGCACCAGATGATCTCTGCTTCACTTATGTTCGTCACGCTGATTCTTGAATTGTTCTCGGCTTGGTCTGTCTTTTTCTTTTGTTTTGATATTTTATGAGCCTCTTGCAATTTTGCCACCCCAGCTGACTCCACTCCACTCCACTCCACTCCACTCCACGCCAGCCTCTCTACAGACATTCATTCCACAGGCCAGATTGTCTCGTAGGGAAGGCTTGCTTTCCTTCTGGTTTTGCTCTCGCGCCCACAAACAGGCAACCTTGATTATCTTGTAGTTAACTCCCTTATTTTGTACTTCATCCTCTGGCAACCTGCTCGTGTTGCATTTCCATCCTTCCTACCACGTACTTTCCATGTCTCAACTGTCTCGTATTTGGCCCTAAAGCTTTGGATGTTATGATGATCTTCCCCATAGGTTCAACTCCAACATTCTAAGAATTTTATTCTCATTTATGCTCTGCCAACCTTAAACCAGAAGAAGATAGGATTGAAAAAGCACCCACTTAACAAAGTTTTTTTCAACAACAACAAAATGAATGCAGTTATTTATTCTTACCTCTAAAAAACAAGTACAAGTGCTTATGTCTGCTGAGTTTTGGATGAAATTACCACATCCTCCAGTCTGGTCAAAGCAAGAATGAAGTTTGTCCCACTAAAAAGGATTTTGCCTTCTCTCAGGTTCCATGTTCCGGTGGTTCTCTGCTCTTTGTCTGGTGTAATCTCATCATTATTGAGCCTGATTCACATATGCAACAAAGAGTGGTGAGTGTCCTTCATTCATACCTAAATTTAGATTTTTTTTTTCCATTTACTTTGCAATGGGAAAATCGTGTCGCTATCACATCTCACTGTTATTTGATCTAAAGACTGCAGTGTGCCTAATGTCATTCAGCCTTTTACAAATTTATTTCAGAAGTGCAATCCAGTTTGCATATGCTTAACAAGATGATGCACAATACTCTCTCCCTATCGATTTCCTCATTCAGGTTGTTTTTAGTCCACTGTTTGTAATGAGGAGCCACTTGCCAGACCCAGTTATCATCCACATAGAGAAGAGAAGCCTTGGACTGAGAGAGAGCCAGCTGGTTCCAGGACAGGGTCACCAGGAGCCCCTGTTCAACACAGAAGCAGACCTCACGCATCACCTCACTTTTCAGGCCAGGTAAATAGTAAGACATTGAAATAATAGTGAATAAAACCCATTGGCATCACCCTTTCTTGTGTGAATATTCATACATGAGTAAATTATTAGACATTTGTCATGCTCCTTCTCATTGTGGCAGATCATTGGTCTTGTAGTCGTGTTTTGTTGCAAAGGACAGTCTGACTCTTTTCCTGGCTTGTTATGCTTCGATCCAATTTAGTGGGAGAGACACGTAGGATTTTGTTCCACCACATTTTACTTTCTGTTAGCCAACATTAGCTCACAATCCAGGGAGATCCAAGCACCATTTCAGGGTAGAAGGAAGTGAGCTTGGCAGGAGAAACCCAAGCTCGATTCCAACATCTCACCATAATTACCCCCAATTTACATAGAGGCTCTAACAGAGAGCAGGTTTTTGGTCCTACCTTGGCTCAGTGTGTGTTGTAGTGGAAGATACGTAGATGTATCCACTCGTGTTCATGTGGATATATACATCTGTGTGTAGTCTATTTGGTTGCTTCGTAATGTGTGAGTTAATATGTGTCAGATTAGGTGTGACAGTCATCGCTTCACGCGGACAGTCGCCACTGTCTGCCGCACCCACTAAATCACTTTGTGTCTGTGGGTGTGTGTGTCTGTGTGTGTTTGTTCACTTGCTCAAAACATCCCGTAAGACCCTGTTTACACTTTCTTGGGATGAAAATGTCGTTTGAATCAACACTTGCCCTCTAATAATTGTCATGCATGTGTAATTCATCTGAAGGAAACATTGTGTTCACTGGATAACATCATCTTCATACCTCTTGTGTCATGTCACGCAGTGTATAAAATGTCAGTTGCTTTGACTTTCAGTAACATTGGTGTTTACGCCTCAGTGTGGGTGGCCCCTTGGGAAATTACTACCAGATGTATACAGTGTATGGTAGCTACTCCTACCGTATTTGTCATCTGTGCATGAATAAACTGTCGTGTTATTGAGAATGAACTGAGGGAAGTTCACTCTTTTGGTAGCAACTACTGATTGAATGTAATTGACTCCCCTGAGAAAGTTTCTTTGGGGGGGTGGAGAGTTGATATCTGGTCACAAGTTTGTTTTGATTAGAGCTGCCTTTAAAAGAACCACAATAATACTGAGGTATATTGAGCTCCTGTAATTTCAGATAAGTCTCAAAAAGATTAAAGAAAAAAAACATTTCAGTGTCTTGTCCTTCTGAGTTGCAACCACAGTGATCCTTGGGTTTACCGTGTCCCCTGAGTAAACTGTGTCTCACCACAGACTTCCATTCTGCTTTCCCTGGTAGCCCAACTCAAGCCATGCCTCATCCCTTTTCCGTACTCACTCAACAGAAGCCACAAGTGGGAATGTACCTTTACGCGTGCACACACACACACACACACACACACATCCACGCAGATGTAAACCTCAAGGATGGATTCAATTTTCAATGTTCAATGGTCAAGGGCTCATATTTCCTTCCTGTAATTACACATAGTTGCGGGTTATAATGGACAGCGCTGCGGGTTCAACACAAGAGAGACAGACAGGTCTTAAACACAACCACCATGTCCTGATCAGGTCATCTAGGCAACCGCAATCAAAAACCGAGGCTTACAATCAGAAGCCTCTTCAAGTTTAACCCCACAGGAGGTGTTTGGAATGAAAAGCTTGCTGTCAACACCTTGTCCTTCTCTTCTTTCTTGTCCCAGAACCTATACAAACTCCTTTTTGTAGCAGAATGGATGAAGTAATTCATTAACATCCATAATTGTCGCCCTTTGTAGGCATTTGTACCAATCATTAATGTTTTTCTTTTTTTTTTTTCTTTTTTCCTAGAAGGACCTTTAAACTTGATTGCATGTTTTTGCTGTCTTTTTCAGTGAGGATAAAGATGCTTCCCACTGTGCTGTGCCCATCTCTACAAGCCTCATCAAACAGATATTGGACAAAAATGGAGATGAGGACAACCTGGTGAACATCCTGGGTGATTTCTATGGTCAAAAAGCGTCTGTTGAATTACCATGGCCCTACATCTCCAAAGACACTGACAGGTTAGTAGCTCCCTCCTCTGTGCCCTGTCTACATGAGCGCTAGTAAAGAATAGTTACGTTTTACACATTGGGCTATGCAGCAGTACAATATATAGTACAACTTAGATATTCTTTACAACTTGGGTATTTTGGCGTGGCATTCTATGTATTAGTTTAAGCAAGGTTTATTCTACTCCACCGGTTGAGTGAAGTAAAAAGAAAAAACAATGCCCGGGCCATGTGGATAACAAAGAAGTGTTTATTACAATTATTTTGAAAGATGGATCCATGTCACTAAGGTCGCCACTCGGTGTAGGCCTGGAAGCTTAAAATATATTTTTGCCCATAATAAATAAGAACAACATTTTACATTACTTGGGTTATATTTGATATCTCTGATAGTCACATTTGTTTGATGTTGGAAATTAAAATGGAGGGAAAAAATTGAATTTTGCTGCTTTACTGAAGAATTGTAAAACAGCAAGTGGAGAGGAAAACTGTCCACTTTAGATAGATATGAATAATTAAATAGATCAAATACATAAATTAAGTAAATAAACCATAAATAGTGTCACGACCGTGACCGCGTGCCAAATCCCTGCGACGAGTTAAAAAATCTCACGGCATAGCGAAGGAATGAACCCCTCAGCCTCTCTGTAGAGCAAGACGGTTAGTTTTGGTAATTAAGGTAATTTGTTTAGTTAACTAAACTGACAGTGACATTTGTTTATCAGAGTTGCATTACAGGTAGCTGTGTGCTTGTTTCATATTTGTTTATGTGTCTGCGGGAAGAAGTTTAAAGTCAAAGAGTCATGGTGCTGCAGCTTACATTTATGTATACCAAGTTCAACACTGTATTGGTATGTTTGTGTCATCTGGCTAAACTCACTGTAAAGAACATTGCCTGTATTACAGGTTTCCTCAAAACCACTCATGCTCAAGCAATGCATGTCAATTTATTACTATGTATAAAAATATGAATGCCCATTTGTTCTTGTGTTCCCTGTCTGCTTCTATTTATTGAATTATGTACATATACTACTCATTAGCCGCAGTAAAAATAAATTGTTGAATAGAAACGAGGTTCTTCCAATACTGCCTCTAACAGGTCCGTGTCGGAGCCCCTTGCCCAGTGGGATAGTCCCATGCAGGTGAAGTTATCGTGCTGGAAATCGGGCCTTCGCACCCTGCTGGTGGAGTTGCTGCCATGGGCCCTGTTAGCTAATAACTCCCAGTGGGATCTGTGGCTTTTTGAGGGAGAGACCATTGTGCTGCAGATACCAGCTGGCAAGGTCATAGTACCACCCAACTTCAAGGTACGGATGCATCCATAGCATGTAGTTTTTAGTATAAATAGATGACTATATATTTTCGTTTTCCTCTGTCCCCTCTGCCTCTGACAGGAAGCTTTCCAGATCGGTATCTACTGGGCTCAAACAAACACTGTCCACAAGTCCACAGCCATGAAACTCGTCCATGATCTGACCTCACCTCGATGGAAGGAGGGCACAGATTCAGAGGTGGTAACCTTGGATGAGGAAGCTTATGTAGAGGCAAACATCACCTTGGGAGCAGTCCGTGGCAAACAGAAGGTGAGGCACATGATTCGCAACTCAGCCTTGGTGGACTTGGTTATCATTCCATTATGCAGTCAAGCCTTGTAAGTGTTGTCTCAATATAAGACCTATCTGCTTTTAATGCAACAGTAATTACAGCAAGTAAATAAATGCCTTGATTTATGAAGCATTTTATGACTAATATTTCTGTCTGTATCTGTCGTTTAATCCATAGCTGTGTCAGTTCTGTGTGTCATCTACAATAAAACATGGCATCCAGATTCTCCAGATAGAGGACAGAACGATCCTTATCAACAACACTCCTTACACAATACACTACAGACCTCTGCTGACTAACCACAGGCTGGGAAGTGATGACCAGGTAGGTCATAAGTTGAATGGAAGTGTGTTACTGTATCTCAAAATGGTAAATTACTAAAACAGTATTTTGTGTTGGGGAAAAACTGACAACTCAATGCACTTTCTTTTTTTTTATTGTAAGAGGAAAGTTCCTGCAAGGCCAACATGTGTTTGCTTGTGTATGGCACTGCTTTAGGTCTGTCCTGTCCTCCTCCGGCTTCACACGTACAGTAAATACACTGTGCATATGACTCATACACACCCAGTAACGACCACACAAATGGATTAGAAGGACACTGCAAACCATTTTCCATCAGATCATTTTGCTCCCCCTCTCCCCTTCCACTGTTTTCACCATGAGTCAATGGCACTTGGTAGGGGTATTAGACTAACAGCCAGAATTGGATGCAGGTTTCCCTGCTCGCTTTCATCTGCTACTTGTCCCCAAAGAGAGCAACAATGTAATGATGTCATTTTGCAAGCTTTCAGATCTCCCTAGAGAAAAAAGCCAAAGTGTGCCAGCTGCCACTAAAGTACATACTGAAATCCTAAAACAAAATGCCATAAGTAACAACAAAGAGTGTGCGAGAAAACACTACAGAGCACAATTCTCTGTTCCTCATCATGTGAGATCCTATCTCAGTGGCTCTTAACTGGGCCCAACACAAATCAGCTACACAACTAACACAAAGCTGAGTTGGAAAAAGTAAATACAATAAATTACTATAATAATGAGGTTTGAGCATGAGTACAGTACATTCACCTATATTTTAAAGATGAATGTTTCTGTCATGTACTTTGCACAGGCTTGTGATATACCACAGACGACCTCTTTCAACCTGGCTCCATCTGAACCATCATCTCAGACCAAACCCTGCTCTCTGCCATGCTGGGATCATCTTCACACCAGCATTGAGGGAAAAATGGATTTCCCCTTGCCAGTGAAATGCGTGCTTTTCAGCTCATTATCACGGCCTGATGCCAGACATGAGTCTACAGCATGGAGCCTTCCCGCACTCATCCGACCAGACTTCCTTAGGCAGAGTGTGGCGGTTCCGGGTGAAACAAGCTCCGGTGGTGGCCCGATCAGCAGGTGGGTAAACTGGACCACAGACTCTATGGCAGCAACAGTCAATTTAGTGCTGGGTACTGGACCAAGATGGCACAGGACTAAAAGAAAGATGTGCTGGGCAGTTTGTAGCTCACTAAGCAACAGCAATGAAAAAAAGGTGGAATTTCCCGCAGCATTCCCACTCTCACTTCCAGAGCTTGTCTTGATACATCACAGATTGTCCCAAGTTTTCCCATGACTTTTACCATTTCTTCTGTTGGAGCTTGGAGCTGATTAATTTTGTGAGGCAACAAGAAATTGTTCTAATGTTAATCGTGGGGTTTTTTGTTCATATTTGTATTTTCCAGGGCCATAGTCTTGACGTACCAGGAGCATCTTGGAGTTACATACATGACTCTAAATGAGGACCCTTGTCCTCCCATGCTGGTTCACAATAAATGTCCTATCCAACTTTTGCTTAAGGAGAATGTCAAAGGTGAGAAGGAAAGACTGTGACCCACATCTCCCATCTTAAATTGCTGAGATGTAACTAAATTTGTGAACTTCATATTTTACAGAAACTCCAAGGGCAGAGATGTACTGTTGTCCCCTTCCTGCAAATAGCTCGGTTCACCATGAGCTCTACTATCACTTTTCTAGTTTCCCAGACTGCAGGCAGAGAGAGGCACTGCCCACGCTCTTGCTCAAAACCACAGGAGATGTTGGCAGCACAGATTGGACCGACCCCATTGACATCAATTGCCCTGGTACTCAGGTAAAAAATATTTTTGTAGGAGGAATGACTCATCATTCACACAAAATTAGATTTCTTTTTTTCTTTTCTAGTGGATTCATGGTGTTGTGGCGCAATAGGTCTTAGGTTTTTATCTTGAGGTGCTTGATAATGATGATGAACCACGATTGCAGGATCATAATGGGAGGCTTCTGATAACATACAGAAATGTGTTACAGGGTTAATGATTTCAGTTTTGATTGACACACACTCTGGTTATACAGTACAAGAAGATGTCACATGCAATGAATATTTTGTGTGATCAGCTGGTGAGGGATTAGTGTAACCAGGAAAAGTGCGTAATGTTTAGTGTTGTGTCTAGCCTGCCACAGGTTGGGGTTGAGGCTGAGGCCGCGCATCTCTGGTTACTGTGAGGTCCTCATCTGACCTCTGTGGTACGGGTGAGAGGTCAAAGTTGAGGCTTGTTATGACTGCTGAGTGAAGTTTTCAGTGGGCTCTTCGTTTTGTCACATGAGGAGTTGATCATGCCGGTCTGGGAGTGATGGAGGTTAAAATCTGACACACGCATGTTCGAGCACACATCTGTGAAAAGAATGTTGGGGGCTAGCTATGAATCTGATAGTTCTGTAGGTGAAAATCTGTTTATTTTTATGCTGATCATGAATACCTTTGCTATGAATTGTTTTTTGTTGCTCAGGTGGTGTTCCTGCCAGGTTTTGGTTGCCTCTACATTGATGTGGGATATGAGAGCGGAACCTTGGTTCTGTCTCTGTCACCAGAGGGCGGTGTGGATTCTGTAATCACCCAACACAGCAGGTAGGCATGCTTGCTTGTCTTTCTTTCAACTAATGCATTTCTATGACCCAAATGGACCCAGGTGACATTGATTTGCAGTTGCTACACAGAAATCATTAATAAATGTGACATGCAAAGTGCTATTTTTCCCCCACCACAGCAGGGGAATAAAAGCCCGCTGTGTTACAATGACGTTGCGTTTCAGAACACAGTTCTTACAACTTTATTCCATTACATCAACACTAAACATCATTAAAGTTTGAATAGCAGAATATCTATGTGATTAAATATCAGGTTAATGTAAGCATATGACCTCAGACAATGTTTGTTATTGTGTTCTGTTGGTAGGGAACTCACTTCTGTTATGCTCTCGACTGTAAACAATCCGAATGCTTTAATTAATCTGTTTTTGAAGGAGAATGGGAATTAATTGTCATGCTCCTTTTTTTTCTCAGGCCAAGCAAGCTGTCCTTAACTGTCCTTCTGAGTGAGGCCAGCGTAGTGTTGAGTGATGACATCACCAGCC
This sequence comes from Syngnathus typhle, assembly GCF_033458585.1. Lineage (NCBI taxonomy): Eukaryota > Metazoa > Chordata > Actinopteri > Syngnathiformes > Syngnathidae > Syngnathus > Syngnathus typhle. Next base: position 8,021,939 of record NC_083747.1, on the reverse strand, counting down.
CCTTAGGATCTGTGGAGCTGCTAAGGCTCACGCTGACCAACGTCTTCCTCAGATTGGCCCCAGCATCCAACTCCCTGCCCCGTGAGGTGACCCTCGAGCCTGGAGGAGCTACAGAGTCCATTTTGTCTCTGATGCCCGACGCTTCGCTGATCGAAGTGTACTGCTTGTGCCTGCAAGTGGACAACCAGCTGTACAATCGTGCAAGCTTCCACTTCCCCGTGCTGCTGTGCCAGGAGCAGAAAGGAGTGTTTGAATGGAGTAACCGTGACATTCCCACTGAGACTCCTGAACTCCTCGAGGAGTTTAAACGTTCATGTTTCCTTCAGCTGAGGCTGACCCTGGCTGCAGACGGATGCACTCTGGAAGAGGTTGGAGTCCATTTTCAAAGTCTTGCATGTGTTCATCAGCGTACAGTGGGCACCTGTATATTCACAGTTCGACATATGCGAATTTGATCAGCCGCTGGTTTTCGGAGGGTTTTATTTTACATTTTAAAAATCAGTGCACTCACTCAACAATCTCATAACTACTTTACTTGTTGTGTCCTCCACAGGTCAACTTCCAGGTACAGCCCGCTAGAGTGTACCTTGAAGATACATTTGTTTACTGTGTAAAAACCCTGTTCCACACCTTCATCCCTGACTCTGCTATTACCTCGGTGAAGCCCCACAAGTATAAAGTAGAGTCGGGATCAGCCAACAGCCTCCCTGAACAGGTGCTTAAATCATGCCAGTAGAATTTGAATGAGCTGAAGCAATCCGGGCCAATATGCAATACGTAATGTATGGTGTAAATGTCCTGCAGGTACTTCAATCAGTACAGGCGCTGGTCCGGCCTGTGCGTCTGCAGAAACTGACTATCCAGCCAATCAACCTGCTGGTCAGCATCCATGCCTCCCTCAAGCTCTACATTGCTTCTGACCACACTCCTCTATCCTTCTCCTTGTTTGAGAGAGGGCCACTCTGCACAACAGCCAGACAGCTGGTCCACGCTCTGGCTATGCATTATGCTGCTGGGGCCCTCTTCAGAGCCGGTACGTAGTACTCTAGTTCTTTTCCTTTGACAATTACCAAGCATAAATATGTGAGATATAGGAGGAGAAGTGAAAAAATCTTGCTGTGTTTGTCAATTTTCTTTACTTCCACCTAGTGGACGAGTCAAATTCAATCTAATCCTGTGCTTCATGAAAGTTATGGTTGCCATCACAAGGCCAAAAATCTGTCATATGAAAATAAAGTCCTCAATGTAAGCATGTGTTGAAAGTACAATTAATATACCGTAATTCCTGCACTATAAACCGCACCAAAATATAAAACGCACTGTAAACTATAAACTATGAGGTGTTTTAAATTTTATTACCTTATGTAAGAGAATATGCACATCATGATAGAGATGGCTCTTTGAGGACGCATCCCTTTTATTGACATTTTGACAAACAAGTTACCAGTACATATTTGCATATTTTGCAGAATTTATACTTAATAAGTATAAGGGTACTCGTACTTAGGTACAGTACGAAATATGTACTCTGCTGTGTAAACTAGTACCACATGTACGGTATAATAATGACCTACACCATACCAGAAAAACATCATCAGTCTAACTTTTACACCTTACCAAAACAAATCCTCAAATCTTGTGCAAAAAGTAGCGATTTATAGTCCGGACATTACGTTACATTTCTTGGTGAACACAAGAACTTTAGATTAGATTAGATTTGGATGTATTACATTACATTAGTTTCTTTTTAGCAGTTATAGGTATCCTGTTGTCATTTATGTTGAGCACTGTATAATCGTCTCACCGTATATGTAATTACACAAATTGATAAAGTGATGGCTATCTAATCTTGACAATATTCAGTTTTTATGGCCTCGCTGTATAGTGTTTCCTGGTGACAGATACAGTAATACTACTCTGCGCAATACTCCCTTGGCATCTTCTCTCGTATCGTTTCCATTAATAAGGTGCTCATGAGTTTGTTCCAAGGCCATTTCATGTCTTTGACATGAGTGCATATTTCTTCAAATGTATTGTTTCCCGGGATTTTGTCATGCAGTGATTTATTAGTACCTAAAAGCTCGTCTGTAATGCACAAAGATAAAAAGTGCCAGCTGCACAATGTCAGTCATGCCAGTGCTCTCAACCACAGTAAGGTTACACATATGCAATGAAGTCTTCCCTTTTCCATCACCTGTGAATGTAAGCTCACATATCTAATCAGCGACAGTGTTTCTGCTGAGGCTTACATTAAAAAACACTAACTTGTGAGGACATACGACATCATACACTTTAATCATGCAGCATTTGCCAAATGTGGCACGCGGGCCTTGAGTTTAACATGGCTTCTCTAGAGGAAAAGTAGCAAAATCTGAATCCCCTTATGCCTGGCAAAGGCCTCCTCTTGTTTGACAGATTACTTGTGATACATTATGGTTAATCTAAGCAGTCACCATGGAGAAATCTGGCTATCAGGCCTTACTGAGGAAAGCCTCTGGCCCGTGCTCTTGTCCTGTCTCGTCGAAGCCTCCACATGTGGTCTGATTTAACCCATCATTTCCACATCAGAAATTATTGTTCTGGCTGGCTTCTTCCTTTTCCGCTGTATTTCATCACAGCCCTCATTTCTGCTTGTATTTCAACACCTCGCCATGTTCTCCACTTCCTGAGTCATCATTAAGTTGGGCAACCGTTGCATTCTGGGACTGATTAGCCTCAGGATGTATGTACAATGGTACATTTAAACCCGCACACAATGTAGGCAGATGGATATTATGCTCATACTTACCCATATGTCCAGTTTGTGTGTGTCTGTTTGTGTGTGTACTATGAGTAGAAAGTCTACACGCCTCTGTTCAATTGCCAGGTTTTTATAATCTGAAAAAACTCCACCATTGATATGATTTAGTAACAATAAAGTATATAATATATATAATAATATATATAATAATATAATAAAAAATTTAGTAATAATAATAAGACAAAATAGTCATCATCAAGTGGAGAAGATATGGCACAACAGTGACGTTCCTAATAACTGGAAGTTCTTCCAAAATTGCTGAAAGGTTTTCTCCTTGTAAAACTGGTCAGAGAGCGGCTGAAGCATATAGCATACGAAGAGATTTCGGACCATTCCATCCTGCCAACTTTATGGGAGCCGTTTGGTGCTGGCCCCCTTCTTTTTACAACGTCTAGTGTGGATGAATTTAACTGGCCTGCACAGAGTCCTGACCTCAACCCAGTAGAACACCTTTGGGATGAATTAGGGCGGAGACTGAAAAGCAGGCATCCTCATCCAACATGAGTGTGTGACCTCATAAAAGGTCTTCTGGAAGAATGGTCAAAAATCCCCATAAACACATTCCTAATCCTTGTGGACTGTCTTCTCAGAAGAGTTGACGCTGCAAAGGGTGGACTGACGTCACATTGAACCCTATGGATTGGGGATGGGATGTCAGTTAAGTTTATATGTGAGTCAAGACTTTTGGAAACAGTTTTTTTTTTCTCAGTTGCATGGGGAACATGGAAAAAAAAAAAAAAAAAAAAAACTTTGACCCCCCCACCTCTCCATAAAAACCTGGCATTTGATTATGGCTGTGTAAACTATTTATATCCAATCTATAAGAGCATAAGAGCACTGTAAATTGTAGCTTAGCTCCTGGCTGGCCTCAGTCCCTCAAATGGACCTTGATGGCCTCTGACTGACCACCATGACCGGAGAAATGAAAGTGGACAAGAAAGGTCCATTTTTTTTCCCACACATTATTGGGCAATGTTTTATTATGTGAACATGAACATGCGAGGAGAGCTAGTATGAAACATTAACTTCATCAATTTACACATGCATGAGCAATTGTGTAACATTGTGAATGCAGTGATCGAGTTCATGTTGAAGATAAAATCCCAATGTTGAACATATTTTTAGGGAGAGCCTCACAGGCTATTGAGTTTTTGGCAAGAAACTGTTCAAACTCTCAGCAGGCTAGTTTGTGAGCAGGTGCTGCGGGTTTATTTTCTTACTCATAAAACCATTGCGGCTTCCACTAGCATCGCACGTTACACTTCTGTTTGGGCTAAAATATTGGGACATTAGGCCATGACACCTCCAGTTACTGAGTAGGGGGGAAAAAAATGTTTGTTTTTTTATTGAGAGTAATGTCTCGCTACATCAGATGAGATTGTGTAGTTTTTTTAATTCATCCATCTTGCAACGGCATTCTAATTTCTCAGCATACATTCAGCTTCACAGTAGGCCTCTGCCTGTGTCTGTTCCTGTGTTAGGCTGGGTAGTGGGGTCTTTGGAGATCCTAGGCAGTCCTGCCAGCCTGGTGCGCAGCATCGGAAACGGCGTGTCCGATTTCTTCCGCTTGCCCTACGAGGGTCTGACTCGCGGACCTGGTGCCTTTGTCAGTGGCGTCTCCAGAGGAACCACTTCTTTCGTCAAGCACATCTCAAAAGGTAATAAGGAATGTTTGGTTTTGTTTTGTTTTGATGTTCTCATTATTAAAGTGTGTCCATATGTGCCCATGCAGGCACGCTGACATCCATCACCAACTTGGCAACCAGCCTGGCCAGAAACATGGACCGTCTGTCTCTGGATGAGGAGCACTACACCAGGCAGGAGGAGTGGAGAAAGCAACTACCAGAAAGTCTGGGAGACGGACTGAGGCAGGGGCTTTCACGACTTGGCATAAGTCTGTTAGGTATGATGTAGATCAAACACACGTCTAAGTGGTGCAAACTGGGTTTAGACTACAGTGACAGAAGGTGGAACACATTGGTTTTGTTGATGTTTTGTGTATTTCTAACAGTAGTGTATCGTTTGAAAATGTTTGAAAGGCTATTAAAATGATTTGGGGTCATAGTTTTGTCGTACATGTACATATGTTTTCAATGCGGCAATATTTCACAAAGCACGTGCCATGCAAAGTCTATGCCCTGCCTCTTGTCCCTCTTGCTGGGATAAGCTCCATCTTAGCCTAATTAGGACAAGCCGTATAGAAAATGGATAAATGTCCAAACTAAACCCTGTTTGTTTTCGTTCCAGGAGCAATAGCGGGCATCGTGGACCAGCCCATGCAGAATTTCCAAAAGAACTGGGAGATGCAGAGCACAGCTGGTAGCAAAGCCAAAGGCGTCATCTCTGGCATGGGGAAAGGAATTGTGGGAGTTTTCACAAAGCCCATTGGAGGAGCAGCTGAACTGGTATCCCAGACTGGATACGGTGCGTTCAAAGTTGAGCTTCATGTTGTTTGTTTAAAACAAATGAGGTCGTTTCTGTCATGGTGTTTCACAATCATACAAAACTCAATTTCCACGGATCATCACACATGAAAACTAAGCGTATAACAGCTCCGTTTGAGATGCATTGAAAGATTTATTGCGTGCGTGCAAACAGACGTTTTGTGGCCGTTTGTTTAGTCGAAAAGAAAATAGTGACTTGACTCAACAAGTTTTTGTAAGTTATGTGAAGCAGACTCACATTCAATTCAAGATAAGGCTGACTGTTTTGTTTAACTTAATACTCTTTTAACTTTAAGACAATGGTTGAAATATTAGCCATACATTTTTTTCTCTATTTATTAAGATGTTTAAGATGGTGACACTTTGAACCCATTATTGCCTATAGAAAATAAAATCTTCCAAATTCCCCCCAAAAAAACTTTTGTCATGGTTGGGACCAATTGCATTTAATTTGCATTTGCAATTCTATTCATGCAGCCTTGTAGTACGACACAGGGTTGTGTTGCTGATAAATCCCCACCATGACCTTTTGGGCTGTTTGGTGTGTTTTGTCAACTAACAGTTTATAGCCTCGGCACACGACTATTGTGGTGAACCGCCGCCCCCAAGCGAGGCGATGACTCCCTGAGTCCGTGTGGCATTCTTTCACTGAATCCAACACAAACATGATTATAATATATTGGCATGAGCTGGAGATCATCTGCATTGATTTGTGTCATCATTCTTTCACTTCATTGTGTTCTATAAAAGTGCTTTGTATAAACAGCCACTCAGCTCTGCAGAGTACCTCTGAAGTGACATCATTAATAGAGCACTCCGCGTTCTTTATGACTCTATTTCACTTGATGACTTCACTGGCTCGCCGTTGCCACTCTGTTGACAGAGAGAACGGGATGAAGGAAAACCGACCACACGCACATGAACTCATTCGGACATACACATGCCAAACATGTCTTGTTTCCTAAACCCATGTATAGAACAGACCGTGAAAGAGGATGTAATATTGCCCTGGAAACAAAGGAAACCTCAAACACAAGTTTCTCTGATAGAAAATAATGGATAGAGAAGTAATCCGTTCCAAAGTCAAAGTGTCTGCAACATAAAACCTTTATTAACTGCACAGGCAGGTTTTAATAACATCTCCACATCCTAAACTGTCATGCACATGTGAAATAAATCAGCCACTGGTAAAATACATTCCAGTTCATTCTTTTAACTTGGACGGACAGCCATGCTGAGGATGACTGCTTGTGATTTTAGAGGTACATTTGCATTTACATTGCCATAATCAAATGAGCAGTCAGGATAGACACGTGTACCACTTCTTTTAGTTGTAGTTGTAGTTGTAGCTCTTGGTTTGGAACATTTTTGGTGATTCCTGCTATTGATGCTTTTTTGTGATTTTTTTGCTGCAGTCCAGTTTGCCATTCATGACAAGCAGTCTCAACTCACTTTTTATCCAATGTGTTTCTATAACTAAAAATGTAGGTTTGCCTCCATGTTGGAAGTTCTGATTAACCTCAGTGATAATACGAGAGGGTTTGTTGACATGTGCCTACAGGGATCCTCCACGGAGCAGGGCTGTGGCAGCATCCTAAACAACTTTACCTGCCAACAGAAGAAAAATCCGCCGAAGCCCCCAACAGCCACCTCAAATATGTTTGGTATGATTCCTTCCCAAAATAAAATAACATGCCTTGTTCCCGCAGACACGCTCTTGAAGCCGTGCGTTTCAAGTGGGACATGTGGGCCTTTGCTTTTGTTGGCTCTTCTCCAGAACCTGGCGTTCCTTTTCTCCCACTTACCTCTCATCATTTTCTCTGTCTTGAAGGGTTCATTAACACCACCCCACTCCCCGAAAAGTCTGTTTGACCTTGATTCCACACATGGTAGCCAGCCTGCCCTCCCTTGTTCTCATCAAGCCATGTTAAAAGGTTTTTGTAAGCACTCTGCCAAAGCCTCCAGCTCAAAGTTGTGAGCTGTGAGTGGATCCAGAGAGATGCCTTCACGCGGAGGAGGGACACGTTACCCTTTGCGCCAGATGCTCTGGCGTTTGATCAATGAGCTCAAATGTTGTACAGAGCAGGCGTGGTTACCTTCAGCTTCTGCATTATTGAAATCGGACCAGAAATGCAGCGCTGCATCACATTTTGGCCTGCATTGCAGAATTACCTCTCAGTGGAATGCTTATAATATTAACAACGTTTATTAGAGGCCCGAGGGGAAGGGTGAATTGCATTTTATAATGAGCTTTCCCCAATGTCGTTTGGTTTCCATAGTTATGAAACACATTTTTAATAGCAGCCGGTGATGGAAAACGGCAAATCTTAAATTCAATATTCCTTTGGAACATTCCGCCTTAGATGTCGACACCAGAGAAGTTAGTGCTACGTAAAGGGGTGGAAAAGGGATAAAAATACATGAACGCTGAGAGAATTCTCCCTCGTGGCGTTATTGTTTTTGCATTTGCACTGAAACTGGTTTCCATCGGGTGTCCATCAATTATTTTTACTACTGCAGGTAGCCCAGACACTTGAAGGGTCAGATGCTTTGAGCCTAGTTACACTGAACAGAAACAAACCGTCCCTTCTGCTGCTTCTCACATCTGCTGTGCAATTGGAGCACCTGCCTTCCAAAGTAAACACAGCGTCCCAGAAACACCGCCGAACACTCGCCTTCCTTCACACGTACATCCCGGGCTGAGCACATGTGAAATAGGAGACACACGTTCTGTAGACATGTAAATTACAGGATGTATCCAGAAACATGTTGTCACTTGTTTGGGTGTATTGTGGCACTTTGTGTGGTCTATATGATGTGTATATAGTGCTATCATTGGAAGCATGTTTTTAACTGACTTTGTTATACGTTGACAAAATGTGAAATGAGAGACTGGAACTTCTCTCTGGCCACAGGAAAATGCTCCAATCTTTAGGTCGACCAGAGCTGCATATGGCCTTAGAGGTGACTATCGTGAGCGGGTCCGGCCTGGAGCATGCCGGATGTCTGCTGCTTACCTCGGAGGTCCTCTTCGTGGTCAGCCTCAGTGAGGACACGCAGCAGCAGGCCTTCCCCATCACAGAGGTGAACTCATGCATGACTGGAGGAAAAGTTTGTGTGTGTTGCTATGCGCACTAAATGTTGCAGCTGCGTCCTCTGCAGGTCGAGTGTCAGCAGGAAGCGGGACAGCAGGGGCAGCTCACGCTCACATTGCAGCAGCAGACGGTAGCCAGTGACACAGAGGTGAGATCTTTGCCCTCGTTGGGCTCATTTGAAGAAATTCAATTTCAATGAATGGAGCAGCCATCTTCAGTGATGTAGCCACTCAAGGCAGGTTGTGAGAACTCTCGCTTATGCGGGAGGTGCTTGAAGCCTAAAGTTGATCATTGTTCTCGTGATTTCTTGTCCTCCCTCAGGGCGAAGGTGTACGAGAGCGTCTGTCGGAGCAGCAATATCAGCGCCTGGTGGAGTATGTGAAGCGAGCCTCCCACTATTTCCCTCCCTCTGCTTCATCACTGCAACTGCAGCCGAGAGTGACGCTCGCTGAGGCGCCGCCCACTGTCACCAAGTCATACCGCTATCTGGTTGATCCCGCATTTGCTAAGGTATTTGTAAGCAAGTTCACCATGGTAAAGGATAAAGCCTTAAAAATCGGATTCCACTAATAGTTGTCTTGCTGATATCGATCAGCTGCACTTTTTCACCTACCCATTGATGCAAAATATGCTCTAAAGGAACTGTTTGTTAATGATGTGAAGAATTGCCTTTATGAATCCTTATTTTCTACTAAACAAGCATAAGAAATGAATGGCAGACACCAGAACTCAGATTCATTTTTTATTCATCATTGCAAAACAGTTTCTTATGAAGACTAAGTGTAGACATGATGTACATGGTACATATAGTTCATAAAAGACTTCTTGTCAGCTATAATGTCGAATGAAGCCACAAACAGCAGCTGCCAACCAAATGAATCGATGTTATTTGATATTGTGTGATGTAACATGTTTTAGAGTGACACTGTACTTTATCACTGTACATTGAAGCCAAACCCATGTTTTTGCCTTTTATAATGCGATTGTACTTTGGGGATCTGGGTAAGGTTTCATTGCTATGCCTTACAAATAATATTTAGAGAGTATTTATAATAAAGAAATACTATTTGTGTCTGGCTGTCATATGGCTTTAATTGTCACATTAAAAAAAAAAAAAAAATGAAGTGTATATATTGGTGTGTATATACATACATACATACATATGTATACATATACCCATTTACACAGAGTATACACATCTGGAAAGGTTTTCTTGCATCTCTGATTTAAAAACCTAGTCATAATTCTTTGTTCCATGTTACTGACTTTCTTTCACATGTGACTTGGAGGATGGCCGTGAAGCCTTCTGGTGGCTGCCTTTTCTTCCTGTTGACGTCACACTGCCGTCAGAGGACACTGTGTAGACAGATGTGTTGAGTAGCAGTGACTTCAATGAGATGTCAAGATTAGAATTGCCAGTAGCAGAGATAAGGTCAAAGTTTGAGATTGAGTGTAAAAACCTGAGTATGTGGAGAATGAGGCTTCTTTCTGACTTTGTCTCTTTAGCAGCCTCTCGTTTCTTTTCAGAGCTGCCATGTATTTGGAATACGACCACGAGAACTGAGGGAACATGTTATAAGAACGAATGGACTACATGGCTATGGTAGTTTGAGCTAATTTTATCTTTTTGAATTTCATTTGTGTTGTAAATGATCGTACTGGCTTTGGCGAAAACAGCGTCAGGCTCCTCGTAGTCTGAGATGCTCTTTTTTCTACTCCCTTATCGTTCTCATTTTGCATATCATCATTTTCACTAGAACTGCGAGTTAGCCGTTTCACATATTCCTCCTGTACCAAGAGAAGAACTTTTAATTTCAAAGTAAGACACGCACAATTATCATGACCATCCATCTTGCAGCAGACCTGAGCTCTCCTCTCATCCTCTTCCTCCGCCTTCCTCTTTTGTCTCCGCACTCTGGCTTTGTGTTTGACTCGTTCATCTTGAAGCATTTCCAGCAACTGACCCTCATGTACACTGCTCTTAAGCTCCTGAAACTTGGGCCAAAATCTGAGCAACTCACTGAAAACTGACATCTATGAACACACACACACACGGCATAGAGTGAAAATGTATGTGCTCCCTTCTTGAATTGTGACTTTTCATATCACAAATGTTGCTGATCATAAAGCCAATTTTTCATCTTACAAAAACAACCCAAGTAAATACATTACCTGTGCCTCTCTGAAAATGTAAGGGCCCAGTTTGTGACGTTTCTCCATAATGTGCTTTGCCTGCTCCAGAGGGATGTCTATCTGCAGGGCCGGAGGTGAGGATGAGTTGATGAAACACTTAATGATTGTGGAGATCTTCTGTTGAATCGTGGCCTCGTCACTGTGAGAATGACACAGGTCCTATAGGAAGGAACCCAATGTAGACAAAAATTCAAAGTGGCTGATGGTGTTTACAAAGTAGAGATGCATAATGATAAACATCAACATGTCTCATAATCGTCTCATAATTAGTCATTTGGAGAAGATAGCCCATGATTTATTGTAAATGATGTACACATTTATGCAAACATAAGTTCTTAATGTACTAATACTTCATACTATAACCAAAACATTCTTCTTGGGGCCCCAACAGATTTTGAATCAGCTCTGCTCTCAGAAGGTATATAATGGAACCTGAGATGCTTGTCGTACTCATCACCAATTTACTATGCCAGAATGTCATCTGGTATTCATTAAAATCACAATGCTACTGGTGGCCCGAGAGCCTTTACCTACTGTCCGCTAAAGTCATGTGACAAGTGGGTTGCTGCCCGTTTGCATACAATCCTGTATTGTTGTACCTTGTACCGCTGCACCTCCAGCCAAAAGAGCACATCATTCTCTAGGAAGTCACCCCTCGGAGAAACAAAGTGCTGGAAGTGCAAACAGGAGGCCGGATTGAGGAGAAGCCGTCGAAAAAGAAGGATCTCCTTGGAGGAACTCATCCACAAGCCCTGACTCTGTGGAGAAGCGCGAGTAGCTTTAGAGATGATCAGAAGTGTCCACAGAGGTCAATAAATAGCATTGTTGCCTCCTCTTGCGGTAAAAGATCATCAACAAGAAAAGTAACAATGTTATGGGAGCAATGATCTCACACAAAAATGAAATAATGATACTGTTCCCTGGAGAGGCTGCTCTTTTCTAGTGATGACATCATGATCATAAAGATCAAAGTCACAATCATGTTGGTCCTGTAATCACGCTGCTTCAAATGTTCATGTTTTATATCTTTGACATGCCGCCGCGCAGTAGGGATGACAACAGAGCTGCATGGAAAACACTATTAAAGCAAGGTTAGTTATGCTGATGCTTTAATCTTATTTATCCTGGATCCCATTTGGGAAAATTAACCGCTGGGGCAAAATGAAGTTTGACAAAGCCAGCGCTGGAAGCCAAGTGGTGAAGTAAATCACACAAGTCTCTCCATTCTAACGCTGTGCATGTCGCCTCACCTTCCAGCCTTCTTTTCTTGTCTTGTGTCGATGCGTGCTGTCCTATGACACAAAGTCAAAATGATCGCCATAAACATTTGGACTGGTGTGGAAATGCTGCCCACCCTCGTTAATACTTCCCCTCAGCATTTTGTCCCGATGTTCTTGTAGGAAAACCCAAATTTCAACATGCCCTCCTCCTCCTCCATCTATTATTTGCACCTTTCTACTCTAATCTCCTGCGGCATGTAATGCTAAACTACCACTGCTCCCTCTCCCTAATGAGAAGATCCATGTGGTAACCTTGATAACATGAGTCAGAGCAGCAGAATCTGTGCTTCGTGTGTTACCTGATGAGGCAACCTGAGAGAGAAAAACAGAGTAGTGATGCCATTTTGCGGTTTCTCACAAGTAGCAGAGTTGCTAATGAGAACCTGGCGTCTTATCTCAAGGCCGTTAGGCAACAGGAAGCAAAGGCCCCATGGTTTATGTAGAGGAAGCCAAGGCTAGCAAGAGTCCGACATCTTACTCAAGAAATAAATGTGTGTTAGTATGCAGGAAAATGACTTGGCAACAAAGATAGTTATTTAATTTATGCCCTTCAAACAAGATGACGCTTGCAATTTAGTCATTTGTCTTCCATTTAGAATGGAACTCGTGATTTCAACACCTTGGAGATATCTGGCTTATCATCTTCTGGCTTGAAATAACAGTTCTCAAGGCCTCATCGCTCATGTTAATGCAATCTGGCAAAATCTATTATCATTTTTAAAGGTCATTTAAGAGTTTTATGTCCAATGTTGGAAGACGAGTGAGAATAGAAAAATAGAAACAAAAGTGGAAAGGTGAGAGGGCAAAACCCTTTTAGCTATCAGTATATTACAAGCTATGCCATATGACTGACATTTATCTCCTCCAACCAACACTGCAGTGTCACGATGGATTTTTTTAATCATGTCACTTTATTGCAGGGGTGTGGTGCCAATAGACTTGAGACAACTTCTGTTAAACTTGACACTAACTTACACCAGTAGCATTTTGAGTTTTAATTTATTTGCAACTGTGGACTGTCTATTACAATTTCTTAGGTTTTTTTTTTTTTGGTTTTTTTTCTGCCACTAAGCTCTTGCCAGCATGACCACACATGCTAAGCCACACTCGAGTCTGTTTCAAATTAGTGCCTGTTTGGATTGGAGATGTCAGCTTCAATGTGTCTGCTCCCACACCTCTGATCTGTTTTTGGGTGACATCACTAGGTCTGCCCAAGACCACCAATTTAGAGGAAAAAGAAAAATCTGAAATGTGATTTGTCCTTTCAGCTCGACCAAAAATGAGTAATCAGTATCAGTCGTATTGACGTCTGCTGTACCTTTCCTTTGCGTTTCCGCCGCTCTCTAAACTCTGCTGTGGCCAGAAACTCAGGCAGCCATTTTTTCTCAATGTGACATCGGATGATCTCCTGGATCTCCGCGGTAACTGGCTTTGAGAGACATTGGAATTGCAGAAGCTCCAGTCCACCTGCCAAGTGCAATATCTACACACAAACAGAAACACATTTACAAACACACACACAGGACTTTAGAGAGTCACTGTCAGACACAGGAAAGCCATGTCGTAGGTGGATGAGTGCACATGTCATTAAATCCACATGAGGCAGCGAGTCTAGTCAGATTAAGCCTTCCCACTACGGGAAACCAGACTGAAAATTTCTGACTCATGCTGTTCTCAATATCATTCCCACAATTCACTTATTCCCTTCATCTCCTTTGTCTGCTTTCAGTCCTCATTTATCAGTGTCTTTCCTATTTATAATGGGAATGGAAAATACTGTAGATCTGCAGAATATCATTTGAAAGAAAAATGGGCCAAAAATATTTGAGAAATTGTATACATTCAGCATCAGAAAGTACCAGAAAGATTTTCTGTGAATGAATGATTGAATTTGTGGAAGGTTAACACAATAAGTCTGTCACTCAGATGATAGGGGAGGGAGAACTGTTGAAATTCAAGTGGAGTCATAAATACTGAACAATGCAATTGTACAGCAATCTCCTTGAGTTGTCACTTTATTGTGATGGAGGGACTTGAGTACCCAAATGCTCCTAAAAGTCCAGAAAAAGTGAGCTTCACACCAATGATGTGGTAACCTAGGACAAGCAGGTCCAAGGTGCAAAACCAGACTAGGCAAAGAAAGTCCATTAGCAGTTGAGTGGACCTTATGGAATAGACGGGAAATAATGCTTATGCACATCATATATTGAAGATACATATAATAACTTAATATGTTCGTCTTGGAGTCTTGCCCGCTTTGAGCAATCGTTCAGGCATATTGCTCGAGGCATTGCGTTGAATGGTTCAGTTTTATCGAATGTTTTCTACAGTGACTTCAATCCTAAACTTTAGTCCCTTGATCTACAAAATCAAAGTGACCAGTTCCCTTAGACAGAATTCCCCCCTACAGGTTGTTTCAATCTAAAAAACTAACTTTAGACAAGAGTTTTTCCTCCTACTAGGCTTTCTCTTGTATTGTGGATCCAAACCACAAACCTCGAGCCCACCTCATTTTAATTCTAACCATGTCCGCTATTCTCTGATGCTCCAGTAACACCCTGTCAGAACTGTCAGCAGCAGGTCCACATAAGAGCAGAAGAGAAGAAGTAGAACATTCTAGTAGACCAGTGCTTCTCAAATAGTGGGGCGCGCCCCCCTTAGTCCGGTGCTATTCCTGGGGGGGGCGCGTGTGACCCTGGGGAACAGGCTTTTTTTTTGGCAGTACTAGAATAAAGTGTAATTGCGCGTTTACTACAGCAGGGGGCAGTGGCGCTCTCATTGTTACTTCTGTCACGTTTGCGACGGTGCAACATTTTACGACTTACAAGACAAGTTAGGATAGTCACGGTGGGGAGGGGGGGGCGCGAATAGTTTTCTTCTTGCTAGGGGGGGGCGTAACAGAAAATAATTGAGAAGCACTGGGTTAAATAAAGGTTAACCTAAAAAAAAAAAAAAAAAAAAAAAAAAGTGAACCCTGAACTTTGAACCCGCGGTGACCCCGCAGTGACCCCGTGGTGACCCCGTGGTGACCCCGTGGTGACCCCTGGGTGACCTTTGAACCCTGAACTTTCAACTCTAGTTAAAAATCGAAAATGTGCACATGACCCCGTGAACTTTGAACCGACCTTTGACCCCTGGATGAACTTTGAACCGTAAACTTTGACCTTTGACCCCTAGCTAATTACGTTTTTTTTTTTTTTTTTTAAACCGGCATAGCAGAACGATCCATGGTCTTCAGATGCCGCGCTGTCACCATCTCCTGGTCAGTTAGTGAAATGCTTTTGCTGATGTTTTTTTTTCTCTCAATTAAAACAAATCAATTAGCCAGTTGGTTTTCTATATTTAATATCTGATATCAGACAAAACCAAATTGTGAATCAGTCACCTAGGCTATAGCAGAACAAACAATCCATGGTCTTCAGATGCCACGCTGTCGCCATCTCCTGGTCAGCTAGTGAAATGCTTTTGCTGTTTTTTTTTCCTCTCAATTAAAACAAATCAATCAGCCAGTTGGTTTTCTTTATTTAATCTCTGATATCAGACAAAACCAAATTGTGAATCAGTCACCTAGGCCAGTGCTTCTCAAATAGTGGTGCTATTCCTGGGGGGGCGCGTGTGACCCTGGGGAACAGGCTTTTTTTTTGGCAGTACTAGAATAAAGTGTAATTGCGCGTTTACTACAGCAGGGGGCAGTGGCGCTCTCATTGTTACTTCTGTCACGTTTGCGACAGTGCAACACTTTACGACTTACAAGACAAGTTAGGATAGTCACGGTGGGGAGGGGGGGGCGCGAATAGTTTTCTTCTTGCTAGGGGGGGGGCGTAACAGAAAATAATTGAGAAGCACTGGGTTAAATAAAGGTTAACCTAAAAAAAAAAAAAAAAAAAAAAAAAAAAAAGTGAACCCTGAACTTTGAACCCGCGGTGACCCCGTGGTGACCGCGGTGACCCCGCGGTGACCCCGCGGTGACCCCGTGGTGACCCCGCGGTGACCTTTGAATCCTGAACTTTCAACTCTAGTAAAAAATCGAAAATGTGCACATGACCCCGTGAACTTTGAACCGACCTTTGACCCCTGGGTGAACTTTGAACCGTAAACTTTGACCTTTGACCCCTAGCTAATTACGTTTTTTTTTTTTTTTTTAAACCGGCATAGCAGAACGATCCATGGTCTTCAGATGCCGCGCTGTCGCCATCTCCTGGTCAGTTAGTGAAATGCTTTTGCTGATGTTTTTTTTTCTCTCAATTAAAACAAATCAATTAGCCAGTTGGTTTTCTATATTTAATATCTGATATCAGACAAAACCAAATTGTGAATCAGTCACCTAGGCTATAGCAGAACAAACAATCCATGGTCTTCAGATGCCACGCTGTCGCCATCTCCTGGTCAGCTAGTGAAATGCTTTTGCTGTTTTTTTTTCCTCTCAATTAAAACAAATCAATCAGCCAGTTGGTTTTCTTTATTTAATCTCTGATATCAGACAAAACCAAATTGTGAATCAGTCACCTAGGCCAGTGCTTCTCAAATAGTGGGGCGCGCCCCCCTTGGGGGGCGCGGTGCTATTCCTGGGGGGGCGCGTGTGACCCTGGGGAACAGGCTTTTTTTTTGGCAGTACTAGAATAAAGTGTAATTGCGCGTTTACTACAGCAGGGGGCAGTGGCGCTCTCATTGTTACTTCTGTCACGTTTGCGACAGTGCAACATTTTACGACTTACAAGACAAGTTAGGATAGTCACGGTGGGGAGGGGGGGCGCGAATAGTTTTCTTCTTGCTAGGGGGGGGCGTAACAGAAAATAATTGAGAAGCACTGTAGTAGACCAACAGAGGTCTCAGTGTATTAGACGGGATTTGAAGCCTCGGCGGGAGCTCACGCTAAATCTGGATCATCATGTTCAATAGTAGTACTTTCCCACGTTCTTGATTGACGATACGGTAATTCTAATTTGAAATGCCATTACACATTCTTTGTACTGAGTTTCCCTACGTACATGATTCTGTTGCTCTTCAGTGGCGGGACTTTGGGAACTAAAGAAATAGTTTGAGTTGAGATATTTTCTCGCAATGTGAGAAGACCGGTCCTGTGTCAACGCCTTGTTCCTCTGAGGAGTCTGCCTGTATTGCTCCAGGTCCAGCCAGCATTCCAGGTGGATACTGAAGAAACATTTTTAAACACATTTTCAATTCAAACAGATGCACACACTTGGATGAAGTTTATTTACAGCACATTTGTGCGACAAGATAAGAGAAATTCTAGTACATTATATTTACATGACAAAAACAGATAAGCTATATGAGCAGTTGAGCACACATGCACATGACGACAAAAATAACTTTTAGGATTACAAAATTAATATTCTTTCTCATCATGCGTGTGTGTACACGCACACTGGACAAATCAGTGTTGAGTATAGGCATAATGTGTCTGCTTTTCCAGATTACAGGACCACAATTAATTGAATAATAACACTTTAGAGCTTCTTAGGTGACAACAGTCCAAGATGAAAACAATGTGTTGCATCCAGTAACTAACCTGGCATCTTTATTTCGGAGGAAAGACATAAAGTGCCAGATCTCATGATGATGTCGAAGTAAAGAGCCTAAGCGGTAACCTTGGTACTGTGCTGGCACATTGGACCAAGACTCAAGGTCCCGGTGACCCTGAGAGAAGAGCCCGGACGCGGTATTCAATGGTGATGTTATTTGCTGCTGCACACAAAACACACAAAAACAAAAGTGTACTTATGTCTTACATGGAATATGTTTTCTGCACAGAAGAGTACCGTTTTTTTCCGTGTATAGTGCGCAAAATTTAACGAATTTATTGTCCTAAAATCTGGGGTGCGCATTATACATGGGTACAAAAAAAAATTTAAATTTTTTTTTTTTAATTTTTTTTTTTTTTTTTTTTTAGAAAACAAAACCAACAACAGGACTGACCGACAAAGTCGTGGAACAAAAAGACAGGGTGACATTACCAAAGACAGGAACAGAAAGCAAACAGACATCATGACAGTAACACATGCAATGATCCGACGGTGAGCGAGGGGCAGACAGGACTTAAATACAAAACACGTTACATCGATTGAGGTGACACAGGAAGAGAGGGGCGACGCGAACAGAAACTATGGCAACCTAGACACATAGCAAAACTGGGGACGAGACGTGACAAATGTCCCTCGAAATGAAACTTGAAATCACCAAGTTTTGGTTTCCAAGGGTGTTTTTATTCGTCTTCAACGTCTCTCCCATAAAGAGCCGCCTTTTTCACGTCCGCACGCCTCTTTCCCGTGCGCGCACGGAGCGCGGTGGTGCGTTTATGGGCAGTCGGAGAAATCAACGCCAACAAAAAAAATTACATCCAGCCTAGTTAAGACCATACCAAAGACTATAAAAATGGGACCCATTGCCTCCCTGCGTGTGTGACGATCATTGGGACTTTAAAAAAAAAAAAAAATTCATAAAAAAAAAATTCATAAAAATTGGGTGCGTATTATACATGGGTACAGGCTTTTTTCCAGCATCAGCATGCCATTTTTAGGGTGCGTATTATACATGGGGGCGCACTATACACGGAAAAAAACGGTAGTGCCCCTGCACTGTTGAACTAAACATGACTTACTTTTGCACATTTGCTCTTTTAGGCTCACGTGTTTCTTACTTACTTGATGCTTGTTTTGTTTGAATTCTGCATACAAGTTCTGGAGCTCCCTGAATTGCCAAGTGTTCACACAGCGTACATTCTTGTACACGTCTACCTGAACACGCAGACATAGAGTAACTTCTGAACACAAAGTCTTACACTTCATTATTAAGGATTACATAGTGTGTGTTATTGATATTTGCTATTTAAAACACTGTATGGTTGCACATTCTCGTGAAAAAGAATATTATTAATAGAAGCAGCAGAAACCATGCAACCTGCAGGAAGGCTTTTTTGTCCAGGTCAACAAGCGCTGTCCAAGCCTCCATGAGGATGTTCAAGATGTGGTCTTCAACTTTATCAAAGAGCTCCTCAAAAGCAGGTGTCAGCTGGTTGTACACCTCCTTCCTAATCTCCTCCTTCATGCCAATGCTCCTGCTGGCAGAACTATGGAGATATGTGGAGCAGATAACCTGAAAATTTACAAAAACAATTTAAACACTCCAATAGAGTTTAATACTCAGTTTTAAATAACATTTGCACTAAAACTAACTTGGGCTCCTTCATGTTTAAATGTAGTCTAAACATGAAACTTGCAGCCCAGTTAGCGGTGTTATCGATCATTTAGAAAGAAAATAAATCCAGTTCTATATTACAAATAAACTAAAACGTGATTTTCTTTCAATATAAAGTTTATTAGAGTGGTGGGGCTTAGGTGGTGGCCATAATATTTAATAAATAAAAAATTTGCACACACACAAAAAAAGGGGTGAATTGACTGCATGTTATGTATTGTTCCAATTATTTGTTAAGGACACCTCTGTAGCCCAAAATGCCTCACGACCAGCCAAAAAAAAAGCTTTTTAATCTCTCTTACAGTATTAGAAAGAAAATGAGTGCTATTTGTCATTTTTCCCAGAATGAACCATTTTCCTATTTTAGGCTGGCTGGATTTTCCTCGCTATAAAATGGAGTTGTGTGCCTACCAGGGGTCCCCAAGACTGATTTTGTGATTCTGTGTGTGAAATAATCAATTCTTGGGTAGCCTCTAAGAGCGCATTGTAATTTCTTTGAGTCATTTTTAGTTCAACTGTCTGTCAAATGTAGTCCAGATTTGTGTGTTTGTGTACCTGAGCTATTCTCTGCACTCTATAGGGATCCAGTCCGTCCTGGTAGAAGAGCTCATGATAGTGCTGGAGGTCATTCCAAAGATAAACTGCATTCTCCCATAACTTTAAAGGGAAAGAATGAAAGTATAAGAATAATCCTCACAAACACATTGAATCACTTGGTGTCATTAAAATAAAGCTTAAATGTGAATGTATCTTATGGATTCTACCTGGTTTCCAGACTGCTCACAAAAATGAGTGAAGTATGAGCCTGCCTCAGGGTCAACAAATAATGCGTGTAAAACCTTTTCCAGTCTTGTGTGCCCTAGTGATCGACTTCTGCTTGGGTGAGAATGCTCGCTAAACTGTAATATGCAGAAAATAAAATCAGCCATTTGCACCCATTCGAATGATATCTTAATTCTTTCACCTGTGGATTGTAGGGAAGCGGAAGCCAAGGTTCAGGACAAAGAGAACAAGGGGTCATTGAGGCCAAATAAGGGCTTACACACCACTCCCTATCAGGATCATTCAGGTCGACTTGAACTTGAGGGGATGTCCAGTAACGAGGAACCCTGTGGGGACAGCAGGAGCATAAACACAGGTAATATATAGTCAAAACTCACAAATGCGTGCAAAAAAATATCACCAATAGGATGTGATTGACTCCATGACTTTGGGCTGTACTGAGCACAGTCTCTCTTTTGTCCAGCAGGGGGAGGTAGTCAGCCCAAACCTGCAGAGCTGTTGCAAGCGTAGACTATTCTGACTGCTTCTTAGCAGGTAGCGGCTCCTCATTAAAGCCAGAAAGCTGAGACAAACAACATATTGCATTTCAAACACGCTGCTGCATCTTGCTAAATTTCTTAGAATGTAAACAAAGATAGTAAAGACAAAGCAGTAGTGTGCTGATCACCTGTTCTCCCTCTCTCTGTTAAGGGTTTTCAGCCTCTCAATGTCCATCCAAAGACTTAACATCCTGCCTCCTGTTGTTCCACGCAAAAACTCCTTGAAGTCATCCATGCCTGGTTGGTTGCCTTGGTGACAGCCACCATGGCAGCAAACATCCTGGACTGTTTCTGTATCTGAACTTGCCTCCGACATTTTGCTCTTATTCCCATCATAAATTTCATTGCCTCGACTCCATTTTTGGCATTCTTTACAGGATTCTTTGGTGTTCTCATCAACTGAACAGTGCCAATGCATACACTTGCATTTTTTATCCACGCAAGTACACTTTTTGCGGTTCTGTGCGGTCAACTTAAAGACGGCATCGTCAACTACCTTGTGAACTATTTGGGCAGCCAGGTTTTGCAAATCCAGTTCCGAGGCCTCTTCATATATTTGCTTTTCTTGAGATGCGTCTGATGTCTCTCGGATGTTGATGTCAGCACCGTAGAGGGTTGACGCGGAGGAAGTGAGAGACAGCTTAGAAGAACGCCTTGATGATTCACAGACATTTCTGTGGACTTGTGCGCTGTGGCCAGAGGATGTACCGAGCAGCTGATGTATTCTCACACAACCTTTACAGGGATGAAATAGCATTAGTTTGTGCTCAGAAGTTTGTATAACCTGGTTATGTAAACTTATGAGCACAACTGTATTTTGACTGGCAAATGTATCATTTATAAGCATCAACCTTGTTTGGATGAATTGTTCTCGTGAGAACGGAATCCTTCTTTGTCACTCAGAACAGCCGTGGCTAGACGACAGTTGCATGTACTCCTGTCGATGTTTATATTTCGTGCCCACTGAAACAACAACTTGGATAATCTACAGATGAAACGGGATGCACTCAGAAACATAGTACACATACGTATAAATGATATGCAACATATCCTGTTACACAAACTGTATCAAAAGCAATATGAAAATGCAATTTCTTTTTAGTAAATGAAGTACAGTAATATGATGTGAAGCATACATTGTGCTGTATAGACAAATTCATACTGATGTTTTCATTTCGTGCATTGTACCTATACTCATGGTAGCAGCTACTTTGAAGGAAATAAGTCAATCTTTCCTTTATAATCCACTGAATCCCTTGTTTTCTGTCCAGACACTACAATGCCAGGGAGTGTGACAAAAGAAGAAAAAAAAAAAAAGACATTCTTTTCAAGTTAATGATCTTCTCTCTTGCTCTGCAAATGATAATCATACTTTACTTACCGAGACAGTGTAACTGTTGTCCACCAAAGGGGTTTTTGCCAGCGCTTTGACATTCTTATGAAGGATCTGTGATTTGGTGTATTCTAGTGCCGATGTGATTTTGTTGAAGGTGAGCTCAGCCGCGTCGCTTGGTACCTCGAACTGATCCGTCTCCTCATCGTATAGCAAAGCCTGTGGGAAACACTGGGAAGAGATGTTTGTATTATTTTTTTCTCTAAAAATGCTTGACCTCAATATTAATAATATAAATGAATTTACCGGCAGACTTAAAAATCTATTTAACGTGTGAACAAACAGGTGATCGGAGGTCAGGAAGTTCTCCTGTGAGCAGGTGAAAGGGCACAATATTAAACTACCATGTTGTAAATTGTGAAATAACTTGTCAAGTAAGTTTTAAAAGATGTACTCACAAAATTATGAACAGTAAGCTGGGGAAACTCTGCCAAAACAAATGTTGGTAGAAAATTTCAAATGTGACAAATTCCAAAAGTCAAGTTTTGAGCAACAACTCTTACCTATTGAAATGTCACTATGCATGACTAGTGCCTCAAAAAGACCAATTCCTTATGCAATACTTGTGGAAAATCGGGTAACAAAGCTTTATGTAACTACACACCGTAGGTTGCTATGGAAGTGGATCCACTTTCACAATGGGAGGGGGTGGTTGGAGGTAAAAGTTTAACAAAAGACCAGTGGAATGTGAAAGGATGTATTTAGTGTTGTTGGAGACCCTTTAAACTCCAAATCACAATGTAGGAGTATTTTATTTTTAAATCTTAAATGGTTATATGTTGATCCCCCTTCCCCAATATTGTATTAATTATTCTGAGTCGGTAGTTTTATCAAACAGCAAGAAAATGACAGATGCGGCAAATGACCACTAGATGTCACTAGATATCTATAAATATATGTTTCCACAGACGAGGTCAAACAAGGAGATCAAATTATGTTAGAGAAGGCCGTTTTATTTAAGAAATGCGATTGATTAAAAATGATCTGAAATCACAACGAAGCCTTAAAGCATACTTCAATACATGTATAAAAGTACATCAACCACAGATGCCATGTGATTTAAGATTTTACAAAATTTGATTAAAAATGCAAACTTTGCTAGGAAAAAAAAATAGTACCGAAATTGCCTATAGACTCCTAGCAACATAGGACTTCGTTTAACTTAGTCTCCTCAGTGTCATAAATACATTTATAAAACAATCTGTGAATGGAATCCTTTGCATTGACTTGATCATAGTCTCCTAATGTTTCGCTTGCTCTCTGCACTGCCCGGAAGTAATCTGTCTTTCTTGCGACGGCCTGCAGACTTGCTGGCACATTCTTTGGAGCCATGGAAAGCACACAAGCACTTTGTGCAAAACTCAAACGCACAGTCAGCTCTGGTGCAAATACCCTCGCCTTTCACAGTTTGACACTTTGCAGGATGCTGACATCGAGGACAATGTCTGAGGCATTCGTCATTGAAGAGGGTTTTAGCAACCTGAAAGAAAAAGGTTTATAATATAATAATATAACCCGACCTATTTTTGGGGCAGGCACACTTTTTCATTCACGCCAAGCACTTCAAAGTATTTAAAAAATCAAAAGCCAAACACAACCACCACCAGGCAGTTATGAAACGTACCTCGATGAACTTGTCTCGTTTGCTGCTGCTGCCCAAAGATAAAGTGCTGTAATGTAAAGGGGTTAATGTGCGGGTTCCAGACTGTGGGGTGCAATAATTGGAGGTTCTAGACTGGGCCTGGACAGTTTTGAGCGTTGACCTTTTAAGAAGAGCCAATCTCGTCTCAGCATCAGCAACATGCGCAGTGGCGCCATTCTGGAACATGACAAAGATTAAAGATTTGGGAGAAGAAGAAGAGGAAAAAAAAAAAAGTGTGACGCACACTAAGCGTCTGATATAGTTTCTCCTGTTTTTCTACCTCTTGAGCAGCTTCCACTTCACTCTGGTAAATTGTTCTCCTGGAATGAGCTTTCTTGTCCTGCTGGATTATTTCATCCCAGTCCTTACACACCTGACCACACCTGCAAAAACATCAATCAATGCATTTTACTTAACTTCATACTGAAAATTTTTGGCACAATGCATGGGGTCTATTTATTTATTTTATTGCGTATTTATTTAGTTTATTACATGAACCCCTTTATTGAGGAACACTCAGACTAGCTCAAGTGGAACCCTAATACGCAAGTTGAGTTTAAAACAATTGGTCTATGGACATAGTGAACTGTCAACACACTGTATACCGAAACTAACATTTTTAAGTTTAAAAAAAAAAAAAAAAAAAATCTGCTCCAATACAACGTAAAAGTCAATGTAGCGGTTAAAAAAACAAACAAACCTTGAATTGGCCCACCTACAATGAATGATAAAAATCAAAATCTGACCTGCAGACACAGTCGGCAGACAGATGACTCAATATGACAGCCAATATGTGCCTGAGGTTCCTCTTCCTCAGCTCCGTCAATATGTCCACCTTCCCTAGGCCCATCTTGCGGCCAATCAGCCCTGCCAAGGGCATAGTTATCCCGAACAAGTCGGGTGTCTCACCAAGAGCTGCGATGGTCCTCAGCTCCTCTTTTAAACTTGGACTTTGGCCAGCAAACATCTTGGCCCTCTGCTCACACAAAGTGTGTATCAGCTGTAAAGCGGGCGTCAGTGAGAGCTTGGATGTGGATGTCACATTGGAATGTGGGGTCACATTGGAATTCACAGATGTGCAGCTAGAAGGTGTGATGCTGTCAAGCTTGGCTGTGCTTTCACTTTGAGGCGTTGTATAGCCTTGTTGGGTTGACGTCAGTCCATCAAAGGTTGTATTGATACATTTCACAGAGAGAACCCTGCTGGGGGTCTCCCTGACAAAAACCTCATCTTCTTTACACGTTCCGCGGCGATACTGAATACGTTGATGTTTTCTGTCCGTCGGGTCTTCCTCAGACAACGAGCCTCCTTCCTTTAGAGTGGAAAGTCTGCGCTGCCGTTGCAAACGGGAACGCCGTTTCCCATCCGTCAGGTTGGGGGTTTCTGAGTTTCCTTTTGAGGCAGAAAGCAGCAATTCTTGGAAAGAGCCATCGTGGTCGACAGAAGAGTCTTGGGATTTATCGAGGGAGCTGAAGCCGCTGTCCTCGCATGGAGACCTGCAGCAGGATTCGCATCACATGTGCCCTCAAGTTACTTGATTAAGAAGTAAATTTAAAAAAAAAAAAAAAAACATCACTGACAAGTGAAAGATGGATAATCTTGTTTTGTTTTTTAAACGGGTAAGCATACCTGATACATTTAGGTGTATCTGGGGAAGACAGTGTGCACAAGACATTGGATGATTCATGCAGGGCACTCGTCAGGTTGTTGACTGGAGATGGACAGTTGTCCTTGGATGAGCCTAGCAGCAATTTGCTTAAGCACGGTGCTTCTAAATTAAATTGATCAGAAGCATGAAAGTTCTGACTGAAATCGTCCGAGAGTGAAAGTCGTCCCTCCAATCTGTTGCTGACACCTAGGTTGAGGGTACCATCCTCAAGAGTGGAGGTCCTTACTTGAGAGAAGAGCAGACGGCGTTTCCTACTACATAACGGGAAATCCTGCTCCAATTTTAAAGCGCCTAAGGTCAAACCCGGTGTCGCTGGGTCCAGAGAGTCAAAAGACACACTAAGATCATGGTCGGACCCAATTGACGACTCTATCGGTGTGGTACATGGAGACTTTGTGTTGTCCCTTTTGACAGCTTTCGTGCCATTGCACATAGCAAGTCTATGTCGCAGAGAGCCATAGCTCTTGGATGCTCTGGGAGTTTCACACCAGTTCAGAGTGGAAGAGCGCTGAAGCCCCCGAGTGTCTTTCTGCAAAGATCTGATCCTGCTGCTTTCCTGAGGGGTGACAGCAAGTCTGACATTCTCTTTGGGCGTGTCACTGAGGTCCACTGAAGCCAATCTGCAGGAGTCAAATCCACTAATGCTCTGGGGACTGTGGAATGAACCTGAGTAGCCGCTGTCAAAACGCTCATAACATTCTTTGCCTTTGCAGTTAACATGGTGGACATTGGACTCAGGGGTACACTGCATTTTTGACCTCCTGTCCACCCAAACAGCAGCGCTCCTACAGAGGCCTGCAAAAAACAAAACGGAAATTCAAATTCCAAGCCATGTCAGACACACACACACCGTTATAGCATGAATGTCAAGATAGGTTAGGCTCAAACTCACTAAATTTGGGGTGGATCAGTGTGCATTGAGTTTTTAGTATACAGATGCACTTTTCCTGTGCAGGGGTTTTTAACTGGCCAGTTTGGAATGCCACATTAGCAAAGTGGTGATACTACCACATGTGTGCTCCAGTGTTTGTGCATCTGTTTGTTTGAGTGAGGAAAGTATTAGCACACCCCTGTGAATGAAGTAGAATGTTCTTTGCATTCAAATGCGGCATTTTCGTAAATCGGAACGATGTTTTATTCAACAATGATTTAATAATCTTGGCATTTTGAATCCAATACAAATTTGGACTCAGACACTTATCCTCTCCTACTGTACAAGCAGCACAATTTTCACACCCTCTATGTTGCAAATCTCTTTGGTCATCAAATTACATTGTCGTTTTACTCTGCTCACAAAAAGTCATATGGCCATATTCAACTGATCGCCATGATACCGAATGTCAAACGATTAAACCCGACTGCAAGGTGCCGGCCGTTGACGCCAAACCTGCCAGACGAGATGACTGACCATAGACTTGTGCAGCTTGCATCACATTTTATGCGACTGGTATCGTCAATCAACATTGCTACCTTACGATTTTATTGTGTGTTTTGCATCTATTTTCACTCATGCAATCACGGCACACGTGAAATTTAAGTCAAGCCAAACACTCTACAAGTTAAATTATTACCTGGACGGGATTTAATTTGTTAAAAGAATAAAGAAACTTACCCTAAAATACCACAGAAGTACCACGGTCGGGCGAGTGTGGACCTCAGTTGACACCGCGTGCCCTAATTGCAGTCAAGTACTTTTTTTTTTGCAGACATTGCAACTCAAGCTGAAGCTAGTGTTGGCTCGTGAGTGAACGATTCGTTCAAAAGAACGATTTTGTTTTCAGTGAACGCGAGTGACCGAATCACTTCCTAAAGTGACCGCAGCACGATCCGCATTGCATTGCGCGCTTCTCTCAACAGGGAAAAAAATAAAGCAGTAACTTTTTCTCTGGTGAATACAAAAGAAAATTCGGGATTTTTTAATAATGTGCTTCTTTGAAGTGTAATATTAGACATTAATGAAGAAATATGAATAAATAAATGCATACATACATACATACATACATACATACATACATACATACATACATACATACATACATACATACATACATACATACATACATACATACATACATACATACATACATACATACATACATACATACATACATACATACATACATACATACATACATACATACATACATACATACATACATACATACATACATACATACATACATACATACATACATACATACATACATACATACATACATACATACATACATACATACATACATACATACATACATACATACAGATATAAATACACTTGAATCGTTTATTCACTTGTATTGTTTTGTTATATTTCTTTTTATGAATAATTCGAATAAATGAATGAATGAAATTGTTCGGGTTTGACTATTTTGAATCGTAAATTATAAATGTGAACGAAACTATTTGACGTCATCGGATGACGTATGAAATGTTGTCCCGTCTCCATGGGCAACGCTTTATAACGCCGTTTCCGGGGGTTTTAGTGTGGGGGATTAACAACAAGCACTAGAGGAAATAACGATAAGTAGTGCCTTTGCATTTACTTTGAGGAAAGTATTCGGTATTCAAAGTTTTGTTTTTTGTTTTTATTGAAGTTGGGTGCACTAAAGAGGGTTTATAGCCATGAGTTCAGCTGCCTTTCTTCAAAATGTTACTTCTTCTGACTGCAGATCTATGAAGATCCCTGTGGAGCATATGGAATATGATTATATTGATAAATGCAAGGATGCCAAATACTTGGAGAAAATCCTTATATTACTCAGGTAATTGCAAAGATGCACGTTGTCTCTTAATTGTGCTTGACAAAGAACATTTTCAGCTTTCATTGACTAGCTATTATGGCTATGTTGTTGTAGTTTGTGTAAAATTTTGGCTCATCTAGGCAAACCAAAGTATCATAACATCATGGTATTTTTCAGGTTTCATTAAAATGTCAATAATATATTCAACAGTTTCTGTTATGGTTGTTAAGGTTAATCTGTTTGAATTTATACATCTTATAAAGCATCCACACATGCAGTACAGTAGACCGTACAATAATACATGAGGTCATCAGCTCTAAAATGGAAACAAGCACATTTAGCCTCACAGTGTTGTTCTGTCCAGGTCTGGCAAGGAGGGCATTTATCCTCATCTAATTGAGTTTTGTGAAAGTCGACTAGAGAAACTGAACCCTCGGAGCCGAGCTCTTAGGAAGGAAAATCCTGTGACCACATCCTCCAGCCTCCCAGCAGATGAATGGAGCCTTATTGCCGATGAGTTGAGGGTGCTCTATTTTACTTAATTATTTATTGTTATGGATGTATCCTGAAAATTGTTCAGAAAGTTTGATTTTTTTTCCCAGATTTGGCAAGCTGAAACCAAAGTGACAGAGACTTCCCTTAAAAAACAGTTAATGTTTGAGGATGTTATGGATCAAAGCATGCCACCTATAAGAGGGTCCAATTGCTCGGTTCCACTCAGCAGAGTAACGTCTCGTTCGTCTACAGAAATATTTAAATAATTTATTCAACTGGATAACAACATGATCCCCCCCCCCAGCAGAACATTCCTCATAAACAAAACCGTGTACAGCCACGAGATTATCGAGAATGGGACAAGTAAGCGTTTCTGTTTCAAGATTTTTTTTTTTTTTTTTAAACAAAAAGTCTAAATAAGAAAAAGAACATTTATCCATGGATGTATTTTGCCCTAAGTTAAACATCTTCCTCTAGGTTTGATGTGGAGAAAGAATGTCAGAAAATTGATGGTGATGTCATTATAAACGAACCGCCTCCTATCAGCAATGCACATCCTACGACTAAAGTGGATCCTTTATGTAATTCATTTCAATTCATTTTTAGTCATACAGTGCCAAATACATTGTTTTGCAACTCTAACGTCAAAATTGTGTCTCACCAATACATCCAGTGCTGACAGCAGAAATGAAACATCTTCTGGCAGAGCGTGAAAAAGACAAAGGAAATGAAGCTTTTAGGGCAAATGATTACGAGGAGGCAGTTGCGTACTACTCCAGGTTAGACTTTCAAAATGTTCTCTATATGTCGGGCCTCTCTGCCTGCCTTGAGATATTCGGTGATGTGGTTGTATTTTCTAATCACAGGAGCATAGCCATAATGCCCTCGGTGGCTGCATACAATAACAGAGCCCAAGCGGGGATCAAACTCAAGCAATTTCAAAAGGCCATGAACGACTGCAACAGTGTATTGGATCTAGAACCCTGCAACGTGAAAGGTTCTGTATTCCCTTAAATAAATATATCTATTTTCTGGTGTTTTACTGTTCAATTCAAAAAAGTGAAATGTGGATATATTCATGCCACAGTAAAATATTTGTCATATTTTTGTAACACTTGACTTGAAGCAAGGTGTGGCTTTCCCCCCAGAAAATCGGAAAATCTAATGCAAAATTTTATTTAATCTGAAAACAGATTTAGGATTTTTGACCAATAGTCCGGTTTATTTTCTCCTTACAGTACTAGTAATGACTTATTATCTCCTCTCCAGCTTTATTACGACGTGCCGCTGTGCACAATGAAATGGGTAACTTCCAAATGGCTGTTGAAGACCTGACAGTGGTGCTGAGAGAAGAGCCACAAAATGTTGCAGCCACTGTAAGTTATACAAAGGATCATCTTTGTTATGACATTTCAAGGTTATGAGCAGTGCACATTGGACAGGTTTTTTGTAGCCAAGTTCCGCCTCCCTTTACAAAACATGTGGTTGAGCAAATGCTTGGTTGGTTGAGCAAACAGTTATTTTCCACTGCTTAGGCTAAAAATAATTG
Organism: Syngnathus typhle; assembly: GCF_033458585.1. NCBI lineage: Eukaryota > Metazoa > Chordata > Actinopteri > Syngnathiformes > Syngnathidae > Syngnathus > Syngnathus typhle. Next base: position 7,992,101 of record NC_083747.1, on the reverse strand, counting down.
TTCATTGTCTTAAATGTACATACCACAATAGAAACATACTGGAGACAATAATTTGCCACAATAAATACAAGAATAATTGTATTTCTTTGTGCCACGTTATAATGCGTGAACCGGTGAATTTGCGAGTACAAATGTGTGGGGGTCTAGTAAAATGAAGATAATCTCATTTCAATTTACTCTCAAATTTTATGAATGGCAAACGGTGGATACATTTACTTGGATGACAACATGAACAGTGGATATAAAAATTCTACACACATAAGTCTACACACATAAATAAATGAGATTAAGATACAGTCATTGAAAAAAGTGCGATATTACAGTAATCTATAACCTAAAAATTCAAATGGGGAAAAAAAAGTTTTAGGGAGGGGAAGTAAAGCAACAGATAATGTTGCGCGAGTGAGCGAACGGATGGATGGACGATTGTCTTATTATGACGTATTGTTGCTATTGCAGTTGCCCTGTTTGTCCCCCAGGTGTCGTTGCTTTTGTGTAACATCACACTACAGCACGAAAACTGTTGAAGTACCGTAGATGGTCATTGTGATCATAGGTTGCGATCATCTGTCCTGACGTAATAATATGTCATCACCAATTCTGATGCGTGTAATTATTTGTGATGTAGCAACTTCTGGCTGAAACTACAAAGAAGGTGAAAGAGGTGCGACACGGAAAAGAGAGAAAAGGCAAAAAAATAATCATCCAAGAGGAGCAGGAGGAGGATTTCCAAGAGACAATATTGGAGCAGACTCGTGGTGAGAATTGTTCAATATTAAAAACAAACTAACGTTATGAATGATTGATTCGCACTTGCACAGAAAAAAAATTAATCGAATCTTATCAACTGTTTAAAATAATTAGAACCAGAGAACGCAGTGTAATTGCATCAATTCGTTATCTTTTATTTCGCAACATGTCAGTCTGAAAATGATTTACTGTTACGTTAATTAAAGTGGCAAATCAAAAGTACCTGAACTGATGCATTTATAACGCTATTTAAAATCCAGATTTCTATCATATTACAGTAATACATGTCAATAGTTTTAAAAGTACATCACTGCCCGTTTGCCAGTTACATCATTGTTTACATCATTGTTTCTTGCATATACTTGTAGTAGTTTTGTCATTACAATTGACACTGCACCTTATTATATGCACGTAAAATATTGTTTTTGCTGGTGTATAGGATAGAGTTAAGTGTGTCTTAACTATGATTTTTATATTATGCTGATGTGCTAAGCGTTTTTTAATTTATCTCTCCACCGACAATATTACAATATCCTCAAGGCAGACTTTAATCATCCAGCTTCTGTATTGCATTTGAATAGACTGTGGAGCTGTAAAATTGTGGCATGTAATTTTAGCCTGCAGTATATTGTGAGCTATAGTTGCCATTGTGGATGGCTGCCCTTAGGTTGTGCTGGTGAAGTCATTCTGACCACAAATCTCTTCCCGCATGAGCACGTGACACGACTGTACGCACGCATATGTTTTTTGCCCTACCCCCAACCCGACCAATGCTCTTGTAATTCCCCCTTCCGTTTCCTGCAAGTGCTCTGAATCCTAACCCTCCCCCAACTGTGATGTAACCACTGACTGCTTCCTGTGGGTGTGTTTCATCCTTCCTCCCTTCACACACTCCGTCTCCCTCTATCACTCTCTTTCTCCCCCCTAGATTGTCCGGTTGAACCCAGCCAGATTGTGGGAGGGGACGGCTGCTCAGCTGCTCCTGCGGAGAGGGGAGACATGGGTAACGCGCAAAAGAGGCCCCATGGCAAAGGGGACGGGTCCCCGCACAACGAGTCTTCGCACTCCCATCACGGACACTGGAAAGGCAAATGTGGCAGCTCAGACAAGTACAAAGTCCCACAAGAAAGCAAGGAAAAGGCAGCTAACGGAGCAGTCAAGAGGGGCTCAGTGTCCCCCCAGGCTGATCAGGCCGGCAGCAGCAGCAAGGAAACTCCAGCAGCTCCAAATGTTGGCGAACCTGTCAATCTCGATGTGCTGTGTGGAGCCCTCCCCTTGTCTCTATCCCGCTTAAAGAATGAAGGAAACCTGCTGTTTAAGAATGGACAGTTTGGCGAAGCGCTGGAAAAATACTCCCAAGCCATTCAAGGATATAGTGAAGAAGGTAAGGCCGAGCATCTCGTCATTAAAGTCTTAGGATATAAACAAAGGTTGTTTGTTGTGCGACATGAATGACATTGAGCTAACTACTCAACTGATTAGCTTGTTAATGTGTTGAGAGAAGAAGCTGGTACGTGTCCCCCTCACCTTCTTACACCTCCGCCCACATCTGAATAAATATAGCTTCTAATGATCAGCACTGGAAAAGGCATGACCTTGCCGGCCGGCGTAATGTCTGAATTTCAATCTGTTTCAAATGAAATTCAAGCAAAGCAATTGGTATGTTCCTCAGCAAGTCATATAAGTTGTAACCTCCCAAGTGGATGTGAGTCACGACTCTCACCCTAGAAGAGTGATGCGACACTTTGGGGTTGCTCCAAATGGACGGTGTTTTGGTTTTAGCCTCAGATTGGTACTAAGCCTCTCTGCTCAGGTCTGTTCTGGTCACATGACTGCCGCTCAGTCGCTGTGAAATTAGATGGCACGGCTGCTGTAAATCTCACTGGGGAAGCAGGCAAATGAATGAGGAGGGATGATACATGAATGAAGGGAAATTGATGGTAGCTTATTGTTTCTCTACTTTGCGCTGGACTCCCTTAATGTCGTCACCACCGCAGTGCTAGTTTGTGACTGTTTCCTTATGATGAAAGTCTGTGACTGTTTAAAGTCATCATGTCTGTAACATTCTACACATGACTGTCACCTCCCATAATCTAATTTCATTCCATTTTAGATCATCTTTAAAAGTTTAGTATTGATGTTGTGGACAGTAAATGTACTTTTTGCACACAATGGGATTGAGATACAAATGTGTTGTAAATATTAATAATACAATATGGCTCTGACTGTATTCTGCCTCATCTCAGTATAATGCAGTGCAATTATTTATCATTATAAACTACGACCACATTTTTCGATTAATAACTCTCTGACTTTGGTAAAGGGTCAATCTTTTATACAACTCTTAATCGTATATCGAGTACCTAATATTGCCAGTGAATGTATGTAATCGGGAACTCGGACCCAAAATTAAAAATCGGCTCAGGCTATGTTTTCTCTATAAGCAATTGAAGGAACTCAAAAACAAGTTGGAGTGGTTTAGCTTGTCAGGCTTCTTTTGAGTTTTTCAAACTTGGAATAATAATCCTTTTACAGGTTGGAATTTGTGTTTGTATCACATCATAAAATAGATCTATCACAAAAGAATGTTATACATTATTATTGCCTTGACGTAATCGAAAGAGACAAATGTTGATAATGCAAGAAACACTAACCCGTCACTCATTTGCTTGTCATTTTTAGGTGGACATTGTTGGAAATGTACATTCTCGATTAAATGTTCAGCATTTATAGTTTGATTTTGTTTTTCTTGCAGGTATTGATAGTCCAGATGACCTGTGTATTCTGTACTCGAACAGAGCAGCTTGTTACCTGAAAGATGGCAACAGTCAAGACTGCATACAGGACTGCACACAGTGAGTTCCACTTTGACCATGAGTGAAAAGCGCATCTGTAATGGCGGCCTCCGTATCATATCCGATTAAAAAAAAAAAAAAAAAATCTTTTTTTGTACCCATGTATAATGCGCACCCCAGATTTTAGGACAATAAATTAGTTAAATTTTGCGCATTATACATGGGAAAAAACGGTAGTTACATTTTTGCGCATTATACATGGAAAAAAACGGTAGTTGGGTTTCATAATTTGGGGGTTGACTTTCCCTTTTAAGAGTAAGCACAAACAGTTGTATTAAGAGGCCATTTTGATGTTGTGCTGCTTTCATAAAGACAAATTAGGTAACCAAAATGTTAGGGGAATAAAATCCTCACATCATATTGAGAGGTGTTTCTAACATTTTGGTTTCCCTATTGCTACAGAAGAGGGGTGCATTATGATACAAATATTTTTCAGTCAATACTTTTCCGACAACTCCATTAGCCACTGAATATACACAGTGATTGTCCAAGCAGGCATGTCTGGATGGACACCTCTCTCACACCGGCATCTGCTACGCAAATTGATCCTTTGCTGTGGTTTCCTCACATCTATTTATACTCGGCAGAGCTCTGGAGCTACAGCCTTACTCCCTCAAGCCCCTCCTGCGGCGGGCCATGGCTTATGAGTCCCTGGAGCGCTACCGTAAGGCCTACGTGGATTACAAGACGGTTCTCCAGATAGACGTCAGCGTGCAGGCAGCACATGACAGTGTCAATAGGTATTAGCCTCTACTTCTCGCTAAACTGTTCACTGGCTGCTCAAAGTCTCATGCACATTTTTCACGAGTCAGTATTATAATAATGCATCTTACGTTATGTTTGTACTTATTACGTTTTGTTTGAGGGATGTTACATTCATATGTTCGCATTCCTGTCAATCAATTGTTCAGGATCACCCGCTTGCTGATTGAGGAGGACGGTGCGGACTGGCGAGAGAAACTCCCGGATATTCCTTTGGTTCCTCTTGGGGCACAGCAGCACCGCAGAGAGGAGCCGCCCACCTCCGAAGTCCTCCAGGCTCGGGCTGAGAAGGCTGCCAAAGATGCAGGTTTGCGATTAAAAAAAAAAAAAGCGACTTACTCTTGCTGTTTTTAGCCTATCTGCAGACACACTGGGGGATTATGCTCTTAAGTGTGAAAGGAGGCTATAAATGTTCTCTCAGCTATTACGTCGCCAAGACACATGCTTGAGCTGTGATTGACTCATTCATGCACTTGCCTGCTCTGAACAGAACTTTGCATAACATTGCCATAGCGGCATATACGGTGTTGGGAAGGTTACTTCAATATTGCTTGTTAATATGACGTTTAACTGACTCAAAAGCTCTCCTTGTAAAATGTATTGATCATTTCTGAGTGTCGGGGGGCAAGTAACTATCAGTCCGAATTGCATAAGTGTAAAGAATTATTCTGAATACTTTACTCTCTTCCAAGTGTTATTTTTCTCCCTGTTTTCAGAGTGGAACCAAATAGACATGTTTTGGAGTGAAATATACTCTACCAAATTTAATTTGGAGAATTAGAATACTGTTTTTCCACCAGTTTTGAACTCAGACCGTTTTACAAATAAGTCAGGTCTGCACGTCCTTGACCCCCAAATCAGCCCTAGTTGACTTTTCTTTCTTTTTAAATGCCATAATTTAGATTGGATTTGCCTCTTTCAGACAATGTGTTTTTTTGTCATCTAGAAAGGAAAGCAGAAATTCGTTTTGCAGATATGAAGCAAGCTGGGAACGAGTTTGTGAAAAGGGGTCAATACCAAGAAGCCCTGGGAAAGTATTCGGACTGCCTTAAGATAAAGCCAGAGGAATGTACTATCTACACCAACAGGTTAGAAACATTTGAGTTCCTTTTTTTCCCCTTCAAATTTATACACTGTAAATACCAAATATTTCATTTAGTTGTTTACATTATTAATGAGCATTAAACATTCTACAGTATTGAATAATTCAAAACTTAGTGTAGTGCAGTGCTTCTCAATTATTTTCTGTTACGCCCCCCCTTAGCAAGAAGAAAACTATTCGCGCCCCCCCTTAGCAAGAAGAAAACTATTCGCGCCCCCCCCCTCCCCACCGTGACTATCCTAACTTGTCTTGTAAGTCGTAAAATGTTGCACTGTCGCAAACGTCACAGAAGTAACAATGAGAGCGCCACTGCCCCCTGCTGGGAAGATGCGCAATTACACTTTATTCTAGTACTGCAAAAAAAAAGCCTGTTCCCCAGGGTCACACGCGCCCCCCCAGGTATAGCACGGCGCCCCCCAAGGGGGGCGCGCCCCACTATTTGAGAAGCACTGGTGTAGTGACATCCGTGTTCCTCATAGTTCCTACTTGTTTTCTGCATTCACAAAAATAATACCCACTCCCTTTAGTTTCATTCATGTCATTGATTATGCGATGGTGGAAACAGCCTATTGTGTTTGTGTTTGTTTTGCTCCGGGCTTTGCTGTAGAGCAACTTAGACTTTGGAGCCACACCTGAGCAAACATGAATGAAATAACTACAAGGAAAATTGAGAGGGAAAAAAAAAACACTGAACCAAATTCGAAAGCAAACAACATTGCTTTAAAAAAAAAAAAACACGAAGTGAAACCACTTGTCACGACAACTACCGTATTTTCCGGCCTATAAGGCGCACCGGACTATAAGGCGCACCTTCAATGAATGGCCCATTTTAAAACTTTATCCTTATATAAGGCGCACCGGACTATAAGGCGCACCATTAATGCATCATGTCAGATTTTTAATCCAAATCAAATCATTCTCCATTTTATCTTTTTTATTTCAACTTCAGACGGAAACAAATTACTTTATAATCATAAAATAATGATCCATAGTCTTTTTAAGTCATGATTCATAGTCTTCAGCGGGCCACTTATGATTGATTTCATGACACAATGCTTTGGGCCAGTTTAAATTTAGGAATTTGGTCCATATATAAGGCGCACTGGGCTATAAGGCGCACTGTTGGTTTTTGAGAAAAATTTAGGTTTTTAGGTGCGCCTTATAGGGCGGAAAATACGGTAACTATAATTATCACCAAAATGCCGGTTTAAACTAGTACTTCGTTGATCACATTTGTTTTTGCACTCAAGAACATTTAAAAACCAAGCAACACAAAAACCTACAAGCAATACTCAACCTCATGCAAACTGAACTAAAATGAAATGACACGACATGAGTCATAATCAGATGCGATATTAATGGACAGAAACATAACGTATGGGTGTGCGTATCTGTGCTGGCAGAGCTCTGTGCTACTTGAAGCTTGAAAGATTTTCTGAGGCCAAGCAAGACTGTGACGCCGCACTCCAACTGGAGCCAAGCAATAAGAAGGCTTTCTACAGACGAGCAATGGCCAATAAAGGGCTAAAGGTGAGGACAGATGGTCGATATGATAGAAGTCATGCAGGTTAAGGTTCAATCCATTTTTGAATTTATGATTTGCTTTTTGCAGTCATCTGTAATGTTAGCATAAAAGTCACCAATGTTTATGTTTTCTCTTCAATGCAGTTTTTAAACCTCCTATATTTTTTTATTGTTCCTCACGCCAGGACTACCTGGCATGCAGCACAGACCTCCAGGAGGTGCTACATCGGGATCCCAATGTGCAGGAGGCAGAGAAGGAGTTGGAGGAGGTGACAATTTTGCTCAAGCAAAGTCTCGTCGACGCGTCACCAACTAAATCTCGGAAGGTCATCCCTATCACAGAGGTAGAGACACACCTTTTGAATAAATACAAAGCAGATTTGAGACATTATTGGTAGTGAATTAAAAAAAAGAGCATATGCTCTTAACTTCTACTCTACAAAGCCATCTTAACATAAATGCATCTCTATGCTTTCTTCTCCCTCACAGGTGGATGGGGATCAGGAAGCATCAACTGTAGCAAACTCTCAGTCTGACAGCTGTTTCGGGGAAGACTTGAGCAGAAAATTCCAACCCAGCAACGCGTACGAGTTTGGCCAAGCATTAAACAACGCCTGCAGTAGTGGCAACATGGCGGCGTGCGCCGACATGTTGGCTTCAACAGATCCAGAGCTACTTCCGCAGTTTTTGAGCACTCAGCTCAATGGGCGGACCTTCAGCTTCATCGTCAAAGTGCTAGACTCTCACCTTCTGGAAAAGGACCCCAACCTAGTTTACAAACACCTCAATCATCTTCATACTACTGACAGGTTCTCGGTGAGTGAGCGCATTCCACGTATCCGACACTAGTTAACCTCATCCGTGCACAGAATTGAGGTGGTGAGGACAGAGCTTGTCTGGAACTAATACTGATGCCTGGCTGCGTTGGCACACGGTTCCTTTTCCATTCTAAATGAAGGCCTGTCTTTGCGTGTCCTCAGGTTGCACTGATGCTGCTGGAGAAAGACGAGCGGTGCCACGTGAACCAATTGTTTGAGCACCTGTCAACTGTGGAAGGCACAGAGTTTACTAAGAATGATGTTCAGAACCTGGCCAAGAAATACATCTGAGCCATCTGCATCCTCCCTGCCTGGCCTGAACTGCATGAGCTGCTGCTGCTGCTGCTGCTGCATTACCACAACTCTTGGATCTATGCAAAACTCCCCATAAGATGCGGGATACTGCAGAAAGTGTTCCAGAGTAAACACATTCAGTCAAACTGTTCTGTAAATAATCTGAGATTATCCAGTATGTTTAAAGAGTGTGTAAGGAATATCTATTTTCTTTGAAGATAATTTTGCTATGGAGAATTACTTTTTTTACCAGTCTAATGGATTCTGTACAAAGGACCTTGATTGTACTGGAAAATTGGGCTCAAAATGAGCCACATTTTCACAGTGACGTACAGTAGCCCAGTGCTTGTGGTCCTTGCACTCTCTGTCCTTTCATGTCAGATGGTTGATGAATGAGCTGCTGTCCAAGCTGCTGATATTCAGTGCATGATGACTTTCATTTCAGGGAATTTTAAGCTATTTAAGACTTTCCTTGCCTTTGGGAAAGATCACACTCATAGGATATACTGTATTATTATGGAAGATACAGGTTGGCATAGAACTGTTTGGCCACTAACAGCAACACCACCTGTGGAAAATACAACTCAAAACTTTAAATCATGATTATGTTGTTGGTCTGGTTTTTTTAAGTTGCTTTTGATAGTATAGTGCTTAAAATAAGGTAACTCCTTAGTTATTGAATTTTGCTTTTTTCGGTTCAGTATCATGGACAAAAATGAATGAGGCAAATTCTAATTTATTTATTAGAAAACTGAGAGCTGGCACTATGAGCTGATCTAAAAAATGAGAGAAAAAACTGTCTGACTATTAATGCAAATAAGATCATGGTGATGAATGATTTCAAATGATACAAGAAAGTTGCAAGATTAAAAATAGGTATTGTAATAGTGCTGTTATCAGCCCCATAAATCTAAATCCTCTCATGCTGTTTCTGTTCATACTGGCTCCTTGCAATGAGCAGGGAAGAGTGGAGAATATTTGGCAATTTAAGATGTATTTTCTTGGAAAGCCCTCAGACAAGTAAAGGCAATAACTACATAGAGCACCTGTTGGAGTCTGGTTGAAAATACATCCAGCGAAGAGGAGGGTGGGGTTATCTTAAAAAAAGAAGATATTTTGAAAATAAAATTGACATTGTCAAGTGTTTTGAATGAGTGGAACATTTTGATGTTTGAAGGCTTTGAATCTGTTCACTAAATTAAGTGTGGAATAATAAAGCTGAAAAATTTTGGAAGAACAAATTTACTCTGAAAACATCAGACATTCTCCACCTTGGATTTCGATATGCATTTACATGTACGTAATAAAGCAAATGAAAAACCACTCTCCGCAATTCTATCTGGCACTAGTGGTGTGTCTAAGTCAGAACCAATCTTGGGGATAAAGTGAGAAAAATGTTGAGAGTTGCGACATGCAGCTTTATTCAACTGAAAAGAAAAAAAAATTGATTCAATTCAAACTGCCTGTAGCCACCTAAATGATACCAGCCACTGATCAGAAGCTCAACTGAAACTGCTGTGTACAAAAAAAAAAGAACATTTAATGTGTCGCAGCACCAATAAGCAACACAACAGCGAGCGAAGATGAACCCTTTACACTATGCAGTATGTCATGGAACGTCGCAGATCAACAATATTACCGAAGAACAGATAACAGTGCAGGTGCCTTTGGCAGCTCTGTGTCGTCCGCTATTAGTAAAGTGTATGAAATCTGGATAGTTGATTGCTGTATAAAGAAAAGTGCACCAGGGTGTCTACTGGCCACAAGTCAACGATTAACAAGAGCCTGAGTGTTATCTTTGGTAGGTGATTGCAAATTATTCTTCATTTAGCATATTTAGTGTGCCTCAGAATCTGTTATTCGAGTAATGCTCCCCCTACATTCTGCAGTATACAACGCGTCATTGTCTGGGGGGGGGGGGTTCTTAAGACACAGTGGGGAGAAAGTGAGAGAGAGCGAAACACGCAAAGAACACAAACTGCTTTTAAAGGCACCATGAGTGAACAAACAAAAGGTATCAAAACACACTCTCGTCTTACGTCATGAGGCGTGATGAAACGTTCCAAAACAAATGTTAGCAATCAAAGTTAAAGTAACTTTGTTGTCAATCAAGGCCTCTAGAGAAGCGCCCAAAGCTGAATGGAGAACAGTTTCCTCACAGGAACAACAAGGAAAACTAATCCAAACTGGCACAATGGTTTTCATCTCAAACCTCCACAGATAGCTCCTCCCACCGGCGGCCAGTTGACACGCAAGGATCCACCCATGTCGTCGAAAGTGGCTGTTTTCTGTCGGTAACGTGACTGACTGAAAAGAGGGCCAACCTATGTGGCACTTGTGGTATTGATGTTTTATATGTCCGTCTGCTTACATGGATTCTTGTGCTGGGTTTGATTGGTATGTTGTAGTGGGAGCTGATTGTTGTTGCTTTCTTTTGTTAGCTGCACAGTGTTTCTCTGAGAGTCCCACTCGGTGGGGCACACCGTGACGTTGTCCTCTGCGATGAAGCGGAGGGAGCAGAGCTCTGCAGCACGAGCCGGCGAGGAGGTAGGCGAGCGGGGAACCAGGGGCGGAGTCCGTGAAGCAGGGCAAGTCTCCAGCCTGTCGTTCTCCACCTCGGGCAAGGGGCTGATGGCGGCGAAACGTGCGTGGTAGTCGCCGCCGCCAGAGCCGTGGCTACACGACGTTTTCATGCTCTCCCGATCACAACAGCTCAATTCGGAGAAGTGGCTGGAGTGGGAGTCCGAAACGGAGGCTAGACTGCCGCTCAGAGAAGGAGAGTCACACTCTAAAGAGTTAGGGCTACGCTGCCCCAAAACCTGAGCATCCAAGTCCTCCTTTGGCTCGTTCATCTTTGTGCCTCTGTTCCCCTTCTTGTGCAGTTTGCAGTTGCTCTTTTTGACTCCCGAGTTGGTCGAGGAAAGGCATTTGGCGGCTGCTCCTTGGCCCTCCGAGGTCGAGCCGTCGTTAGATGGGCAGTTTGAGCAACAGTGGCCAATGTGGCTGCTGTCGTCCACACTGCTGCTGCCGCTGTGGTTGCGCAGCTTGGCAGGTTTGGATTCAATGTCCACTTGGACTTCCATACTGTTCCCATCCCTAAGAGCAAGGACGGTTGGGGTGCAATGAGACAAAGAGAGGTAATACGTTAAGAAAAACAAATATAACACATTTAGTCATCTCACCTTTCAAGTGGAATGTGAGCATTTAGAATAGAGCCAGCCATCGCTTTAGTGCTTGCATTGTCGCTGACTGCACTGAGGCTGCTGACAGTGCCAGATTCACCACTGAGACTGCAATGGTCCTTTTGCACATCAGCTTGCACTTCCAACCTGGAAGAGAGAATTGTTTTGACAAGGCACTAACATCAACATGGAAAGCTGACGGTATGAGTTGCCGCCTTTGTAACCTGCTTAAGTAGTGGACCATGGCGCTGCCCGAGAGGCTGCCAGTGATGCTGGCTCCGGCGAGGGCTGTGGTGGATGCCGTTTCACTCAGGTTGTCCCTCATGGCCCCAAGTCGGTCCATTTGGCTGCCACTGGCACTCAAACTGCCTGTCAGACCCCCAACACTGCCTTCGCTGATGCTGGGATTGTTTCTAGTGTCTGCCACAGATGTGGAATCTACAAATGATAAAATCATAAAATGCGTAAGTGTTGAAAGCAAAACTCCACTGGGTGTGTGAATTAAGAATCAACATCTGAACAAATATTCAGATGTTGAGGTTAGCTTACCAGTTGCTGCTGTTCCAGTGGCAACATTCATCTCATTCTCATCATCAAATTCTATCCGAACGCCTTTTCCATTGCCCGTGGAGACGCCACAGCCCCCGCTCCGGCACAAAGAGATGGGCACCACGCCGTAAACATAAGCAAGCATAATGGGAACTCCGATGCCTGGAAAAACAAGTGACAAACAGAAGTCAAAAAGAAGAGCTGCTAATTAATGGCATAAGATGCAAGAAATAGAAGCGTAAACTGACCGACAGTGACTGCTGCAACCACTGGAGACACAATGACAGAAAGTGTCACGCCTCCTGCAATCACGAGATTCCTTTTGTGTTTGGTGATATCTTTACCTTCATAGCGATTATGAATCTGGGGAGTTAAAAATATCAACAATTTCTCACAAAGAATCCAAAGGGACAATCCTGTGTGCATACATAGATGTTTGTGTTGCGATTTACAAAACAAGGGCCGAATATTGAGAGGAGAGGGTATTCATGTAGACTTAAGTCAAACTTACGTAATCATAAAAAGATGATTATTGAAGACACAGTGTGGTGTGTTTGCAAGTTCCTGACGTGAAAGTGCCATGAATGCACCATGTTGCTTGTGCTGCATGAGTGTGACGTGTATGCGATAGGGCTAGGAGCCTGCTTAAGCTCTTTAATGACGCCCCACTAAACCTCTGGTAAGGTAAGCCAAGTTGTCGAGAAGGTAAGACAAGCTAGCTGTCACGCTAGCACGTGGGCCTATTTCAGAATAAAAGCATTTAATGGTATTCCACTGGCTTCAATGTATTGCTTGATAAGCTTCTACGCATTTTGAAGCGACCCACTACCATGACTGAAACTGGCGATATCGTGACGCTGTACAGCGTCGACTAAAATAACCGGGGAGCTTCATCATATTCCAAATGAGTGAATGTTTGCAATCTCACCTTTCTTCCCACATAAACAGGGATGCCAATAACCATAGCAGGGATCGCTATACCAGCGATCAGCGCAATACCAACAGGGGCACCAACCAGTGTTCCCAACTGCCAAAGAATCTTCTTCTTTCTACTCCATGGTTTCTTCCCCCAAAAGGTACAACCTGATGGACTGGGGAAAATAGTAAAAAAAAAAAAAAAGTTTACTCTTTAACCTGTCAATTTGTTTGTTGACCAAAAATGACATTTCTTCCTTTAATTTTGATGAAATCATGACTTTTTGTAGTAGTTTCTCAGACACCATTTGTAGTGTAAGGCTAACAAAGTGACAAAATGAAAATAATGATCTAAACGATAGAGGGTGTCAGTATCTCAGATGGCAGACATTTTTATATCCAATATAATATCGGACAGCTCTACCCCGTTCATCGATAGTCCTGAGCAGGCAGTTACTCACCTCAAGTAATGTAGGTCTGAGATCTCTTTCATGCAAAGCCAGCAGAACTCACAGCCACAGACAGCACAGGTCATGTGGTTACAGCTGCCATCATTCATTTTGATAATATAAGCAGCGCAGCGTGGGCATGGCTTGATGTCATCGGCTGTGGGCAAGACGGAACAAAAGAGAAATCAAAACAACGATGTCATTTTAGAAGACATACGGTTTATTCCAGTGGTACATCAACAGTTCAAAGTTCTCAATGATATACTTTTGAAACATTTCTAGGAAAATATGTCTTCAAACGTGTCATGACGCCATTAAAGTTTTGCTTGTGTTGAGTCAATCAACCTGTGGCCGCGCTCTCTTGGCTGGAGCTGAGGGATGACGAGCGAACCGTCCGGAGGCGAAGACTTTGGACTCTCTGCTGTCGTGCTGCGTCACAGGTTTGGTTGGGGTGCCACAACTGCTTACAGAGGTAACAGAACTCTGTACCACAACTCTCCCTCCCGCAGGTGATTTTGGGGCAGCTAGCACAACCAAAGGCAATCACCGCATACCTAGCAGAAAAGAACAGGGTGGTCATGACACGAACATGGTGTGCGTGCTCGTGCATATGATATCATATTTGATGATAGTTGCTAATATGGTTGATGCAACCCTGCTGCCAAAGAACCTGAAGCTAGTTGCACTTAGATTTTGATCTTCATTGTGGTTTGCAAGCCATGATGATTTTAGTCATCTTGAGATTGACCTATCGTTTCACATTACGACTGGAAATAAAAAAAGATCCATCTGATAATGATGATCTTGTTTAAATCAATGAATCCTTAAAATTCTACACCCTTTGACTTTTGGAAAGCAAAAAAAAAAAAAGACCTAGCTGAGGAATTAATTTAAGGTGTTTGATCATTTATTTTCAGTTTCCAGCATAGGTTTCCTCATTTCAGTGAATCTCTATGTTTTATCCGATTTATTAATTCAAAATGCTTACCCACAATCGGGCGCCGGACACCAACGGCAGTCAGGGTCAGCCACCAACCACCTTCTGAGCATGAACTCTTCATATTTCTCCATCAGACTCCGGTCGCCGAGAATCAGGCAGATGTCATGTGGATTGAAACGCTCCGAGCACTCGGGGCAACTAATGTTGACACGCGACTCTGAGATTTCAATGCGCAGGTACTGCCGAAGGCAGTCAACGCAAGAGCGGTGGTGACAAGTCATGATGTCTGGGAAACTCTCCCTCGAGCGTTGCAGAAGGCAGAGGGGGCACTCCAAAAGCTCCGTCTCCATTCCACTCTCCGTCTTGGGAGAAGACGGGGTGGAGGCAGTTACGCAAGGTCCCGAGGCAGATGAGGTGGAGGCAGCAACATAAGCGGCAGAGGGAGCTTCGGTCCCAGCCACAGTGAAGAAGGCAGAGGTCTTTTCGCTACACATCTCGGAGTGGATGTTCTCAATGCTAGCGATGCCATCTACACCTGTGAGCCCACCCGGCCCGGGGTTTTGCAGCTCACGAGATTTTCGGCGTACTGATTTGGCCTCCCGCCCTCGCCATCTAAACAGAGAAGCCAGGGATAGGCGCCTTTTCTTGGGAGCTTTCTTCACAGAGGAAATGGAAATGGAAGAGGCGGTGGATTGCAGATCCCTGTCAGAGCCCATGACCCCGCCAATACCACTGCCAAACTGATGGTGCTTAGCTAAGCTCATTTCACCAGGATGACCAGAGGGGTGGACCAGCGAGGATCCAGGGCAGGCAAGCCTGTTCCTCGCATGTGCCGGGGGATCAGGGAGGAGAGCGGGGCTGGATGAAGGGCTATGGTGATGATGGGTGGGGGGATGTGGTTCAGGGTAGGGGGAGCGGGCTCTGGATGGCCTTTCTGTACTCAAGGCATGGTGGCTTCTCCTGATCAACCTCGAGGTCACATCTAATAGTTGGATGATTGCGGAAAAGTAGTCACTTCATCAGAAACAACCTAGCAAGAGAAAGGAATAGTAGGAGCAAGGAGATTAGACAGGCGGCAATGCGCTACACAGTGATGGCAGCTTTGACGACAAACAAATGTGAAATACACAGCAGCTGAGCCGGCCTGGTAGCTAGCCAGACGACATGACTGCGGCTGCATTCCTGGCCTGCCTGTCCTCTGTGTAATGTTGCCTTCATGCACATTCTGTGGCTTCTTTTGGACGAGGGACAGTCTCATGAACAATAAAGGTTTGGATTGGTGAATAGGTGATTAAAAGCTGGTTTTTGTCTGAAGTATAAAAACAGCATGATATGAACTTAATGTGAGATTAATGTGCGGCAACTGAAGGCTCCCATTGGGACACTGTTAAAATAAAAAGAAGCAGACATATACGTACATGGCTAATGGTTTCTAAAAACCATGCTCAACAATCAACAAAATTTATGTGAACATCGTCACTAAACACATAAACGTCTGAGAACAATCATAAGAATTAGGCTCTCTATGGCGGACTTGCATGCAGTTTCTCTCATGCCAGATTTATGTTCTTTGCTAAGTCCCAAAGATATGAACACAATGTGTTCCGAGAGGATTTCCATAAGCTGAATTGTTCATAGGTCGTTCTATATTCAATTTGAATCTCTAGCAGTGGTTCTCAATCTTCTTTCAGTAATGTACCCCATGAGATTTTTTTTCCCTGCAGCCAAACAGCACAATGCATTTTTTTTTTTTTTGGGCTGAAAACAGAAAACAAAAGACGCCAGACATTTGCCTGTACTTTTGTTGTCACAAGAGAATTTCCTTGCAACACAAAAAAACACTTCAACTGTTGCCAAATGTCTGGCGACCATTTGTTGAGTATTGCCGACCTTGAACGAACCCTGATTTGAGTGCACGTTTTGCTGTCTTTGCCAATAGTAAAAAAAACCCCCATAATAATAATAATTTGGACCCTCAATTTAAGATTTAGAAAACTGAGCAACAAGCACAACTATTCTAGTTTGGTGTATTTCTTCCCCCAATCACTACTAGAAATCTAAACGTTTAACTGCTTGACATGCCTAGCAACCAAGAAGTCAATTATGTACAGGATATTCTTGTTCTCTACCTCCATTGTCACCTTGCTTGTCTTGTTCTAAACAAACTTTAAGTTTGCAAAGATTACGCCTTACGTCATCCTTTAAAACAGAGACAATTTGTCACATGTAATCTCACTAGGACTCATCTGTCTGCTCAAAATTGTGCCCATTTTTTTGAATGGTGACAGCAGCGGCAAAGGTGTGGTCACAAAACTGCTTTTTTTTATTACAGCAATTTATAGTGTATCTTGGCAAGACACACAAAAAGGTAATGCCATTCAAATGCCTTATCACCTATTGTGTTGGCATCTATCATTTGGATCACGACAGCTCCCTGTTGTGTTGACCTGGCCAACACACCCTAACCTTGCAGCTGTGTTTACAGTAGGCCAAAAGATGGGAGAGCATTGACAGCTCCTGATTAACACACACACACACACACACCACTGGACAGCTCACATGCACAAACACACTATTGGAAAGATCATCATGCTAGGCCGATGACCTTTCTTTGGAAGAACACACACTGGACTGGTCTGTGTAACATGATGCAACATTTAACATTCATTCCTCAGAATAGCCAGTGAATCCGTCAAAGTACTTCATTCTTCAGCAATCTATACTACTTCATTTTGAGAAAGAGAGCGAAAACAAGAACTGATCACAAAAGAAACATGATGATGTTCTGTATTTCGTTTTCCTGCAAAGTTTGAAGAACAAAATCAAGTACGACGCTTGTGGTTTGCTTAAGAGCGTAAAGTCCAGCCCAATGTTGTACTTGTTTCCACTTTAGGTAAGGACAATAACAGGGTGTGCTGTGCATGGGAAGAAATAAAGATTCTGCTTACTTTGGCAGATTAAGCCAAGTATCTCAGAAAACGAAAGGGCAGCTGTGGCATTCACAACAGTAGCCTACACTTTCTATTTTACATGTAAAAGCAAATGGTGGTAGAGATTTTTTTTTTTCTTGGTATGGCGCAGTGAGTGGCTGCCTCCCAGCAGTGTTCTCTCTTTTCCTCTTTATTTCCTTCTTTTCTCCTTTTTCTTTCTGTCTTCTTGTCCGTTCGGCGATGCTGGTGCCTTCTACCGCACCTCGGTACCTCTTGGGGTAGGATTTATATATTTTTGGGGTTTCTTCCTGGGACCGGGATCATCGGTCGAGACCGGCGTAACTCTACGACGGCTTCCTGCTTATCCGGCCAGTGATGACCGGGTCCCTCGCCTTGGCCTTGCAGCCGCAACCCCTGTGGGGAGTCCGCTCCCTCGTGGTCCTCGGAACCGACTTTCGCCATGCTAGCCCCGTGGTGACCATCTGCACGTGCCCCGACTGGGTGCCCGGGACGCTGCTCACACGTTTGCCTGCTTTGTGATGTTTTCACCGATTCACGACCACGGTCCATTGGGCGCCGTTGAACTGGACTGCCCTTACACCTGTCGATGGACCCCGTGGAGGCTATTTTGTATGTTTTGGGGTGTTCTCTTGTATTGAGGGGTGCTGGTTGGCCGCTGTTACTTTTTTTCCTTTGTCTTTTAGCTTTGATTTGCTTTGACAGCTTTTATCTTGAGCACTTTCTGACTTTCTTTGTGGCGCCGTTGTGTGGCAGCCTTACGAGAGTCTATTGAGTTGCGCTCATGCAATCTGTGTGTTTTTTGTATACCCACTCTGTGGTATGGATACTGCTGGGGCCTGAATTTCCTCACCCCTGGGGATCAATAAATATTCAATCAATCAATCAATCAATCAATCAATTTGAGGCTCATTCTACTATTGTTGTTGCTTTCAGTTTCCTTTGATCGTAATGTGTATTATTTGAATGTGTCTAGTTTGTGAGGGGGTAGCCATCCTCATGGTTATAAATGGTCACAAAAGGCCGAGAAGAACAAATAGCAAATGTCATTTAGCTAGTACGAGCGTATCTCTAAAGTCTCTTCGATTTCAGTACTTGTCACTCTACCATCTGGCGCTAGTTATGATGGGCGTAGTTGAAGCAAAACGCAATTGCTGCTAGTACAGTTACCACATTGTTAGAATTTTACCATGGTTAAATTATACTGGTTAATACAGTAAACTACTCAAAAATCATAATAGTAGGTAGCTGGCGAAATTTATAACCTAAAGTAAGCCAACTGTGATGGTGCGGAACTGTTCACGGGTTTTGGGTTCTTCCTAACTGGCTGCACAATTGAGAGTTTGTGTCAATTTATATTTGTTTTTTATTCAAACTAAGGCGCATGACTGTGGCTGCGGTGTTCTTAGTACGCCCGTGCTGCCCAACGTAAACCCGAGTTTGAGGAAGCCAAGGTTGCCAACCACTAGCGTGCATCAAGCTAGCAAGTTTAGCTTGGAAAAGAGAACATACCCTCTGGTGCCGTTCGCTTTTCCCCCGAGCAGTGACGATGAATGAAGGCAAGGCTTTTCGTAAAAAAATAAAAAATACAGATGCCGTAATCTTGGTGCAGTACCGCAAAGTACTTCCCACTGGCGATTGCACTTGCACAGGATTCCCAGTCTCCCAGTCCAGTCTCGCATCACTGGTAGTGAGACCAGTAGTGAACCAAAGCACAGGCTGAAGCTAGTGTTGGCTCGTGAGTGAACGGTTCGTTCAAAAGAACGAACGAGAGTGAACGAATCACTTCCTACAGTGATTCGTTCTTTTTTCAGTTCATGACTTCAACCAGGCGGCTCGGTGACGCACTGGGTAGCACCTCCGGCCCTCCCTGTGTGGAGTTTGCATGTTCTCCCCGGGCCCGCGTGGGTTTTCTCCGGGCACTCCGGTTTCCTCCCACATCCCAAAAACATGCTTGGTAGGCCGATTGAAGACTCCAAATTGTCCCTAAGTGTGAGTGCGAGTGCAAATGGTTGTTTGTCTCTGTGTGCCCTGCGATCGGCTGGCAACCGGTTCAAGGTGTCCCCCGCCTACTGCCCGATGACGGCTGGGATAGGCTCCAGCACTCCCGCGACCCCCGTGGGGACAAAAGCGGTTCAGAAAATGGATGGATGACTTCAACCAGTAGGTGTAATGCCCATTGAAGCTGGTGCCACCTCGCCGTAAAACAAAACGAAGCAAATGACGTAACTTTCTGTTCACGAAGGAGTCGTTTATATGAACTGATGGGTGAACAGATTCTAAAGATTCAGTTCACCTAAAAGAACTGGAATGCACATCACTAACCAGCAGCGAAAGCACAGGCTCAAGCTGCAGCCTCAACTCGCAAATTCAAATTTCATCGCGAGAGTTTGGGAGTTAGTGCGGCGTGGTCCTAACAGGTCCACTAAGCAAACCGTGCATAGAGAACCTAATGAAAGCAAAATAGTGATCTCTCTAAAATACACCAGAAAAAGAATTCTGCAAACGGAGGGATTCATTTGTGACCTCTTATTGCAATATTCATGCATTTTGCCCCTAAACAGAATGATGCAAAATATAAAAATATGGGGATATTTCTTTTCTTCTGCCGACTTGCTTGCAGACATGCAAATGCAGATTCACTAATTCGTGAATTTTCCTGTATGATTTCAAAACCCTTTGCTAAGGTTTATCTTTTACATCTGCATCAAATAGAAATTTTCAACATATACAGATTGTGTCATCAAAAAGACAAGCATTTTATCTATACTTAAAACTTGGTTAGGACGTTTGTCAGCTCTAGGATATTAATGTCCAAGTCATTGGTCCATATTACAGTAGGCACGTGATCCATGGTCAGTGGCTTCTCAAATACAGGCAGTAATCGGGACTTGGTCAAGGCTGCCCCACAGCACAGAGGAAAGTTGATTATGCAATTTGTTACAAAACATTTTACACATCTATAAATACAAAATTACACTAAGTATTTGTCAGTCAGATTTCTTATGTATGATTCAGTTCTATACCACTGCAAAACATTACAGCTTTTTATCTACATTGTGTTCCATAACACTTGCTTGTCTTGGCTGCTGCATTGAGTGGTCATGTGGCCTAACAGTATTTTTTGTTTAAAGAATCGATTAGTGCGGTGCAATGGTACATTGCAGTACCGGACATCCTAGAGTGCACACTTCAATAGGTCAGATGTGTAAATTTGGACTCAACCAAAAGTTTAAATTTGGACAACAATAATTCACACACAATTTGAATGAGAATTTATTAGCCAGTAGTTAACTATAAACTTTCAAAAATGCTCTGGTACCTCCATCCAATACCATGGCTGATATTTTGAGCATTGACACAGTAAAATGACATAAAACAGAAGAACGCATTCAAATTTAATTCAATTTTAGCTATTTTGCTTTTTTTTAAAGAACTTTTTTTGTATATGATCAAGGTCTAGTCAAACTTAACCTAGACCTGGCAGAGTAAATGGTTTTCGTTTTTTTAAGAAAAAAATTTATCATTTTGCAATGTTTTCAGTGTTTTAGGTTTTTCAATGTTTACTTTTTTTTCTCTTTTTCCATCGGTGAAGCAGGTTTCAAAAGCTCAATCTGTAGAGAAGAACAAGAAATATTTATTTTAATAAAATGCTAATCTTGGGCGTTGTGGTCGAACAGGACTGCCGACACACCTTAGACACTGGGAACACCAGCAGGAGTGGTGGACTTCTGAGCAGCCTCTTTGGCTTGGTGAGCCTGGAGCACAGCAACTGCCTCATCCACCTAAATCGAAACAATACTTGATGAACCACTGCACACGAGGTGGTGATAAATCATAGCAGAGTTGGGTATGCTGGATGGAACACAACTGCAAAAGGTTTGCACCCAGTGTTGGGTATGTCAAGACATTCATTGACCTTTGAGCGCAAGGATTCGGGCGATTCAAGCATGTGAAGAAGCTCAGAGTTGTCGATCTCCAGCAGCATGCCAGTGATCTTGCCCGCCAGACTGGGGTGCATGTTCTGAATCAGGGGGAACAGTCGCTCACCTGAAGGAACAAGTGTGCTTTTTAGTAAGATGTATAATGGGTCCAGTGAAACATTAATGTGTCCCAAAACAAGCAACTAAAATACTGACCCAGCATCTGCTTCTGTTCCTGAGGAGGGGCAGCAGCTAGCATGGAGGCAGTCAGTGGCTCCTGTCCTTGGACGTGGACAGCAGGCTAAAAAACAAAAACACATCCCATCATCTCAACATCCCAGGGTAAAAGCGCTGAGAGGAAAACAGATTACAGTGGTATCTCTGCTTAGAAATGCCTGCACTTACGAACTTTTCGAGATACGAACCTAGCGATACTTTTGCATCTACTTTGAACAGATGCCCCAGTTACCCTCCCATGGATCTGCCACTATTCGTCATGTAAAACAACATAAAAAAAACGAAGAAAAACCCCAAGTAGGGCAAGTTTATTACGTCTCCCAAACCTACCAATTTGAAACTCGAAATCATAAAGAATGGCGAATGCATATGTATTGTCGAGCTCACAACGGAATATGGCTGGTATTGTGACAAAGTAGGTTATAAAAAATAGATGAATAAGGGGGGTATCTCCTGCTGAAGGAGCGTGCACGCATGCAGACAAAGGCAGACAGTACCAGCTTGTTTTCAATAAAAACGAAGAAAGCACTCCTACTTCCAAAAGTTTCTACTTACAAAGGTGATGGCAGCAGAACCAATTAAGTTTGTAAGCAGAGGTACCACTGTATATGGTTTCAGAAAGTCTTGAGGTGCATTCAAGCAAAAGTGAAAGCAAATTTAACTATGAACCTGCTGCATAGCAACTTGAGGCTGGGAGGCCATGTGCTGCTGAGGATTCCGGACACTGGCGGCATATTTGTAGTGTGGCATTGCACGCACTGGGGCGGCAGTGGCCGAAGCACTGGCAGGGCGCTGGCTGAGGGCCTGGGTGGCTGCAGTGCAGATAACAAATTGGCAGGGGTTTGGGGGAATACAACCTCTTAATGTTATTTTGATAAAATCCAAGGCTAAAGTAGAGACAGTTATACTCACGCATGCGTTGAGAGGCCATCATGCGTGGGACCTGGGAGTTGGTGGCGGCAGTGGGACGGATGGTGCTGAACGTCTGGGGCCTGGGCGCTGAAGGCCGCATGGCATTGGGCATGTTCTGGAAGTCTGGAGATAGAAAATGGTGTTTTAGATCTTAACATCAACAAAACTAAATAGATCATCAACACTGCAAATGATTACTTACGCTGTGGGCGCACAGCCTGAGTGGCCCATCGAGGGCTGGGACGCAGCTGGGCCAACTGGTTGGCAGAGTAATATGCAGCACGGTTTTGGGCCTAAAGACAAATGCCAATATATGATCATCTCTTTGAAAACATTGAATTCCTAATTATTAAGCGATAACCAGCCACAGAGAAGAGATTAATCAAAAATGCTTGACGTTTCAAGACTCACCGGAGGAATAGCTGTCATAAAATAGCCAGAAGGAGGAGCCGTTTGGTAAGGGTTGAGAACAGGGTTGGGCACAGCCCGGACGGTAGCCATCCTCTGCATGTACTGATTGGTTAGATGGGCCTGACGCTCTTCTTTGCGTTGAGCCAGAGCCACATACAATGGTTTAGTGGCAACTATACGCCCATTCATCTCAGTCACTGCTTTGGTGGCCTCTTCAGGAGAAGAAAAGCACACAAACCCAAAGCCTTTGCTGCGACCACCCTCCATCATAACCTGGGGAGAAGAAACTCAAACTAAGTGCTGGTGAACTTCAATTCGACATTAGCTGTTCCATTCAAGACCCACACCTTAGCACTTGTTATTGTTCCAAATGGGGAGAATTCCTTGCGTAGCCGCTCATCATCAAGGCCGTCATCCAAGTTTTTCACATACAGGTTGACACCCTGGCGAACAAGATCACAAATTGCTTTCGAGCCTGAATTTTAAATTGCTGCACATGAGGCTAAAAAAAAGTCTTTCAATACAATTCCGAATGGATATCATTAGGTTTCGAGGACACAAAAACATTCTAAGTGTACTTCGAAACAAACCTGGTATCTGGTCATGCGATCCTGTTTCATCTGCTCAAATTTGCGCTTGAGCTCATTCTGGCGCTCCCCCTTTTTCTGGGCACGCCCAACATAAACTTGTCTGCCATTCAGGTCTTTACCGTTCATATCATCCACAGCCTACAAATAGATGTATAATTAAAAGATATACATATTATCCACCATGAGATGAAACCTTGGCAAGTTTCTACCACACGGTCCAAAGGACTTTATCCCCCCCTACCTTTTGTGCATCTTCATGTCTTTCAAAGCTGACAAAGCCAAATCCTTTGGATTTGCCACTTTCATCTGTCATGACGCGGATACTGAGTGCTGGGCCTAAAGAAAAGGCAATTGGCAAAAACTGAATACCACTGGCCAAGCAAGGAAGAAGACCTTTTTTTTTTTTTTTTAGCCTGTGAAAAATTGGATTTCATCCAATACTTACCATATTTTCCAAACAACTCCTTGAGCTTTTCATCATCCATATCCTCTCCAAAATTTTTGATATACACATTGGTGAATTCTCTTGCACGGGCTCCAAGTTCTGCTTCCCTCTCTTTACGTGACTTGAATCGCCCAACAAATCTATTGACCAAAGGAAAAAAAAAACATTAGCCAATAGGTTTTGATTACAATTTGACAAATCTATAGCTATTATTTACATCATACTAGTTACCGCACAGTACATCTGGGGGTATTCTAATTTGTAAGACTAAGAGTTGTCATACAACATGGCAATGAGGTATGGGCCATTGATATTTTTTTCATCAAATATGTCAAAGCGAATCCAATGAAGCAAACCCAAGTTCAAAGTAAACCTAAGTTCAGCAATTTGATTTAGTTGAAACAGCCCAGACGTCTGTCTTGTAGAAGCCTTCTTCACATTACATTTGACAGAGCGCAGTACGCTCTCACTCGCTCGTTGTGTGTGAAGGGCCGGGACCACAAAACGGAGCGCTGCTGTGCGGCACAACCAGGACTTCTGACTACGCCCTGAATTGGGAATTTTATTGTTCGAGAATGGTGGCGTAATGTCATATAAGCGTCTCCAATCGGAGAATAGTGTGAATTAGCGCTATTTTAGCTTATTGACAGGTAACAATGTCTTTAAAATATCCAAGTTCTGTAGAGTAATTAGTGTCTCCTTTGCCGTGTGTCTCCTTATAACAAGCAAAGTGGGGACTTTTTATTATTACGACAAATTCATCTTGTCAAGGTGTCTAACCAGCAAAAGAAAACTAATCTTACTCCAACAAACTGCGACGTTAGCGCTTCTAAATATGGACATAATGGCAACTTGGGTGTTGCAGTCTTTTAGTGTTGCAGAGCAACTCTTTCATATTAAGTGCAGTGTGAAAAGGGCTTCAAGGGTGACATTTAAATAGGGAATTAGCAATTGCTTTTGTATGTCGTTATTTTATTATATAGACAAATGCCTATGGATATACGTTAGTGTGACTAAATTACCTGGTAGTAAACTGTGCCTTAGTTACGCGGTTTAAGAAATGAATTAATTTGATCTCAATAATTAAGTTTGTATACAGCATAGCATAGCTTTGCAGCAAAGAATTTTAAGCCTTGATACATTCAAACAAGATACTGTTCATTACATTTTGTTAATCATTAAACACACAGAGACTGTCATTTCATTTGATTAATATTAGTAAAACACTTCACTCAATATTGTCAATCATAATCCCACTTACACTTTTCTGTCATTGAGCAACATGCCATTCATTTTCTCAATGGCCCGCTCAGCAGCCTCGTGGGTCTCAAAGTGCACAAAGCCGTAACCCTTTGACCCATTTTCATCACAAACCACCTTGGAGAGGGAACATTGAGCACTTCAGTAACAATCTCCACCACCATGCATTGCAGTAAATACATTTGACCAACAATGGGATTCTATGCCATGCAAAGTAGTAGTGAGTATGCAAATCTTTCAAGCCACAAACTAACATGTGCACAAGACATGCTGACAGCTCCACCTACCTTACAGGATAGGATATTTCCAAATGCTGAAAACGTATCATAGAGGGCCTTGTTATCTATGGACTTGTCCAGGTTCTTGATGAAGATGTTGCCCACGCCACTCTTCCTCAGAGAGGGGTCTCGTTGAGACCACATTATGCGAAGTGGCCTGCCTTTGATCACGTCAAAATTCATGGTGTCCAGGGCTCTCTCGGCTGAAAAGATCGGTATAATCAGTAAGCAATAAACACGGCAGTGCTCACACATTCGCTGACGAATGCATTCCTTTACTACAGTAGTGAACATGACTCGAACGCGACACTGCTGTTGAGCTAGCTTGCAGTTTAATCATTACAACTAGCTTTCGACAATCGTTGAAGACTCACCGTCAGCTGGCTGCTGGAAGTTCACATATGCGTAACCAAGGGACCGACGGGTGATCATGTCCCTGCATACTCTAATAGATAAGATGGGCCCAGCCGGGCTGAATTTCTCGTAGAGCATGGCTTCGGTTACATCTGGATGCAGGTCCCCCACATAGAGGGAGGCCATGGGGTAGCTAGGAGCGCTAGGGTTCATGACGACGCGTGTTCAGACACGACACGTTATGACAATCGACGCTCTATTAAAGGTCTCAAAACGCCTGTCTTCAATGTGAAGCGGCTTTTTTCTTTATCCCGTCACAAACGACTGGGCGCCCAGACGAGTTTTTCTGTACGTTACCTCCCAAAGGTGGCAACGTGGGCTAGCTGGCCTGATTAGCAAAGCTATCGAAGCGTGGCCTAAGCGATGCTGCTCGTGGGACTTATTTTGTTGCGTATCGTTCACAAGCAAAACGAAATGGTGCGTTAACTCGCGAAGCTATCGATACAATCAACAAGAATGACTAACACTGCTTCTAGAAACGTAGACAGCGATTGAATTACCACCCACGTTTTCAATAATGGCGGTTATCTTCACGTTAGCGTGCTAAGGTCCGTCTAAGGTTCTTCTTTTACGCGTTGCTTGAGTTGGCAAATGAAATCCTGCTTCACCGATTTTTTTTTTCTTATAAAAATATGTCTGCGTGTGCGCTCTAGCTTTTGGTTTGTTTCATAATAATAAAATGTGTGCCGTGGCTAGCTACGGAGCACACCCAACGCAGACGGATTACAGGAATGAAAGGAAGGTCGGTAGAGGTTGTTTCCCGATACCAGTCCAAACGTCGGGGCGGTCGACACTAAGTATGACGTCACAAATCTCGCGATATTTTATGTTGCATTTCGTGACGCCTTTTATCATCCTCAGCTGCCCTCACAACGTCCACTTCCAACTGAGCCGCACCCATTTACTTTTTTTTTTTTTTTAAAGAGATAACGCATTCGTTGAGCATCTTTGGAGGAACAATTTCTTAATTTTAATTTTTTTTCGCTTCTGTTAATGTATTTTTCAAGTCAGAAAGTGGACCTCTAGGAAAATAGTCAAATTCACAAGACTACCATTATTAATGCAAAACTTCTAGCAGCTCTTTCATAATCCTTGGCAAAGGTGGTTGAAGAAGTAAATTTTGATATTTCAGTGTACTACGGCTTCCTTCCACATTTCCAAACATCATTCCCAGGTCGATAGTGGAGAGAAGGATTTTTTAAAAAGCGTCATGTACTGTATACATAGCAATTTAAAAATACCATTCAAATTTGGTGGGGTTGACACTCTTAACTCTGGGCTGTGCATCAAATTTTATTTGTATTTTGTTTGATACTTTTTTCACTTTTCAGGGACTTGAAGACAAATTATATGAACAAGAAAGCTACAATCTTGTTCCACAAAACAAAAATACAGAATATAACTTTCAATTTGAAAACGAAACTCTTCTGTGTGACCTTGGCTCATGGTTTGATGAGACGTGGCTGCTTTGAACTTTCGCTGTAGATTTGTTCAGTCTGCATTTTGGGTAACCACACGCTTGTTGATCAGAGTCAGTGTTCAACATTTTGCATGAAAATGCTGATGTTAGTGGTATAACCAAGTCTACAAATACCAATGACTCACACAATAAAAACTACCATTAAAATTTCTATTTTGAGTTCTATACAATTAATCATTCCTGTGGACAGAAGCATATTGCGCAATAAAAACACAGCTCCAGTCAACGTCTTAGCCTGACAAATTTAAATTATCTTTATTCTTTATTTTATTACATATCTATCACCCCTCCAAATAAAGTGGGGATTGCTTTGAGTGATTCCAAATTAAGTTAACAAAGCCAGCTAACCTGACAAATATCTCCACCAATTGTCTTACCAATAGATGCACTTTCGATTGACAAAAGGTAGAGTATTAAAACAAAAAGTCAAAAAACGTAACAAGAATTATTTTCTGTGACAAAAAGAAACCCATTAAAGACGTGTGGAGTCTAAACTTTGTAACCAGTACATTGTGAACAGGCATTTCACCCCCCCCCCCCCCAAAGAAAACCTCAAATTCCAACATTTGACAATGATGGAATGTAACCTTTCATTTCTGTTGTAGATTCAACAACTCCTGTGAGGAGATAATGGTGATATTCACCTTTACCACAAAACCATACAAAGAAATGAGATAAACAGTAGAACTGCTTCCTAACTTTTAAGGGTTGAAAACATGCTATCCGACCCACAACTACAATAGTATAAAAGCTACATCCCCCAGCCAAAAAGTAGTCAGATTAGCAGCAAATAACAAAAGCACCCTTTAATTTTCAACTGTACCCCATTATCTCATCCTCATTTCTACAAAAGAAAACAACATGTAACATGCTGAATTAAAAAAAAAAAAGGACAACAATAATGTTATGGTGGTCTCAGTGGTTATGGTCCTGATGAAGGAAGAGTCAAGATGATGGCAGGTAGACAGAAAGGACAAATGGGGTTTTGCTTGATGTCTTGGTTTCTATACATCCTCGCCCTGGTTGTCAGCGTTCCACAACTGAAAGGAGGTACAGAAAATGGGTGAGGGAAAAAAAGAGAATTAGATGGGCGAACCTATTAGAGCCTTTCTTGTTATGTTGGAAGCCTTTAATGCTCAGGTTGACAATGACACTAAGATCTGGAAAGGTGTGACTGGAAAGAACGGTTGCTCCCAATTTGAACGCAAGTGTTTAGTTATTGGATGGCTATGCTTATCGCGGGTTGTCCATGTGTTGGTCGTAAATGTACTGCTTGAACCCATAAAATTTGGAGTTGGGGCAACTGTTGTCCTTGTCAAAAAAAAGTCTGCAGCCCTGCCTTGGATATCATAGGTCTAAAAATCCAAAGTAGACTGAGCATTGTAAACTGAGAAACTTACTGTCAAGTTGTCTCTTAGTAGCTGCATGATAAGTGTGCTGTCTTTGTATGAATCATCCGTCACCGTTTCCAGCTCTGCAATGGCGTCATCAAAAGCCTGCAAGATAAAAGAACAGTTTGAAGGGTTGGGAATTTGTCCTCTTTTGTCAAGCATTAGTAGAAGCTCTTACTGTTTTAGCCAATTGGCAGGCCTTTTCAGGTGAGTTGATGATCTCGTAGTAAAACACAGAGAAATTGAGCGCGAGACCAAGTCGGATTGGGTGTGTGGGCTGCATCTCTTCTGAGCTGGTTTTAAGAGCCTCCTGGTAGGCTTGTTCTGCGTTTGTGATGATTTCTGAAGTTAAACAAAGATTAGACATTTAAAAACACATCAAAGAACCAAAATACATAAAGGATAAATGCCAAACACACAAAAAAATGAACATTCAAACAACCACACCAACAGATTTTTTTGATAAAATCTCACATACTCTGCTTGTCATCTCCTGTTGCCACTTCGGCCTGGTAGCGATGGTAGTCGCCTTTCATTTTCAAATAGAAGACTTTGCTCTCCGGCAAAGTGGCTTTTGGAATGAGATGAACATTCAAGAGATCCTGAGCAGAAAAAAAACATTACAATTTTGAAATAAACTATTAAGCGTCCGGAGCCTTTAGAACTGAATAAATTCAATATTGGGCTCATGTACAAGGGGTGTGGATGCACTTTGTGACCATGGTTATGGCATGAGGAAACCAATATTGTATGCAACATTGTTATGCTAACGCTGCGAGTGCGTCTATTTTCAAATTATCACTTTTACAATGTTCCTATTTACCACAAATTCAAATGTAATTGGTTTATTCTGAAAAGCGGCACACCCCACAAGAGACTTGTCAACATGTTTTTTTTCTTATTGTTGCATTTTTATGTTCTTCGAATAGTTATTATTATAATCTTTGTGGTTTGTGTGTTGGTGGGAAGTAAGAATCGGTTCCATTTTCAAATCATCCAGAAGGAAATTTGGAAGTCACCGTCAGAAACTTGAACATTCTTTAAAAATGCAAACACCACTCTCTTGAAAGGAGTTTGACAATTGATAATCTGATTTTCTTTCCTGGTTTAGAAAGGACAGAGTTAAGCACAAGGAATTAAGTGAAGCTCAAATAAATATAATGTCCATCATTTACAAAAGAAAGCTCACCAGAACATCTTGACAGATTCTATTGAGCTCTGTCTCAATTTTCTCCTGGTACTCTTTGGACAATTCCTTTTTTCTGTCGTCTTCGACCTTCAACGCAATGTTGCTCAAAACCCGCCAAGAAGAACGACGGGCCCCAACTACATTTTTGTAGGCAACAGAAAGCAGATTGCGCTCCTCATTGGTCAGTTCGCTGTCATTATTCTCCGTGGCAGACTTCATCGCTGCAGCCATGTCGTCATAGCGCTCCGCTTGCTCGGCCAGTTTAGCCATTCTGATCAAGTTCTCCTTGGATTCCCCACTCATGATGGCTTACTGGAAAAACAAATGCAAAAGGAAAGATGGGTTCAAAAATTAGAAAAAAAGAACGAGCCAGGCATTTCCCATTCACATACAAAAGCAGTTTAAACTTCTCAGAGGCCACCGTGCTTTTAAACATGTTGCAGCTTGCACGTTTATTGCGTCACTTGCAATTATGTCAATACTAAAACCATTTTTTGTCTTTGCTATGCAAACGTGGGCAAAGTGCAGCCCACAGGTCACGTCCAGCTCTCCCACTATCCCTATTGGCCCTCATAGTCTTTATAAAGTAGGGGTGTAAAGATGAGGGGTTTTTTTGTTGTTGTTTTAACCAAAGAGATATATATCGATACAAGGCCTAATGTTTGACATATTTTTTTTGCAAAACAATAAAGGCAATTTTGATACAATACCAAAGGCTTTTGTAAATAAACCTATACTAATTAAAGGGTGAATGGAACTGGTAATTAAGACACGGATTCACTGAATAAAGTTTCATACTAAAAGAATAAATTAAAACATGTATCATTGCTGATATCATATCAGAATATATCGGCATCGGACGGTATTCTAGGACACAATATCGGTGTCATACTTGAAGTGATAATGTTGTACAAGGACACACCTAAATTGATATGTACGGTATCTCGATAGCTGGGGTACACCAATTTTCAAGCAGAGTGCATTTTCAAGTGGACCGACTCCATTCAGTTTGATTCTATCTGGTATCTTACGGCTGGAGCTCAGACTCACGGTAAGAAGCCATCCTGTGACCACTCCTCAGTTATAACCTTGTCAATATTTTGAAGCAGATGAAACGACTCCTTTAGTACTTTTTTTTTTTTTTTTTTTAAATAGACCTGCAGATTTTCTCCAAATCTATGCTGCTTCTGCAGAGCTCCATAAATAAAGTTAAAAAAGCGCTTAAGTCTACAAGCTTGTGATCGGGGGAATTCCTCGGTAGCAGAAAGTTGGCTGCAAAACATGTCAGTGTACAATCCAGTGAGGCGTGACCATATATTTAAAATGTAAAACGTTTTTATTATTGAAATTCATTTTTTTTTGTTTTGTTTTAGATGAATGAACACTGAAAAATCAAAACATTCAACACACACTGTTTAAGAAACATCTCAACTGCTCATTAGGCTGTGGGACAGCGACAAATCAAATCAAGTATTGTGTGACTAATAATATGGCCGTTTTTACAAATAACGTCCCGGGAATGCTATATATTCATAGTTATTCTAATTTCTCACAAACCTGCAGGGCAAACACAACTCCCCCCCCCCCCCCCCCCCCCCCCCCCCCCCCCACACACACACACTCTTTTCCTGCATACATAAACCACACCCATGCCCATACCTGCGTCTCGCCCAACAGACTTAGGATCAGGCTTTACCTGCTCGTGGCCGATTGACGTTTACACCCAAACTACATCTCTTTGAAAGGCAAATTATGAAGGAAAATATCAACCGCGTAAAGTATGCGACATTATTTGACCTCGTGACATATTTCCTGTAAAATCCGCCCCTGACAACGTTTGACATTGCAATGAGGTTCCACACATAGCTTTTATAATGCAACTCCCGCTAAGGCAATGCATTTGTCAAAATGTGACAAAGGTTGTTCGAATGTTTAACAATCTGTCAGATGTTTACAAATTAATTGTTAAAATCCTGCGTTACGATCCTCACAAATAATCAATGGTCAGGATCTCAATTGAACTTAATAACGAAAGCAAACAAGCATTCCATTAGCTACAAGATACCAGCAGCGATCGCGCAAGCACCACGGCCAACGTGGGTTTCCATCACAGTTAACTACTGTTGGACAGTGAGCAAACCCAACCCAACAGGTTAAAGTTAGTTGGTAGAGACACGCTGTGTCAGCTTAGTCTTGACGTGATACGCCTTCCTCGCGTTCCATTTCCTAGTTGAAAGCAGCTACGAGGCACGTTTCATTGTAATGGAGCTAGCCATTGTTCCTTGTCAGTGATGAATTGTCGGCATTTTCCCGCAAACCCAAGGTCAATTACAATTACGAAAACCTGGATGATTTTTCGCTGCATTTGTTACGCAACAAAAGTCGACCAATCGCCTATGCCAACGCGACACGGTAGTTACAATACGTTTGTGTTCATTTCCTACCCGTGTAATGGTAGATCGCAGAAGCTTGGGCTTTCAACTTCCAGCTGATTCTCTCAGCGTTGTCAGCGTGAAGAGTCGACGGGGTTTCCTTGCAATTCTAATGGTTAAAGGCGCTGCCCGTGCAAGGGCGGATGACGTCAACATCACCATGGTAACCATGCACTAGACATCAAGGGAGTTGTAGTTTTGCAGGGCCAAGAGAGAATTCACCACCTTTATGAAACCTGCTTTTAAAAAAAAACATATTTCGTATATTGATAATATTTTATATATAATATAAAATATTTTGTAGTTGCACACATACATATTTAATTAAAAAGAAGTCGTCAATGTGGAAAAAAGTGTATTTTAAAGGGTAATTTTTTTTGACTAAATAAATTATACCTTTTAACGTTAACATTTATTACAATTAAAAAAAACGAAATTTTTATTACACTGGTCCCCAGCATAGTCATGGCTCGGCACAATTTCGTCGCCCCCAAAAAACTCTACTTGTCACGCTGCTGTGCATGGATGGCAGGGATGCACCTTGGACACTCCTGAGTTAGCTATTTATGTTTCTACACATAAATAAAACACCCTTCTTTGTGTCTAAATGAACCCCACAATGTGTAGTTTTCTTGTCAAGGTGTGGTTCCATAGAAAAGATAAGAACAAAAAAGAAACCTAGGGAATGAGATGTCTAACCTGATAAACCAGTTCTAATTCAGTTCAGTCTCGCAGACAGACACAAACGTCAGTTGAAGCAAATCGATTAATTTATGCATTACACGTATCAATCTTGGAAAAGCTGTTGGAAATAGTCAATACATGTGGCATTAATGCCATCCTCTGTGCTGCTCGTATGGCAGTGTATATACTATATGCATACATGCACACATAAATTCATACACATGTATTATTCATTCATTCATTCATTCATTCATTCATTCATTCATTCATTCATTCATTCATTCATTCATTCATTCATTCATTCATTCATTCATTCATTCATTCATCTTCCAATCTGCTTATCCTCATTAGGGTCCCGGGGGTGCTGTAGTCTACAATACATTAGACTCGTTAAAAAAAAGGGCGAAGAGTTGGCGTGACAAGCAGCAAACAGGTAAAGTTTGAAACTGTGTTGCATTAGAAAATCCTTCGTATGTGGGAACCAAAATTGTATTGGAAAGTTCCCTGTATAATATTTCAGTTTGGCGGGGAACATTAGCGAGCATTGTCTGTCCAGGCCACATCTAATATAGGAACTAGCAACTGTTTATTTTTTAAATTATAGTAGTTGCTTAACCTATCAGGCTACAAAATCTGAGTTTAAATTGCTCAACTTCTCAAGTTGTGGTATGTTTTTTGTGGTATTTGTCTCCAGGGTGAAACAGAAAATTACAGCGCACAAAACCTGTTAGTCCACAGCAAAGCCGACTGACCTCAGCGATTACAATACCACAGTCACAAGATGAGCACAAGGCTTGTTCTTATCAACTTACAGTGTATGTTGGTACACAGAACGACCATGACATGTATGATTTGTCAACAGTTACAAACAAACGTAATTCTGTCTGTATCATCACATTCTCACTACTTCCTAGTTGGGTATGAGCCCCCAAGTGTATATCCATGTTTTATTGATTTAAAATATGTGCAGTGCACAATGTCTGTGTTTTTCTTGTTTTGATCAAGGTACGGTTTGAAGTAGGAATCTCAAAACTGACAGTGAATCATGACCTCTCCCTCTCGGGTAGAAAGTGGTCTGCAAGTAGCCATTTCACAGGTCTATGATTTCCAACTTTATATCATCTGCCTGTGGAGGTTTGCTTGCAGTTCCTTATAAAGATACTTGTCATGGATGGTCACCAGCTGCAGAGCGCCTTGTTCTTCAGCCTCCAGTAAGTGATTGCTTCATATTGTTTATTGGTGTGTTATCAATAGACTATATTTCTGGACCCCTTTTCTAACTCCATTTTGGGTGTTTTTTATTATATACACACGCACACACAAGCGAGAATCAAACTCACAATACAGACAAGCTACCCCTACACCATGGTGTCAAACTCAAGGCACGGGGGCCAGATGCGGCCCATCATTTCGTTTTATGTGGCCCGCGAAGACAAATTTTGCATCGACTTTGTGTCATTACTAAAATTACAAATTGTCTAGACTTTAAAAAAAATATGAATAGATATTGCTTACAATTTTCATTACCATTCGTCTTTTTAAGAAATTTGAATCCGTTTGTTTTGTAACCTACACTTTATATAGAAGACGTTGGCAATCATAATGGCCCTACGAAGGAAACTATGGCTACGATGCGGCCCGTGACAAAAATGAGTTTGACATCCCTGCGGCCTACACCATCAGCAAGTCCCAACTCCATTTTGAGTGTGAAGAAACCTAACACTGCGCAATGACGTCAGCCTGACTGTGCTGCTACCCACAGCCCCTCTAGAGGGCGCACTTGCTTAGCATTTGCTGACTGCTATGACGCTGTGATGCATTTTCCACACCTACACTGCTCAATTAATGTCTTTATTTGGCAGTATTCACCTGTGACATCGTGAATTGTAATAGGTTAAATTTTGGTGACCAAACACGTATTTCAGTACAGTTGGTGTATGTGAGATTTCTGTGGAAAAGACTTTGAATAGAGAGTTTTTTCTGAAGGAATATCTTAGAAAATGATTTTTTTGTTTTATTTCTTTGCTAAGATCAATCTAGATGCCCTTTAGCCTACATTGAGTATACTTAAAAACGTACATTTTTGGTGTAAATGATTAGTTTTGGTTTTGTTTTGTCATGGCTTTGCTGTTTCCCCGGCAACAATGATTTTAATAATTATTAAAGAATGTGAAATGTGTTGGTAGAGACCATCTTCGTGCCCTTCCCTTTCATTATTTTTTGCAACCATTTATCACTCCAAGTTATGATTAAGATTGCTTGCCACTATATCTTTGCACCAATTCTGCTATTTAATGTTGAAAAATTTGTTTTGGACTTGAGTAGTCCAGATAGGGTTTCTATTTTTCACTGTTCCCATTGTCAGTCAGTTTTTGTTTAATTTTGTACAGCATTCATTTATTTCTGTAGCCTTGTTTTCTTTTTTTGTGTTCATTTCTCTTGTAGTTTCACCCCCTTAACCTGGTCACAAGACTTGACTTGTACTTGTTATCACAATAAAAGAAATCATAGTTTCCTGTCAGTAGCTACATCAGATTTCAGTTTCATTTTTCAGTATCCATAGTTTTGGTAATGTTTTGTTTGGTAGTGTGCCGTGAGATCTCTCAAAGATAAAAGCCGTGTCTTCGCACCACTCAAACTTTGAGAAACAGCTAGAAGACGAATTCAGAGATCAGTCTGTAACCAAAATGTCATTAACACCGAACACAAGAAACTGCGTCAAACTGTAAACTTAATTCTTTACTTTTAAGGCTGACCAAAATCAGAATCGTGTATTTCGCCAACTTTAGCCATTCAACATAGGATACCATACAAAACCTACAAAAATGCAACAACTACAAACATTCCATTGAACAAATCACAATGTACAGTATACGTTTATACAATACTGCTTGTGTTGCTTATTTGGCACTTAACCACAAGATTATTTTTTTAAATTTTTACAGAAAAGTTACACCTCTGACATGGTCCTGGAAAAAAAAAAAGAAAAGAAGAAACTCTCACAATTACAATAAAAGCAACCCATTCGGGATATCATTGCAGTAGTTTATGGAGTGATTATGTTTTTATCTGCATGGTAGAAATAAAAACAGCAGTTCTTTAATACTTCAATACAGTTCTTCAGTCCCAAAGCTAAGCCCAAGTGAAAATGCTCCTCCACGATGAAGGGGCCAAGGTGCCTCTAAGATTCGCACTTTTTAAAAGAAACTTCCAACAGTGGTTTCAATAATACTGACTACTGGTAGTACGGATCCTAGCAATAACAGTACTCGAGAACAGAGGCACAGAACTGCATGTGAGATTCAGCCACAAACAACAGTTGTAAATAAACACAAGCATAAGCTCCATGCATATGTGCTTTCAGTACTGATCGATCCCACCAGACATGCAGCATTTAAAAACATTCAAAATTAAGTGAAGTCTTGTTTTTTTTATACTGGAAATCCCACATAAGCGTGAATACATATATGCAAATGTGACAGACAGAACAACCATCGCAGGTTGGATCTGCTTAACCAATTGCTCTTCTTTTTCTCTCCTGACATTGTATTCAAAAACTAGAGAGACCACAAGTTCTCTGTCAATCATCTTGAAGGGATATAAACCATCCTTCCATTTGTGAGACCTTGCAAGTGCTGTGAAATGCAAATAAGAGCATATTGGGGTTTTTTGCAAAAGAAACACATTTTGGGAATTCACCATATACATTGATATACATTCTCACACAATGTGGCAAAGAGGAAGTCAAACATAATTCTTGTTCTCAAGTCTGCTCTGCAGATTAAATTCTTCTGTTTACACAAAGTAATTTTTATCAGACCGCTGTTGCGGTTCTCATTATTGTACACCCTTCTCTACCATGCACACTGCGTCGTCCTCAAAGAGCCAAGCAAGGACAATGATACAGAAATGCCAGTGTATATACAACCTAGTGGAAATCTTCTCTATGAGCCTGCTGACTAGGCTTTCAAACCAATGGAAGGTCTGGCAGTTGGGGTTTGCCTGGATTTAGGAGAACTGCTCGTGGGTCAGGAGTTTGACGTCTTCAGTCCATACTGAAGGCCTGTCGTCTTCTTTGTCACATGCTTGACATTTTTCGTCAGTCTTCTCCACAGTGGAGGGTGAAGGGCGTTGTCGATGACCCAGACAAGTTCTAAAGGAGAAGAAATGACCAGTGTGAATATTTTCATCAAATACAACAGTTGAAAATCCTTGGACAGTGCTTCTATCAAATTACAAGACTACAGAACCCTTTCTTTTTTAAAGGATGAGTTTCCAGCAGGACACACAAAAGGTCCCACATGCACTTCCACACGCTATGTAATCTAGTTGAAAGGCTGACATCATTTTTTGATTATC
The DNA here is from genome assembly GCF_033458585.1 of Syngnathus typhle. Lineage (NCBI taxonomy): Eukaryota > Metazoa > Chordata > Actinopteri > Syngnathiformes > Syngnathidae > Syngnathus > Syngnathus typhle. The sequence goes on along the minus strand of NC_083747.1, from coordinate 7,955,008 downwards.
AACACGAGTCTTACAAGTCAAGTCGGTGCCTCGTCTTTAAAACTGTCCAGCACTGCTGGGATCACATTGCAACAGGCGTACAATGGAAGGGTCACTCTTTGCCCCCTTGATGAACTCCTCCAGGGACAGTTTTCCTAAAACACAGTAGTAGTAAACACATTATTTATTCAAATAGCAGATTTCAGTACTGTACCATTTTAAATCCGCAGCTCCGCAAGGTACATATTCTCCCATTCACACTTAAATCAATTTCTTATGAAAGTGTGATATTTCTCCTGTCTAGGCTTGTAACACACCCACCATGTGTCACTTAGAAATCCATGAATAACCACCAAAGAGGACTAATTGGGGAAAGTCTGCGTTCACATTTTATTAAGACAGGAAATTCCATTGAGATCCAGTTGGAAAAAAGGTCACACTTTATATGTGAAATGAACTATTGGATCTGGAAGTCATACTGATTTGGCGTATGACGTGTGCGTGGCTCATCTACAGTCTACTTTGACAGGAAGTGTCTTTTTTTCCATTCACCTTTTTATTAAATCCAATACAAGCAATTTAAACAGAATACCATCCTGAAGGCTTCGGAGATGGTGCAAAGGGAATGAAAGCTAACCAGGTTGCCAAGCAACACCATGTGCTTGGCACACGTGTAATCAAATACTAAAAAAAAACGGATAACTCACGGACCATTTTTCGGACTGTATTGTTTTTGATCAAAATTTCAAATACAAGGATGTGGAAATGCTCCTCACAAGTGAAGAAAAAAGTCTTCTGGTGTTGATTCTTCTTTTCCTCACCAATTAATAAGTTATAATGTCAACATTCGACCGTCGTTGTAAGTAGGGACATAGTCATAGTAAAAATAACCCCACACTATGGAATTACTTAAAAGGTGCAATATGGTAATTCTTACGGCTGATTACACTACAGATCTGAGTGTCCAATCATGGTTCCATGCCAATATCAGATTGTCACCCCCCATTGACATGCAAATTTCAAGTGACACATTTCCAATATGACATTGTTTGCATTCACTGAACACTGGAACAACCCGCAACTGCAGACTCGCAAATTGGACAATCATAACATAAGTGGCATGGACAAAACCCATGCTGGAAAAACATCTCATAAAAAAATAAAATATTGTACCATTTAGTACTTGGCCAATACTGCCAAAATGTTTTTTTGCTTAATAAATCGGAAGTGTTCTTTGTTAATAAGTTGTGCATTGCTAATGTTTCATATTTATTGGTCGATGCCATTGTCATAGTTAAGATTTACTGCTGTGTTTGTGAAACAAATTTAAGTGGCTCACATTAATGGTGTGTGTCTAATCTGTCGGATACGCTGCGGGCGAATTGGCCGATCTTTTTTTTATCCACATTTAGAAGAGGCCTGATTCCCATCATTCTTTTTTTTCTCTTCCTGCTCTCAGAAATAGGAACCGGGTAACTTATCCCCACTTATAGTGGAAATTCAGCCAAAGATGAAAAGTGTTCTCACAGGTCAGCAGTACAGTGCATGAATGCAGGAAGTTTGTGCAAGATGGATCAATATCAGGTCTGTGTCAATTAAGTTGTCAATGCTTCAAATTGGAGTATCGCTTGAAAAGTCAAGCAGACAAAGGTCAGAAGAACACAGCTGACGGCCAGCAAACCAGCTGGCAGTGACATGTTTTGACACACATGCACTTCAAAATAACATGCTTCTATCTCACTTCAACTTTAAAGCTGGATTTACACTGTATAGTTCAAAAGATACAATTGCATCTTTTTTTGCTCTATAATATAGAAAGAAAAATGCATGAATTGAATATATATTTCTAAATGTTGAAAAGTCAGACAGGAATTGAATAATGTGTGCGTGTGTTTGCGTGTGTGTGTGAACAGCTTAAAAAAGAGCAGCAGGTAATGAATGTTTACCATCTCTGTTGGTGTCCATTTGCCTGAAGATCTTCTCTGTCCTTTTCTCAGGCGTTGACTCATCCTCAGGCATCTTCATCACTGAGGACACCATCTTATAAATAGCCTGAATGAAGGCATACAAAGGGTTGCTCAGTAATTTTTCCAAATCACTTTGATGGAAGTAACCAGTTTGTTTCATTTCAGATAGACAATTTACAACACAACTGAAACTTCCGTAAAATTACGGTTATTACAAAATAGTAAAAAAAACCGAAACTTTTCCTTTTTTTTAAATGGTTAAAATCCGCTTCACAGTTCAGAGGGTGTGGGTTCGATTCCACCTTTTACACTCCCCTCAACCAAACAGCTTATTTATACATCAGGCTGGAGTCAATCTCAGCTGACATAGAGTGAGCTCAGAACTTGAGCAGTGTTCAGTGACCCGGCTTTGTGGTCGTGTCATCGGATTTCTCAGGGTGAGAGAGGAGTAGTGCTGTCAAATATGGACCATTGGATTTCTCATCTAACATAAGATGGCTAAGGGGATTATTAAGAACCATTTTTTAAAAATGTTTTTCCCTGCTAATGAGTCCCTTCAAAATGCAATACATTAATTTGCATGAAAATGGACAGATCTTGAAAATAATGCTCGTGCGTACACACACGTACACACACTATCATCTGTTGTCTGAATCCTTGCAGGCTGCTCAGTGGTAAACAGCAAAATCATAGCCTACTCTTGCTGTCTCTAATAAGGACGCGGCCCTGAGGAGAATGAGAGCTGACATGTGAACAGAAGAGGGCTGATTGTGATTACAGTGCTTTATATAGGAGATAGTTATGCTTCCCATTACAAAGTGTCAGGGAAGTTCATCTTTTAGGTCACAAAAGAGCTGATCCTGTAGATGTGTGAGCAACACAAACCTGAGTGCCATGAAAAATGGTTACTGTGATTGTTTCTTGTTACACTGTAGTAGTTTGTGAGTCAAATTAGACATCTTGCGCTTGCAACAGTCACATCAAAACACCAAACTGCAAATGGGTTGTGTTTATGTTATAAACGCAGAGCTGTCAAATATTACGAAAATCACCTAAGGCAGATTTGCACCCGTAACACGTTGTGATTATTCAGAATATATTGCGGGTGTGCTGGAGACTATCCCGCTGACTTTGGCTAGAGGCATGACACACCTTGGAGTGATCACCAGCCGAATCGCAGCTGTCATGTCAAGAGTAAACCAACTTCAGGAAGGTTATTATATCCGAGCTGTCATAGTAGGAGACACCAGACAACTTTAAACCACTGTCTAATTCACAGGTGTCAAACTCAAGGCCAGATACGGCCCGCCATATCATTTTATGTGGCCCGTAAATTCGTGTGTCATTACTAGAGTTGCAAATTGTCTTCACTTTTAAAAATATATATATTTTTTTTAATATTTGACCAGTTTTTACTCGTCTGATTTGAAAACGAGTTGGTTGTCAGTTTGTTTTGTAGCTTTTACCGTATATAATATGAGGTGCTCATACATTTATTTGGGTTGACAGTCATAATGGCCCTCCGAAAGAAGCTATGACTACAATGCGGCCCGCGAAAAAAATGAGTTTGACATCCCTGGTCTAATTGGAACACTGATGCTCAAGATTTTATTGTTTTATACCCGTTACTTCTTCTAATAATCATGGCACTTTAAAGGAAAACAATCATATTCCATTGTGCCAGTACAATGACAATCAAGACATTGTATTGTAGTAACAGTAAAATGATTGATGAAGTTTGCATCAAATATCAATGGGCTAAGCTTAAAGGAGGAGTCAACAGCCAAATTTTCTTAGTAATCATATGTTCTGTGGAGCCCGACTAGTCGAAACACAGTGTTCCTGATGCATGTTTCATTTGTGGGATATGACTTAAACAAGCAAAATCCATCCGTTTTTTTATCCATCGCAGCAGTGTTTCGCAACCTTTATTAAGCCAAGGCACATTTCACGGCACACCACTTAGCAAAATGTTTCACAAAACATTAATTCTATATCTATGTGAGTGAGTCATCTAATGGAAGTGCATTTCAATGTATTGTCTATCTATACACGTGGTTGCCATAGATAAATGAACAAAAAGGACCTTTTAGCATTTTTGAACAAAAGTGTCCTCATTTGCCAATAGTAGTGTTTGTCCTAATCTCACCAAGGGATTTTTTGGTTCACTGTTACTACAACCTTTGTCAGGACTAATGTTAAATTTGATTTGCCTCAAAATGTTATATTCTGTATTTTAGCCCTTGTAAAAAAACAGAGGACTTACTCACCTGTACAATCTCCAGCATTTCAGATTTACTGATATAGCCGTTTCCATCCAGGTCGTACATACTAAAGGCCCATTTTAGCTTCTGCTCCAGCTTTCCTCGTGACGTCACACTTAGAGCAATGATGAACTCCCGAAAGTCTATTGTCCCATCACCATTTGCGTCGAATGTGCGAAAGACATGCTCTGCAAACTTTGAGGCATCTCCATACGGGAAAAAGTTGCCGTAGATCTTCTTAAACTCCTCCATGGACAGGTTTCCACTGGGGCAATCTCGCAAGAAGCCTTTGTACCACTCTTGGATCTCATGCTCGGTGAAGTCGGTGCTCTCCAGCAGGTCCTGCATCACCTCAGGACGAAGCTTGCTGTTCTGCTTCCCCATGTCTGGCAGTCCTTCAAATAGTTGACTCACTGCTGGAGGACACAGAAATTAAGAAGCTTTGATTTTTAAATGCCAAGGATGTCGTCAGCACAGAGCTTTGAAAATGTGAATTGACATCCTCGTTGCCAGTTTCGTATGAAGCGGACTGAAGTTTGCATTTTAAACAACCCTGTGAGCAAAGTAAGATGTGCCAAAAGTTATTTTGACTGACAAACACGAATACATACAGTAGCTATTAGTAATTTACAAAATAATTGCCTTGTCCAGTCAAAAGGATTCAAACGTCTAACCTTAAGTGGCTTTTGTGAAATGCTGCCCGAAAATGCAAACTGCATGCACTTCACGTTTAACAGGATGAAATCACTCCCATTTTTACAAACAAACGGAACATTACATGGAAACTAGTTCTGTGTACAAAGTACACTCAGCACCATATGCTCAGCGTGAGCTTAAGCTGTCTATAAAATCACTTGACACACATTAAACTCAGACTTTGATAGAGGTTCCGGTTTACTACATTAGTAACTCGGAGAGGAGAAAATAGTCTTGTCAAATTGCATTCGAATGCAACAAGCACTATAGAGAATTACAGCAATCTGCTGGACAATTTTATCAAATGGGACAAAAGTAATTGTCAAAAGAAAATCCTCTTTTTTTTCTTTTAGATTAGCTTTGACATAAAGACATACAGATCAACCGCTTCTGAAAAATGCCAATGAGAAACTATTTAGTTGTTATTTCTGAGTATTTAAAGAAAGAAACTTTTTCTCTCTGAAGTGAGTGCCGTCTCAGATCTGCCCAAAGACTTATTAGACTTTTGACCAGACTTCCTGGGTTTGTCGGAATTTTTAACCCGACTGGGTTGTTTTTAACCCAGCAATTTTAAGTGTGCACATAATTCTAAAGTAACATTAAGTGCAGTTTGGGGCTACTTTATCCATCTCTGGAAATAATACCAAAGTAGTTGCGGTATTGGGGAAGCCAGGGGAAAGAATGGATGTTGGCGCCAGTCCACAGCATAGTTTCACACAGGGTCACTCACTCGCATGATCAGCCACCACAAGTGTTACAAATATGAAAAGGAAGGATTCCTAGTAAGTTGAGCTTGCACCATTTCCTGATGTTGACTCACAGTAGGAGACACCCATTTGTTGATGGGGAACTGAAGATTGTGTGATGACTTGTGCTGCTGAACAATTCTGCTCGTTGTGTAAAGGCAGAGGGCGAACGTCTTTTTCACTTGTAATATTTCTCCTAATTTGCAAAGCTGATAATCTTGCACAGAAACAAAATAGCATTATTGAAGTTGCATTTAACCACATTGTGCACTTAATTTGGAGTCACTTACGCATATCCCAGCCAATGCTCTGGGAGATAGCTGCATATTTGCCAAACACATCTGTTAGTCCTTCTCGAAAGTAACATCAAAAGTCAAATTTACTGTTTGTAGAAGTGCATGCTAAGCAGCCAAACATGGTAATGTTTTTGTTGGTGAAATAGCTTCCAATGTTACAAGGGAAAATGTCATCGCAGCTCTGATAAAGTATGTTTAGTAAATCAGAACAGGACACTTTTATTTCTCTGACAAATATTTTTTTAACAGAAACATACCTGTTATATCAGTCAGGCTGCATCAAGTCAAAACTTAATTCCAATGGATTATCACGCAAATACATTTTGCAATGTTTACTGTTTTAGTATTGTGAAAGTAGGTGGTTGGGGAATGTTAATGTACAATCACTGAAAAATTGTAGTTCAATTCTTAGATTCACACTAAAATACACAAAAACATGCGGATGAACTATAAGCTTCCATGATGTAGCATGAATCTACGCTTAAACCAGCCCCGAATTTAAGTGAAATTTTGCCTTTGGCTTGACTGCAGCATAAGTCACTTAGCCCAGTTAAGCATGCATGAAAACATCAATTAAGTAGGAGCACTGCTGGTGTACTGAATCTCAAAAAGCTGGCAAAATATAGACAGCGGGGTTGACTACTATTGTTTTAATCACAAGGAATAATGAATTTAATTTTTATCATTTTTTCAATCCAGAAATCGGAGGTTGACGAGAAAAGACTATTGGAATTTTAGTATTCCACAGTAATAGTCACACATACTCCAACTTGTTACTTCCACAATGTGGGGCTAAATTAAAAAGTTCAATAAACATTTATCAACTAGATTTCACATCCAAAACAAGACTGCAAATATAAAACAAGCAGGAATGTGAAAAAAGCCCCTTGAACACAAATAATTAGTCAATCTCAATACTCCTCTTTTTTTGCTTATACATTAATTCCATACACTAACCCATTTACTGCAACCTACACTCGCTTAGGAAGCTTATTTTAATAGCAGTTACCATAGAAACATACTGTTCACATAACATGACCATTGGGGAGTTTTCTGGCTGAATGCAGTGACATGTTCATCCACTTATACATGCATTCACATAAAACAGAGAGGCTGGAACTGCGTGATGTATGTGTCTACATGTGTGGGTGAAGGTACGTGAGGTGAAGAGCAGGCATCCAGCCTATTGTAAAGACAAAGTCCTTCTGACAGCTGAAATGAAATTTATGAAGGCTGGCTTTACAATGTGAGAAACAGCAAAACAAAATGCTCAAGTGACGAAAACACACACACAAAAGTGTCAGTCCTAATTTAGTCTCATAATTAAACATTTCATCCAAATCTAATTTTCATGAAAAACAATATATTTTCAATCCCACGGTGTTTGTCACATGTGCTCTGGTGGACCCACAAAGGTTAAATCCATTCAAACATTCTGACGAGAATTTGGTGGCCAGGCTATAGCTGAATAGAGGGCGAACATACCTTTATATTTTTCCTTCCTTCACTAGGTTACCATAGTAACAGACCTTGCAAAAGGAAGAGTAGGTGCACAAGGCTTATTGATTCATTCAGAAAAACATGCAAAAGTCAATTTTATGTTCACTAACAAGATCACAGCGTTTCATTTGTGCTTAAGGTAATGCAATAGGAAAAAATACATAAAATACATTTTGCATAAAAATGATGTAATGTGAAAGAAAAGGTGTATGAAGAATAAAGCACCGGTGGATTCAGCACCCACTCAACTGAGTCATACTCGACAACTATTTTGGGAGCAAGCGGGAGTCAGCTCAGCTTCCTTGCTGCTTTGTACTCCCAATATTGGTTATGATGAGTTTGATGTCCATGTCTGGTCAGCCTGACATGACAAACACTTGGGTCACTGCTTGGAATGATACTATGATGATTTGCTGTGAAGATCAGTTTGAACTTGACAAATTTGAACTGGTAAAATTCCCCAAAAATATGTCAATGCTTTCTTTACGAAAAGGGGGAATCCAAGTTGTATTTCAACCACACCTTGAGGCTGGCAGAAAATATAATACAGTTGTTCCATCACTTTTATACAATTGTGAACTGAAATTTACACATGCTCTTGTTCTTAACAATTAATTAACCAAGAAAACCATATCCAAGAGTGCCCTGGCCAAGACTAGCAATGGAACAGTTAGTAAAGTTCCAGATGGACAATAATCATAGCAGCTACACAAACAAAAACATGGATTAAACTATTTCAATTTTGCACAATTTTGTCAGAATCTGAACCCAAGCATTAAACTTATAAACCAAGCAGAACATCTACAAATACATGGGTGAGCCTCCTGATTACCAACTTAAAAGCATCCAGTGAAACCACGGTAAGGACGGAAGAGGATTAGGTCCAGTGAAGAAAAAAAAAAGGGGGGTGACAAGATTGTGACTTTTTTTCTCAGCATTCTGACTTTAAAGTCAGAATTCTCACTTCAAAGTCAGAATTCTGAGAATAAAGTCAGAATTCTGACTTTAAAGTCAGAAAGTGGGAATTCTAACTTTAAAATCAGAATTCTGAGAAAAAAAAGTCTGAACCCTGTCACCCCAGTGTTCTATCTGTTCAATAGTTGACAGACCAACAAACAATTTCTGCAGACAGAGGCGCTCGAGTTAAACGTTGCATGAGAAGGTTGTGGTTCACTTATTCAAACCAACAAAACAATCTGGCCTTAATGACACCTGCTCATACGTAAAACCATCAGTGTTGGGCAATGGAATGGTGGTTCCAAAATGTACCAAGTCAAGGCTGACACTTGACTAGAACAGACATCAAGAAGTCTGCCATTGTGGCAGACAGTGAGAGTGGTCTGGAGGCAAAGCTTGGGGCTTGAGATGGTTCTCATTAAGTATGCCCCCAGGGATGGACCAGAGCTTGCTTTACTTCCTGTGCAGAAAAATATAGAAACAGGATGTGGCATCACGGAAAATAACCAAAAGAACGGAAGTCACATCAGGGGAGGTCAGGAGACAGGATGACTCCACGAAACTAGAACGTCTTTGAATTTCTTCTGAAAATACAGACTGCTGGAAAGATGGATTATGATCCGAATTTAGTGTGCTTCCCACATAACACAGTTTATGGAAAAAAACACAAAAACAGGATTATTGAAATGTAAGTTAATAATAATAATAATAATATCTGAAATACTTTCAAAATAAGATCTATATTTTTTATTCTAGACATGATTATCTTATGGTGGCTTGAACAATTTACTATATCACGAAAAGTGACAAGGTTATCTTACGAAATCGCATCAAATATTCAAATATGGTCTAGAAAGTAAGTGACATCAACTTCCTTTTTATCATTTGCTTATCTCCAGCATGACATTTCAGTGTGTGGGAATTCCACTCTATGGATAAAAATAGAACATCTGCTCCTCACAGGTCCAGCAAATACATGAGAGCCTATCGGCCAGGGTTATCCTTTACAAATGCGTGGACTGCAGGCGACCCCTTTGAGCTTTCAGCAAACACTGGACGTAGGATTTCAGTTAAATGACCCATGACCCCTCTTTATAAAGAACCCAATTGCAAAATGACAATGCGTCTGTGGCAGGTCAGATGTCCTTTGCATTGATCATAAACATGGAACTGCATCCATAACTCATCAATTACGGATGGCACCTTTGCAAAGAGCAGAAAGAGCAAAGACATGCAACAGTGCTCTGAAGATTAATTAGGGCCCATGAATAAGTTCTCAAGAACCCAAACCGTAAAGATAGAAAGTTGGCTATTTTAGTGTGGAACCGTCCTTTTGGGGTTAATTGGGTACATCAAAGTAGACCATTATGTCGATTACAACCAAATTTGAGCCACACAGACAGAAAGGTACCTCAAGAATGTGTTTTTTTTTTTTTTTTGGCAAACTGCTTGAGATGTTAAGCAATAAGCACCTGTGTGAAAATAATCTTTAAATTTGCCAATTATATCAACACTATACTCATGTTAAAGTGAGCAATATTTTTTTATATTAATTTACATATCAACCAGGGTCTTGTGTCCTGCTCCCCTGCAGGATTTAAGAGCTTCTCACAGCTACTGCAATGTTCTGATGATTAATTATTTTCTCTTCTTTGGAATCACCTTTAGGATCCTAGCAAAGAGTTGAGGTTTTAGGGAATTACCACATTATTACAAACAAGCTACACCTCATGTCCATTTACCTCTGAAAATGGGTTTGAGCTGAACATCCAAGACGTTGGTGTATAAAAGCACATATAAGTGAGCAGCAACACTGCAAGCTTGTGATGGTACTACATCTAATAGTGTTGGTCCCAAAAGGGGGATAATCATTTAGTCCTTGACAACCAGTGGCAGTTCTTCATAGTGCCCAAAACTGCTACTGTAGAGAACCTACATATAATGCCCCAGTTGGAATACAGGAGGCTCAAGAAGTCCCTGAAAAAAGATGACCTTGCTGACAAAGGAAGGAAACTGTGAAAGGTCATTGAATTGTGTTGAATACTATGGTTAGAAAAGGGCTAACCAACTAACACAATGGCAGACAAGCAAGTTTGGACAATGTGGAATGCACCAAGTGTAATTTCTGATGAGATTTTTGATTCCCCATGTGCTTTTGTTACATCAAAAGAAAGATGTACTGAACAGATAGAGGTCGATTAGCGTCACAAAATGGATTGTGATTGTCCTCAGGTTCAGCATAAGGAATATTTTGTTCTACCTTACTTTTGATAGTCAGACACATTATTTAAACATTTATTTAACCTTTCAGTCTTTGAAAAGAATCTGATTAAAACTTCAGCATATGTATCTTCTCTTATCTGTTTAGTTTCTTTCTCACACATTTTCTTTCCATCTCTGTCTTCCTGACTGCGGTCATAAATCACTGGTTACATAAACTGCCTTCAAGTTAGTTTCCACTAGTGTTACATGAGTCCTCTAAAGTACAAAACAGGATGTTATAGACCCCTTAAGAAGTTTAGCCAAACTTGCGATATTTAGCTTTATAAAGTTTGGAAAGTTTAAAGTCGCACCAGCCACAAAAGGCCCAAAAAAGTGAAAAAAAACATATATATGTATACAAGTCGAAACAAACCGCGACTTATAGTCCGGAAATTACGGTATATAAATAAAACACACAAATCAAATTGCCCAAAAGTTGAGACAAAGCCATTTTCAATACTGCAACTCATCCTTATCCGTTTCTCAAGTTTTTAGACATAGGTATGTTTTTCCATCCTTGTCTATTACTATTCCAGTTCAAACGGCTTTTGCGTCTTCCACTTTATATGATGTGCAAAATGTGAGGTGAACGATCTACAGTGCCTTTCATTCCGGATGACACGTTGGTCCTGCTTTTCCTTAACGAACTTAATCGTAATTCGTCTGAGCACAGAACAGTTTTGCACCGTAAATGACTGAGAGAAAACATCTGCACTTCTGGCTTGTGTTTAGAAATGGCTTCTACTTTGCACTGTAGAGTTTCAGCTAGCAACAGCGGATGAAACGGTGGTTTGCGTTCACCAACAATATTTTCTGGAAGTATTGCTGAGCTTATTCTCTGATATCCTTTACAGTTGCATTCCTCCTTGTGGTGCAGTGCCATTTAAGGGCCCGAAAATCACGAGCATCCAGTGTGGTTTTTCGGCTTTGACCCTCACACACAGAGATTCTTGCAGATTCTCTCAATCTTTGGATGATGTTATGTGCTGTAGACGATCACTTGAAAGCATTTCACTGGGAAGTGGCTACGATGGGGCAAATTGCAAGACCAAGATCTCCTCTAATTAGTGAATGTAAATATGAATCTTCAACAAGACATTGAGCTGCTGCATGTTCTGGACTCACAAAGTTGAAGGGCAGATTGAAAAAAAGTCTCACGGCAGATGAAAAAAAGCTAAGCGTGGGTAAGAGTGGGGAGTTTGATCGGAAGATTAAACCACTTGTTGTCAATGTTTCTTTCATTCCGCCCTCTCTGGGCTAATGTGGGCTGGCATGCTTTTGTTTGAGGCGTGCAACGAGACGAGTGGGTTTGTGTGTGAGGGTCTTGAAAGGATGGAGGAGGGGTTCTTAAGTGCAACCTGCAACGAGGAAAACAATCGGGGAAACTCTTACCCTATTAGTTGTGTGTGTGCTTCACATCGTAACCATTCAAATTTGACATGAAGACTACAAGACATGCACTGCATGCCACTCATGCTTTCCCATTCTCTCCAAGGGGGGCAGGTGGCAGCTGCTCAGCCCCCTCGCCGTCTTGCCGGCACTGGCAGGCAGAAGAAACAGCTCCGGCCCACGACTGCCAGTAACATTAGAATGCTTGGGAGAGGGAAAGTCATGTGGCGCAGCACATCACTCGTGGCTAGAGACCACATAACACTCTCAGCCCCCGTAATGATCGCACTCGCCTTAGCATAACCGCCCCTCCGGCCCCCACCCCCATCACTTCCTGCAGCGGCTTTGAAAAAAGATCAGGCTGTTTGCTGAGACAGAAAGCAACTTGTCTTGCAATCGGGATTGATCTTTTACGAAGAATGTCACAGCCACGTTGACTTTGGTTGACCAAGAAGACACATAAGGAGTATAGGCAGTTAATACACATCCCCCGAACAAGTATAGGAATCTTCTTGCAATGCAACAAAAAGCAGAAACCTTTTCAGCTGTGGTTCCAGACGCAGCCACTAGTCATTCTAAAAATCCATCATACGAATACACACGGTGCTTACCTCACTTTGTAGCGATGTACAAGTTGTTTAGCAGTCCATCACTCAGCAGTCTGTACACCAAGTTTGTGGAGGGAGAGAAGGAAGCAACAGGCCAGAATAGTAACAGGAAAACACACAAGAGAATTGAGAACGATGTGGACGAAACCAAAAACTGACTGAGTTATAGAGAGACAGACTTCCAGAGATCTGTTCAAGCAAGAGGGTTTGTTTAAAACACACACGCACATCCACGCACGCACACACAAGCCAACGCTCTCCCTCGCCTGCCTCTCCAACCTGACGTCAGCACAGTCACATGACCTTACTCTGGCGTGGAGGGGAAATGCAATGGGAGGGGAAACTGAGAGAAAAGAGACAGAAGCCTGCATTGCCATGACAACAGGGACACTGCTCTGAAATGATTTCAATAGGTCAACACACACACACGCACACACACACAATGACTGGAGCTGACAGTCTCCTTTGGACAACCTGTGCAGAAAAAGGGGACTGGCAATGGTAAGATACGTACATGCCAACCATTTCATTGCACGTAATTAACCCAAAATTACAGAAATGTTTAGTCAGAAATGTGGAGCACACTAAAGTCCAAAGTGGTAGTACGATACAAAGAAATAAGGACACCCACAAACGTCTATTTCTAATACAGGTGTCCGGTGGCACTTGGAAACCAATAAAACATCTTATCATCCCATCCTCCACTCAGCCAGCAGCTTTGGTCAGACTGCATTCATCTAAATAGCATCTGCTGGACAACTGAATGTGGCAAAGGGGGGCCCTGACCAGCGTGGGGTAGCGTGGAGGGTGGGGCGAGGTCAGCCATGTGAACACCACCCCCCACTAAGAGAGAGTAAGCAATGTGAAAGACTCACGAAAAATCACATGAGCTGCAATGCCACGCAGAGCTGAGGGAATCGATAACGGCCAGTGAAACAGAACACAAAGAACTTGGTGTTAAAAGTGAGTGAACTGATTCTAGGCATTCTACTTCTGTGAGATGCTTGTGAGAGTTTGCAGGGGTTACAGAAACAAACAGCAGACAACCTCAAATCGATAAAATATTTGTATTTGGCAAGAAATAATGGAAACTTTTAGAATCCAAAAATCTGTCCCTGAAATCTTTTCATCATTCTAAAATTCCCAACAGTTTTGCATGTGTAATAATAACACATATGTATACTTGCAACACTACCAATAAATTTCATTCACAGTTAGTTTGTGGTCATTGTCATTGTCTGTGTATATTTGAAGCCAGGAGAATTGTGTGTGACGTTCCACAGTGACAATAAGGCCTCCATATTTTTGCAAAGCTCATCAATCACTTTAAAGGCCCTGTGAAGTCCCTCTGTTAAAAAAAAAAAAAAGCTGTATTCAAGAGGTTATTGTTTTTGAAAGAACTCATCGAGGGGTCTAAACATTTTGTGGACTGATTAAAGTAAGGTTTAACAAATGAACACTAAACACAAAAATGCAATGTTTTATTTCTGCACCAATTCATATTTATTCCCTTTATTTGATAGTTTGTTTACTGACTGCGTTCATTGAATGGCAATAAAACAAGTAAGTGTGCATGCATTGCGGAAAGAGAGTGGGCAAGAGGCACGAGAGGGAATTCCTCCCTGCTGAAGATTCAGGAAGCAACAGCCTGGGGCGGAAGCGAAAACAACTTCTCTCTCCAAAGCAAATCATTTAGAGGTTCCTTTGAAAAAGGAAACCGCCTCACACTGTTCCTTTGTTAGATCCACATGCTTAAGGAACTACATTGTCTACATGCAACTGAAATCAGCTGAGTGAAAAAAAAATTCGGGAAAATTCATAAAGTGTGAAACCTTGACTGTAATTTCACCTTTTTTTAGGCGGGCGAATATAAAGAGCGAGTGAGGCGTAAGAAAAATATTGTTGCTCTGTGGGATGAGGTTATGTAAGACTTTAGGTTGTCAAAACTAAAAGCTGCAAATAAAAGCAGATCAAAAATAGAACATATTTATGCAGTCGTGAGGTTTCATTTGCACATGAAGATCTTTTAGAACCTCAAATCTTCTTGCTATAAATTAGCACTGCTTATAATCACTCTGTAGCCTGGCTACAAGTTTTGAAAATTGCCCAACAAATTCTGCCATGATCAAAAAAATTGCTAGGATGTGGGTGTCCATGGTTTGGTTATCAGCCAAGAATGTTTCCTACTGTATTCAAAAGATAGACCTGTCAAGCAATAAATAAACTGTCAAAAAGAATTCTCGCAGTGTGAAATTGACGCACAAAACATCACGCTGATTATTGACCACCTCCAGAGTAAAGTTTTTTTCTTTCCCACAGACATGATTCCATTCTCATCACTCTCACTTGCTTTGCAGTGAGGCTGGATGTAAACTGCAAGTCCAAGTGACCATTTCAGAATTTGTGAACATATGAAATAAACCCACACGTGTAGATGGCCAAATATAGAATGTTAACATCTACATGTGTCAATATCAGGCAGCTACAATATGATTATTTTCTGATTGAACAATATTGTTTTAGGTCAGTCATTTATTCTCATACATTTGTTTTGGTGCTGTACAGTATTGCTAATCTTACACACCGTGGACTTGTGTTGACATTTACTACTACTACTACTAATAATAATAAAGATTATTATTATTATCATCATTATTATTATTGCTCATGGGAGTTTTGTGTCAATGTAAAGCATATTGCAAAAAAGCAACATTGTGTTGGCCTGTTTACAAAAAAGGCAGCGTTCAGCCAATGGTAAAAGCGTCACAGTGCTGTGTGCAATTTGATTAAGAGACTTGTTTCAATGCAAATGTACCTCAAGTATGCTATATTGAAATGTGTCTATTAATAAAAAAAAATACACAGTAAGTCCGCAGCGACTTTCGAAATACACTCTATGAGACCAGTACAGTAAAGCACTCAAGATATGACCCAAGGCATTGCAAGATCTGCAGCCAAATGGTGAAAATGACACAATGCACGGAGTGTTCTGCAGATAAAGATGCAACAATGTTTTGCTTATCTCCTAGGACACCAGCGTATGCAGTGTGGGTGTGTGGACTAGACATGCTTGCCTGTTCATTGGCTTATCCTCTTAGTAAAGCTATGCAGCTGCTGCAATGTCTTGCTAGCTGTGGTATACTCCCCCACATGTAACCCATTTCTCTTTTTCACTCGCTTACTCACTCGCAGAAAAATGACAGTCACAGTCGCCATCCCACTCACTCATTATTGCTTTTTACCTCGCATAACCAACCACCTCTCCAAGAAGCTTTCAAGCCACCCCCTCCTTCAATACAACCTGGTTGGCAAAATCACCTAAAAACATTGAGTGGAAATTTGGTGAAGTGTTGTCATGCGTTTGAATTTGGGATGCAAAATTGTGAGTTTTGCATTTAGGTTTGTCCACCCAAAACAAGTAATATTGTCATAGCACTAGTACAACGTACAACATACAATGGTGATTGTCAAAAAGTATAACACAACTGATTATTAAATGAGAATGATTTTGTTCTGTTTGTTTCCTTAATTCTTAAAAAGGTATTGACTTCTTTCTAACTCAAATGGTTTATGTTGTTGTGAAAATGAAGTAATATAAATAAATAAAATACAAATCAAAACAAGTATATAGCCAGCAGGTTTTTTTTTTGTTTTTTTTTTATATATGACGTTTACCACAAAAATGAGCTTCTAAACAGGCATTTAAACTTTAATTTGTCTGTCGTGATTTTGGCATGGCTGTGCGACATGTTATCAATCTGGGAAATAAGTTGTTAAAGGTTTCTAAATGCATCAAAAGATGACTTAGGATAACTCATTTGTATGCAAATGTCACACTGCTGGCAGGAAAACAAAATATCAATTGGCAGATCTGCCTCATCGTCTGGAGATGTGGGCTCAAATCTCTGTTGGAACATTTTTGTGTGGTTTTTGCATGTTCTCATGTGTGCCTGTGTGGATTTTCTCGGGGTTATTTTTGTTTCTTCCCACACTCAAACCATGACAAGCTTCTATAACAGCAATAATTGACAAGTTTGTTGCTTGTCATTTGAATTTGACAAAATTTACATGAAAGGTTATGTAATTCTGTACTCTCTCTCTCTTGACTGGAAGGGTCAGTTAAGGTTGTCTACAGTGCCATCTGTTGGTCGTTGTTAGCATGCAGAATTACTGTCAGCATTTGCTCATTTCAGATCTAATAATTGATTTTTTAAAACATCATCCAAGTTAAATAAGTGTGTAACTGACTCCAGATGATGCATGAGAAGAAAAGTGACGTTAAAATTACATAACCCATGCATGGTCACATATTATGACACAGGAATTTTGAATTCATGCCAATCAAGCAGATGGGCACAGACGCAATTTTAAGACAGACATGCACGCAAGCACAATTCAAGAGTGGAGACAAACCAACCAGATGGAGTGTGCAGCTGACTGTAGGGAAAAACTGAGGATAATGACATGCACCCCCAAGATGGCAATGATTAAAAGCAAAAGCGGGATTCAAATAAAGAGTGACGATATATTACATAATCAGGGATGCACAAAACAATTTCGGTCTAGTTTTCAAAGGAGCACCAATCATTGCATCTGAACAGCAGTATTAATAATGACTCAGCATCTGAGTACACAAATGCAATTTGGCTTTATCGCCCTAAAATCCCCCTCTGTAGGGTGCCAAGGGATATTCTACATTATAATTTCAACATACTGTATACTGGCATGGTTTGTCGTCTTTACAGCACACGTTTGGTTGTCGGATGAGTTCTATTTCTTAGTCTTTAGCACCCTCTACTGGCCGTTATTGGTAAAAGAACTCTCACAGCAATATGTGCCTCAGTTTTTATTTTAAGTAAAATGACGAGACTAAACAGAAAGTATTGTGTCATTTGAAAATGTCTCATCGCAATTCAAGATTAAAGGTGGAGAATTGATTAAACTATAGCAATTATTGTGTTGCTCATATAGGGTTCAGTGTAGTTTTTATATTTGGAAAAAACGAACTTAAAATTCAAACAAAACGGTTGTTTGGCGTCAAATTCAACATCCTAGTCAATCATGTCAAAAGTCTGAGTAGGCCTATATATTTCAGACTATATCACACAGAATTGTAATAACAGAACAAACTAATGGCCACTAGATGGTGATAAAAGCTAGAATATTTTTCTAAAGATGAAACTGCAGTCTATACGTCCATTTTCACACTAAGCCGTGACCAATAAGTGATTAAAATCCAGAATTAGGAATTGGCCTAATTTATTTGCATGGCAAGTCACATACCAACCTCTCAGTCATCACCATAGAACAAACTTATCAAATTTTATGTTTTGAACAAAAAATAATAATACGGACACAGATGGATGTTGGCAATCAAAATGAATAGAAAGCCATGTAAAAATCAGTGACAGTTGCCCTTTAAACAATATAATGAAAAAAAACTCACCGCATTTCTCACTGGTTTTACGAGCTTCTGTTATTTACTATAGTGTGCATTGTCTAAAGCATAAATAAGTCAGTTTCCACATAGAAATCTTAATTGCCCAAAACTAAAATTAACAAGCCATAACAAATGAATGCATCATTACTAAGCTTCAACAATACCCAGAGAATGAAGCAAATAATTATATTAAAAGTGAAGCTTATGGAGATGAAAGCAAAGTATGGTAATTGTCTAAAAGACAAAAGAATGTGTTCATGGGTGGGATGGGGGTTTGCAATTATCAAGGCCGCAGACAGTGACATGATCAGAGAGGGATAACTAACAGCAAGCAAGCTTAGTGAAATGGGATGTAATTTGAACAATAAATATGGAATTGTATTAAACATAAAAATAATAATAATGTCATCTTATTTCGGAACATGCTAATTATGTAAACCATAATGAATCTGTTGAATTGATATCTCCCAAAAAGATTTACTGGCGGCTTGAATGCCCCCCCTTTAAATGAATTAATTAGGATCAGTAATTACTGTTTATATTGTCCTTAATGAGCCCAAAGGCAAAAAACTTCACTCAACCAGTGTGGCCCAAGAACACTATGAACACACCACTGAAAATGAAATAAAACAGATTACACATTTCCATGCTAAAATCGCTCATTATAAGCAGCAGCGTAACACGTGTAAACTCAGGACACCGCATCACAAACCCAAACCATTTTATTTAGATTTTCTCTTTGGGTCTGTCTGTCATCTTGATCTGGCATTTATAGCTGATATTTTGTCAAATCATCATGCTAGAAGTACAATAGTGCTTCATTATCACAGTAAATGTCTGAAAGGAAATGTGAAAAGTTCATCAGGTATTTCAATCAAATGTGCTTGAGTGACGTGCCAAAGTCTCCCCCTTGGGAATTTTTCTGTTTTTATTTGTGCAAATGTGAGTCTTTCTTTCTCTCTTTTTCTTTCTCTCTTTTTCTTTCTCTCTTTTTCTTTCTCTCTTTCTTTCTCTCTTTCTTTCTTGGGTTAATTTAAATTGGATTTCCACATATTTTACTCACGCCTCACTCATGCATGATTCTCGCGTCCATAAATCCATGTATAATTGACATTTTTATTGATCGTTGACATACACCTACAGCACAACATTGTGATCACTCGTACAGCTAATGCATCCAATAAAAGAGCTGTATCAGAAATTCTGCACTTATGGGATTCAGAGGCATGACATTCATGCAAAAATAAAAAGAAACACGAGCAAACAGACAAAAAGGGACACTTAACTTGAAGGGCGAGCTAAGAAATGATGGCAGCAGGCGTATACAGATGTGTACACTAAGTGAGGTGAACAAAGACAAGCTAATAGAGAGTCTCCAATGTTTCCAAGTATGTGCTGGTGACACATGCATGCACTCGCGTTTTTAACTGTCTTGTTCGAACATCTCACTCTTCAGGTGTAGATTGTGTCCTGAGAGACTACATTGCATGAAAATGAGATTTTGCCACCTTTATCTTTTTACTTGTAACACATTATGAATACACATAATGTTTTGTTTTACTTTACAATCAAAGAACAATGCTCGATAATATGTTTTAATTGTAAAAATATATAATTGATGTCATTACTTTTTGTGTTGCCTGAAAGTAAGGCTATTTCTTTTTGGACAGTTACATTCTGTTATATGGCTTTCTGGTAAGTTTTGATGAAATATTAACAGCTTGGGCTAGCTTGGGCTGTATAAATGGATTTTCTCAATCAACAAATAGTTATTTTAAAAATAGACAGCAAATGTGGAAATTCATGAATGTAAAACGATATTGTCAGACAAATGGTGTAGAGATGGGACAGCTGTGGCACAAACCTTACTTCTATTCAATTTTGTACCATCGATGAAACACAGTTATCAATTACTGGAAATTTAAAATATTATCCTCTTCAAAATAACAGTTTTATCTGCTTCTGTACAATAATAAAATTATGTATGTCAAACGACATGTATTTTTTTCATCTCTCTCTTTCTCTCTGTCTCTCTCTCTCTGACATTTATCTAAATAGATGCTAGATGCTCTCTAATTAATATGTCTGGTGGCCTTATTATTCTTTGAGGGTGATATTTTCCTGTGATGAAAGGCAGAGAAGGTCAATTTTAACAGAGACCCTTGGGAGAAAACAGGACAAGTCGAAGTGCGTGTCTGTACGCATGCTTTTGTGTGAGTGAGTGTGTGTGTGCAAATTACCTCTCTGTGCTCTTCTTGCTAATCAAAACAATTAGGAAATAAATGATTTTTACTGTCTAGTCTTGTTGAGCTAGAGTATCATACTTCCTTTTGTACGTTTGAAGTGTGCCTGCTGCACTTTTGCCTTGATTATGCAGAAGTATTTATGGGGAAGAGAAACTGAATACGTTTCTATCTACTTATAAATAATGTACATTCTGTTTGTGTAATGATGGAAGATGACTTACATTTTTCTATGGATTTTATTCAACAATACCAATGTTTTTTTTTTTAACTAAATACCTTTGCCTTTTTTGAAAATACTTTTGAGTGTCTTCAGAAAATGAAAAGAATCCTTTCGGATAACTTTAAATGGTCCTTTTTAACTAGTTTTCTCTCTCGTACCACATTTACATATTTATTTCAGCAGACCAATTACCGCTGGGTGGCTGTAGCTGCATTTCATTACCAGCCTACTGTAATAGATTTTAATCTATTGTTCTCTGCATTCATTTAAGAATGTGACAGACACCCGCAGTCGACTGTGGGATATATTCAATCACACACCCTCCGCCCCAAAACTATCACATTAACATGCTAGTAGAAGAAAAGAAAGAAAAAAAAAACGCTTCTTCAAGCACTCTCCGTCCTTCCTTTACTGTATTCAACAAAGACAGTTTATTCATCCAAAGGGGAAAGTAAGGTAAAAGAAACAGAGAAATTGAGCAAGAAAGAAAAGTAGGGGGTAGCGGCATGAAGGGGAAAAAAGCCTGTCAAAGCAGTTTTGAGCTTCATCTCATTTTTCTTTGAGGACTACAGGGTGGGGGGAAAAAAGAAATCAATTATAGAGCACACCTGAATATTATTTCGAGCACCCAGCCAGCCACTCTAGTCCCTAGCTGTCCCCTAGAAAACCAAATTACTCAGCAAACTTATCGCTTGCCATAGCAGGTCTGGTATTAAAGAAAACAATCAAGCAGGACTGGATTAATCTCTGACAAGCACCTTATCTTTAACTTGCACCTTTGTTATTTTCTGATGAGCTGCTCTTTTCCCCCCGTCACATTGTACCATACCTCACTGCCCCCTTTCATTTTCTCCATGGGCCGCGGTAGAGGACCTTCCAGTTTATTAAAAAAAAAAAAAAAAGAAACCTTTATTTGTGAAGAACAAAAAGGGGGTGACGGCAAACAATAAGGTCAGGCAATCTCTCTTCTGCCAGCAGTCACTCACCTGATATTTGGAGTGTTATCAGTGCCAGGAAAGGATTTGCTGTAGGTGAGAGAGGTAGACGCTATGGCAGTGTGAGGTGTGGAGAAAAAAAAAAAAGGCTGATTGACATATAGCAACGTCCAGCGAGTGATCTTTAGATGTCTCTACATATCAAACGAAAAAAGGCGTCTGGTCACAGCACAGCTCGGCTGAATTATGTTAACAGAGAGCAACGTCGCAGACACACAGACAAGTATAGAAGTACTAACTATTAAAGACTAATATGCAAAATGCAAATAAAACATCAATAGTCCAAAAGTCTAATTTACCAGAGTTACTGCAATATGATTCGAGTTGTGCCTGATGAAGTTGAATAGAGTAGTAGACCTTTACCAGATTGGTCCTTGTTACTCATCACTGAACTTCCTATTTCCACTATTTGTCCTTGATAGACCAAACAGGCAGATATCACATCTGAAATGCTACATATGGCAAAGATAATAAAAATATTAATAATAATAATAATGATCATCATCATCATCATCATTATCTTCAGGCCTTGCAGCAATGTCTTCATATTAACTCAGCCAAGAAGGTCTATTAGTGTGAAAATTTCACACATCCTTTTTTGATATTGCACAGCATAAACGGATCACAAAGAGCGGAAGCATATTCCAGCTACCTCAGGGCAGAAGTGGCTACACCCCTGGACCGGTTGGCATTCAATCACAACCGCGTTCACACCATATGTGGAAAGAAAGGGGCCGTGGACTCGTGAGCATCATGGGCACTATCCAGGAGGAAACAACAGGCCTGCAAGAAGATGCCATCGGGGACAATCTGCTCTGTGAACGCTTCAAGCTACAGAAGCCGAGTAAGGTGAATGAACCAGATGCATAGTCATGGAAAGACGAGCCTCTGCATGGTATGTCCCACCAACAAAATGAACAACACAGCACTGATAGGTACTAATAATGGTATGTTTCTTCTCTCTCTCTCTCTCCCTCAAACATAGAAGAAGCCAAACATGCAAACTCTTCACATTCTACATTCTTCTCATCTTCGTTATACTATAATGATGACCTGGCGCGGAGCATTGCGGATTCACGATTTTCATTTTGACTTGAAGCTGAAGGCTATGCTATAAATTCTTTGTCTATTGCTTCCTTTACTCTTTATCTGTCCATCTCCTACTCTCAACATCCCCCACAGCCAGGGCGCCATTGTAGCCACATGTGAATACTGTTTGATGTCGTTCTAGAGGTAAATAGACGTGGCAAACACTTGACACAGTTGTTAAACAGAGAGCGTTTAAATGTCTCCTAACTTGACATCAAACACTATGCTAATGTCTGTTGCATTAGTGATAGCGGGCATAGCAGAGAGGAGGAAGCGTATAGAAACAACCAGGGCGACACGGTACATCTCAACACCATGCAGAGAATCTGTGCACAACAAAAAATATAGGTAATGCAAACAAAGGAGTTGCAAAAATAAGCTTGCTGTATTGCAGAGTGATTGGAAGATTGAAAATTGCTTCAGTGCCTGCATTTACATAACGCTGCCACCTCACTATTGCTGATGTCTCCCTTCCACCATTCAAATGGTTCACGATTCTATTCACTCGCTAAAACAACTCTCATATGGTGCGGATTTAAGACCACACACCTTATATGTACATTCAAAAGATCAATCACGCATAAATCCTTGTGAATCGTTGATCCTTGAATCCTTGATCAGTTGAGTTTAAAAAGCAATATAAGAGAGAGAGGGAGAGAGATTGTGAGCGAGGAACAATGATGAATGCAAATGAAATGTAAATACAGTATGTCATATAAATAATTCAATCAAACTGAATGAACCAAATGCATACATATTGCAAATTGAGACCAAAGACACTATTTTAAGGAACAACAGAGTTCTTGGAAAGCACAACCAAATGAAACAAGCAAGAGATTTATATGAGCACTAACACCAGGAGGGAGTAGCTATCAGACTATGATGCCGCCATAGTAACTAGGCACCTTTGATACAAAGTAAAGCCGAAATTAATCAAATCCATTAGTGATATGATATGTTTTAATAGGTATGGTTCACCACAGTAAGGACCAAAGTACAGAAAGGAAATGAATGATATTCAAGCTTTTTAATAATCGGATAATCTCATTATTTTTGTGCCCAGAATAACCAACGTTTCGCAGCTAAATCATATTTTGATTTGTTAAATACTTTTTAATTTGTTTTTTGGTATATTAAAGACCATACTGGTCTGTGTCTGCTTTGTCGTCTGATTAATTACAAATGATAACAGTAGCATTATATCATATAATGTTTTGTAATGCAAACCCACTCTCTCGCTTCTTTGTGGCCGTTAATAAATAAAATGTGCAGTATAAAAAATAGACGGATGGAATAAATAATTCAGAATGCTACGCTGCCCATTGTAGTCTGTGTGTGAAGAATGATAAGTGAAAGGGAATGATTAAAAGCTACATTATATACATTTCAAACAGCTGACAAGTAGGCAGATGGAGAGAGCAGAGGTGAGAAAGCAGGACAAAGCAGCGAGGTAAAGTCGAGAGACAGCTGGTGGAAGGGGCAGGGAGACTTAGAAGAGCCACCTAATTGCAATGCACTCACCACCACTACAACACTAAAAGGCACATGTCTTGCGCACAACACCCACACCTGAGACGTGCTATTTTCCCCAAAATGGGCTAATTTGAGTCAACGGGAGGTCTGCAGAAATCATTTAATACAGAACAATAACCCTTGACACAGACATGTGCACCTGCACCAAATCACAAGTTACCAATTGGCCTATCCAACCATCCATCCGTCCGATCGGTCTATCCCTCCGTTCAATCGATCTGTCTGTCCGTCCGACCGCCCGTGTCTGTCACGTATCCACCCATCTATCGACCGACCGGTCCGTCCGTGTCTGTCGTGTATCGACCAACCTACCGACCTACCCAACCCACCGACCTACCCAACCCACCGACCTACCCAACCCACCGACCTACCCAACCCACCGACCTACCCAACCCACCCACCTACCCAACCCACCCACCTACCCAACCCACCGAACCACCCAACCCACCCACCTACCTACCTACCTACCTACCTACCTACCTACCTACCTACCTACCTACCTACCTACCTACCTACCTACCTACCTACCTACCTACCTACCTACCTACCTACCTACCTACCTACCTACCTACCTATCTATCTATCTACCTACCTATCTATCTATCCAGTATATTCATGCCACCCTTGTTGGTGCCTTTTGCTCACCATAGCAAATTCACTCTCCCTCCCTCTACTCCTTTCTCACCCTTGTCTTTCTCTTTGCAGCTGCACACTTAAAGACCCTTGGTGTATTATCCTTTCAATAAAGGCCCAGGCAGGAAGCAGCGAGGTAAAGGACAGCGAGGGAAAAAAAGATGAGGCTGCCTCTGCCACAGCAGCCTTCAAACCTCATTAACTTTTGTCTTGTTGCAGCGCTTTCTCTTTCTCTCGCAACACACACACACACAGCACGGTCGCTCGGGCAAGCACACCCACACACAAACATACATGTACTCTGTGACCCACACTTACATGCACTGAACATGTTTCCATTTTGTCTTTTGCAAACACACACTGCCTTTGCTGTTGTGAATCTGAAGGTTTTTCAACAGATGTTGCTTTGATAGTCTCACCAAAAATACATCTAACAATATTAGAACCGTATCTTAGTTCAGAGATGCTTTAATTTGTCCATCAAGAATGAGGTGGGCTTGGCTGCTCAAAAGTGTCCATTGTCTGTTGTAAGTCCATCTTGCTGCAATGCTCGTTACAAAAGCTACAAAAAAAAAAAATACTGAAATTGTAATAATTTTATAATGGGCAAAAAAAAAATCAATAAACTTAGCAAGGCTTAGCCTCAGTTTCATGCTGGGCAAAGTGAATGAAGTACTTTGCCTCCAGTGTCCCTCGCATGTGCAAATGATGTTCAATCTAAAAAAGAAAATCCCTTGGTCTGAAATCTAATGTCAAGGTGGCCTTGGTAGACTGAATAGAATTCATTTAATTACGTATTCTCTCTATTCCAATGTAACAAAAAAACACAAACCTGAACCTGTGGTTGAATTGAATGTACAGTAATTGTAACAATGCTGTCCTTGTTTGTCTTGGCTGTCATTGAAAATATTACACTAGATCTTTTTTTCATATTTATGTTTGACTTTGTGTCTGACTTCTTGGTTTCATCCGGTTACCCCTTGAATACATGACAGGTGTCCCTTTTTAGCTATAACCTACTGAAGGCCAGTTAATATAATGATTTCTTGCATTGTCATTTTTTTTTCTGAATTGTGTTTTACCAACCGCAAAGTTAGATAAATAACTTGAAAGCCTTTTTGAACAGTTGTAACATGACGCTACTAAAGGCAAATTTTATCGTTCTACTTTTGACAAAACGTTGCCTATCAATTTTGATATAGTCAACTGCTTCACAATATAAAGTACAGCACAGAAGAGTTACTAATTTACACAATATGGAGAAGCTTCCGAAGGTGTCAAGGTGGTTTGTGCCACTCAGTCACCTGCTAATGAATAATCAACTTTCACAGCTTGAATGTTGGGGTGCTAATTCGCATTGCACACCATGTTCCTGAATCATGGTGTACTAATTCATTATCATGGAGATGTGTATAATCAAACAATTAGTGAATTTCTTCTCATGAACAAGGCCTGCTCAGTGTCTCTGATGTGCTTGTTTGTGATGAGTTCAGGTTGACTGAGGATCTCATGCATGCATGCTGGCCCGGCAAAGCTTCCTGGCTGCTTTCCAGTTCATGAAATTGTGAGAGTTAAAAAGCTCTTGACAAATTCTCACACACTCAGTGAAGGTGCCAGACGGAGGAGTTAAACCACTATAAATGAAAGAGTCCACGTTAAACTATTTTATGATGCTGGATGGTCTCTGAGGCAAACATGTGTTTGGTTATCTACTTAATGTGTTAAGCATTCTACGTGTTTTCATCTAGCTTGTGCACACATTTATAAAATTGCTGGTTTCTGACTTTTCTTTTTTTTTTAATTTAAAAAAAAAAAAAACGCCATCGTAATAGATGAACTGAAATAATTTCTCCAATTCTGAATTTGACTTGTGCATCTGTCAATAGGTACAAACTGGAACAAACATCATTTTTTTTCTTTCGCAGAAGTTAATTAGGTTTTCAAGCTTTTCAAAAATAATTCACTATATCCCGATAAGCCATTCTTGTTATTTTATCTGTGCATATTGGATCATTATGTTGGAGGAGCCATGTCCTGTGGCTGAGACTACACCCGTTTGGTCCACTTCAAACAGACCTTTAAACAGGTATGAATACACACAAACGGATCCTGGTGTAGACCAAACAACCGAATTGAGAACCTTCTTCTGAGGTCATCTCTTATTGGTGTGGTTTGCTACATGTTTGAATACAAAACCACAGCAGCACAAAATAAGGATGTGAGCGACATTTTGGAATTTACGAGCCCTCCATTTATACTTATATCAGTTATGATCATTTAAACATTTGTATTTTTCAGAAAGAAAGGTTAATTGAACACTAAAAAAAGTTTATTTGGATTATTTTAAACAATTGAAACAATCAATTTTCCCAAAAAATGGAATAGGTGTTTTTGTTTTAACCAGGCAACCATTTTAGACCACATAAAAAAGTCATTTTGTTTTGCCATCTAATCACATTCTTGATTAAAATAACCAATAAAGAGTTGTGTGTTCACTTAGTTTATAGTACATCCTGTATGTGGCAAATAAAATTGGTGCACCTGGAACATTAGAAAAACTAACCATATGAAGCCATTTATATTGGTTTTGCTTGATGAGATTATCAATCCTCTCCGTGAATAATTCACAGCCAAAAATCAAATTTGTCTCAGATTTGATGAATAGTATTTCATAAAGTCAACAAGCTGCTTCCATTAACCAACCGGCATGATTCTGTATATTACTTATCTTGGTCAGAATTGTTATGCATATAATGAATAATGCAGTGTCGCAATATTAAGGGAAGTTATATTCAGGATTGCATGTGTGTGAGTGGAGAAGGGTTGCTTGTGAGAAAGAGGGGAGGGGGGGATTATAGAAGAAAGTATACAGCAGTGTCAATTAATTTCCCCCTTGATGAAATATTAATCACAAAATACTCTAAATGAAAATATAAAGGCCACAAAAAATATCTTATCTTGTACTAGTGCAAAATTGACATCTTTGGAGAGACTGACTCACTGTCCCATGGAACCACCATCATCTGTCTAGTCAGATGGTCCCCTGCAATGCATCTTTGTGTGTGCACGTGTGTGTGTGTGCACGTGTGTGTGTGTGCACGTGTGTATGTCTGCACGTGTGTATGTCTGCACGTGGTAGCGGGGACCTGATAAATTTCATGGTTGGTAAGGCATTGACATTAGAGTCAAAAGTTACAAATTGTAACCACACCATGTGATGCTTTTTCATTGAATTACAAGCTCAACAATAAAGTGTTCTCTGTGTGATGTTTGAGTTAGAGCTTTATTGTCTACCATTAGATTTTCTGTATTAATTAGATTCCATACCATTTGGTTGTCCAGTTTAAAGATTTTCTTTTTTTTATACTAGTTACTTATGGAAGATATTACTGTCCATGGTTGGCTATGATTTGAAGCATTGAAGCACGCATATGACCTGTGACTAAGGTTAAACTTTCTGACACACTCTAGCGTGCAGAGAGTCCTGATCGCTTTGATATTCAGTTGTACCGTCCACAGATCCAAGACATTCTGTGTGGAATGCAACACAGAAGCTCGAGAACTTAAGCGAGCCTCCTCCGTGCATCAGGTACATTAAGTCCATAGGCTTCAAAGGCAACCAGTGCCTGATCACTGCACAAAAACAACTCACCAGATTTAAGTTAGGTGCAAAAATATTTGATTGTTCGTTTGTCATATTCGGGCCCACATTGTTTAGTGTTGAGATCCTTTCATCTCTGAGGACTGTCGTCTCTCCTTCAGCATCTTTCTCTGGTAGTGCTCTGCGTCTTGTCATGTAATCAGCAGCTGTTAGTATTTTTAGACCAGTCCACAAAGGAAGAATAGAAGATTTTACTATCATTATGAACAATGTTTTTAGAATAGGACAAGCCACATTGAAAGCCTGGAGCTCTTATTGAGATTGTGACCGTCTTTGCACAACTGATGTCACACCTAACATGTTAATACAGACTGAATCTCTGAAAGAACAGATTTCCAGAATGTTTCAGTTCATTGTAGATTTATATTCCACTTACAGATGTCTCCTGTGTGTCCATGACACACACAATGTGGTGAAGGATCTGTGTAGCACCAATGTCGGACGATAGAGGCTGATACCCAGTCCACTTGTGCCATACGCACAATGGAACCCCGAGGGCAGCTGCATCACACTAATGGAGCGGCCATATCGCCCATCGGTACGAAAAAGTAAAACATTTATCAGGGCCGTTGTGCACTAAAAGAAGTGCCCCTGAGAAGTTTTGAAAGTCTTCCAAAGAGGGCTTGGGATGGTGACATCTCTAAAAAAAAATGACTGCAGACTAAACCCATTCCATGCTACTTGAGTAATTTGGTGTGCATCTGCCGACAAAAGTGTTTTAAAAATTCAAAAAGGGAACGAGACCAAAAAGATCATAATGTTATTTCAAAGTTAATGTTTAATTCTGCAGAAAGTGCATACTGGATATAATTTGCATATTTAAAACATAATAAATATCTATTTTTCTCTTAACCTTTGCCACTCAATGTGTTATGCATTGTAAATAGTTTGATTTTGGATTATGTGGAAAGCTGTCACCTGGATACGCATTTTAGTCTGTTCTTCATCGAGCCTTCTTATTTCCATTCGTCTAACTTTTCTTTCTAATAGTCTATTTTGTTTCCCTTTATCGTTGAACTTGCACAGTTGCTTATTTTAGTGATTAGGAGGGTGTGTTTGTACAAATAAAAGACCACACCCACAACTAAACATCTTTTCTTAGACACTTGCTCCTCTGTGTAGCAAAGCACGATTGGCTGAGAAAGTATGTTAATAACAACAGTCAACTAAAATTGTGTTGTTCAGAAATGGAATTAACTCTTAAGGCTCACCTCCACCGACTTCATTCTCAGATCCATATAGATTATCAGTGTTATTCCATTAAAAAGAAATGCCCCAGCCAACATTTTCTCTTTATCTGCTTTCCTCTCCTTGTCTTTGAACTGAATCTTTGTTGTTTATGAGACTTCTGTTGTTGTAACCAAACTTGCCTCAGCAACTCGGGCTGTCCAGTGGGACAAGCATTCCATTTCCGCACTTTTAACAAGTTGCTACGATATGTTTAAAGGAGGTACGGGTGGAAGAAATGAGAAAGGCTGATGGCATGGCAGGGGTGGCTTCTGGGCCCTTTCTCCTCCAGCACTCTCTCAGAGATAATGGGGCAGCTGATAGGAGCCTTGGAGACTTGTGAGGCTCCAAGCAGAGATATGGAACGATAACGTCTGGCTGCTGCTGTTCTTTGTGTCTTTCTATCTAACGTTTGACTGTGGACACACGGATGTGCCAGTGTCCTTTTGCAAGTTCTGCGTGTCTGTTTTTGCAAGGGCCGTACACATACTATGCTGTGCATTATGTGGAGGTGGCTGTGTGTAGCTGCTGCTGCACCACCCTGCCTACCATCACACCACACAATCTCTATGTGCACAAGAAAAGTCAGTTTTGATATAATGTTCCCCTGCTGCACCGAGGTTTCACCTTTGTGCCCCTGCTGCTGTACATCACGTTTTTAATACTCCTACAGAAATTATGAACATATACTTTGCACACATACATTCGTGTGAGATAAAACCTTTTCTATAATTTGCTGCACTGTATTCATCGTTTCCTTCAGAGGGCCATGATGACTGTCGACGCCTAATATTATATACAGTAAAAGCTACACGACAAACTGATGAATAACTAGCTTTGAAATCAGAGACTAGTAAAAACTGATCAAATATTTTAAAAACATGAATGGTAATAGAAGTTGCTAGCAATAGCCGTAGTTTTTAAAAGTGAAAACAATTTGCAATTTTAGTATTGACGCATGAAGATGACCCACAATTTGTCTTCGCGGGTCGCATAAAATGATGTGACGGGTCGTATGTGGCTCCCGGGCCTTGAGTTTGACAGCTATGGCGTATTGGTTTACAATATATGTTGCTATTAGGTTATCAAAAAAAAAAAGCAAAATTAATTTTCATCTTTTATGCTAACAAATTTGATATACATATATGCACAAAACGAATGCGATTATTTCCCCGTAGTACAAAACGTATCCTTAGTGTCTTTGTTAGTGTACCGCATCCAATTCTAAAGCTTTGCTCAATGACTTTCATTCCAATGTGTGCATTTCTTTCTTGCCACATTGATGAATGGCAAAAGGCCAAGCATTTCTCCGTGCTTTAAACGAATAATCTTTTCGTGTAACAATCATTTCTTGACAGCTCAAATGAGAAAATGATTAATAGGTCTTGCAATTAACATAATGAGGTATCAGTCCGGACAGGTAGAAAAAATACTTAATCAATCCAAGCTATATTTATCTTATGCACCTGTTCTACTCATTTTAGCACATAGATTGCAGTCTTTGTGGCCACACGCTGATTACTTTTGATCAGCTATATGATTGGCTATCATTTTTCTCTGCCTCTCACTCTTGCTCTCACCATCCTCCCTTCCTTCCTCCCTCCTTCCCTCTTCCTCTCCCATATAGTGCACTGTAAGGACATCATGTTGAACCAAGACTTGCACATGTAGCAATTCAATAAATAAATAAAAATAAAAAAAAACAAACGATAGGCTTATCTTTAAAAATCTTTTAAGCTGCACCACTTGATTTCATGGAAAAGGCATTTTAACACGCACGCACACACACACGCGTGCCACCGTGACATGCACAGCACATTATTTTACAAAGTCGAGTATACCACTTAGAGTATTTTCCTTTCCGATATCATGTGACTCGTTAGTGTTACAAGGTCTCAGGTCTGAATGGGGAGTAGATGTGTTAAAGATGGTGTTATCGCTCTTACACTCTTTTGTAGTGGTCGCTAGAAATTCAATATGGCACCTCAACTCTCTGAAGGTCTGAAGAAAAGAATTGTTGCTGTACATAAAAATGGCCTATTGTATAAGGAGCTTGCCAACACATATACCTGTGCTCCAGCGGTATGAGATCTGCAATCTTATTTTATTCTTTCTCATTAAAAAAATAAATAAAATACATATATAATGGCAGTATAGTTTGTCCGAGTGGATTTGCCATAGTGATGTGATATACCAGCCAGTCAAAATGATCCCTATTTTACATCCTGCAAGTGATGGCCAAACAAAATCATATCTAAAATCAAATCGAAAAGCACAATCATTCTTTCCTCACATTTTATTTGCTGCTTTTTACTTAGAACAAACGTTCGCGCATTTTGAATTTGCATTTTATTTCATGAAACCTTGACAATTACAAAGATTTATGAGAATGTGATTACACATTGACAACAAGAGCACCACTGACTGATGCTGCAATGACAAAAAGTGCAGGAAAAAGTCTCCTGAGAAAGATTGCTCAGAGCCCAAAAGTAGGGTTGGAGGAAGGAACAACAAGATGAGCGAAAGGTGAGAAGGAGATGTGTGGGAGTGAGAGAGTCCAAAAATACAGTAAATGCATTTCACCTGCTGCAGCTGTTTGTATACGTATTTGCGTCAGACCTCGCTGCGCTTTGATAGATTTTAGCACATTTGTCTGTATTGATTGCAGTCTTGGCAAGCACAAGAACAAATCAATTAAGCCCGGTGACTGATACCGTGTCTAAACTTTTGCCCTTTCTCAACAGCAACAAACAGTAATTAAAAGCCAACTGTAGCACATGATGTGACAGTAATGACCATAATTGATCGTCGTCAAGGTTCACATGCCAGATAATGTTGTTGTTTATCTGGATAATTATTTGTGTTTATTCATAAGCTCAGGAAATCCTCCGCCCCTCCTCAAACGAGTCTTTGCCAAGCATACCCTGAGCCCAATACAAACTGGCATCTGTGGTATTGAAAAGTGGCCATCTGTCCAATCAGAAAATCAAGTCAATAAAAGGAGTCGTTTTGGGAGGGGTGGGGGACTCGCACAACGACTGAGACCAGATCTAGAAAACATTAGCATGTAAATTGTGTGTCAAAGCCAACAGACTAATAATGGCTGCCAACTAGATGACAACAGTCTCATAATCGATGCCTTGATATCTATATGGAAACATATGGAGGGATCAGACTCGCAGCTTGTGCCGTTTCATTTGGATCCAATTTCTTTCTCACTTCTTTTCTATTGCGCCTCATCCGGTGTGAATGTATTAGAAAATATGAATGAGAAATTCGATGTGAATTAACACAGCGACAACAAAGACATATCGCTTGCTGTTAAAATTTGTCAAACTGTATTGTTTTAATTTATTACTGAATTAGCAAGGGTAACATTGTCTTAATAGTAGACATAAAAGTGAATCAGAGATCAAAATGAGCTGTTTTAAAAAAAGAGTTGGAGTCTGTCTTCAGAAGTAATGGAGAACAGAATACTCGATTTACAACCTACAGTCTGAGATTATGAATAGGCCACTCCATTTCTTTAAGCAATTCAGAAGTTGACTAAGTGTGTTTTAAATTGTTGTCCTGCTACAGAACACAAGTACGCTTCTATACGTGACGGCCAAATATTTCCCCGGGCGTTTCTGTTGGAGAACAATTTGTGATTCCATCAATCACGGCAAGTCATCCAGGTCCTGAAGAAAAGCAACCTCAGACTGCTACACCACCACCCGCCATGTTTGACTGTTGCTATGATGGATACTTTCTCATGGCACTGTATGCCTTAACTTATAACATTTGATATTGTCTATGTCAAAAGACATTTGTTCAACAGGGAGATTGAAATATTGCAGAGCCCTGAAAATGAAGTTTTCCCATTTAGGTAATGCCGTTATTCAAGGCCTGCATTTGTCATCCCCGACTCTAATGTCTGTTTGGTTTGATGTACTTTCCCCTCAGGCAGTCACTGAAATACTTATACTGATATAATTCTTCCCCTTCAAGAGACAATTTTGTCTCAGGGAATCTATCTGTATGTCCTGTTTTTCCCTCTAACAAAACACATTTTCAGTGAAAAATGAAAATTTCTACAAAGTAGCATTACTTAAAAAAACAATTAAATAAAAACACATTTTGATTACTATTGTTGATATGAGAATTTGTTTGTGTTGATACTTTTGGGGGTGTTTGTACTAAAATGTCAAATGTTTAATTAAAGTCATTTCATGGAGGATTATTTTAATCTTATTTTCTATGTAGCTCAGGGATGCGAAAACTAAATGTTGGAGGAGGCCACAATTTTTCATTAGCTCGACTTGAGGGTGGACAACCACACATTTCCTAACAAAAATGCCATTTTTATTGGGACAAAATATGTCCTATGTATTTTTTTTAACCAATCTATAGAGGACTTCATGGATTTTATTTTTCCAATACATGAAGAAAAAAACCACAGGTCAATGACAAGACAAAAAACACATACTGTGACATCCCCCCCCCACCCCCCCCCCCCGCCCCATGTGCAAAGGTCTCTTGCGTAACAACTCACATTCAAAGATAGCACAATACTGTTCAACTGGAAAAAAACAAGTGCAAGGTCTCTTTTTGTGCATGTTTTCACAAAAATCAACTCAATCAAAGATCGTGTGCATGTTTGTCCAGCATGTCATTCGATATCTCCAAAGGACTCATTCACTCACCTGTGTGAAGGCGAGTCCATCACAATGATCACTTGTCCGGTTCTGCAACCATTTGTAACATTATTGAGTGATAATAGTATCAATGGTTATGGAGGACACAGGTTTACTAAATCTTTCTATTTAACTGAACTATCAACATTGTGAGGGGAAAGAAAAACTTTTGAGATAGGTGTTGCAGAGGCCATGACATGCTCTTCTTCACAATTACAGCCTTGGCATTGCAGATGCTGCTGAGCGATATCTGCCATCCTATGGTTAACACTGGTATTACATTTTTCAACAGTAAACTGTCTTTTTTTTTTTTCAAAAATTAATCGAGGGTCTCTCTGAGTGTGGGCAAGGGCCGCATGTGGCCCGCACACTGCTTGTTGCCCACCCCTGAGGTAGATTTTTCTCCTTTCATTTCAGAGACATGACTGTCACGCCATTGTGTCTTTGGGAGCAAAACATTGTAAATGCAGCCTCATTAATTAGGCTCATTAGGTGAACAAAAACCTGTTGGATTGGAGGCAGTTGGAGCGCTTCCGCCCTGATGGAGCAGCGGTATTTAGCGCACCATATTGGCTGTCTGATGGTTGCACCTCAGGGTCATGTTCTGTGACATGGCTGTTGGCCACCCCTTCTAACACACACACACACATACACACTCACGCCTATGCACATCCCAATCCTTCAATCTTTCAGGGCCTTGGCAGACTTCTGGTTTCCCTTCTCTAATCTCTGTGTTCTCCAGGGGCATGCAGCCATTCTCGCTGCTATTTAGAGAAGCTTGGCATTTGTCTCATTTCTGTTATTCATCGCCCGTCTCCTGGGAGCCTCAGTTGGCACTGACGATACCAAATTTTCTCTCCTTCTTCCAAGTCTTCCCCCGTTCCCTCCTTACATGCTCTCACAATGTCGTTCTCAATGTGAATGCGGGGCTTCCTTTGTCAAGCATCGTCTTCCGCTATCAACTGTCGTTCATTGATTCTTCTTATTTAACTCCCATGTGTGAAAACACGAAATGTCAAAACATCAACGTAAACGCAACCCAAATGGAAATATAACTGTTCATCAATTACCATGAGTAATGTGAATTTGAAAAATAGAGTTGGAATTAATGAGATATCATTAAAAACCCAAGGGCGGCATATTTAATCAAAATGTTTCGGTGGATCAAGTAATCATTTATTTGGAGGAAAAACATTTTGTTCTTTATAACGTGCCATAAGGACATGCAGATGTAAAGTCTTTTCTTCAGTTTGAGCATTGCAAGCAAATGAGTGCAACTCACACTTTACGAGTACACGGCTGTTTGCGGCAGGCATTTTAAGCTAATAGCTGCTTTAAATAGCTGCAATTAGTGAGAAGCATGAGATATTTAATCACTCTAGATCAATTAGACTGTAATCAAGTAGTGTCCAAGAGTGAGCACGTTTTTGTCCTCCACCGTTCAGCTGCAAGCGGTCGCCATATATTTCTGCAAACGCCGCGAAGAGCAGTGATTAACACGCAGGGATATAGGCCCCCGCGGAACGCCATAATGTGGAGTTAAATCAGCGAGAGAAGGAGGTGAGACAGCACAGCTAAACCTGTTATTGCCGTTTAACATATGCCGAAGGTTAATTCAAAGCAGCAACAATTGCAAGCTTCCTCGTTTTATGGATTCGTGTCAGTGTGTGTTGTGCAGACTTGAGTAATTAAAACCCTCTGTGTTGGAATCACAGTCGACCCTGAAGAAGATGAAATGAATTCCAAAATCTAGTTCTTAGATTCCATCTTAGTGTTTACTGTTATTCTGAATTACAATTTGTACACACAAATGTGAGGCCTACATGAGGGTAGGCCGTTTATGCCATTGATGGCAATAAACGGGCTGATAAGGTTTCATTTTCATTTTCCTGTTCAAATACCAGGTTTTATGATACAAAAGATTTCTATACTCTTATCTTTTAAAAACCGGAAGTAAAAACAGACTACTGAAATAATGTGGTTGCACAAACTACAATTTGCCTGTGTTCATTATTAATCACATCCGGGAGATTTTCGTATGGTTCGATAAAACCGAGGCTGCACTTTTTGACCATGATTTTGAAAAGTTTGTTTTTGTGTGCATCAGTATTATATGCTGTACAGTTATGAAACTACAAATATTAAAAAGCTAGTTAGCATTTGAAAAAAAATCAAGCATTATTTTCTTTGTACTAGCAGAATTGTGATTGTAGTGATATAAAATTTCAAAGTATCTTCAAAATATTTTACTGGCGTACGTGGAGAAATGTGTTTACATACGTGTCTGAAATCAAGACACACATCAGAGTCAGGTATAAATTGTGAATCTATGATATTAAAGATACCATTTAGTAAAGCCAAGAATGCAAATAAACTTTACGTGGTGCTTATTGATGATAAGCACGCATCACCTAACTGATTTTCATTTCATATGCGCTAACAGATGCTATCGTTTAAAATCCCTTTAATGCTGAGAACATCTTGGATGATTGTGCATATAATTAATCAAAGCCGGTGTATGTGTAAAATAGCGTGAAACAGAAGCTTTTCAATTAGATTCATTAAATGTGTCGTGAGGGTTAATCTTTGTTCCATCTCATCCTCTCCTTGAAAAAAAAACATTCATGGTAGTCGTAGGTGAATCGCATCATGAGGAACTCAAGTTCGAATCTAAGCATGCACACTTATGTCAGCTATGTTTGTGAAGGACGTGCCAAGGACAAATAGATAACCCACACTCAGCAAGATTTGGCGGACACAAGGCTCAGTTTATAGACATAAATAAAATAAATAAAGCTATGTGAGATACAGGGACGGAATATATAATCCCACATTTACCACCATTGCTAAATGAGTGACCAGGATGATGGTGAAGCCGAGCTCAGTTCATTTTCAGACAAGAGAAACTTAATTACTGGAGCATTCTGTGTGCGGTGTGGTGCATAAAATGTGTACCTATCTACCGATATCTCCTTGTCTCCTCCATCTGTGTTCCTTTTTAGTTTTTTCTTTCAATTAATACATTTTGTTAAAAGTGCCACCAATTTGTACAGCATCGTTTCTATTTTTTATATGCGGTGCGGCATAAATTTGTACTTTCCAAACAGAAGTATCATTGAGTCAATTATAGAACGCTCCGGATACACACAGGGCTTGAACAGATTGTTTACCGGTGACACCCTGTACGCTATCATTATTCCGTGCAAATGCGGTTTGAGTGTCTTAATTTCAGCTCACTGAGCATTTTCATTTATTTCAATCTTTAACAATTACAGGTGTTATTTTCACAAAAGTCGAGTAGGTTATAAGTCTACCCATGTTGACTATTTCACAGTCACTTGAGTAAATTAAATGATGAAGCATAACCATGACCGTAAGTGACCATTTCCATGTTTTGATAAATATTCTGAAAATAAAGTGTATGTCATACTTTTTAAATTTTAAAACATTTCTAACGCTGCACACAAACTATTATTTTATTTAAATTGTGACTTTCTCAGAAATGTCAAAGGAAATTAAAACTGTGTTAAATGTCTTCTTTCTAAAATAATTTGTCCAGGTTGCTGTATTTCTGCTAGATAACTGCTCTCTAAGATCAAATTACAATTTTCATCCAAATGTTTTCCCTCTTGCATTAGTGTTTTGGTACATTCCCTGTTTGGCTCATTATTTCACTTGCCTGCGCCAGCACTGCAAATATTGTACCTCTGGAGACAAATAATGAGACGACGCAGTTCTTCCTGGAAACTTTAATTGTTTTGACAACTCCTCGCAAGCCAGTGAAGGTCAATTCCAACAGTGCAGCTGACAGTCATGTACATGTGCCCTCCCACACTGGCAGCAGGGTGGTGAGGTAAAGTCGGTGTTTGAAAAAACATCCTTTCATATTTTAATTGAACCATACGGCTGCTGAAACGTGTTAATAATCGCAGAAAAAACATGCAAATCACAATTAATTGTTGTCCGTGTAATTCATGGTTGCACTGTCCTAACCAAATGAAAAATTATTTTTATAGCATCCTTCGGTATAATTACATTTTTAGAAACGGCATTGTACTGTACACTGATAGAAGTGCTGCGTGTTGTGATTTTTCCTAAAATTTGTTTTCATAAGAGTGCATTGTAAAATAATGAAGTCTGTCCTTTTTTTTTTGTTTTTTTCATAAACAACAACAATCACAACAACCTAACATTTAAAATAGCTGAGCGACATTCCTGACCAGAATGGTTCAAGTGAGTATAAAAACAACAAGGGAAAGCTGAGCAAATAAAAGCACTTATCTACACAGGGAGGCCTGCTTCGGTGCACATTTGACATCTCTGCACTGAGCATGACATGCTACATATTAAACTAATCCAAAACATTGCAAAGATTTCATCATGTGAGGACAAATACACATTCATTCACTAAAGACTTCAAAGTGAAA
Source organism: Syngnathus typhle (assembly GCF_033458585.1). Classification (NCBI taxonomy): domain Eukaryota; kingdom Metazoa; phylum Chordata; class Actinopteri; order Syngnathiformes; family Syngnathidae; genus Syngnathus; species Syngnathus typhle. The sequence continues at coordinate 7,916,197 of NC_083747.1, read as the reverse complement.
ACACAATATTTACAAAACAACCAACCAAACTTTTAATAAAAATATCTTATAATTACAATAGTCTATTTGAATCATATATGTATTCCTTTCACATACTTTTGTCATAGAACATTTGTTTCTCTTCATGTACAATCGTAATTGTTTTTGTTTTTTTTATTCAAATTGAATCGTTTGTCTTTATAATGTCAATTAAGATATGATGACAGGAACGGCATTCCTGCTCAACACATTTCATCTATTTTAAACAATAGATGTTTAAAATATACACAGCAGTTTTGCAGTTCATCAAAGCTTTAAACTCACTTTTTCTTGAAACACAATTCACGATGTAATATTTGTTTATGATTGGGGTTTCAAAAAAAGAAGTCTAAAAATGTTGACACTGTCAATTTAAATTTGATGAGATAAACATGGGAGGGGGGGGGGGGGGTACGGTTGGCTTGGGACAAACACACTTTTATGCTCATTCCATGCTCTATATGGAACTAAAACAGTCATTATATTTAAGATTAGTTCCTTACGATAGTTTCCAAATTCCCTCGAGATTGTGCGTCCAGTTGGCTGTGAGTCCCTGGAGAAGCTTTGCTGGCTTTGGAGCGGTTCTGTGCAGCCTGCACACCTGTGGAGGGCATGAATAGAGGTGGGGGGAGTGAGCTTTAGAGCTCCAGACTGACTGGCGCCACCAACAAAACAGAGGCCATGCTTGATCAACAACCCAAAACAAACCAGGTCAAACATCCAGCCGCTTCGCCGGGCTACTGGCCGGGCGACTGGCTGACCTCCGAGAGGCCGGTACGCTTGAAATCCACCAAATATATGGTGCAAAGGCCGATTTTACACGCAAGGACTGAGAGTCGGTGTCAAAGAGAGGCCAACATAATGTTTGAACCCTGGCTTCTTCTATGATTGCTACACCGGTGACCGTTATTGCACAAAGCACAGCTGCCTCTGTTCATGTTCCTCAATTCTTTTCCTTGCTGCATTTACAACATGATATTGTGTTTATTTCATCGAGAATGCTTCAATGACCGATGTAGTGTTTTGAAAAATATCTGATTAAAAGCAGATGAATGTATAGAAATAAAAATAATTGTCATAATTAAAATATAACAAGCAGTATAATAAAAACAGTAATACTTACCATAGCAATATGCTTCAGCGGCATAAAATTGAGTCCTCGGGCTTTTTGACAATTGATGTCCTCTAAAGACAAAAAAAGAAATAAAATGAGCTGTCAGACAGTAGATTGAATGGTTACGCTTGATAAAAGGGCAAAGCAGCACCAAATGGCCTGAAATAATACATTAGATGATAAAATTGCAGCCACAATAAATTATTTTATGGCCTATTGAATAACAAATTGCCCTTTTTGTGCGCAGTGGAGTGGACTGCAGCCTGAGGTACTTCACCAGCCGTGGGTTGAGGTGGGCCTCTGCCACACACTATTCATTATCATGCAAATCATAAAGCCTGCAATCAAGTGCGCAATCTAAGAAACACCAAATGCGCTTTTGCTACACCAGAAGCACGTGTAAGATTATTATTATATATCGCACATCATTTCACTTCCATTGACGGGACAATGACAAATAGCGGCGATGACGCGCTTTGTCTGCATACAGCCGGGAAAAAGATTCTCCGAGAGAAGCGGACACTAGTAAACAATTGGTACCTGGTGGTAGTCAACGTTAAGCACTGTAAGCGGTGTTCGGCTGGGGTTGGACGCCAGAGGAACGCACGTTCCGGTCCGCTGAGGCGCCTGTTTGTGGAGAGAAGGGTGCGTCTCCAGGGCCAATTGCAGGTCCAGAATGTAGTCAATGACGTGCTGGAGGATCTCCACTTTGCTGACTTTCTTATCCTGGGGAATGGTGGGCACCAGTCGCTTCAGTCGGCTGTAGCAGTCGTTCATGTCGTACTGCAAACAGTGGCGGTCCTCCTCTTCCATCCTGGACCGAGCGGCGTTCAGGCTCTGCTTGGTCAGATAGTGGAGGGAGTGCTGCCGACTGCTGCTGCTGTTGCTGCTGGAGGAGGAGGAGGAGGAGGAGGAAGAGTAAGACGAAGAGTCCTGGGGGTACGCAGGGGGAACGGCCTTCATCGCAGACAACGAGAAAAATCAACAATTAGGAGCAGGAGATGCAAATTAAACTGCTGCAAATGTGAAGATTATTATAATATTTTTTTTTTTTTAAAGACGCGCTTCAGTTAATATCCCGTGAGGCCACAGTCGCTCCTACTCGATCTGACTGAGAGCTCACAAGGAGCAGACTGTGCACATTTATAGAGAGGAGAAAGGAGGGGAGGCGCCTAGCCAGCAGTCACACATGAGGGGGAGAAGCTGGTCAGTCACCGCCCGGCATGCAAGCAGGCAGGCAGGGAGCCCGCCCGCTGCCCACCGACCGATCCCAACTGGGGGTGTGTGTAGAGTGGGAGAAGGCGTGTCTCGCTTCTCAGTGTGCTGATAGTTGTGCATTTCAAACATTTAACTGTCAAATCCTATTTGATCCAAGCAGAGAAAATAGCTCGACTATCTTCTCACTTAGCCATTCTACAGGTTTGATGCGAGAATTATTTGATGCGAGTTTCTCAATAAATAAATAAATAAATAAATAAATAAAGAAAGAAAGAAAGAAAGAAAGAAAGAAAGAAAGAAAGAAAGAAAGAAAGAAAGAAAGAAAGAAAGAAAGAAAGAAAGAAAGAAAGAAAGAAAGAAAGAAAGAAAGAAAGAAAGAAAGAAAGAAAGAAAGAAAGAAAGAAAGAAAGAAAGAAAGAAAGAAAGAAAGAAAGAAAGAAAGAAAGAAAGAAAGAAAGAAAGAAAGAAAGAAAGAAAGAAAGAAAGGAATGAATGAATGAATGAATGAATGAATGAATGAATGAATGAATGAATGAATGAATGAATGAATGAATGAATGAATGAATGAATGAATGAATAAATACGACCATATGTGCACAATGCACCCGTGGTAACTTGAAATTAATGTCAGCAATGTAGTTTGCAATGCACAAGCAGCCACTAGCCAAAAACAGCCAATACTAGTTATTGAGGCTTTGTTTGTGTTTACCTCTATCATATCATACATTATATCATTTGAGGGATCCTTAAATTTTCTGTGAATGCACAAGACAGTACTTGTCATATGATGACTCAATTCCAGCCATCCATCCATCTATTTAGTTTTGTCCTTGCCCTCATTAGGATAGCAGGTGAGCTGAACCCTACCACTGTCTTTGGGTGAGAGGTCGCGAGTCAGACAACCATCAATACTTGCATTCACACTAGCTGAAAATTTCAGTCATTCAATCATCACAAGCTTTTGGAATGTGAGAGGAAGCATTAGTACCCAGAGAAAACCCACCCAAACGCTAACGTGAAGAAAACATGCTTACCACCCTTCCACCAAGTTGCCTTCATTAGCATAATTAACTATAAGAAATTATTATTATAGTCATACATCAATCATGGAAAAAAAAATCCCCCTGGATTTTGTTTGCCTCGAATACATGACACGAGAAAAGAAAGAAAAAAAACGTCTAGCCAAGTCTATAATTATAACGTGACCTGGAATAAAACCTGTTTGCAAGCACCCCACCGCCCACCTGCCTTCACCCAGCTGTGTGCTTATTGTGCCTCTTAAATTCCTTCACTTTGGGATCCACGCCGCAACGCCTCTCCCTCCTTTTACAGTGTTCATTGAGAAGCTGAGTCGAGCAGACTACTTGGTGCCATATTGGGACCTTGTCCATTCACACCTACGTAACTCCTCTATTCTGCGTTCTTTGTTCACTCTTGTTGCGCGGGTTGCCATGGATGCTCAGCTGCATGTCAGCCTCACTTCAGAATGCTTCCCAACCCAAATGCATGTAGGGGGGCCCCAAGGTCTGAGTCAAGCATGGATGACACCCACCTCAGTGCCTCTTTGGAGGGTTAATGTCCCAAACATTATGGGAAGCACCACAATCTCCTCTGCAATGAATAATGAAAAGCTTAGATGGGTTCAGTTTTTGCTTGTTGTCTTGTCTCATTCACTGTGTTTTCGGTTGCTATGGGAAGTGACTGTTGAGCTCAGTCATTTGAGCATATATTTGACAACTTCAGACTATCAAACCGCTGTGTGAAGCAGCCTTCAAATTTGCCACTGGATATTCTGGATGTTCAGGGACTCTAGAGATGACCACCATCACAGTACAGGTAAACTTCTTTTTACACTTGTGCGCCAATTCACGTTAAAATAGAAATATACGAGGCACATTTTGTTGACATCTAGTCATCCAGGCATCCAAAAAGAGCACAATTGCTTTGCCCTCTTCTTGAATCCGTATTAAGTTTTAGTATCTACACTTTGTTCCAAATAACCTTCTTGTCTTAGTTGTGCAACACTTTAACACCTGCAATAAAATCCAAACGGTTATAGGTTTCATCTGCTGACCTTCACTTTGCTTTCTTTAATTGTAGCCCTTCTGGCTGTACTTCCCCAGAGGTTTATTACTGTGCTGACTGGGGACTGGTGCTTGGTAACTAGAGACTCATTACCAGACAAGCCTAATGTGATGGGTAAACAACAACCAACAGAGTGTTTGTTGTGACAGAGATGCAGAAACAGATCAAATCTCAAACTTTCAGTCTGTTCTGACTAAACATAGTCAGATACTGCATTCACGTAAGGATGCCATACATGTTTGGAAACTTCCATTTATGGTATTTCAGCGCCATCACCTTACAGTAGGTCCATTGAGGGTGGGTGTGCAATTTTTGGCATTCATGGAGGTCACAACACTTATGTATACACATGGCAAGTACCAAAATAAACAGGTAGCCCTAAAATATGAACACATCTTCAACTCCTGTGTGACAACACATTTTATTGGAATTTAATTAAAATGCTGATTGTTTTTAAAATTTAGATGTTAACAGCATTAATTTCCATTTGATGATCTTGTGTTGAACCCTACTATCTATTGACTCAGTTATAAAGGGTTGATTTTAAACAGCATAGTGAGTAGTGGTCTCATCATTCCAAAGATTGAGGTTACTTATTTGGGTATCGCATGCAAAAAAAAAAGAAAAGAAAAACATGTTAGGTTAATTGAGGAGCAAGAATTGCCTTTCAATGTGAATATGAGTGTGTGTTTGTTTGTGTAGTGTATGTGCCTTGTAATTGGTTGGCCACTAGTGTAGGGTGTATCCCACCTCTCACCCAAAGTCATCTGGGATAGGTGCCAACTCAATGCTGGCCTGAGTACAAGCGGTACAAAAAACTGATGGATGGTTAGATGAATGCTTGTTGAACATGTTAAAAAGGGGGACAATAAGTATGATATTACGCTAATCTAGAGTGCCTCTTTTGTAATTGATTTGCGGTCAGTAGTAGGAAACAACTTTTAACTGGTTGGCTGTGGGTCACGATTGCCGGAGAAAGTTGCTGGTTGTCTTATTGTGACAGGTCACACCCGACTAATTTCTTCCAGCATTTGTAGCATGTGCAGTTGACTATCTATTGGGTGGCGACTCGAGGCTGGCAAATTCTGAGTCCTCACCTCAAAGTTAGCTGCCACGGCTTTGGTGCCTGACTTTGGTGTGTGTCTATGACGCAGTTTGCACAACATGTCTAAGTCCCTGATGGTCTCGCAGCTCAACACACAACTTCCCTGTGTGTCATTTACACAGGTGCATTCACTGTTTACTCTGTGCAACCTGAGTAACTGTCTACACACATGCATGCATACGCACCTATTTCCAAACCAACGCAAATGGATGCACCACATTGAATAATTTCTGAGTGTGAGAAGTCATACATGCACTATGATACTGTGCAATGAATAGCTACACAAGAAAACAGCAAATCCATCCAGTCTTTAATGTTTGGGTGATAAGGAGGTCAGCCATACTTAAAAACAAAGCAGATTAGTTATGGCATGAACATTTGTATTTTTTTTTCGTAATTCTTCCAGCTGGTACTTTCAGTTCCTCGGTTCCAAATGTGTACACATCAAACAGTCCTTATCTGCCGTTTTGAATCTTCACTATGTGCTGCTGGATGCTGTTTGTCGTACAAACGTTGGAGAAGCAACAACAACAGACCAAGATTGAATTGAATGTTTTAGTGTGTGTGTGTGTGTGTATAAGCAATAACAGGTGCACCATTGTAGCATCCTGTTGTAATGTCCAACTGCTGTCGTTTCTCATAACCTTAACCGTATCAACTGAGCAGCGACAACGTTGACGAGTTGCGCAATATGACGTTATCCATTAGAACTGTATTTAAATACGCCTTACAGAAATACAGCTAATTGACGACAATATTATTTTTTGTAGTTGTGTATCATAATGAAAGCGGTCTCTAAGCACCGGACCACTTTGGAGCGGGCTGGAGCAGGCCACACAAATGAAAGAAAAAAAACCCCATAACAGTACTTTGGGTTTACTTGTTATCTGTGGCTGAATAATATTTTATTTTGAAACGTGATCATATTCGCATCATATGTGTTAATGTGTACAGCAAATTTTGACAAATAAGCGTCGGATTTTTTAATTAAGATATAGTAGACAGCCAAGGATTATGTTTAGTGTTGAAAAATGACCTCTAAATGAGCCACATTTGTCTTTTAAGATAATTGCAAATGATCTCTGTAGTCTGGCCTCGTGAAAGAGACTCATTAAATATTAACGGAAAACAGACGCAATCATCATGCATTAAAATTAATATCACTTTTTGTAAGCCTAACAAATGAAACTGATGAGTCATGAGACCTTGCATTTGTTACAAATATTCACCCAAATAGGTTGTTCAGTTTTAAAGGATGAAAGAGAAAGTTTATAAGACAACTGCTGAGGCTGGCCATGATTTACTGATTTGAGAGTGGCACTGAAAAAAAAACAGGAAGTAGAGCTGGAGGTGGTGGAAATGAAGCTGTTGAGATTTTCTTTTTTTCATGGTGATTGATGCCCAAATATATGGCAGTATAATTTCACTTTGATATGTATATACATTGTGCACATTGGCAATAAACATAAAAGACCTCCCATCTGCTCTGTTCCAGTTCTCAAAGGTATGCGTGAAGATACCAGTGACAGAGTTAATGAGGGACTCGACCTTGTGACCTGTAGGCTCATTAGTAAATTTCTAATGCAGCGTGGTGACAGATTATAGCTCCTGTGCTCCTGCTGGGATACCAAGAACAACAGATTGTTTGACACAAAAAGGCTGCAGATGATGGACAGATTGACTGATAGGTCGATTGATCTCTCAGGACAGCTTATCGTTTGACATGGTTGAATCTTGATTATAATTATAGGACCACTTCAACGAACATCACGTTAGATTCTTTTGTGTTTAACCGATATCGTTCAGAAATCCAAAGTGGAAATCCAGCCTCTTTTCATTATGAAAGTTCCCATGAAAGCATTCAGGTTTTGGCGCGCTTTTCTTTCCTGGACAAAACTCCTCCTTCCTTTTCTCCCTTTCGCCTCAGGGAAACACCCTCCTCCTTAGAATTTTTTTAGGGTGGAATGCCATTGAACACATTCAGTGTGTGTCCTCAAATCTCTGCTGCAAACATGTTCCTATTGATGCTCTCAAAGAATTAATTGCCTCAAATAATCTCACCAGATGGTTGCAGAGATCCCTGCAAAGGCGGATGCTTGTATTGCCCATGTTGGAGTCTATTCAGAGGTTTGCAATGCTGCTGTGGTGAGGAGAGGAAGAGCGAGATAGAGAGGTGGCCAATGCTTGACGGGAAACTGAAAAGATTTGGCAAGAAGGGAGGGACGGCCACCATCTGCTCCTTGTCTTTCTTATTGGTGACCTCAAACACCAGCAGAGACCTTGCATCTCTATGATCTAACTGCAGACCAGTGGCTGGAATGTTATTGAGAGAAAACCTTAGAAAAAGCACAAAGACAGAAAATCGGTCGTCACAATGTTCCCTCGCTGTCCGCAGTGGCTTTCGACCGCCATTACCTTCCATCACAATATCCTACAAAGTTTGAAATGTTCAATTTTGTTTCTATACACAAAGGCTACAATATATATAACTCTGATCAGTGGTTGTACAACTTGTGGTTGAGACTGCTGTAGAATCATGTCATTCATTCATTCATTCATTCATTACAAGCCAAATAATGATGCCCTCCTTAAACCTATTGGTAAGGTTATTTTTGTTTATCAGCCCCGTTGTCGTCCATTCTTGCTCATGCCTACTGTTAACCCAGTAAATATCATTGACTTCTATAACCGTCAATGGCACAGAATGAGTTAACCTAATAATCTGGCTTGAAAGCAGAATCGTAGTTATTTGTTGACCTTGTGTTCCAGATTTCTCTCAAGCCAATTGGTATAATTTGGGCTACTTTTTCTCTATGCATCTAGATAAATATCATCTCTACCATTTTGACTTAAGCAAACGGGAAAATAATGTAGGCACAGCTCCACTTGTCGTGCTGGAATGTAGGTTGAGGGTGAATAAAGGTTGCGGGCCCAAGTGTGTGCAGTGTGGGCGGATGCTTTCACTGCCCCTCCTATGTGTGAAGTGCGCGCGTGTGTTTTCTTTGTGCTTCAGGGTGGCTGTGGCCTTCCACCTCCGCACCACACCCCTGGGAAAGTGTAACAGGTGTGCCTTGGAGTGCTGCGGCAGCAGGGCCGAGGGGCTGAAGACAGACGGGTGCTGCAGTGTGCCCTCCCACTGGCTCAGCATGAACCCTGTCAATGAAATTGCCCACACCATCAACCACCCACCATCTTGTCGATGCTGACCAAAACACAAGTTCGACAATCATACACTGTAATTCACGCACAAAGAGTGAATAATCAGTTGGAGTAGTAAATGACGATAGTACGAGATTTTACACTTAAGATGGCGCAGAAGAAGTAGCTTTGTCTTCATGATTGTACCGCGAGATTCTTCGGTCACTCCTGCATTGTCTAAGAGGAGGTAACCACTTTTTGAATGCAAAATAAGACACCTTGGCCTTGATGCTTTCAATTTGGATAGTCCAAAGAAAACGGAAGACCACAACGAAAACGTTACTTCAATAACAGATTTGACCAAGGACTGGATCGAATCTAATTTAAGGCAACGTTCACATTGCAGCTCAGTTCTGATGGACACTTCTTTTGGCACTTTGAAAACTAAATTGTATCTCCTCAACAGATAGACGCCACTATTTGTTAAAGAACCAAATCACACGAAGCTTAAAACGATTTGAGCGATTGAGTAACTATTTCCGTTTGCAGCATTTAATTGTAGGCTGTCAACAATTTAATGCAGGCTGATGGATAAAATGTTTGAGTGGTTCCTAATACTGTTATCTACAGAAAGTTTGATGTGTTTTGAGTTGCTGTTGTAGTCCTAACCCATTCTACAGCAGCCCTGTGGTTTATAAATCCAAATCCACAAAGGAATGGAGAGATTTTCAAATGGGACTTTTCCATGAAAAATTGCCTGCTCAGTCCAGAGTCCAAACAGATTTATTTGGATGGGCAGAAGCACTGGAGCCTGAATTCTGAATTAATAGATGTGGTGCAAGAAAGGCTTATTTTCAGAGGCCGGGCTCAAAGTATGTGGCGTTTGTTCCTTGAGCTCCAGGCGGCTCCCGAGGTAGTGTTTGCAATGCAAGAAGGGAAGCCAGCGCGCCAGCACAGATGGTTGAGTACCAAAGGCTGCAGACTTTTTCTCATGCCTTTAGACGGGAACCCTTTCTTAGCTAATATCTAGCTCCTTCAAATGCTAATGACATGGCTTCGCACTCCAAGGTTAGCGCAACAGCAATGGGAAAGCTTTTAAATCTCGGGCATTTGTTTACCACATGAAAGAGGCTGCAAACAGGAAGGGGGAGTGAGGCCTCAAACTAGTATATCTCTAAGGCCAGTCAATTCCGTGTCCTTATTTAGTGCCATTTAACACAACTACTTAATTTCCCCTTAAAATAAATGTGTGTATATCAACATATGTGTGGGAAAGGGAAATCGAGGAAATAACAAAAGCAAAGTGAGACAAACTGATGGAGACATACAGTACATACATAATTTATCATAGCCAATAAAGATCTTCAGTCTGTATTTATCTATATAATAATGGCTAACAGTCAGAGAGACTATTATTATTTTTTACACATATTAAATGTATTTTAAAACAATTGCTGTCAGTGTAAACCATGTAAATATGATTAATGCATTTTCTGCCATTACTTAAAAAAAAAAACTGACTTGTACAGTAACATTTTAACATTATTTTAACTGGTCTATACAAGACACAAGTCATACAGTACATTAAGTCACAAGATGTTACGGCTGTATTACCAGATGCTAAAAACAAACAATAAAATAAAATAAAATAATAATAATAGTTGTATAATGCATAAAACAAAGTTTCACACCACTGCAAACAACATGCGATTCTTGTTAGTCCAATCTATCCGGCTGTCAATCAAAAGTGAAAATTATCTTTTTAAAAGGAGTGTGCCAGTGAGTCATTCAACTAAACAAAGAAACATACAATTTCCATTTCATGAATAAACAATTACATCATCAACAGAACAAAAATCTCATATCACCGACTTTATTCTTCTAAAAGGTGCCCTTAGCAATTATTTTTGATATTGCCATGGCAACAGGTAAAGAAAACAAACTACAAAGAATCAAAACGGCATACCTTAAAAGAAAAGAAGCTTAGTTTGTTCAAAGCACACACTTTTTTTGCTTAAAAAACATTCTCCTTTGTGTGTCTCGTGTTTTGTTGAAGATAGATAACATCAATTATTAATTATAAATCAAAGAGAATGAAAAATGTAGACTTGCCCATAAAATGTCTATAATAATCCCCAGCTGAATAGTTCCAGAGGCAAACAACTCATAATATTTTTGAGAACTGTAATAAAGTACTATCTTCACAGCATCTTTGCAATGTATTATTCACTTTCAGTTGCCAAGAGGAGACTCAAGGGGATGTTAAGAAATGGCTACAATATTTATTTGGGCTACTATGCTGCATTTCTGCCACAAGCACAGTCAGACAAATATAATTCTTATGGCAGCGCTTTAGTGGGTCAAAGGGACATTTACAAGGATATATTGTCTTCCAGATGCTCCCTGTGATAGCCCCTTGTTGTTGTCGTTGTTGTTAACCCCTCGCCTTATTAGTGCTTTAAATCAAGGTTCCATCGTATATGTGAAACATTCATAGTTGGTCAATCATGCTCATTTTCCAGAAAGGTTACACACTATTTCGCTCCCTCCTTCCTTTCATAATCCGCGATTAGCCCTCTGCACTCCTCACATCCTGGTAACTCTAAGTTTTGTCGCCTTTATGGCCGACATACGAGGACATGAGCTGTCTCCATTTTGGCTTCCAGAGAGTGAATAAGATAGCAGAAATGTGTGTGCTCCAATAAAGAGAAGGAGGAGAGACTTTTCTGCACAGACAGAGTGCAGCAGATAGGGCTCTTTGTGCTGATGTGTTCAGTGACCTTGTGCTTTCAATGATGGGCCTCTAGCTCCACTCCCACAATAGCGAGTCAAAATAGGATTCTTAGATACATCGGCACACAGGGAAGCTGGAGACTGGATCTCACGGATGCAACGGATCCAACACCTAAGGGGTCGTGCCATGAAGTTGTGTGGATGCGCTCCACTATGAACACACGTGTGTGCAGTGCGATAGTGGAAATGGCCCAAATAAAGAAAAACGAATGGCATCTATCACAAAAGGCTAGATAAACCCCTGCAGAGCTGCAGGGTGCTTATTATGCTGCAGCCACAACCTGGTAGATTTACAGTCAAGGTCTTGTGGTTCAGTGCAAATCGAATTAAATACACCTAAAAAAGTCAACTACATACGTAAGTACAAAAATGAGAACTTTATACGTGTATTAAGGATGGATCTGCAGCGCTGGAAAAACAACAAAATTTTAAAAATGCAAAATAAACGTAGATGTTCAAAGACTTTTCTTGACATAAAAAGAAAAAACAATCCGCACATGAAATTTAATCTCAATGTGCTTCAAAGTAGCACATCCTCGCTGCGCTCCGTCACCCGTCTATCATCTGCCCGTTTAGCTGTGATGCGATAAGACAGGTAGGGCTACGCCCACGCGAGATACATACTTGATACATGGCTGGCTCTGTGGTGCATAAAACCTGACATCTTTGTGCTCCTCATGTTGTGCAGATCAATCTCCTAGGCAGGTTCCCTAGAGGAACACAAAGCCTTACAGCTGACACTCCGCTGTCCCTCGCAGCGCCCGCCTGCCTCAGCGAGAAGGGGGCAGTGGGATTGAGGAGGGGGTAGTTTGGTGTGGGGGAATGGATTAAGTCTTTTCACCCAGGATAAGAACCTGTCTTTTACAGAGAGAGGCTCCCTTGGAGAAGGACTTGATCCTTGGTCCTCCATACCTATTCTTTTTCCACCCTTTCTCTCATTTCCTTCCCGCTTTTGTATTTCTCTCCCACTCACTGTAATCCAACGTGACACAGTTACAGATGGTCTATCAATGCCACAGCCCGTGAGCGAGGCTACCGGGGGTCTTTGGGGACCTGGTGGTCTGTCCAGAAGCCTGCTTGCACGTTTTCTTAAGCGTATACACAGATATGTTTGCATCTGTGTTTGTTTTTACCCCAACATTTTGAAGGATCCACAATCGAGAAGGAACGACAAGTCAATGCATTGGGAGTCCTCGCAAAATATTTCTTTGGGGGGGGGAAAGAAACCAGAGTGACACTTTGATGGATGGATGCAGAGTGGTTGCAGAAGTGAGGATGGGCCTTGTGTGCCATCTCACCACAGATATGGCATCCCTCAGGACAGGTCTTAAGATGTCTTATCCCATACATCCACTCCGAGTCTGAGATCTCATCTGTAAGCATCTGAAAAGGCATCGCTCACTAATCGATGTTGAAGGTCGAAAACACGTAGCGCTTTCTTATGATAATCATGCACAGAGCAAAGAGTATGCCCCGTATTGGACAGATGTTATATTTACACATATAGAATACAAGCTATACAAAAGGGACAATGTAATATTCTTGAATATGGTAATCATCATGCAAATAATCGTCACTAAGCTGATGTCAAATGCATATCATTAGATTTTGTTTGAAGTGCACAGCAAAAAAAGAATGATCAAGAAGTAAAAGCACAAATTGTACAAAGTCACAAGTACAACAGGTTACATTTAAAATCCAGTTATTCCAGGCAAACCTGACTGTGCATGATGTAGATTTAATGTGAAAAGATAAATGAGGTCTGGGGTTGCATACAAGTGAGCATTAGTGAGATGAAAAACAATTGTACAAGTATGAGAAGTCAGAGCCCCAGGGCGGGGAACGGGGCGGTGTAAGAGCTACTGCATGGTTGGCCTACATTTTAACGTGCGACAGAATTTCCTGTAGGATTCATTTGATTGAAAAGACAACAAATTAAATGACAATACTGCATCGAGGATGTTTTTAGAACCATTAAAAAAGCCCAAATTTGTCTGTATCACTTTATCCAACTAGCATCAACTTGCTTGAAATTTTGCTGTGACTACCCTTGACTTGCTTGATTTTTGCAACAATCACTTGAGACTTGTGACATACTGTACACAAAGGATGCGGCTTAGTTGTCTACTTTTCCTACCACACATTATTTTAACTCCGGACAACATAATGGGCCGCTTTGTTCTTTCTTATAAGATGTATAGCAGTTATTATTGTTGCTGTTTTTGTCTCTTACTGCTTTTTATTCTCTTCTTTCTCCCTTGTTCCCTTCCTCATCATGTGCCAAACTAATTTCAACACAAAATACAGATGGAGTCCAAAAGACATATTGCTACATTGCGGGTGTATCATTTCACTGCACACTGTCAAGCACTGTCACACACTTTCACACCTTTGTGGTAAGAGAATGAGCTCCTTTAAACATCATCAAATTCTTACATATAATTGTGCACATATGAAGAGAACAGCCTTTAGTGAAATTGAGGCCAAGTATGAGAAGATACAAATAACTGATGCGATTATGTGAACTTTTTGTAACGTGTGTATTTGTGTCACAAGTTTAACGCGTATGTGTGTGCGTGTGTGTGTGTGTGTGTGTGTGTGACATCAAGGCGTGGGGGTGTTGTGTGCCACACGGGGCCTCTCTTGTCAATTGCCTGCGTATCCCGGATTCCTATTAGGAGCAAGTCACACTTGGGTGGCACATTCATCATGGGCCCTGCACATTCAGATTGCTGTTATGAATATAATTAGAGACGAGCGCAGAGGAGATGTGCGGGGTGCACACGTACACGTCTTTCTAGTCATTTGAGTGCACAAATACTACATATGTCACACCAAACACACTTCTCTGTGTACCATATTACCTGAATGCATACAAAACATGAACTCACAATCACATTATACTGTCCAAATGACACTTTAGGTTCATGTCTTATTCATAAACACTCCAAAGCAACACAAACACAGCACTTGCACTTATCTTGATGTCACGTTATATTTTTAGAGTGACTCGCTTCAAGTGTGAACCGATGAGCTCTTGTGGAACTATGTATTGAATGATATTTAATGAAATAGAGATAAGATCATGTAAGATGAAAGTATGTCTGGATAAAGTTTCAACTTTAAATAGAACATTAACAGAAGTGAAGGCGGGAGGGACAACATTGAGGGAAGGTGAAACTTTACCCTGAAAACCAAAAATGGCAAATTACAAAACATGAAGGCTGTGACTAAAATGTGCAACTAACCACACTTGGATTTCTAAATAAATTTAATTTTAAATAGAATCAAGAAGAGTCCATTGAATATACTATTGAATATTATTGTACAAGTAACCAGATTAAAAAAAAAAAAAAACATCCACAAACTCAACGGGCCACCGAATGACTTCGGCTCGTTAAAAAGGAGAAAATTGTATTATGCACAAACAGTAGTCCCATTTATAACCTTTGAGGTCAAAAAGGAAAAAAAAACATCCATATCTGCAATTCATGTGAGGCTTGTGCAAAACTCTTAATTAACATAGGAATGCTGCCCTACTGTGATGCCATTGTCATGTTCCTCCGCCTGCATGTTCTTCCCTATTTATTTGCTTCCCCAGTCTCCTCTGTGAGCGCTTGTGTGCAGAGCTTCCGGCACCGCGCCTGCTGACAGTGACAATCAGCTGGGTTTTCGGGCCCAGCAGAAGCATAAGGCAAGACGCCAGAATATTGCTTATGTGTCCTGTTATTTTCTCACGCGTTTCCTGGGTTAAATAAACTTGATCATTTTGGTCAGTGCTGGGGTCCAAAACTCATCATTACAGGCATGCTCACACACACACATTGTGCGCCCTCGTCTGTCTCCTTGTAACTCTCTCACGCTCTCGGTGAATGTGCGAGCAGGAATGTGGCCAAGAGTCTTGGAGAGTCAGCATGTGTTTACCACCCTCTAAATGAGAGCCACGTGGAGAGAAATGCCTGCCATCTGAATGCTCTGTAATATCAATAATTGATGCTCTTGAGGAGTAGTAATTAAATTAGTTAATTATGCCAGTGAAATTACATGTAATTATGAGACTGGAGGGTATGTTTAGTAAATTAGTCTCATCCATGCTCTGTGTGTGAACTGCTGCCAAATCGTATTCCTCGATGATTCGGTAATTCCGATCCGCTCGCTGCTTCTCCTCATTCAGATGCCATCTGATCAGGATTACGTCTCTGTCACTAGAGGTATTTGTTTGTGTCCTACCAAATTACAATGCATGACAGAAATGCACTAAATGTTTCTGGAACTAACATCTTCAAACATTTTGCCAAGCAGTACAGTACAGTGTTAACAAAAGTAAATATTTTTGCTTTGCATTCACAGCTGACTCATTTTACAATTATTTTGAGTTGAAAGTAAGACAAACAGCATTATTTTTTTGGGTTATTTATTATTTATTATTATTATTTATTAGGTCCTTCAGCCATCATCTACTAAATATCTGAAGTACTTTTTAGACTTGTGAATTAACCGAAATGAATAAAATTAAATATTTGACATCCATATACTGTATAACTTGTATGATTTACAAATGGAGGATTGCTGGAAGTGAAATCTTTTCTTTGCATCTTAGCATGATCATTACACAAATACCATCAACAGGACATGCCAAATTTCAAAATACATTATTGCAGAGGAACATCTTCACTGATAATGAAAATTATAATAATGAACACAAAGTGAGGAATTCACACTGGCTAACTCTTGGTATGTCAAAACATACCATATAACGTATTATGCTTGACTTAAATGATGGGTTAGTTTTTTAAATTTAAGACCTCCTTATTGAAGCAATATTCATAATAACATTTAAAAAGCTCAAAATTCAATGGGAAATAATTTTTCATTTCTCAATGGTTTGGAACACAAGCTACACACATTTTGGTCTGCAACTCAAATAACAAAACATACAAGGTCAGACTATTATGAAACATATTGTGGAACAATTTTATATTATCTTGACGTTGCAAGCAATTTCAATCTTGATATGGACAGGAGACCTCTAATGAAAGGAATTTCAGAAAAATGGAATGTCCAAATGTTGCACTCTGAGAAAGACTTATGAGTTGCTCAGTGTGCTAATGTCGCATTCCCTAAAATAATTTAAATTAATGTGCCATGAAATAGATCATTAACAAGGATGCATGGGCCATACGTGCAGACAGACAGATGAGGATGCTGCGGCTTCCATAAAATAGCAGACATCATTACACAAGGCCAGACTCAGCAATGTTAATAACTTCAAGAGAAGAGCTGCACTTTTATTGTGATAAATATGAGCTTCTTTTCCACAAGTGGTACAATAAATCCAATCCCACTTTTCATTGAAGCAAAACTTATTTACATGGGTCATAATAACCACCTAGCCAGATATTATCAGTCTGACTTTGCTGAATCGGTTTTTATTGGGAAGAAATTGTGTCAGGTAGTTTCAGTTTGTAGAAACACCTCGACTGAGCTAACCTGTCAAGTCAAATAACCATCAACGCATTGCTCATCATACAGTGCTGTGGGAAAAAAATAAAAAATAAATCAGCCTTGGTTGTGGTCAGTGAAAATGAATTCAGCTTTTTCTGATTGGCTGCCAATTTAATTTCAGAGAAGAAGGCTTCGTGTTGTACACGCTAAATCCTTCTCTTAGTCTGAAGAATAAATGAGGAACGCCTTCTTCCCCCCTTCCAGTTAGTAATTGGAGCTTCCTTGCAGTCAGAGCAATTCCATAAGTGTTCCTTGTGTCTACCACTTCTGTAATGAACAATTTTAACCTCAAGAAGTTGTTCTTGCCTGTGTTCTACAAAGCCAAAGTGAGCCAAAAATAATTACAAACAGTCTTTCCGAATCTTTCTGAGACATCAGTCTGATGTCAGTAGCTCGGGTTCAAGCTCACTCAACTGCACTACTAGTGGGGTTGACATCAAAGTTGTCAAAACACTCTTTTTCACTAGTGATGACAAAAAAAAAACCATCTATGATGAGACATGTGCTGTGACAGTGCCATCAGGGAAAGTGTTGTTGAAAGATAGGAAGTGTAAATAAAACACATTCTGAAACTGTGAGAATAGCTATCAACTTCTCCATCCTACTGTATACGTGTTAAGTATACAAGTTAAGTAAAAAAAACGTCACTCTCAAAAGGCTTCACATGCCCACAGTTGACAAATATTAATGGCATCCCCTGACCTTGACTCCCAGGAGGGCAATAAAAAAAAAACTCCCCCACCAATGATCAAAATATAAAAATGATTAAGTTCTTAAATTGTACATTCACTGAGTTTAAATCCATCAGTTTTAATTCAACTGCGACATCTTTGCAACAAGCCTACGCCTGATGTGACAACACATTTGACACAATACTGTAACAGACAGATGGTGATGGCGGTGCCAGGAAATGTATTCTCTCCAGAATGGCTTGACACATTTATTGTAGCATAAACACAAAAGTGGGATCACTCAAAGATGTTTTCATACAAGACACAGGCATTCTGAACCAAAAAGTGTCGATATTTCGTTAAATTGATTTTTTGTTTATGACACTCATAAAATTTCAAATTCAATTTGCACTCTGTTGTATATTTTTGTGTTACACAGAGAATAAAACTAATAACTGGGCATGAGAATAATCGAATTTGCCCGGGGCAGAACAGTTCATTTTGTATGTTGCATGAGGAATACGGTGTATGTTTGCATTCATTTAGCACATTCAGTGACATTTATCAAACCTGAGATCATTTGTGGTGGCTAATTTTACTATTCAAATACTGTAACGTCTGAAAAGCAGGTCGTAAACCAGGCCTTTGGTGTGGTAGTGGTTATTATGTTATGTTGGCGTTGCAGAGCAGCTCGCTCACAGACCCGTTTTCCAAAATAGCCAGATAACGTAGTTTAATTTCACACTTGATTGGACATATCCATTTTTTGTGTGTACAAACTTTAAAAAGTGAAGTTTTGAAATATACTAGGTCCCTTAATTCTTCAGTGTAGTTACACTTGAACTTTGTCGAAGATTGTGAATATCTTGTTTTTGCAAATCGAAGTGGTATCTCAAAATGCCTTACCCTGGATTGGTCGCCAGCCAATCGCATGGCAGACATAGACAAACTCTAACATGCACCTGGAGCAACGCCACGTCGGTGTCATTTTTATAATCAAGCAAACGATGTCACTGTAATGAATGTTAATTTTGTAATTATCTCGTTAAAAAAATTAGGATTGTAGTTAAATAATCAAGAACAATAGTAGTTATTTTCAGTCCGTGTAGCCGCATCAGTTTTAGGCATATTGCTCCTAACATTGACTGATCGTTGTACATTTTAAGTTATTGTGGATACAGTAAATAACAACTACCTGTATGTTGTCGCCCTTTGATACTGTGCAATATGTGCACTAAACGCTTTTATGAACGTGTTATTCCCCGATCTGTTTGTAGCACTCTCCGTGCATCCCTAATTAGATCCACGCATCACACACGAATTGTAGCAATACTGAAGCTGAGGAGGCATTTGGGAGTGAGGAAAACAGGAATGTGAAAGGATTACGTCAAACTGTTGCAAATCTTTTTCAGGGATTAGAGAGGCTTAAAGTCAGGAGAAAACCCAAGGGTGCCTTCTCAAGGTCTGTGTATGATGTGTGTTTACTCTCGAGACGGCACACACACCGATATGCACGTATAAACACACCACATGCACCTGAGTGGGATTCAAGCAAATCATTACATTCGTGTACAGACCTGCCTTTTCACATCGTGAGCACGCACACACTCGCAGCCAAATACTGTATGATGCTGTGATTGAATCCTATGGACAGACATGTTTGTGTGTGTGTGTGGGGTTGTCTGGCTGTGGTTGAGGTGCGGATAGGCTTTTGGTGTCTGCCAAGACGTCATTAATCTGTGAAATGACCCGCAGGGTCAAACCCATTCTCTCGGACGTGTCCCTTATTGTAGCAGGCAGTTTAGAAGCTCATCCACAGTCAAGCTCGGTTAAAGCGTGAACAACTTGGGGGCTAACGCACAGTGTGGCCATCACATCTCGTCTATGTCTGTGTCCATGTGCCTGACAGGGAAGGCAGAGAGGTTTCAGACACAGAGCAAGAGTCAACCTGACAGCTGTCAGACTTGAAGACTAAAATGACAGACAGGACAACAGTCAGGTCGAACGAATTTGGACTCGGGCATGTATCTGCCAAATGATGGATAATGATCTGCATATGCACGCAAACATGGCAAACTAGTGAACACACACACATGCACACACACATGCACATACAAAAGCCGACGGTTAGTGGTCTAGCCTTAATGAAAACGGCGCTATGCAAAGGTTTGCTATTTAAATGAATGCCAAGCATTCTGTAAACAATATACGCCTGTGCGAAGATCAACAATAAAGAGCATTTTAAATGCTGCAAGCCATGTATGCTAGCTGCTCAATGCAAATTGAATGTTTGTTTTTTATACTCCATGGCCACTTCAGATTAAAAAAAAATAATTGCACAATTCCGCTGCATTGTCTACTTATGAGACACTGTTAACAGCTTCAAAACCATCTACAATCACTCATGTATATCTCCCAAATGAGTTAGTTAGCAGTCTTTCTTACACCTCCTTCCAGTGTAATGATGCTGGTTGAATTTGTGTAGCAGTGGAAAAAGCATGTGATTCAAAGCATTCGTTTTCCCAAAGCTTTCCCTGATAGAGACAGATGGCGTCAATTTAAAAGGTCCCATGGAAGTGTTATTTCTGGTGCTTACAACCCACACAGATACCGAAACACGATGAGAAACACACTCTCGCCCAGATGTATACTGTACACTCATTTGTATCCACGTCTGTGGGTGTGCTTGCAAAAAACATAAATATATACATCGCATGCAAATAAAACACAACATGAAAGTGCCGTACCGATATGGGACGTAACAGCACACAAATGTCACCTATTGTTCCCCGGCCAATTCCAGGAGCAATGCATAAATATCAGCGTTTATGCTCGCGCCTGCTAGTCCCCACCCCCACTTGTTTTCAGCTATGAAAATAAAGGCAAACAAAATTCTGCTGATGCATGAAATTTGGATGGGAAAGGCACACAGTAGCACCTGGTGGGATAGCCTCAATTGGTGGCTGTTAAATAGCTCCCTGTTTGTGCCAGCTGCTGCATTGTTGGACTGAGACAATATGAGAGTTCCAGTCGCTTGACAGAGTCGTGTGTGTGTGTGTGTGTCTGTGTGTGTCTGTTTGTGTAGGTCCATTTTTTTTCCCAATCCCTTGAATGTTTATGAGTGTTTTCTAGACTTTCTGGATTCACACGTCATTCTATTATGTAAAAGTGCGGGTTGCACACAAAAGCACCCCTGAATTCCAGAAGGCAGCTGCTTGTTAGTTCATAATGGTACTCACACACACACACACACAGACACACACACAATAGTAGATGTGCACAGTGTGGAGTTGCTCTGCTGGGACTGGAAGAAAATGTTAATTACTGCTCAGCAATGCATGCTTTCATACTTCATTGGTTTGCCATTTTTCAAAGTGTAATATTTTGGTCCACATATTGGGATTGCAACCCAGTGGTGTCAGTCACTGATGATGATGATGATGGTAATGATGATGCAATTATTAATGTACTTTGAGGCATTTCCTTGTTTTTTGGAGCACTTTGGCTTTATAAAGTAAATCACGACTGTTTGTTCCTGAATGATGAAAATCAAAATATTGTTCCTTAACCTTTCCCTTTTCAGAGTGTGGGATACGTCGCTCTACAGTATACTGTTACATAGGATTTGGGTTAAATAAATAAATGTTATAAAGTTTGGGGGCTCCATTTTCGTCACAGGTTGTACGTAAAAACTGGTGCGCTTTCATGTTTGTGCTGTGCCATGGCTACTACGAGTATAAAGAAATCATTACCTGTAGTAAAAATAAAGCCGCAATCAAATTATTGCGCGAACACATTTCATCAAGCGCTTCATACAATTTAATTGCATTCAATATTTGGTTTATGATGTTGCAGTGTGACAGCAACTCCATAGATCCTGCTGAAGATGACAAACAACATTACCTGGTTACTTTT
This sequence comes from Syngnathus typhle, assembly GCF_033458585.1. Classification (NCBI taxonomy): domain Eukaryota; kingdom Metazoa; phylum Chordata; class Actinopteri; order Syngnathiformes; family Syngnathidae; genus Syngnathus; species Syngnathus typhle. Next base: position 7,894,635 of record NC_083747.1, on the reverse strand, counting down.
ACCCAAACTATCAAAACTACATTTTATCAATGTGGAGTTAATGACGTTTACTATCTCCTCCAGAGCACATCTCATTAGTGCTCCCTACTAACCTTCAACAACTCACTGACTCTTTATGCGAAAACTATTAATGAGGGACCTTAGGGTTCCTAATAAGCAGTTTTTCCTTTTAATTAAAAAGTCTCCATAAATAATCACCTCATAATCTACCTGTCAAATTCCATCCAGCTCCCACTTAGTTCGACTCTGAAATTAGCGACAGTGCTATCTATCTATCTATCTATCTATCTATCTATCTATCTATCTATCTATCTATCTATCTATCTATCTATCTATCTATCTATCTATCTATCTATCTATCTATCTATCTATCTATCTATCTATCTATCTATCTATCTATCTATCTATCTATCTATCTATCTATCTATCTATCTATCTATCTATCTATCTATCTATCTATCTATCTATCTATCTATCTATCTATCTATCTATCTATCTATCTATCTATCTATCTATCTATCTATCTATCTATCCATCCTCCAGTTACAGTATAGCTCACAAGAATATGGTAATAATGTTAGTGTGTCTTAATTATTGATGATCATATAAGACTTAATTGGCTCTGCTCTGCTGATTTGGCGGTATTAGCGAGGGTGGCTGGCCATGCTAAATGATTTATTGTGGCCGTTATTCTTCGTGGGACTATTTTGAAATTCTAATAAGCAAATATTTCCTGTGCCAGCAAAGTTATCAAGCATAAGCTGTTGGCCTTAGTCCTTGCAAGGCTCTTGGTTTCTGCACAATATCTAAGTACTACTTCTTTAATCCTGACATTTATTGTCATATTTATACTTTATTATAAATGCTCCATTTTACTGATAGACACAACTTGACAGCTGTGAAGTTTTTGTACGACACTTGAAGACAATTTAATCTTGGCTCCATTCACTGAAGAGTGCCACTATTAACTTTGTGTGTACGCAGGACAAGCCATTGCATGTGCCTGTGCTACCATTCCTAATTTTGTCAAAGCAAAATATGTGGTGGAATGTACATTCAAAACATTCAAGTAAAGTATAAAATTTGTGATAAAGAAATGTTCTTGTTGAATCATTTGAAAACCCTTCTGTTTGACAAAGGTGAGGTCTTCACACAAAGTCAATTCAGTATACAGCAAAACTCTTAACACCTACCTTTATTAACTTGTGGCTTACCTGGTACAATAGCTTGAATAAATAAACCATCTCACTCAAGTAGTTGACATAGCAAAGTGACTGATGAAAGAGCAGGAACACATTTCATTTACGCACAGTTTTTCTCAGTTGCAGACAAGTCAACCCCATGTCTTATCGATCCTTGAAACATTAACAAACTTATTCATTTCAAATTCTAGCGCACATGTCACCAACCACAGTGTCCAGACAGAGAGACTACCAAAAAATATGTCATTGACTTGCCTCATGTTGTCACGTTCGGGAATGGAGAAGGGTGACCAAATGCATCTTGGACCATGGTTTATTGAGGGAAAAGAGGGTTGGAAGGGAGGCTGAGGGGAACTATCCAACAGGAACCAGCATACTAACATACACTGCGGGGCCAGAGTGACAGGGGGATCTGTCAAAAAACGACTAGAGATGAGAATAACGGGACAAAAAGACAATGAGACAAGACTAGAAAAATCCAACAGGGAAGTGACGCGAAGACAGGACTTAAATACACAACAGGTAACAAAAGGCAGGTGACTGTGATCAGTACATTGAGTATGAGCAGACACAGGAGGGGAGGGGCGAGTACACAGAGACGCTGACAGAAACCATGACAACATAGGTACATAATAAGACGACCAGAGACGAGTCGACCATTAGACATGCAGTCAGTCCCAAGCACTGTGTTTGAATTGATGAATTTAATCTATTAATATAAAAATCTAAGGTTCGTTGGCATGATCTGCAAGATGGCCCATTTACAGGATTTCCATGCAACATGCATTGGCAATCGTTTTGGTGTTTATCCACATCTTAAAGGAAGTCAGTGTACCCAGAGAGAACATGCAAGCCCAGTGAGAACATACAAAAGCCTGATTCAGCCCCCAACCCAAGAACTGTGAGACTCGCCCAACACACCAGCCAAGTGTGAAGACCATTAGCTGAAAAAAAATCTTCCCAAATGTCCAGTAAGGTTGTAAACAAATGCATCTACTCTACTCTGACCTTTGCACTGTTTACTTTTTCTGAATTGCAACACTTTTTGTATTGTGCTTAACCAAAGACTAAAGAAGCTCAAAATCAGTGTGAAAGAAATGTGACAAAGGCGTGTGTGGGAAAACCTGCCTGACCTGCTCTCTCATAAATGTCCATCTTGTAAAAACAGAACATCCAATTCTCAAGCTCCACTGTGTGCGGTGTTTATTGAAACACAGATGATTTACAGCGGATGAAACCGAACCCTAAATATACAACGTTCATCTGCACATTCCCACCTCGTACAAAAAAATCATGTGGTTTACACCCCTGGCCTCCACACTGTTCAATTCATGATTAACTATCATCATTGTTTTGATATGGCGGTGTGTGAGATTTAATCTATACTAAAATATAGACAAGCAGACACTCACGTTTCAGAGTCATGTCGGGTTCTCCACTCGCACCTGTTGTTCTCGACAAAGTCTTGTCTCAGCATCAATCTACCATGTGACAGACAGAACAGTGGATGGATGGATGGATGGATGGATGGATGGATGGATGGATGGATGGATGGATGGACGGACGGGCGGGCGGATGGATGGATGGATGGACGGCAGAAATTAGAAAGCAACTTCCTATCCAAATCTCATCGAAAATACACACTGCGTGTTGTCGTTCCAGGCCAGCCGAAGAGAAGAGCAGGACTGTTGACAAGAGAGAAGGTAAGCGCACGATGAGCCAAAGTCAAGACAAGTGTTCCATAATAAAAGGCCAGCTTGGAAAAATAAAGTACCATTGTTCCGGTTGTTGACAAGAAGGTTTATGATTTTTTTTCCAAATGCTTCATTAGCTTCCTTTTTGGTACATTTTGGCTTCTTCTGCAGCCAAATCCTGCTGCTTCTTTAATGTGATGGGAAATAGAGAGCGACATGGTCAACATGCCCAGTGGAGCCAAAGATTACCAGGTTCTAAACAGCAATCAAAGGAGCCTCCAGCGATCCAAGAGACATACATGCGGGACCAGCCACTTGCTAATAGAGACATTTACACCTTAGTAAAATTTGGCAGGTGTTACCCTGCTGTTGTTGAGAGCAGACGCATGCCCGAGCATCATTAGGCCCCGTGCCAAGCCTGCTTTGGCTGCGAGCCTCAGTGCGCGCACGAATGTGTGTGCATGTGTGTGTGAGTTTTAGTGCAACAGCAGTGTCGCAAGGGACTCCTTGTTGAAACTGAGAGTGGTGTTATGCTGCTGATCTGTGCGCAACATGTACAGTATGTGTTGGGACTAGTAGTTTGAAGAACAGTGATAACATTATAGCAGACATATTATGGAAAATGTACTTTTTAATTACTCTGAAATGTCTGCCCACCCAACAAGTGTGAAATTACACGACCAAAATTCATTTTCCTTGTGAGCTGCCTCTCGTATGTCAGAAAATGTAAGCCCTAGTGTTACAGAATATTTTGGCTCATTTTGATGATGATGGTACGAATTACTTCATCTTTATCAAGCAATTTTAAAAATGCAAAAAGTTTAAAATGGTAACTACTGTATTTTCCCGACTATAAGCAGCTACTTTTTGCACAAGCTTTGAACCCTGTGGCCTACACTCGGTTGCGACATATCTATGGATTTTTCATTATTTTTATGATATTGCAAGAGGATTTGTTTTGGTAATACAGGTCATGGAGTGCTGCACCACTTGAGCAAGGGGTGGTCGTGGGGACAAAGGCTCTTTGGTAGTAGCCGACAAACAAACTCGCATCTCGTTGTTTTTTGTTGTTGTTGTTTTTCACAATTGTTTTGCCATCCCCCTCCAATCCCCAAATCCGTACAGACTGAGATATTTCTATTTCAATCTTTTGTCTCTTTCTTGTTGCATTTCCATACAAAAGATACCCATTGAACATTCCCTTGGCAACAAAAGGCCAGGCTATGAATAATACTGTGCACAATAATGTAAATTGTTTGACAAAAACACACAAGCGCACACACAGTTTCAATAACAGGTTCACATTTTTTTCTGCTGCAGAGAGCCTCTCGCATTTACATATGTAAATATTGCTGAAAGGTTTATTTTGTGGCCCACTTTTTCTAGCAGCTTCAATCAAGTCTCCATTGTGTGACATCTCCCAAATAAGGGACAGAACAAAAAAAAGCAGGCGCAGACATAAAGTTGCAAACTTGTGTTAATAAAGGATGGAATGTAAATTGATTTCAAACTAAAATTCATTAATCATGTTGGATGTAACAACAATTTAGTGGCAGGGGATTCACACACTTAGCCATGCAATGAAAAATCCATCTGCAGATGTGTTAATATTAAAGAGGAGGTTGATGGCACAGAGAAAAGAACAAAACACGGCAGCATCTAAATATGTAATGACAACTGGGAGGCCATAACAAACGCTGCTTTTATGTTGAGTATTACTTATTAAAATAGCTTCTTAAATATTTATCCCTTCATAGATGGCCCCTGCCACTGCTCTTTATTTGTTTTCTTAAGATTTCTGGCTCTCAGACTTGGGAATCAATGAACTCCATCACCCGACCCCTTTTTCCTCCTTAATGACCTGATTCAAAATCAAACGTCATGTAGATTGTGATGAATTATGCAGATTTTGGTGAAGCATGAAAAACTATTTTTTTAATAACGTAGTTCTTTGGTAAATGAAATTCAGTAGGTAGTGCATATTGATAAGGTAGTGTTTTGGGGCACATTGTTTTACAGGTGAGCAGTTAGCACAGACAGATGTACTCATCATGTGATTTAACACTGTCTACTCTATGAGGCTAGAATATTGAAAGACTATCAAATGAGTGACAAATTCCATATCACATCAAATAAATTACTGTCTAAAAAAAAAGAAAGAAAAAAAGGCTTTATGGCTTATTTTGCTTTCTCTTTATTGCAGTGAGCTGTCGGCCTATATTGTTATGATTTATTTCAGGTTAGACTAGATTTTATGAAAGCAACAGCTTCTAACACATTCTTTTATTTCCGTTCATTTGTCTGCTGGTAATTTCTGAAACATTCAGTGTGGCATGTTTATATGACTACCTCCCCAAAGGACTGTAGAGTGGAATACAGAGCCACAATTGTGGACAAAAAGAATAGCATGAATCATTGATACAATAGCTGCTAACAAAATAATAAGCATGAAAAGTATGTCATTATATTTTTCTTATATCGCTGTTACATTTGCAGTGAAATTGTTTTTAAGAGCAAATTGGAAGTCGCCACTGACTGTTCTTCTGGAGGTTTTTGTACGAGTGGCAGAATAACTTGTGTGTTTTTAATTTCCACAATCAAAAACTAGTATTTATGTAACTGCTGGTGGTTTTACTCCACTGTGTCTACCCATTCAGGAATCAAATCCCCGCCGCCCAGCACCTTATTTAAAGGACGGGGGAATGACATTTTTAAAATACAACTGCGAAGCTCAACCTGGCGTCTTTTCCATTTGGCTGTATAAGGAGATGAAGGTGCGGCTCTTATGAATTTAGGAGAGGTTCTGTTGACCCTTTACTTTTCGTCATTTTATTACCCCCACCTCTCATTCTGCTAAATATTTTGTGTTGCACCATTCAACAGTGTGTCAGAACAAACACGGTTGCTGCGCTAAAGGCCACCTCAGGACATTTTTTCTTCATTTTTGCATTGGTTCTAATATCATATTCGACATGGATGGCTGCTTTGGACTCATCTTCATCTGCCGGCTGAAAGGGAAAAACAGTGGAAGGGCTTTTAATGAGATCAGCACAGAACGGTAGTTATATTGATAAGTAAATACTACAGCTTGAAATGCTCTTCGCACTCAATTGGCTCCCTGCTATTGTCGCCAAGCGCATGCTTCAGCGAGCACTAAATTTTCACTGTCACACTTCAATAACCCTAATTGTGCAAAATAAATGAGCTAATTTCTAAAGTTCCATTTTCATATGCAAGAGATAAGGCAACTTTGCTGATTGATTGGATTCCTTTGTGTGCCTGTCCCACGTGGGCTTGTACGTGTGCAGGCCACACTGTGTGTTGTGGGTGTGTATATGTGCAACGGCTGCGCATAATTTGAGCGAAGGCTTCTGTTTATTACGCTTCTGTTATTTTGGCACGTACAATTCTATGACCCCTGCTGTTATTCATCCGGATTGTTCTTGTCATCGCAAGAAATAGAGAAGGGGGGGGTGAAAGGAATGAGTGTGTGTGCGTGCGTGCGTGTGTGTGCGCGTGTGCATTCTTGCATGCATGTGATGTCCCTACAGATTCAGTAGCAGATTGCATCTGATCAATTTTTTCATGTGAGGTGTAATTTACAGTGTTGCATACTACAGTCCTCCAGGGATCATAAGCAAAAGATAGTCAAGACAAAAATGTGTTATATCATAGATGAGAATTATTGCATTTGGCATTAGCAATAAAGGCTAAACAGTTCTTAGCAGAACTGCCCGTCTAGTTGCAAGATGTGATCATTATAGTTTTATGCCTATGGAGGCAACAGAAACACTGGATCACGTAACATTGATATATGGCTTCCTCATAAAGCTCTTGTTGAATATGTTAGCAAATATTGCCCGAGAACACAGTCAGCGAAAGCGGAATAACATTAGTAGTCCATAGCCAAAGGTTTATTAGACCTCTGTTTTTGCTGAGAACAGTTGCTTTCTGCATCTGGCAACAAAGAATGCTGATTTTGAAAAGCAAAACAATAGCAATAGAAGTATTTGCTGAAGAAACTCGACAGTGTTAATCCTTTGTGTTCCTGCAAGTAGCACCAAGACAAATGAACAGAAACAACATCATTTTTATAGTCTAAATAAATACAATACTATTCTGCAGGTGATATTTTTCTTAGAAGTTATTTTAATAATGCACAGAGTGGGCATTATTTAGAGTGTTCATATCGACTAGTGTGGAAACCATGTCCAGATGTTTATCACTTATTTTAGTTTCACATTTTTGAGCTTAGTCATCAACATTGTCCATCTGTGCTGTGTTAAAACAGTGTCCTGGGACTGTGAAGGTTACGAATGGATGAACACAATGAACACTTTCCATTATTAGTGACACAGACCAGAGAGATAGGGACTCGGGGGGGATCAAAATGAGGAAGAGACTGATTAGAGACAATATGCCTGAGAGTTAAATTTGTGGGAGAGACAGAAAAAGAAAAAGGTTGCTTTTTTGTGGTGCATTGAAGATGGATCTTTGCTCATTTCCTCTTCAACCTGCCACACAGTTTTTGAATTTGCCATTTTACTATCTTCAGATAGGCATTGAGCTGCTTCTTACCTGTAGAGAAGAAAATCAATTTGACTCTTTGTTCACTCAAAATAGAATCATAAGCAAAGAAGGCAGTCATGTGTTTAAAGCTATTTTTGAACTTTTCAAATATATTTGTTTGTCTGAAGCTAGACGACAGTTTTTTTTTTTTTTGAGCTGCATTCATAAACGCATCTCAGTTTTTAATGTTGGAGCAAATTATTCTTCCAACATCTTCCTCCACCTCTACTCTTGAATTTCCACATATGTATTATGGGGCATAGAGCGTAGCAGTGGAAAATACAGTCATATTAAGTGGGCCAGTTGCCTGGCAACTGGTTTAGCATCAGTTGCACTATTAAAAAAAAATTTAAGTGTAAATAAGACGGACAAAACATTGCCATGTGAGAGTGGCAGACTAATTTTACGCCTACGAAATTTCCTTTCTTATTCCATTTGTGTGAGATGACATGAGGTACTTGGAGGATATTATTGTTAAAATTCTACAAATGCTTAAGGAAAAGTGCGTGGATGCAACCGTAAAGCAACTTTTAGCAATCTTCACAAAGACATTATACACACGTTTTTACGGCAACAACATTTAAAGAACAAGGCACTGCCGTAGTTGACAAACTACACAAACATGCTCAAGTCTCACGCTCAAGACTTAGTGTAATGGAACTTTTTTTTGTCATGCAAATTAATACTGTGGTCAATGAGGCCAAGGAATGTTCATTCAAACCAAAAGGTTTGTGTTTCCACACAAACAGAAATCAAATTATTAACATGTTGCCATTATTTATTCGATGATGAGCAATTCCAAATTCAATTCTTGACAAAAACAATTAGTATGTGTATCTTTGGATTTTATTAATAAGACAATGTTTTGGAGGTATAGTCCGCAAGCTAGAGACTTACTTGCATGACTGACGCGGGGTCAAAATCATTTGAACCAGTGCTATCCTTCCCGGTGGTCAAAGGGAAGCACATTTTCATCTCTCCTTGACGTGATGACGTTATCCGACAAAGATTAAGGAAAGGTCGCATAAAGGTTAGGAGATTTGACTTTCCAAAGAGGCCCCAGGAAAGAGGATAGTTAAAGGACACGATGAGGGAGTGGAGAGACTGGAGAGCAAAGCATCATGTGACTGGGCATCTATGGAGGTGAATGACCAACCCCTGTCAGTCAAGCTCACACAGAGAGAGCAGGGCCCTGCCATCTGCTACAATGTTAATGGGAAGGAGACAAGGTGGGGAGATGAGGTGCGTCGAGACAGCCCGCAGAGGCTGAGAGTGAGAGCTATGGTCACTGGATGGAGGGCTGAGTGAGAAGAGTGAAGGAAGAGGCAGGAGGACCAAGGACAAAGAAGATGGAGGTGATGCCTTATAGAGAGTCAATGATGGATTAAATGAAGGTGGAAACCAATTGAGTATAGAGGACTCTGTGTATCTTAATTTTACTAATTGCCGTGTCTGCATTTTCCAGAGTGTTTAGGCGTAGAAACACATTTGAAAGATTGAGGCTACCTCGTTATGACATCATGCTCCCTTTCTCACGCTTTGAGTCGTTGACGACAAATTAACTTGTCCAACTGCTGCTGTACAATACTTTTCACCTTTGTAGAATGCTGCTACATCTGCTTCAATGGAAGTCGTTTGAACTCAAGGAATGAAATGCCCTTTAGAATTTCTGGATATTCAAGTGCCTGTGGGATTTTGTGGGAAGTGATGCTTGGCTTTCTTTCAGCTTGATGTAAAGCTGAGCCTAAATCAATGGCTATTGTTCTCTTCTGGTTATGTGAGCTGAGGGTTCACATTAAGATAGATGGCAACACACTTGGAGATCACGACATGAAAGAATTTCTTTTAATTCATGAAAGGAGGACTTCTAGCATGGATAAAAACACTTGGTTGTTGTGAGGGTGTTTTGGAGTGTTTTTTTAACTTGTTTGGCTTAGCCCTATACATCACCTGTTCAGGAAAGTCAAGTAAGTAGGTCGGAACAAGTCAAAGTCAAAGCTAAGCGAAGTCAGTATTCAGGTCTGTGGGTCTAAGGCTCTCCTCACAGCCATCGCACACTCCACCACCTGCTGTTGAACATGAATGATACTGAGGGGTTCCTCATGGGTTCATACCTTGGCAGATTCACCTCCTGACTGGACAACAGATGGACTGTAGCCGAGCCCAACAACACCCCCTTCCTATAATGTGTTTGTGTGTGCATGCCTGCTTGTTGTGTGTTGTTAGGTCAGCATGTCCAGAGAGACAAATGTCATCCTTCATGTCTCTCGTTGACATCATTATTAGTCATTGTCCGAATGTAAGAAGTCCGGTTGTTGTTAAGATGTTGCAAGTTGACAAGCGTCAAACCTTTTTTAATAAGCCAGTTGACCATATCCCACATGGTCACCCAACTATTTGAAGCTAAGAGCTGCGTCTTGGGTGCTGAATGACGACTAAGGACTACTGGTTTGATACTCACTTCTAAAAATAACAAATGTGATCAAACTACCTTGAATAATGTTATAATGATATTCATTCAGAGTACTATCTAGCAGAACCAAAAGAAATACAACTGGTTCAAGAATCAAATTTGAAGCTTGATTTTCCCACCACTACGAGATGGGATTTCTGGGAGCTGAAATGACCTAGATACAAGGTGACTCTCTCCAAGTCAATCATTAGAGAAGTCCAAATTTTGTTGAATTACATTGGTCTTTTACTAAGTTTCTAAATAGCTGCGTTTGCACTCACTTTAAGCAACAGAAGTGATGCAGGCTGCTATATTAAAATTATGCTTTTTTGTCACGAAATGGGGAATGGAGGATCCAAGTGTGGGGAAGCAAGGGCTTCGCTTAGTCAAGAAATATTTAATTTAAATGAAATAAAAGGCAACCAATACTCTACTGGTCATAGAAAAACTAAAGCAAATGGAGATCAAAACAACAGGTGGCAAAGGAACAAAATAAACAATAGCAAAAACAGACTTGAACGTGGCAAGGATACGGGCAGCACCAAACACATAGACAGATGATAATAGCAATGACCCAACAAGACTGAACAGAAAGGAATGAACTAAATAAAAACGAACTGACGTGACAATGAGAAACACTGATCTAACGAGACATGGAAAAAACACCGGGAAAACACAAGGGACAAGAAAATCACACCTAAGCCTGAAACAAAACAACCTAACAACGTGACAGTTTTTCATTGTCGGTAGCTCTGATGTTTTTCCACCATGAAAAAAGGGAGAGCACAGGTAAACCAAAGTTTAAAATGATTGAATTGGATGCTTTAAAAGAAAAGACAAATAAGATTAATGAGTCGCAGAAAAATAATTGATCACTGCGGTAATTTGGGGGAAGCTTCCTTTTACATAAAAAACATGATTTTCTTCAATTAACCCATCCCTAGTGCATGGCGGTTAGACGTAGCTGGTCATAACATTGTGTTAAAAACTTAATGGATCTTGGCAAATGTTTAGGGTAGTTATTATTAAAGGTTTCAGTTTATAACTCATCTGATGAGTTAAAGACATGCACATGTTTAAAGCAACAAATTAGACAGTCCTAAAAACAACAAACGTTTAGCACCTCATCAGACAAAGGAGCACCGTCTGCTTCAACTCCTGCTGTGAGGCACTACTGTGCACAAGCTGCTCCGAGACTGCTTACGTGCGAGAAGTACAACCTGCAGACACACATTTAAACAGACAGTTGTGCACTATATTCACAGTCATGCAAACACTCCCACACTCAATGTTTCCCAACAAACGTGTTAGTCTGTCAACACTCCCTGACATATGGCGGGGTTGTTGTGACTTAACGACAAGCTTGACTTTACCTGCTTAGTGTGTGTAACCTGTGAGTGTGCTCAGGTGGCTGCAGATATGTGTGGGTAGGAGAGTGGGTGGGCATGTGCAGGATTATGTTCTCCCAACATCTGGAGTTAAGACTGAATGACTCTGAGCTTGTGGGCAATTACCCATCTATATCTCCCACTTTGCTGACCGTGTATTCCTGCTTAATTCTTGTGTATTACGTGCAAGGGTGCTCTGTGTATTTTTTGTTTTATAATTATTTGCTTGCACTAGAGGTGTTGATATTAACCGATTAATCGACAAGTAATTGATTATAAAATTAATTGACAACTCTGAATAATCGTTCAGAGTACTTGTATAATTGTGACAGTAAGAACAATTAAACGTTCTTTACTTAGATGACAGAAGGTACCATAAAACTGTGTGTTCATTCATTCAGCAAAATAAGTCATGATTTCCTGTCAGAAGATCATTTATGTTCAATTCAATAAGCCCAAGTAAACTTGTGGTTACGTTGAAATAAGAACATTATTGTTTCATTTTGTTGGGTGGTGACATGAGATTTTTCTAAAAATGGATGTGTTAGCCCAATTAATACCAGAAAACGCTACTTCACAACTTGGCAAAATATCTTCTGTGGAAAAAACAGGCATTAAAAATGCCTCTTGCAGAACAGTCACGGAGGGAGAAGGAAGGGATGGAGACCTGGTGTCATTTCTTATGTTTTCTTCAAGCCCTTCAGTTTTTTAAGCCTTTAATTACACTGTGTTGTGTTTGTTTACTCCTCCAAATACCAGGATTAGACAAGTAATGTCAGGGATACTCCCTGAAATACCATTGGATGAGCAGTGCAGCTGACATTTTAAAGCCTTTGTTTGCATTTTCTGATCAAACAGAGAGCTTAATAATTCAAGGCCTCAAGCATGTTCATTTCAAGTGATATTCTCTCGCACCATATTATTATTAATTATTATTATTTCTAAGACTTTGGTCCTTCCATAGGAAGAATTTCCACTTGACAGCAAAGGCACAGCAGTGGATGAGGTCAATGAGAGAAATAGTGTGTAGGCAGGCAGCAGGTGATGTGTCACCCTCCCGAATGTCTCCGCATGCTCCGTGTCCATGGATTTATGCCCTTGCCATCACTGGCCTGGATCCCCCACCGGTCCAGGGTCGAAGGATAGCACAGTGCCCGGCTGGTCTTTCTCAAGCCAGCCACACACCAGCTGAAAGCAAGAGTGTGTACAAAGGCGCACGGCAACAGTGCTTAGACTTGAAATTGCAAGTCTTAACTGTTATTTATTTTTCAAGTTAACATTGATCGTTCCTGGCATAAAATGTGACCAAATAACAGAAATTGATTTGAAGACTATGTAACAGAATATGAGAGGCAACACTGGCTAGCATCCAGTCGCAGCAATTCAAAGTGAGAAATGGTTTCTTCGAGCTGGCTCTTTTGTTCAAGAGCTGGTTCTTTCTCAGCACTCATTTTGTTGTAGTCTTTCAAATTCTGCGAGCAAGCTTTAACATCCTCTCCAGATGAATGACGCTCCACTTAAGAAAAAAAAGTGGATGTAAATTAAGCTCTTACACAGTCCATGGGCAATCCTGCTAAGCACATGAACACTTGGAAAGTATTGGATTTCAAACCATATGATGGAAGAAAAAGGAAACTGTACAAGCTATAGCAAGCCTGAGAATTGACACTCTCAGGGAAAGGGAACAAGCCGCCGCTTCTTCTCTTCCTCTCATTGCCTGAGTGGCATGCTGTTGCTGCTGTTATTGTGCCCCATTGTCATTCAGAAAGCAGAGAGGAATGTTTGGCAGCTTCTCTGGGAAATGCCACTTCAGGGCCTACAGCTGTCATTGACCAGGCACATGAAGTCTTCCACAGACAGTTCAACAGTGAGAAGCTGGCAGAGGAAGGTATGCTTTTCACTTAAGCCTGGCACACGCAAAGATTTGACACATCTGATTTTCAAAATACGAGAGGCTCCACGTGATATTCAAAAATAAGGGTTCTTATTGCTCTTTTAGGATGTGGTGAACTCGAGATGACCAACACGTCACATCAATACCGTGTGCGTGCTTTGAAATTATTCACGTCTCCTTTATTTTACATTTCAAGAGGGTGGTGCTTACTTTGTCTAGCTGCAGAGCACTGAAGTAGGTTGTCATGATATTCATCCATCCCTGCCATTTTCTATACTACCTGTCCTCATTAGTGTTGCGGTTGAGCAGGAGACAATCCCAGCTATTATAACAAGGTCATTTATATGGTAATATAAAATAAAATTCATAAGATTGCTGCTGTGATATTATATTAGTTAATTAATTCATTGATTTGAAAAATTGAGATAACTTTTTATTTGTTGAGTTATTCTTCTATTAATTTTAGATACGGTAGTTAGATTGAAATATTACATGAAATATAATTCAAGTGATTTGAAAATTAAATGCACTTTCAATCCACTGGGTGATGGCATATTAAAATGTGCTGCAGTCTTCATAACACATACATGTTGCCACATGTGCAATATATCTAAGTAGAGTAGAGTTGAAGCGAGAAGGTAATCTAAAGGGAAATATAAAGCCCTCAAGCACACCCTGAGGAATTTTTGTCCATCACTCACATGCACACACATTCCAATTCAAAACAAAAGCCTTCTTATGCAAACACTTGCATTTTTCTCTGACAAAAATGCTAATATAATTTTGTTCACTTCCATTTCTCCTCTTGCACTCCCTTGACTCCCTCCACACGCTTTTCCTCCTCCAGCTATTAGTGCTATTTGCATCTGACTGAGAGGCCATCAGAATAATAATCAGCATGACCCATCAGAGAGGGAAAGCTTCCATTAGCTCCACCCCAACCAGCACCAGCTCAAAATACACACGCACGCACGCACGCACTTAAAAACGTTAATTCCATTAACTGAATTAATCTTCGTGTTGGATCTACACAAACAAGGTTTCCTTCTACTTAACTTTGATTGTTTATTTTGATGTGATAGGAAAGAAGCATAGAACCTTTTGGCTGCTCCATTTTAAGAGGAACCTAAATGTGTGGAAAGATCACTCAAAATCCACAGGCTATAATTTTGCTTGGCTATTAAATAACATCTATATGGTTGGATCATGCTTCTGGCAAAAGGTATGAAAAATGCATAATGCATGATTTTAGCAGCTATGTGATAATGTGCATAATTAGGCTCATTACAATATCCATGTACATCTCGTGGTCAGTGTGGTGATTATTCATGGTGAATATAATCAGTAATAATTACCCCCTGTATCATGAGCATGAATGCCACGGATGCAGCGGCTACAACGTGGCGTTTCTTTACTTGAAAATGTAAGATGGGTGCTTGCAAGAACTGCCAAGGTAACAATACATTTCAGTGTGCATTTTATTTCACCAACTGCTTCTCATAATGAAGTGAATATCATGTGTCCTTGTGAGTCTTTTGCTTTGAGATTGTCTGTCCATGTGCAGGCTTATTCACAATTTCCATGGCAACTGTTATGCGCACATTTCTTTTAATATTTAACAGCTGCACTGCTTCTTTTTGACATATCTGCCTAATAGGAAAGAGATTGAATAAACACTGCACATCTCTAGTCAAATACTTGCAGTAATATGAACTGCAAATATAGGTAGGTAGGTAGGTAGGTAGGTAGGTGGGTAGGTAGGTAGGTAGGTAGGTAGGTAGGTAGGTAGGTAGGTAGGTAGATAGGTAGGTAGGTAGGTAGGTAGGTAGGTAGGTAGGTAGGTAGGTAGGTAGGTAGGTAGGTAGGTAGGTAGGTAGGTAGGTAGGTAGGTAGGTAGGTAGGTAGGTAGGTAGGTAGGTACCCCCACTCATGAACTTCATCTTTCAAGGGCAAATGAAGAATGGCAGTCACAGAGGTGCAAAAAGAATTTTCTATTTTTAGAACTGTATCACACTAGGAATAAACAATGCGCCCAGCACCCAATGTCCAAATAAAAGTAAATGTGTTTCACCAGAGACATTCATCATGGCTCTAAAATAACCAATGTGGGTTGCTTTGGCAGTGGACAGATCATAATCATGGACAATATGACTGATCTGCCGCTGCAAAGCAACACATAATCACAATGCTTTCCGAAAGAATAAAATACAATGCCTGTGTCATTTACTATCACTAAGGTAGGAAGATCCATGGAGCCGATTGCACTTACCTTCAAAACAAATTCAGCCATTCAAACAAGGTACTCTACCATTCAGGTCTTGTGGATACATTCTGACATCAATGATAATGTGTATTAATGATGACACTCAGACACAGTTTTTTAACTTGAGGTACGGGAGTGACAATGGACTGTAACAATAAAAAAAAAAGTTTCGCATGCTCAATGTCTAGGATGCAGACAAGCAAAGTGGCGGACGGTGTAAGTTGTGAAAATAATTACATTTCCCAAAGATGTGCAGAATGATGTAAATGATAAAGAGAGGACATCAAACAGCATCATAAGGGAAGGGAATGGAAACCGTTTTTATATATACATATATATACATATGTAGACAGCATCAACATACCGCCCAATGGCCGCACCCTCTTCATGACCCAATGACACACAACCGTAGCCCTCATGAAGTTTGCATCTTTCAACAAGGCATTTCCTTTTTGCATGCTTGCATGAATTCTGCCATATGGTTGTGTGTAAAGCCTGTGCATTGGTCCCCGCATGTGCGCAAACACACAAATATGAATTATACACCTCGTGACACGTGTGCACATTCCAGCATCTGTATATGCAAATATGTAACTAAAACAAATTCGCTAGCACACACATGCGGTTGTGTAGCAAGGGTGTGTATGCGTGCGTGCAGTTGCTGCAGGCAAGCTGAAGATTGTCTCCCCCCTGAGGGTCTACTTCTCCCTGCAGCATGTGGAAATCATGGCCCATTGCCAGGATACAAGCCCCACGTCTGTACTGACAAGAAGACATGAAGAGCAAAGATTAATTATTTACAAGCAGACCTCTGTACACCACGTCTGGCTTGGCTCTTCTCCTGCATTAAATGTCACTATCTATAAAGCCATCCCTTCTATAAGCGCTGTGGAAAGTCTTGATTGCATAGCATGATCACTGTTATTTCTAAATACTAGCTATTAAATTAAAGATGTCAAATTTGTCACATTTTAGAAGTAGATGTGCTCTGATGATTGAGCTTTTTCTGCAGATCACCAATGTCCTGAAAGTAGTCTCCTTCCTGACTTCATCTAATATTTATGGGGTCTCTTCACTGCCGACTGAAGGGCTTTTTCAGGGCAGCAAAAATTCACAAAACATATTAGCGTGATTCATTTAGCATCTCATTCGTGTTCAGCGCCTCGTCAGCTTCTGTCTCGTTAAATCAAATATTGAGTGATTTGGTATGATTTTAATGCTTTGACGCCGACGCATTTTTGTGGTGCAGGAAAATATAGCGCGCTACTATGCACTAATTTGTAATCTTCTTCTTGTTTATTCTATAAGGCATGCTTTGTGAAGTGAAGGCATCCATGCAGAGTTGGTCCTTTGTTCTCGTATCCTTCTCTTTGTTGTGCTGCTGACTTGTCTGTCTGTAGCAGGCCGGGATGCATTTGCATTCTTCCAACACATCCATATTCATGATGGAAGCGGGTCATCCCACGTGATGTATGCCTTGTGTGTGCATGTGCGTGCGTGTGGTCAGGGGGATCCGCCGCATAGAGTCCCAGGTGGAGTGGGAGCATGGATCCTGCTGTTCAGAGCATGAAGCTACTTCTATTGTTCCTTTCCCCCTCCTCCCTAACACAGCAGGCCTCCTGTGGTGACCGCCCAAAACGTCTTTTCATCAGGCAAACATCAGTCTGATCTCGTACGATTTCTGCTCATATCTGACATGCTGTTTGCAAAGACCACAGACTGAGAACAAAATAACATGATTTGTCTTGATTTGTGAATAAATCAAACCGTGCAGCACAATAGACTCAAATGGAATTAGATTTATTTTACTGAACTGGAATGTTGACCTCAGTGAGTGGATTCATAATTCTTTTTTCAGTCATGGAAGGAATATAGGCTCAATATGTAGAATTAATTTTAGATTTCAATAAAAAAAAAAAATCACTTCGATTAAATACGCCACATTTAATTTACATTATAAAAGCTAGCAAAAGAGGTCACATGAGAAAGCCGGGTTTCTTCAGAGCAAGGACTTTTTATTATCATCCCAAACATAATTGCACTGTTGTTGTTGAAGGACAGGGGATGAGAGGAAAGGATCAGGCCCAGAGATATCATGGACGTGCTGAGCATTAATGCTGAGTCCAATTCTCTCCTTTATATCTCCCTGCCAGTCCCAGTGACATCCTTACACGACGGTGCTATTGTTGCCCCTTAACCCGCTGGATGTTGCATGTCAGGAAGCACAATCACAGCAGCAGCCTCCTTCGCCCTAAAGTGTAAATGAGCATTAGCACCAGGCTGCCATTGTATGGCAGAACAAGTCTGCTTGCACAGGTCAATGGCTTGGGCTAATACATACTTTTCAATGTGGGGTCTGTGGATCACAATTGCCATTCCCACCTTTGTAATTTTAAATCAATCAATCAATCAATATTAGCTTTAAAAATGCTACCACTTTTTTCGACATTCAATGAAGCAGGGTTAAAAAAAAAGATACAGTTTGTATCATCCTAGTTTTTACAATTGTCCAACCAGCATACAATAAGAAAAAAATACTTTTAGCATTCATGTAAAATATTCAGTCAGTCTTCCAATAGTTTCTTTGTTTGATGGGGGAAGAAAATCAGATCCAAGCGATTACTATAGTGAGATGGGATTCTGTGATGCTTTTCTTTAAAAAAAAAACAATTAACTCCTGAAAGCTTAGAGGCTTTTCAACACATGATTAGTTAATGTACTGTTCAGAAACAATGTTGGGTGGGCTAATTGGCATTCATTCTTAGCGGCCCTGGCAGACAGTTAGACGAGGGACTCGCTGAACAATCGCTGACAGAAGCCTGAGTTGGCGTTTCTTTGGCCTTTTCTTGCTACCGTATCTCAATGCTTATCTCTGCTTCTACACTACGCGCAGATTTATAAACCTCGCCAAAGAATACTTCAATACAGTCATTCCCCTAAGGGTACAATAGGTGCATGCCCATACCTTATAGACACTGAACGAGTGGTTAATGCATTTCTTAGCAGGGGAAAGAGACCTTCTCATTGTCAGGCGTTGGCAGGACTGCAAGTGTCAGCATTCTTGTCTAACATTGTTCAAGTTCAGTTTGATGCAACCTAATGCTATCATCCATCTACCATCCATCCACAACCATCCATCCATCCATCCATCCATCCATCCATCCATCCATCCATCTGTCCATTCATCCATCTTTCTATCCACCCGTCTGTCTGTATTTCGGGAGGCTAATCTGCTGGAAGAAATTGTAATAAATAATACTTAATCATAAACCACATGCAACTAACATAAACAGAACCACTCTATTGTTTTCTCATAGAAACTTTTCATCTAAGCTTTAATCAGTCAGAGTGACACAAATAAATCCTGACGGAGAAAAAAAAATCCCATTTCTGATTGACAGCTTTAATTAACAAAAGCAGCACGGGCCTTCTGCATTTCATGTTACAGACTCTGGGGGCCAAGCTGTGATAAACAATGAAATGCCAGTAAACAGAACCTGACTTTACAAACAAATGATCTATTCTCTAAATGGTTGCATTCATGAATGTTAATATCTAATATTTAATTAAAATTATACAGTATGTACTGTAGATTGAAAACACTGAAAGACACTAACTATAAAATATAGACAGGCTAAATTGAGTAAAGAGTCACCTGACTGGCCGAAAGTAGCTCTTTTTCTAGTGACTTCCGATATGGGACTAGATATTTGCATTGTAATTTAGTACACGGCATATAAGGTCTGATCTTGGACCACTTTGGGCAAATGTGCAAACCGCAATCGACCATGCTGTCTTTAGAACATATGAAATCACACCACCTTGTTAAGGCAATAAAATACAGATGAGAATTTAAGTATAGAAAAGATAGAAATAGAAATAAAGTATAGGAGTTAAGGACAACTGTTAATCAAAAGCACGTAGTAGTCTGTTTTTTTTCTATGACTTTAATTTAGCCAAATTGCATTGTTAATTATATTACACACCAGTAAAATTGTTTTCCAACCAGTACCTCTCTGAATACAGACTAGCTCACAAACTGTAAAGTAGTTACATTATGCTCCTTATAATTGATTTCACACAGGAATTCACACGCGGTGAATTGTTCCCTGCATCCTAATCATTATATGCAGTGTTGGGAGGTAGCAGAGTTGTTGACTGTGGTGAGAGCGGAAACAGCAATCAGGCATTATAGCATTGAACAGATCTGTTAGTTGAAGTGGCTTTTAATGAGCTAGTCTACAATCAGTGAATGGATGAAACACCAAAGGTTCCAAAACAAGACTGGACTGGGCATGAAAAAATAAAACAATCGTCCTTAGAACAAAAAACGTATATTGTGCAGGTAGCATAATACGTGGCTTAAGAAATAGGAGCTATTACACCAGGCTGTTCATATAATTAGATTCATATTAATATACATATCCCAAGTGGTAATAAGACTTTTTTTTTTCTTTCTACATGGGCGACTTGTTTTTTTCATCTCCTTTATGAAACTGCTCTGAGCCACCACAGCAAAGACCGTCACCTTGCAACGATAAGATAATACCTAATTCATTTCAGCTTTTTAATTGGATTCTCCTTCTCCACTCTTTTTCTTTTTAAATTTGCACATGAGCATGATTAATTTTCAGACGAAACAGCCTTGCTCTCTCTGGAAAAAAAAAGCCTTTTTATCTTATTGTGGCGAGACTTGGCTTGATGAAATAAAAATGACCTCGATGTGCTTGTGCAGCGTAAAAGTAAATCAACACTCTGGATTTACCATCAATCAACTGCTGCATATACAGCACATACATTTACATTTATGCATCTATCGAGAAATTGGAACATATTGAGTGTGCCGGTGTTGTTTTCCGGCGCACGCATGATCGTCTACAGATGTTAGAAGGTATACGTCTGAAATCATTTTGAATTAAACAGCTCCACGGTGCACCAATCAGATTTTTCCCTCATGAGCCAGTGCCATGTTAACATTCTCGTGTCATTCTCAAGTCACAACAGCTCTGAAAAAGTCATGAGTGTAGTCACCGTGGAGCCTCATTGACTGTGACATCTCTGCGATTTAAATGGAAGACCTGTGTAGCTCTGACGTTTACCAACATCAAATATAAAACAAAACAAAACCTCATTCCAGCGAGACCTTTTCACCACTAAATATTTAAAAAAAAAAAAAAAAATTCCCTCTTTTTCCTCTTGCCGGCAATCAGGAAACAATCTTTCCTTGTCTGTCCCCGCCATCTTCAGGGACTCAGGGAACAGAGTGTGAGAGAAGACGTCTGAATGTAAAATGACTGCTCCAGATCCAATGGCGGAGGGATGGGGTTGTTAGAGGGAGTATAATTGGACATGTGGCTGCTTTCTCCTGCTAAGGTGCAATTGGAATATGAGTGACTCCCAGTGGCACAGCGCATCGCCAAACCGGTGACCTAGAAAGAGAACACTGATCACTCGGTGGAGTTGACGGCAAAGGAGCCTTGCTCCTAATGAACGTGCATGGCTGATGGCTTTTGCCCATCAGAGACAGCAGAGGTTTTCTGACTATGTGAGACACGTGGTGGGTACTATGACCCCGGCTTATTAAAGAGATGTACCGTGCTTATGTGAGCTGACTGACAAATGATTTATAATGCGTTTGCTCTAATAAAAGAAAAAAAAAAGAAGTGCAGATTATTGCCTTGGTTTTGAAACGACAAGAAATCTCCATGCAGGCCCCTACAGTTTTTTTTTCCTTTATTGAGTACAAGTGATTTTAAAAATGTGACCATCCAGCCATTTTCTGTACCACATATACTCATTAGGATAGCAGGTGATCTGGATCCTATTCCAGCTGACCTTGGTTGAGAGGCAGGGTACCTCCTGGACCAGTTAATTACAAGGCTGTCAGAGAATAATTCATATAATAATTGGAAATTGGAACACACCTCCGATTAGCCAAAGCGAAAACAAGACGAACCCAGAACGCAGTCATTCTTTCCATTTTCACTTCAAAGCTACTAACGAGAAATTTGCAATCACTTTTGAAAAATGTTTCTCACAATAAATCTTTTACATTATGAGGCAAGAATATTGTCGTTATTAAAGACCCTGCATTATTTAAACTCATCTTTTTACAATTCTAGAGTTATTCTGTTTTATCACATGGCGATTATTATTTTGTATTATATAATATTGTATTATTTGCACTGGTGCATTAGTTTAATGGCAATGTCATTGTTCTTTTTTTAGATGACCCACCCGGAACTCCCCCTCCCTGCGCTAATGAGGGACCAGACAATCTACGACTCATAGACCTCCTATGATGTCTGAAATCTTTGTCCTCAATTTCCCATCACATCCATTGCAATCTGTACCAGCACTAGGAGAGGGTGTGATAACACACAGTGGTTGAGGTAAAAGCAACAATAATATGTTCTGAAAGTCAAAATGTAATTGCTGAGGGTAAATGGGGATGATTTAGGAAATGTTCATTGTTTCGTTCCATATCGCCATTGTGCCGCATTGTGTCCCTAATAATTAGGTGAGTCAGAGAGAAAGAAAGAGGCTACCCATTTGGGAGTGGGGGCCGCTTGCTTTTTCCTCCGTCAATTAATACTAGAACCAATCCAGAGGAGCACGGCTGATTGCCGAGAGAGCAGCAGGCTGTCACAGAGCTCACACATATTATACCTTCACAGTTTTGGTCCTCTTTTTTGGTTTTTAAATGAAATATGGACTTGATAAGGTTAAAGTAGAAATGTTCCTCCGTCCTGTCATCTTTTTCTCGTCAAAGAGATAAAGAAACAATTGCTATCCCTCCATTAGTCTCTGTTAGTTGATGTGCATCACAGCCTTCACATTAATCACCAGTCTGTCACTGCTTTCTCTCCTCCTCCCTTTCTCAATTTATTCACATTCCTCTCTTTCCCCTTCCTTTACCGTGAATCACGCCTAATTAGGCGTACTCTACATCTGATTTTCATAAAAGGCTCAGGGGGAGGGTACATTTCGTTATGACAATTATTTTTCATATGTGGAACAGGGACTATAGTTTATGGTTGTAGGTATTAAAAGGGAACGGCCAAAAGGTTCCACTTTGATTAGAAAAAGATTGCAGTGATGTAGCACTTTTGAATAGGATGCATATTGCCATCAGTAGCATTGACATTATATTGCATCATTTTATGTGCCTTGTAGAGGATGTACGTATCTAAAAAAAAAAAAAAAAGCATTTTCCCTACAATAAATATCTCTCAACTACACTACATTGTGGGATTAATACTATAGCTAATGTATTTTCTCTCATAAAGAACTGAACCTGCACCCAGAGCATTTTTTGGCACCAATTAGTAGCTAACCATGTTGCTGGTAGACTCTTCATTTAAAATCAAATAGCACCATGGGATATTTATGGATGCAAATTAGACTTATTGTCATTTTTGGACAAAAGTAAATTCTAATTATTTGGACAACATTCATATTTTCAACACAGACATACCCCCGCCCCATTATTCAGGGTGTGTTCCCTATCGTCCTCATAACAGCAATACCAAATAGCCTGGGGGTGAATTCAGGATAATGAGAAAACATTGGTTTTGGTTGTGGAAGATCCGCCGACATCCACGGTTATATTAACAACACAAACGCACACACTTCCACTTGTGCTGATAATGTCTTTTGAGTGGGCTCTATTGTTTACGACCCCCTGGACAGAATCTCCAGATGGCAGGGTGCCTATTACTGTGGCCCTGACTGTGCGGGGCCCACTGTGCGTGTGCGTGTGTGTGTGTTTACCAACGTGTGATCATGCAAATATGAGCACCTCCGTAATTGTGTGTGTTTCTTTCCATAGGACTGCAGGGCTGGCTGTGAGTGTGTGCGGGGTTGTGGCTCGGTTCGTATGAAGTAAGGGCAAGCCCAAGACACCAGTGTGACATTCCTTCAAAGGCCTCATCAGAACATCTCCCGACAAAGGAAAGTGTAGCTCAAGGCTCGAGGGGATTAGCAGGGCCTGGGTCATTAGGCCTC
This sequence comes from Syngnathus typhle, assembly GCF_033458585.1. Lineage (NCBI taxonomy): Eukaryota > Metazoa > Chordata > Actinopteri > Syngnathiformes > Syngnathidae > Syngnathus > Syngnathus typhle. The sequence goes on along the minus strand of NC_083747.1, from coordinate 7,871,166 downwards.
ACCCAAATAGCCCTGAGGAGAAGCTGCTGGATCTATCGCATGAAACACATACAACATCCTCACAGCCGTATGGTGGGCCCAGCTCATGAATATCATTACATAGTAATGGAGAGTGACTACTAGGGAATAAAGCACAGTATCGCACAGTATGTTTAGCTACGCTGTCAGGGCGGGATAAGTGTCTTCAATATTTCATTCTTTTTCTATTTCAGTCAAATGATTCATGCAATCGGAGTTGATGTGATGTGATGTGATGTCATGTCTCTCATAGAAACTTTTCTACAACAGTACTCCCTCTTTTTTTTTTTTTTTACAGAAACCTTGGCAAAATATGGACTGCTGGCCACATCTAGCACATCCGCATTCTCTAACCAGCTCATCAGCTTTCAGTAAGTCAACTGTGGCGTAAAGCGATTAAAAGCTTGTTGAATCATATTGATGACAACCAGTCACTGGTGGAGTACCAATGATCAATATTAAAAAACATTGATCAGTCGAGGAAAAGAAATACAACACAGTAATCAATGTCCATAGGTCACTGAGGTTGAATGAAGACAGATGGCTTGAAGCAGGATTGTGACAGGCTGGATTAAAACCTATTTGGATTCATTATCATTTAAATATAAATCTATGAAAGTCCTGTATAGATTAATCATCACTTGAACAAATCAGCAAAATAACTTTTGCGGTGAGTTGTTTATTCATTTGCAATTGAGCGAATAAAACGTCCCATGCCACGAGGTAATTACTTTTTACAGGCTCTTATTAAAGCAGTCTCCCAACTCCTAGCAATATGGACAATTGTTTCTACATCATTAGTGAAATTAACATCATGTTTATAAAGCCAATTGTGTATTGAATCATTTCAATACTAAGTCACTCACATGAGGGATGTGATTGTTTGCAATACAGACAGATAATAAGCTCTTATCAGTGGATAGGAATAAAGTTTGAAGTAAATTTTATCACTATGAAATAGTATATTTGTCAATCTATGGATGTAACAGAATTATAGAAAGGGTTATTCTCATACTATGGGATGATAAACGTTTTTTTTTTACCCTTAAAAGGCCATGAGGATAAATGTTTTTGTCATTCATGAAGCACAGCAAAATGTGGGTAGTTGAGAAAATGCATTAGTCACAAAAGCACTGAAAGCTGTGCTACGCTTTGTATACCAGAGTGACACGTTGACATTTGAACATAATGGTGCCAATAATGCATTCATCTGTTCTCCATTTATGAAGCAGTAGTCAGAAGTGACAGCAGTGATAAGATAATTCAGAAACTATCACAGTACTTCTCCATTCATAGAGAACATGTATTTATCACACTATGAATACCGGATGTGGTATTTCTCTGTGGAAGTTCAACATCTTCAAATATTAGATATAATAAGAAATCTGTTTCTCAATGATGTATCTAATGACACATTTTCACATCCCTTGTGTTAATTTTCATGCCAATCCTTAAAATACATTTCTGAGTTGTTGTTGTATTTTTTTGTCATGGTTTAAAAATGATGCTGGAATACCACAGATCTTTTCATCAGATTTCCAATTCTCCACCACGGCTATAACACTCTTTTCCTCTTTACAGTCACTGATAAATCATTTACACTGTGTATGGATGTACAAGCTTTTAGGGCGTTGCAGCTTCTGAGCCACAATGCCCAAGAGCGAAGGAAGGAGTGGGTGAAGCTCTGTTTGTGGGAAGGGTGGGGGGGCGCGGCATTTTACAAAAGAGCAGGCAAGCGAGGCGAAAATGTAGCTCTCACCAAAGGTCACTCCAACCCAAAGGGTCTCTTGTGATATTTTCATTACTGAGGTGAGAACGCCCACTTGGCTTCGCTCATGTTACTGTGTATGTGCACCATCTACCAGTGGTATGATTATGAACAGAAATGTATTTTGGAATGAGGAGAGATCTGTTACGCAGAGAGAGAGTAAGATATTAGCACAAAATATTGATATAATTTGAGGAAGAACAAGAGTGGAAGACAAAGTGAAGACAAAATATCAGAAAGAAAGGGAGAAAAGCAGATTATAAGTGATGAAAAGATAGAGATTGAAACAAAGAAGAGGAACGGAGAAAGTAGTGACTTCATTACATGGATGTGTCCTAGTAAAGCAGGGGAATCAGATAGGCTCTGATTGTTTTTTCTTAGATACACTTATCTCACCCATCTCCAAACAGTGCTGTAATTGGATTCCCCTGGGAAGATCAGAAAAAAGTTCGATTAACTGTTGTCCTTTTGTCCCCAAACATCAGGGGTAGTAGTAGGACGATCCTATTATTATTATTATTATTGTAAACAACCATATTCCAAAACATCTTTTATGGTTATCGCTTACAATGTCAATAAAATTAGATACTTTTATTCTGTTTAAGTAATGGCTACTTTGCAGAATATTAAATGCTTAAAATACTGAAATGTTGTTTCACGTGAATATTTATTTTTGTATTAACGCTTTTTGGAATTTCTTAAAGCAAATTTTGCAAAAATGGAATCTGAGGTTGTTTTTCCACTCTTCGGCAATTTAATACAACAGGAAGCACAAGTGCCAAAAAACATTGCTGCATGCTTGAATACCAACGAGGAGGATTTCTCATAACTCTGAAGCAATTAGTGTCATAGGAGGTGTGTGAAATTGTAAAAAATTAAAAATACCAAAGCTGACTGCAAATGAATTCTTCCTTTGAAATTCCATAGAAAATCCCCTGAAAATAGGAATCCTTAATTGCAAGCGTAAACTCTTTACACGGGTGGTGAGGAAAATATAAACCAGGCCGAGCAAAACAATTTTGCTGGAATAATTTCATTTAGAAATCTTTCATCTGTTCTTTTCCCCATCCTCCGCTTTGGGGCAGAGAGGCAAATAAGTGAAGAGGATGCATGACATTTTTTCTTAAGAATCCTTGATGTTTTTTTCCCCCCAAAAAAGCAACATTATGAGGATTTTTTTTTCCATGGTATTGATCTCCTGAGCTAGGAGCCTCACTCTCTTTCTTTTCTTCTCTCTCTATGCCTCCGTATCTCAACAAATTGGACCACAACCATGATTTCTTTCTATGGTCTGCTCACATCTCTGCTTCTGTTAACATCACGGTTCATTGCTTGTCCACCAAGGTTTTGTAGTATGCATTGCATGTTAATCCTATGTCGCCTTAGAATAGATAGATAGATAGATAGATAGATAGATAGATAGATAGATAGATAGATAGATAGATAGATAGATAGATAGATAGATAGATAGATAGATAGATAGATAGATAGATAGATAGATAGATAGATAGATAGATAGATAGATAGATAGATAGATAGATAGATAGATAGATAGATAGATAGATTGATAGATTGATAGATTGATAGATAGATAGATAGATAGATAGATAGATAGATAGATAGATAGATAGATAGATAGGTAGGTAGGTAGGTAGGTAGGTAGGTAGGTAGGTAGGTAGGTAGGTAGGTAGGTAGGTAGGTAGGTAGGTAGGTAGGTAGGTAGGTAGGTAGGTAGGTAGGTAGGTAGGTAGGTAGGTAGGTAGGTAGGTAGGTAGGTAGGTAGATAGATAGATAGATAGATAGATAGATAGATAGATAGATAGATAGATAGATAGATAGATAGATAGATAGATAGATAGATAGATAGATAGATAGATAGATAGATAGATAGATAGATAGATAGATAGATAGATAGATAGATAGATAGATAGATAGATAGATAGATAGATAGATAGATAGATAGATAGATAGATAGATAGATAGATAGATAGATAGATAGATAGATAGATAGATAGATAGATAGATAGATAGATAGATAGATAGATAGATAGATAGATAGATAGATAGATAGATAGATAGATAGATAGATAGATAGATTGATTGATTGATTGATTGATTGATTATTGGATAGATTGTTTCAGTGTTGACAGTCACCACCTCTAGTGTTTCAATGGCTGCTACCAGGACTTTTCGAGCATAGCCAGTCAAAGTTGCTTTTTTCTCCTGCGGGAATGATGACACACCTTTTACTTCGTAGCTTCACTATTGCCATTGTTTTGACTACCTTTGAACCTCGGATTCAAGTGCCTCACAAATGGGGAATGATTGCTTTGGTCATGTCCGGGGAGCAATTTTCATCAAGTGTGTTGGTGCCTATTAATAGGGGGACAACGATGTTTGTTCTGTGGCAGGGCCTCTCGTGACGTTTTTAAAATGTTACGTTCCTAAAATGTCACATTCCCATCAATACTTCACCTATTGTGTTAGACCATTTGTGTAGAGTTACTTTGTAATGTTTTCGTTGTTTTATTTGTGCCATCCATCCATCCATCCATCCATCCATCCATCCATGTTGTAAAAATAACTCACTAATGATGGGACAGTGTGAGGTCAATCCATCCATTTGCAAAACACAGTTTTCATGATCAGTGCCACTGTATGTGCATATGTGCAAAATACATGTATTTTTTTTATATTTATGATGATTATATATTTTCACTATATACACTGTATAAAGATTCACTAGCCTAAGAAGTTTAACATTTTCAGTCATTGCACTTTTGAAAAACCTCCAAATGATCTCTCAGAGGGGGCAGTGTGATTTTCAGACCGCATTGTCTTTTTCCAGCGTTCCTTTCTTCTCTTGCATCCAACAATAAGCTCATTAGATTGCATGCAAACTGACATTTTAACCTGACTTTCCCGCTCGCTCTTGTTTCACATCATTAAGTGGCAGCGTCAGGCTCAAAGGTAAACAGGCTCTCTTTGAGGGCGATGCTACGCCTGGAAGGCGAGTGTTTTGATGAGCTCGTCACTCCCTCACCCCAAACATGCCTCATTAGTAGTTCTTTCCAAACACCTACCTGCCCCCCAAACCTCCATCGCACACATACAGAGTCTTTCTCATTTGATTTGTCCCTCCCTAACCCTCCCTCCCTCGCTCCCATCTCTCATCTCCCTCTGCCTCCCCCCTCGGTTTTTCAGCACTAATTAGCTGGCTTCTCCTTCTCTTGTGCTTCCCCAGTCACATCTCAAAGGGAGATGGATATGATTTTTCCTTAACCCAAAGGCCAACTTAATCAGCTGAATTAATGACTTTATTACTAGTTAGGCTCCGGGCCATGCAACGCCTTTCTCTCCAGTGCCCACTGTGCCTCGCTTAGTCTGTCACTCGCTCCTTCCTTTACCCCCTGCAGTAATTTTTATATTACAAAAAATAGACAGAGAATAGAAAGCAATGCAAAGACGTGGTGGGTGGCAGGAAGATAGAATAAAATATAATACATGACCTGATACAAAGTTGCAGGTACAGCCTAATTATTACTTTGAAAATTAGTTCTGCCTTGTGGGGGTGTTTCCCAAAAAAAAGGCGATGAGACAATTAATTTTAATAACCGCATATTCATCCTATCTGGATGTGAATTTCAGAATATATTGCCGCCATGTCACAACAGAACATTAATGCATATAAATGCACAATAAATACATCTTAAGTCACCATATTGTCACTTGTCATATTGCCTGCAGTCAATAATTTTGGAAGTATGTACAATTTTGAACAAAACAAAAATCCATTTAAAAAATAAATAAATGAAGCATAAGAGAAAAAAACATTCAAAAGGCATCAAAATTCCAAGTTTCTCAAGATCACATAGTGCCTATAAGCAGTGGCATCATTAGACTCAGCCAGCCTTGCAGAGCTGAAGGCTAGTAGAGTTTAAAAATAATGAGACACTGTCAAGCAAATTGGACAATCTCCTGGCCAACCTGAATGCGATTTAAAAAGTGCAATGCACTGACACATGAATGAAAAGAAGACTTTTCCTTTAAAGAGACTGAACTCGTCTTGTAATGATGTGGGATTCTCATACAGAGAACGACTGTATCAAAAAAGGAATGCAGAAACTAAAAATGCACAAGATAAAAAAAAAATCTTTTATTTGATAGTAAATTGGAGACCACAAAATATCCATCCTTCCATTTTTTGGCCCGTTGCCCCTCATGAGGGTCACGGGCCTGCTGGAGCCGATCCCAGCTGACTTGGGGTAGTAAGCGGACGACACCCTGATGCTGGTTGCCAGCCAATCACAGGGCACACATACACGAACGACCATTCACACCTACAGGCAATTTGGAGTGGTCAATTGGGATGTTTTGGGAACCTAGAGAAACCCACGCAAGCACAGGGAGAACATGCAAACTCCACACAGGAAGGCCAGTGCTGGAATCGAATCCCACAAATCGTCGTGCCACTGACGACTAAATTACGACGTAGGCTAAACATTATCATACGCTTAATTTGAGGAACTGGCCCTATTTAATTTTTAATCACAAGGCCCCTGGCATAAGGCGTGTATCCATTTTATAATCAGCATGGATCTGTATTAAAGGTGGCACTGCCACAAAGATCTCACCGGAATGCCGGTGCTGCGTGCTAACAAAAGCGTTGCAATGTAAGGTGTGAGTGATGGTTATGATAGGAACCTGCATTCTCCCTACTTCCCGTTTTAGCTGCTATCCCACAGGCCCCATTAGTCAATTACACCTCTGTTCTGCTGATTTATATGAGCTGCAAACCAACCTGCGTTGACAGCATCAAACACTTCCGGGCCTATATATTCTTCCTGTGGAGCTTTAGGTGTGTTTGTGACTAATTTAGGAGAAGTCAAATTATTCATTAGCTTGCTTTTTCTCTCTCTCCCAGCCTCCAAAGTGATCCTTGTGTTCAACAACTCAGGGGCATAGACAGAATTGCAAATTAGAAAGTAAAATTGCAAATTAATGGGCCACACTGACAGACATGTTTGACCCGGGTTGTCGGGAACTCTCCCCAAACACAGAACGGCAGCGTGCAATATAAGGTTGGAGAACAAAGCAGCATATTAACAATTTCTTTTAACTTTTAATACAGCATTTAATTGAAGGACAATTTTTGCTGCCAATCACATGTTACGTAACCACAAAGCTCTCAATGTGTTCAATATAATTTATCTTCAAGTGAAGATGGCAAGATTGTTCAAGATAACTAGACTAATATCAATAATTGCAGATTATTTAAAATCAACGTAAATGTTTTAAGGTCTGCGTGTGTGTGTTTTAAGTGTGTGCTTCCTAAACAATCGAATAAGTAAATACGTTGCAAAAAAGAGAAGACCGTAAAATAATATTGACATTAGGTGGACAAAGACATTGGTTGCCATGACAGAAGCCAAATTAAAATTAAAAGACAAATACATTTCTCTATAGAATAAAACTGTGATGTATGTCATGTTGAGTATGCGCTACTGTGATCTGATTTAAAAGCACTATGAGCATCATTGTACACTAATAACTTTATCCTAAACTGCCATCTAGTGTCCAAGTGAGATGTTACACGTAGACATTACAATGCACACTAACCTAAAAGAGTATCTGCAGAATACAGATTACAATTGAATTCTCTGGATGGATTTACGAAAGCGAATTTGGAAGCTCATTTAATATGATGCACATAATTTTCCTCATTAAATTAATGACTGCTCATCAATTAATAAAACATCACAATTCGTCAGCACACAAATTGTTGCACTGCTGTGACTACGTCTTTTTGCAGTTTGACATCTCAAACCTAGAATATTCACAGAACTGCAAGTGTACTGTATGTGTCTAAATAAAGTTTGACCATACGCGTAAATTTCTTCCAAAAATACAACGTATAACACACTGTGGTATGTCACTATACTGTATTACAAATGTTTCAAAGTTCACAAAAATGAAAAAATATTTTTTACAACAAATCTAGATAAACAGTTGAAAAGCCAGTCAAAGAACTGTCTGCATGATCATAAAAATAGAGTCATCAAATGTACCTGTAAGTTTTTTAATCAAAATATTGTAAGTAATAAAATCTTGAGTCTCAATGTGCAATAAACAGTCCTTTAAATTGATAGTTCTGACATCATGGCAGACATCAACTGACTGTCAGAGCACAGAGCGATACTTACAAGCAAACATAAACCACACGGCACATACATTCTCTGGATATATAAAAACCCGAACACGAAGGGCCAGCCTCACGTGGTCACCACGACAACACACTATCTCCTCGCAGAAGCGGGACCTGCACAACAACACAAAACACAGAACTGAATTACTTCTTGTCACCACATGTAGGAGGAAATATCAAAAGTGAGAATTAAAAACCTCTTGTTAAGAGCAACACTCAGATTTGCATAACTGCCATAAAATTTGAATGGGCTGTATTAAAAGTTCCAAGCTTACTTGAGGCATGTGGAAAAAGCTCTACGGGCATTGCGGTGCAGGAAGTGAATGGGGAAGCCTTTAAAAGTGTGCCCGTCTGGAACAGCCCTCCTTACGGCATCCTGAAATTCCTCATTTCCACACGAGACCCCAGTGCAGCGTTCCATCTCATAGGCTGACAAGGCCGACGACAGCAGGTAGGACAGGTGGTCATCCCAGACTGTTGTCAGATTCAAGTCCTGAAGATGACAGAACCACATTAGGAGTTTAAATTTGCTCCCGAGTGCAGAGAAAAGAACCGTAAAAATGATTGGAAACTTCAAAATGTAAAGTGAATCTTATTTATCTACTGCAGCACTATGTCGTACCTTCCTGTGCTCGGAGATCAAGTACCTCATCTCCAGCTCCAGCTGATTGCTAACAGCAGCAGCATCAAGAGAGGATGAGGTGAGTGGAGGAAGAGGAGGCAGAGAGTTGAGGGAGCCACAGTCACACACTGACTTCAGAGCCTCTTCACTCATTGGTTTCCACCGAGATTGATTCTAAAAGGAAAAAAAATTACACGTTTCAAATGCAATTTTAAATATCAGACTAAAATCTATCATGTTATCTCCCAAACCAATCTTGTAGAAGAATTACTGGCATATGCAAGTTACAGAATAAACATCTGCTGCTTTACCTGGAGGTCAAAGACACACAGCTCCACGGCATCAGATGGTTGACAGTTAGCCAGTAAGCTTTGGTGGTTGAAGACGCAGCCCACAGTGCGGTAGGGGTATGAGGGTTTAGGCTGAGGGGCCAAAGGTGGGGCATCGGGATCAATGGCTTGATGAAGGTACCTGACCAGACATATGTAACTGTGAGGAAATGAGTGGAGTGGGGCGACCAATTGCAGCTTGAACCAGGGTTTATTGAAGGGAAGTCGGGTGGGGAAACAAAGACACATACGGGACAGAGACTCACGGCCAGCAAACAGACAGACCAACAGACCGACAGAAGTCCACATGGACACGGATAAAATTCTGACCGTGAACCTCTAGACAAGAACAAGGGAAACCAGACGACAGGAACACTAGGCGCGGACACAGACGCGACACAACAGTAGACACCAACAAGGAGGAACACACGGGCAGGGTTTAAATACATCAGGTAACAAGAGGGAGCAGGTGACAGACATGATGACAACGAAGGGGTGCGGCTGAGGGAAGCTGCCGGCCGAGCGTCTCTGGCACGGCACGTGACAGTAAGAATAAGCAAATTTAAAAGCATATTGTTCAAATTAACAGACACGTGCCTCTGGATCTACTCTCATCCAGGTTGTTTCGTTCTCAAGGGATTGAATTGATCGCAACTGAGTTGCTCAGCTCGTCTCAGAAAATGTTTCGCCTCTCTTCCGAGAAAGGCAGAACGTCTTCTGAGTACAAACAGAGAAATCCAAATTGCCGGATCTGGAAGCACGACTGTTTTGCGGAGTGATTTTGTTAGTCTGTGAGTAAAAACAAACCTGTGTGCAGTCAAGCTCTCCCAGAAAGTTATACTTCCATCAGTACCTCGGGTCATGACCCAGGTGTGAGGTATCCCCTTAGCTTTGGTGCCCACACACACATAGGCATCAAGGCCAAAGCCCAGCAAGAGGCTGCACAACAAGGTTGAGTGATCCTCACAGTCCCCCTGTGGGTGACACACAAATAAGGTCAAATGCATTACTTATAGTCTGCTAATCTCTTGACATCAATCTGGTGATCATTATGCAACACCTACACTGACCATGGTAAATTGCACAGAAAATCTATGTACACGATTTGTTTGTGAAACATGTTTTTGTGGTGAAAGGGAACTGCTGGAATAGAAAAATGCTTTGTGACAGTGCCAGCAAGCAACTGTCTTCATCCTGGAAAAGGATTTCGTGTAAAGAGGTGCAACTAGAGCTGACTGCTGCTGCAGTATGCTGGCTTGAGCTCACGACATCTCAGAATGATAGATGTTCCCCTGTAGTGCTAATATGGACGGCAGCATCCGAACAGGCTGGGGACAGATGAGGCTAAATTAATTTTCCTTGGAATGAAAGTCATAAATCATAGCAGACAAGCGCCACTTTGCTAGAGCTGTGTTGTGTCTGTCTTGCCAGGCACACAAAGCAGAGCAGCGGGAAACATTTATCCTGTGGTGGTCCGGGAAATCCACAGGAAAAGGCATGACTACACAAACCCTTTCTTCTCAGAAAGGCTATCATGCTGTCATAAATAAAATAAAATGTAAAAAAAAAAAAAGTGCAAAATTGAGATTACAATTGTGAAGAAAAAATTGTAATGTGTGATTTTGTGTTAGATATCACCAAACTGTGCAAATAAAATAAATGCTATAGTTGATATGAGTGATGTCATGGACATCTTGAATTGATTTTTACTGAAGCAATAATTGTTAACATTACCTTTCCTCGGCACAGGAAAGCCAATAATGTGCACCACTGCTCATGCTTCTCTCCTCCTCCCACCATTGGGGCCTTCTCATGCGCCAGGAGACTAACAAAGCGGGCCGCTCGTCGAGGACTGTCTAGCAGTCGGCCGGCCCGAAGGATATGCACATAGGAGCACACCGGCCTGTTGATTCCATTTTCATCCTGAGGATTAGACAGAAACCCAGCTGGGTAATCTTCCCACAAACGTTAGTAAAACATTTTTTTTTATGTAAACATGAGCAAACCTGGGCAAAAATCTTGACCATTTTGGACTGGTTCGATGAGCGGATTTCAAGAAACTCCCTCCACCACTGTTTGGCATAAACCAGGAAGACCCTCTCCTTTTCTGCTGTCCTCTGCTTTTCCAGAGATTGCTGAATAACAAATATGCAATGTCATTAATATGCTTAGGCAGGCTTACACCCACAACATCTGCATTGATGGATCGTTAAGTAGATGAACAGGATAGGAAAAAATACAGAATTTAAATCAGCGTTGGAGTTGTTTACCTGTGTGCTGATGATGTCAGCACTCAGTGTTGCTGTGAGAGGAGGATAGAGCTCCATACTGACTGTCAAAACACCAGCCGTTAACTTGCTTTCACTTCCTGGTAACACAACACAACTTTGGGAATTAATATAGGGATAGAAGGTATAGTTTTAAACACGGTTATTACGCAATTTTTTTTAATGATTAATAGAATATTGGATTTATTCTTTAAACATTCTTAAAAAAACACAAGATTATAACTTGTTCTCTCACCCACTCCCATCAGTTCCATAGCCAAGCATGTCTTCCCATTCGGTGAACTGAGGACTGTCCTCCAGTCCAGGAAGTAGGATGAGACCAGAGCCGTCTCACTGGAAGTGTCAGTTTTGATCAGCACCAAGTGAATCGGATCACAAATGGACAGCATAGCAGTCGCATCTGCCATCTTACTTCCTTCGCCTGCAGAACCAAAAGAATGTTACAGCATTGTAAGGTGGCCGCAACACGCAAGAACCACCCAGTTTTAATCATTATTTCTATTGACCTGTGCCATCGATGTGGATTTGGAAGAGGAAGCCTTCGTGCAGGTCAGGATCACAGGCACAGGGCACTGGCTTCGAGTGAAACCTCTGGTTTCGGAAGTGCAGGAATAACTTGAATGTGGAGCACAGCTGACCAGGTAAAGGCTCTGGCTCCTGTAAGTGCTCCAAGAAGGCCTTGCCACCAAGCACTTGGAAATACAGGTAACGTCTAGATGGGTCAATATTGGCTGCAATGTCAAAAAACAGTTTTAGTATTTAATAACTTCTTGTCTGTGGAACTGATTTTGACTCATTTGCTTATATTTGATACTTTTTGTCGGGCGAAACCTTTCTTCGTTCGTCAACTGAGAACTGGATTTTGGAGGAGATCCTGCTTCCATATGCATAGATGCTATCTAGCAAAGCAGAATGTGAGAAAAGGAAATGAAAATACAAATATTTAGATTTAACCAATTAACAGTGGATGAACAGAATAAAAGGCAAAATAAATATTCAAGTAAGAGTGTGGAGCAACCTGTGGAACTTGTAGCTCCTTCATCACGTCATCAATGATGCCTCTGCGCTGCAGTGCATGGAGAAAGTCTGCTTCAGATAACACTTGGTGCGTTCCTTGGTCATCCCTCAAAGTATCAGACAACACCTCTCGGATCTTCCCATGAATATCCATCTTTGCAGGAACAACAGTAAAGGAAAAATATTCCATTGTATATTTGGTTCAATGTACAAAGTAATACCTACTGCCGCCGTCAATTTGGACTTCTCTAATTTGTTGTACAATGGCAATAAAGACCAGGACAACTAATATTCACCTTTACTAGAGGATATTTTGTGCTCTCTTATAATAATTGGCGTAGAGGTGCCTACAAGTTGCAGCCTAATAAAAAACCATAGCACTTAAGAGCACTCAGTCATTTCATCTTTAATGTACAGTAAAGTGCACTAAAAGCTTGTGCAACGCAATTTACCATATGCTGTCATTTTATACTGTTGCTGAACCTAACTCGTAATTCCTAAATATGATTAAATATACACTACTTATAAAGTATTATTATGAAAAGTTGATGTCCTTAAGAAAGACACGAGGGCTTTGATTAGTGAAAATCGGTATACAGTTTGTGCATGCGTTCAAGTTAAATTAAGCATGTGACAAAACATTTCAAGTGCCCATAAACGATCAACGTTACATGATCTTCACCTTAATCAGATGGTTGTGAATGATTTGCTTCAGCTCAGAGGCCTTCTCCGGAGGAAGAGCCATTATAGTAGCAGTGCTCCAGAGAACGGTAACGGTAATCTAGTTACAGGTAAAAAGCGTATTTACTGCTTGACAACGACAAGGATCGATGTAAACAACTCAACTGTTCTGTCGACCGCGACAAACAAGCGGGGAAGTGTCTTTGCATATGCCTGATGACGCCCATGTCTTTCCATTTATCCATTTTCAGAACTGCTTATATTTTGTTCGTTAAACGTGAACATAAAACCGCACCGTATACACGTTAATGCACGCTTCATCAAAATATATTTGGTATAGTAAAGAACTAGTTATTCCGGGTGTCTCCTACGTCATGGTTTGCGACGTGGGGTTAATAAGGACCCTTTAGGAGTCGGTCACGTCGACGTCGCCGCCATTTTTGATGTGGCAAAGAAGGTGGCCATAATGCACCAAAAGATGGCAGTGATGCACCCTATTTATGCTTGCGAGGCGAAGAAGAAGTCGGCTTTTGTTGACGGATGTTGAATAGTATATTCAGTAGTCAAGGTAGCTGTTTACCTTCGTTTCATCATTCCATAATCATATTAACATGTTTACGGACGAAGACCAAGTGTCAATAAATATCCAGTCATCCTGGAGAAAATCTCAGCAGTCGTCGCAGGAGTCGGTACGTTTGAGCGATGGGATTAGATTTGTAATGAAATCATTTGTGCACAATCTGCAGTTATCTTGCAAAGTACATGGACAAGGAGGTCATAGTAAGAATTGCAAACTTACAGTGTAAATAAAAAACTAATAAATATACATAGAAATGCCGACATTTAAGTCAACCTTGTTACTAGATGTTATTGGTCTGCAAATTTGAACAGAAAGTCCACTAACCATATCAAAATCCATTAATCTTCTGGCTATGTGTGGGTACTTATGTGCATGTTTCAGAGAGGCTGTCAGACCAGAACCATCCGCAGTGCTGAATCAGGAGTACAGACTCGTTCCAGTGTTGTTGGAAGTACTCAAACAGAGCTCCAGGATCATGTAACGACACAGTTCCTCCAGGACCCCGACACTGTGCTCCATTTGCCGGGCTTGAAGGAGTTCCTAGATCAAGTTGAAGGCCAAGTCATCCGAGAGTTGGTCAAAAATTCCAAAAGTCATGCTTTTGATGGCTTTCAGGTGAACTGGGAAGAACACAATCAGATGGTAAGTAGTAAAACTTGTAGGCCATAAAATATTAGACACATCAATATTATAACTTGTGTTTATTCCACTTTTATCTTCTTTTTTTTTAGGTTTTTTGCCTTCATCAACTTCAACATCCCAAGGCCTTAGAGCGAGGTCTTCATATAACGTCTGTGTCCTGGAGTTGTACCGGTGGAGTAATAGCCTGTGCTTATGGACGGTATGTTTCTTCCCATGATTCGTACTAAGAATCATTCCAAAGCTTGGTGTCCTTTACCTTTCTGAGAAACTTTGAAAAGCTCTCCAGCAGTAAGCTTCTGTCAAGAATGTATAAGTCACTCATTGAGGAAAGCAATATGCCTGTGTGATTGTCAGGTTGGCAGAAGGTGATTGGAGCAATGACAAGTCATATATTTGCATGTGGAACATTGATCATGGAGGTCTGAACCCCAAACAAGCTGATCTGATCATAGATGTCCCAACTACAGTGACATCTCTGTGTTGTCACCCCAAGCACCCGGCTCTCATGGCAGGTATATAACACGGGCTGTGCTTCATTGCATTATTATTTGACAGACATGTATTTGAGTCTGTGCTGCCGTGGCTGCAGGTGGTTTGTATACTGGGGAAGTGATAGTCTGGGACACCAGTCAGTCTACAGATCCAGTACTGGTGCAAACTGGCATGTCTGCAGATAGCCACAGAGAGCCTGTTTGTCAGGTGAGTGAGTCCAATGATCTTTTTCTTTTGTGTGGCACTATAAAGGAACCAAAACCAGGCGTGGTGGGAAGAGTACATTTAAAAAAAACTTCCCACAATAAAGTCCTACATTTTTCCACGTTTACCAGTTTATTCATGTACATAATACAGTGAAGTGATAATTGTTGGATTATATTAAGGCACATCTAAATGTTGCTATGTGTACTTAGGTTACCTGGGTGCCCCTTCGTAATAAAGGAGAGTTTGGTGTTCTGAGTGCATGCTCTGGAGGGAGGATTCTTCTGTGGACAGTGAACACGGAGCAAGGAAAATGTGTCCTGAAATCGGCCTTTGCGCTTGTGCAACAGCAAATACTTTCCAGCAGCAGCTTCAAGGTAAGGCTCTGTGTTCCAAGACAAAGGAATTCTTTGAAATTTATTTCAAAGCAACAAAATGTTCCTATTCAAAGAGATGAGATAAGATATTTCTTCATTTGCCCCACAGATATTACTTAATAATATCTCCTTTTTCAATTCAAATGTTGTCTTTAATGGGTCAGGAGAGGTTATTTGAATGATCTATTGCGTAAACAGACCATTTTATTTTGTTTTTATAGGGTCAAGGCACTGGCACTGTGGGTGTCACCTCTTTGGATCTGTCTCCATGGGACCCAGACATGTTCTTAGTAGGCTCCGAGGGTGGCCTTCTGCTTAGATGCTCCCTCTCCTCCCAGACACCAGCAGCAGTCCCATCTGAATGTCTCAGTGTGCCACTAAGAACTCCAACAGTCTTCTCCTTTAGGCCTGCTAGCGGCCCTGTCCACTCCATACACTGTTCACCTTTTCATAGGTAGAGATTTAAGTCTGTATAACTAACTAAATCCTGTCCAAATATAACCGGTGACTCACAAGTGGCTGGTTTGTTTTCATTAGGAACCTGTTTTTGAGTGCAGGAACTGATGGTCTGGCTCACCTCCATTCTCTGCTGCAGACCAACCCACTGCGCTCACTTCGAGTGTCCGACACTTATGTTTTTAAAGTGCAATGGTCTCCAACCAGGCCGCTGCTTTTTGCTGCAGCCACCGGACAAGGTACTGTATCAGAAATGTTGGAAATCTCACTGTCAATAAAAAAAAACTTTTTAAACGGGAGACTGCAAAGCCACTGATTAACATTGAGGAAAAAGACGACTAGTACTAAAGAGATTAAAGGATGATTTTTTTTTAACCTTGTGTGCTTAAGAAAAAAAAGAGGCAATAATCGGAACCACCTACCTAACAACCTCCCACAAATTCAGTACATAGTAATGAGGGTCTTTGCAGAGGATAATCTAGCATTTTTAATTGACAGAACCTTTGCCATATGTGAGTCTAATCATTATCAGCATTCTGAAAAATGAAAAAGAATTTAGAATGAAAAGCTTACTTTGCCAAAGTTTATGTCAAGCCCTCCAAATGCACTCTTCTTCTACCAGGTGAGGTGCAAATATTTGATCTGAGTCGCCGGTCCCTGAGACCAGCAGCCACGATCGAATCAGGAGGCGTTGGTCATGCTGCAACCTGTTTGGCCTTCAACTGTCAAAATCCTGGCCTCCTTGCAGTGGGAAAAACAGATGGGACAGTTGGTGTCTGGAAACTCAGCACTGATTTGACAGAGCAGATGCCTACAGAGAACCATCTTCTGGAGCAGATAGCTAATCAAGTAGCCGAATGACACGATTGGATGGATGACATCACAGGTTTGGATTTTTGGCCAATATGCCCAAAGAACTATTATTTGGGTCTTTGGGATAGCAAACTTCTGCTAGTCTCTCCTATGGACCTGAAGTCACTGGAGCTCATAAGAATCATGCTGAGTCCATTTTTTTTGTCCAGAGGAATGTTGTTTGAGTAGATGCATGTTCCACGGGTTGTGGTGCAACAGAAGTGCAAAAGTGGTGCAGGAATGACAGCCCTCTATTCACGCAATTGAAAACATTTTCCCAGTACATTCATGTGAACATTTGTTCATTTGGAAATCATTTTTAAAAACCAAAGTAAGTACTTCAGACAACAGCATATGAATCAATGGTGGTCAGTGAGTCAGTAAATCACTTCCTGGAAACCATTGGGAGAAAACTGCCAATCTGCCAAGAATGATTAAACTCATGCACTGAATAATATTCTTGCAAAAGTAGAGCAGAAAAGTTAAAAGCTGTCATGAAAATTGTAATGCGTCTTTTGGAAAATAACAGCTGCAAGGCCAAGTTTTGGGGAGAAAAAAAAAAGGATATTGTTTTATTTAAGAAGTATTTCATGTTGTTTTGTTCAAAACATTTTTTTATAATCATTGTAACTTGACATAGTACCAAACTTAAAACATTGGATCTGAAAAGCAAAAATAAATGGAATGCCATAAATATAAGAAAAATTATGTACTCAATGAAAAATTGATAAAAGCCAGACGGGGAACTACTCAGTCAACGTCAAAACATCCAAACCAATTCAGACCATGCCTATGACAGAATTGACAAAATCCTTGGGAGCATGATTTTCTTTTTTTTTTTTGTCCAGGGAAATAAAAACTCACACAAATTCAAATCTTGAGATTACAGGAAACCTGGTAGCACACATTTGTTCCATTTAAAATCACACAAAGGCACATCCTCAAACAGCAAACACAGACATTTACATTTGCTCACGGAGGAAAATGAATCCGCTGTGCACTTCCACCTAATATAAGCTTGGTCCCAGTTAATTGCAAACCAGTACGGTTAGTTACATGCAACACCAAGGTGCAACATGTAATCAGAGTCAGTTGTGTCACAGATCCAACAGACTAAACATTATACCTAACAGGGGTACAAAAAAAAAAGGTGGAGAAAATGACCAAGTTTGCTTTGGTTTCTCTGAAGGGCAACAGCGGGATAGCCTGTAATGACACAAAAACGAGCCCATCCAGTGGGTCAATAGGTGCACCATGAAGTGAAGGACCCCAACCATTTGTTGGTTCCAACCAAACGACATGAAAGCTAAACATTCACCTATAAAACGAAAGAAAATAACTTTTTTTTCCGAGGTGAAACAAAAGCAAGGCAGCTCTTTCTAAGTGTCCAGTCTAAAAATATATCGTTAATCTATTTTGGGATGCCCTGCTGAATGTGAATGGAAGAACAAGTGCTGCATTTCAGACATATTAAATGCATGAATGAAACTCAACGCGTAATGGTGGAGTGAGAAGAAACTCCAACACTCGAGTATCAAATTCCTGAAAAGTATGAATTTCTAAATGTAAAGATGTGAACGAGTATGGGTTACAAACATCTGACCATTGTAAATAAAATTAAAAAAAAAATTTGCACTGCACCTTTCATCTAAATTTTCCATGAAATGATACAGTACATTCAGAGACAATAAGAAAAAGAAATCGTCATGCTGGCACCAAGATCCTGAGATGTAACTAATTTTGTTCAGATCTATTAAAAATATACACAGTCATTTGATCTGGCGCTCCTGCATTGTGACCTTAAGAAATAAATACCCTCTAAATCTACTTTGAGAAGTACCTAATCTCAGGTACTGGTGCAAAATAAGAGTCAGTTCAAAGTGACTGTGAGATGCTCACTGGGAGTACATCCAGCACACCAGCAGACCAAAAGCCAACGCGGCACCAGCGCCGACATTAAGCACAATGGGTCTCCAATACTGCCACTTTTCTTTTTTTCTCTCCGAGTCGCTCAGTCTCTGTTTCATTTGCTGGACCTTCTGTGTGGTGCTGGCAATCCTCTCTTCACGGTGTCGCCTCTTCACACTGCAAGAGAAAGGGAAGCAATGAGTCATCAAAAACACTCAATGTTTATGTCGCGAGTTTTTCTTTTCCATATCCCGTGTCTCATTGTTAAAAAGAACCTACCTTTAAAATTATAGACTGTTCACTTCTTTGTCAGAGGGCAAATTTACAAACTTAGTGAGGGATCAAATACTTATTTCCTCCACTGTATGTTACTTAACGTTCCTTATTGGATTAATAATCTATGAGGCCATCTTTTCTTTATCTTTATTACATTTCAACTGAGTGAGTTTTCTTTGACAGATAGATAAAAAAATATTTTTTTTTTTCTTACAGTCCAGCGATGTCTGCCTCGCTGTCGCCTTGGTACTGAGGCTTCTCCACAAGCAGGGGCATGCTGTCTTTTGAGGGGAGCTGGGACTCCAGGCAAGGTCTGCTGTTGTTTAAGTGAGGTCGAGGTGGAGGGTTAGGTGGAGCCATGTCTGTCTCCAGGTCAACTCTGGAAATCAGTTCCGATTGGACCTGATACAAAGAATAATTCAGATCACATGGAGAACTACATACAATATCATATGGAAAGGTGTTTATTCATTTGGCAGAGTAGCAAAAGGTTGTGGGCCCAATTGAAATATGCTGCAGAGAGAATCAAAAATCACTTTACCAACTAATACCAACTGTATTGAACTAATAATTCTCTCTATCACATCCGGGCAAAGAGCTACCTGTGCTGAACCATTGGTCCCAAGGAGTTTGGCTCCCTCGATGACGGCCATGTAGGAAAAGCGCAGTTGGTCAGCAGTCTGGATCAGGCCCATGCGGTATTCCCTCATGTCCAGAAGGACCTTCTGTATGTCCACAGAGGACGGATTATTCCTCCGATCCATCTGTAAAACACATTTGATATAAAGGTTCACACAGTTGCCTTCCCCCTTTAGTCAAATCCAAATATTCAAATATTTTGACTAAGATGGCAGTCTTGTCTGGCATTTTAATGATAATAGGGAGTCAGCTATTGAATTTGGGATTTTTTTTATTTGTATTTATGTGCATCTGTGTATGCATAATGGGGCAAGATCGACAAGGATTTTATGTTCTCATCTGTACCTGGTTATTAATATAAAATGATAGCGATTTTTGGGGGGTGAATTTGTGACGCTTTGTTAGCCCTTCGCAACACGTACTATCCACATTTTGGGACAATCTCTGTACTCACCAAGACCAGGCAGGTGTCCACCAAGGCAAAGGTCCCGGATCGCCCAATCCCAGCACTGCAGTGCACAACTGAGGGCCCGTGCTCTGTTCCCAGTGAACCAGACTCCCGAACTTTGAAAAGGAAGTTGAGGAAGGAGGCAGGCGATTCTGGAACACCAAAATCCGGCCATGCGGTGTAGTGAAAGTGATAAATGGATCTCCACTCCTCTGTCTGTAACAAACAATGAGTGGTGTTTAACCGTGACCTGAGGACTGTGTGAATAGAGTTCTGCATAAACAGGATGATTTGTCACTGGAGAAGAATTACAAGAAGGATACAACTGCAGTTCTCACGAAAGCATTTCATTTCAATTTTGCTGCAGGGTTTGACAGCACAGCTCATGGGAACATAAAACAATAGAAGTTGCAGCTGACATAACAATTTGTCACACAAAATGTCATATCCAAACATGCCCCGTAAGTTTTCCTTTGCCAAGACTAGAGCTTACCTTTGTGTTTTGTAATTTTAGCACTCGGATTGTGAAATAGGAATGGTCCTCCTCTGAAATCAGCCTGACAACAAAACCCGTGTCAGTGAAAGACATTTGGAGTTCCTCTGTAGTCGGCCAGTATTGTGCACACTTTTCCTGTAAAAATGAAAAAGGAATTAAAGCCTGCCTTCTTCGTAAAACAATGTAGCTTAAGATCAGCACTTCAGCCAGGCAAAAACACAATCATAAAAGCAACTAAATATGCCAACCTGCTGATAATTCAATATTTATTTGATGACTATCACGATCAATCCGATTTTAAACCGTTCAGACTGAAAAATGTGGCGCTTTATTTTGTAATATCTATAAATCCATATCAATGCCTCACGAAAAAACAATGACGACTGCTGGGGAGATGAGCTGAAATCTACTTACAGATCCCTTTTCGATGATTCTGTTCAGCATGATAACAGCTTTGGAACACTGCTCCCAAATCATCAGCCAGAAGTGACCACAAGTGTTTCTTAAAGGCCCCTGTAAATGTCAATAAAAAAATTAGACGCGGCAAGCGCAAAAACATTTTTTACTGGTAACACGCCTCACCTGAGAAAGAATATAAGCTCGACGGGCTTCGTCCACAGCGACTAAACTTGCATTGATGTAGTCATTTTCAGAGCTTGCAAGTTTTACCCGGCTGTGATCGTCTAAAATCAGGAGAGACAGAATCACAACTACCGAAGTTACAAAGACATTACTGACCACATCAACTTCTTGTCATTATTTTTGTATGTTCTGAATGCTACAGAACTGAATGTTGTTTACTTTCTCTTGTTACCTCAACACAATATTACCTTTCCAAATTGATACACATTATCCCCCTCTCAACATACAAGTGACATATGAGACTTACATGGACTAACATCCCTGTAGCGATTCAAATTGCGATTCACAGGAAGTTTTGCCACATTGTAGGGATATTCACTGGCTTGGTTACGGATTTCCTGTCAAAGCAGAGAATAACATAAAGAATTTTAGTTCATTAAAAACCAGTCTTGTTCATCAAGATGACATAGCTGTTTTAGTCAGGATGAGAAGCAAGGTTGAACTCTGCCAGTAATGCAATGTACGTGCATGTTGCATTTGTTTTAGTTGGCACGCTTTCCTCCTTGACTGGTCTTTTGCAATACGTGCAGTTTAATTAAAGATATATTTTATTTGCTGTGTTCACATGCTTCAGCAAAACACTGTGACTTTTGTTTATAATAGTTCTTTTGTTTATAATTGTAATAGTTGTTTTCTTTAAGTGAGACAGTAATTACACCAAGAATGCCACTTCATAAGATATGCACGTTTGAGCTTCTGGGATACAAATGACCTACATTTTAAAATAATATGTTGTTAGGAAATATTCAACAATATTTTTACTCCATACGGAACATTTTTAACAGCAACAAAACAGCTAACACTTAAATTTTAGTTGGCATTTTTTTCCCAGGTGTCTCACACGTCTGCTGTGCTTTCGTCATAACACCCCAAGCATCAAGCATTACAGCACACTCAACACCCTCTTTGTAAATCCCACTTAATACAGCCTATTTCCATTGGTGGTCCTATCACACGCAAACAGGCCTAAAGGTCAGTATACTTTAATTACCATGACAGCCAGAGGCAACGCTAAGATGTTGCGGTGAGTCAACGGGTGACTTGGGAAAGTTAAGTTCCAGAGTCTGAAGTAAAGTTAACGACCCATAGAAATTGCATGAGGAATCACACCAAATTTCACAGATTTTAACCCTGATAAATTTTGAACTACACATTTCCGGAAGCACTCCAGAGTACTATATATTCGTATGCAAGTAACTGAAGTCAATCATAAATAAAATACCCTCTGCAATGATTATCTTTTGGTATTGAGCAGCTCATGTTAATTAAAAGGTGTGGGTGTGCTTGTTTTGTTTAAAATCTAAATTGCTGAAACAGCATAAATTGCAACACGATTCAAAGTGAAACAAAAATACAAACGAGTGCCAAAACCTCTAACCATAACTATTTACTATTAAGATTATTATTCGTAAACACCTCTTGAAAAGATCTCATTGCACATGTACTAACGTGTAACAACAACTTCACGAGCTGTTTTCTACGATTGAACTGAAGCGGTTTGTTTTTATTGTCAATGCCGCTTTTGTTGTGTTGGTTGCGTGAGCGTCGCATTTGAAAACCTATAAGTAGGTTTTATCTGACATGGTCAGAGTCGGGGTTAAACCGGAACCGAAGTGTGATAATGTGAACGCACGGCTCCCTTGGAGATGGCGGTGCACAACACGTGCCTTCTTTG
This sequence comes from Syngnathus typhle, assembly GCF_033458585.1. Lineage (NCBI taxonomy): Eukaryota > Metazoa > Chordata > Actinopteri > Syngnathiformes > Syngnathidae > Syngnathus > Syngnathus typhle. The sequence goes on along the minus strand of NC_083747.1, from coordinate 7,848,551 downwards.
GAAGTCCTGATGATGACGACTTCTCAGAAACTGACGCCGGGGTGTGCAAGTGCGTGTGCTGCGGTCAAATGGCATTAGCTAACTGAGCTCAACTTGGAACACTGCATTTGCACGTTTTATTGCTACGGAAGTCGTGGTCTACTAGCACAGAAAGCTAGTTCTCCTTAGTCTTTCGAGAAAAGTGGGTGGGTTAAAAAAATCTCATTCACAAAAATAGAATAAATAGCCACGTGACTACAATTAGACGACTCGATCGCAGGTTTAAGTTAAAAAAAAGAAAAGCTAAGAACTGTCTTAGCTATACTATTAGCTCACTAGTCGTTTAATTAGCAAACGCGCGTCATCAAAACACTAAAGGCCCAGTAAATACCGACAAACTTACGTTGTAAATGTTTTGCCATCCCCCGGAAAAATTAATGTCTTCAAATTCTTGCTCCATTGTAATGTGGAGAGCGCCCCGGAGACTTTCTGGATGACTAAATGTTTGCGGCAGCCTTCACCAAGTTAGTCCTCTCTGGAAGCCATCGGAACAGTTCACAGTCGTGTGTAAGCGTGTGCGTGTGAGACCGTGGGGATCCCTGCGGGGAGTCTGTCTGTTTGTCTGTCTGGCTGTCTGTCTGTCCGTCCGCCTGTGACTGGTCCACTACAACTGCACGCAGTCGCAGATGACGTTTGCTTGCCAGCTCTCCTCCGCCCCCGCGAGTCTAAGCTTTTTGCATATCGCTCTTGGAAACCACATTGTTTTTGCATGGCGTTGGAATAGTTTTAAATGTAGCTATTTTTTTTAAATAAATAAACAAATGACAGTAAAATGTAACTGAAAAAAACATTGACAATTATAATGCAGCACATTTTAAGTTTTGTGTTCTAGCATACCTTGCAAGCTAATGATTGATGAAGCAGGGGTGGAATATGATGTGTTCAGCCATCTGCACTTTGAATTATGTATTTGTTTTTTTCCCCCATACTTGGTAAACTAGAAAGCCCATGGAGTTAATAAATATCTGAAGAACCATTGCAAGGTCCGATTGTCTGGTATAATTGTAATGAAGTGATCAATTGTACATTTTAGGGAAGCTATCTTGATAATAAGGAATAACCTGGGAACAAAAGTCAATGTGCAGCCCAATTTAATTACATTACAGATCTATTTGGGCTTTTGAGGACAATATTAAATAAGAGGAGAGGGATAAAAGATGTATTCAATAAAAGAACAATAAAATGTAAGCTCTTGATTACAATTTTATTTGCCTGATTACAAAATGTGTAGGCCTATTTTAAGTCACAATTTTGCCCCAGCAGTAACCACTGTAGGCCAATAGATGGCAATGATGCACTCAGTTTACAAATAGCCGATGTAGAGGAGAGGAAGAAGAAGTAGAAGAAGAAAAAGAAAACGAAGAAGCCTATGATGATAGACCGAGCGAAATGCCGTCACTGTTCATATTTTCTATGTACCTTGATATTATGGCTACATTATAAAGCTACGTAAAAACAGAGGCGCATTTTATAATGTTTTTTTTCTTACACCCCTGATGAGACGGGTAAACAAATTGGGTAAATGCGCCTCCCTGTGGTCATTATGAGTCATCACATGGTCATTGTGAGGTGCCCGCCAACACACACCGTACTCACGTCATAACAAGCATGTTAGCCTGAGGAGTGTGTGTGTGTTACTTGTGACCTGTACTAGTAAACATGTTTGTTGCACGTAGCATAGCAGCAGATCATAAAGATCTAATTCATGATGTATCGTATGATTTTCATGGCCGGAGAATGGCGACTTGTTCCAGTGACCAAAGTGTAAAAGTAAGTTAACTCGTGTTAGCCTAAGTAGCCTCAACTGACTAGCCTACCCACGTTCTGCAAACATTGCGCGGACTTTGTTGCATTTGCTAACTCGTTAAAGGACGTGAGTAATGCATTTATTACCTCCGAGTTTTTTGTTTTAGTAATGTGTACTTTCGTCGGAAATATGAATTTGTCTCATGTAGCATACAAGCTAGGTCATGCTGCACACACCGAAACAGAGGATTCCCCCGATCGCCTGTAAAGATTTGAATGTATTTCAAAATATAGTCGTGTTTGATATTGATGCCCTGGACTCAGAGACTGTGACATAAGGAAAAATCATATTTGATTTAATTTCAGGTTTGGGATAAAAGTGAGAATGGAGAGTGGCACTGCACTGCCAGCTGGAAGGTATGAGCCCGCTACAACTTTGGTGACAGCATTTCTACAGATATTTACAGGAAAGCTAAGCTTGACTAGCTAATTTATTTCTGCTTGCAGACTCATAGTGGATCAGTGTGGAGAGTGACCTGGGCTCATCCAGAATTTGGACAAGTTCTCGCGTCATGCTCCTTTGACAGGACAGCTGCTGTTTGGGAGGAGATTGTAGGAGAGTCAAATGACAAACAGAGAGTGCAGAGCCACTGGGTCGGTACAATTCCAGAAAAATTAACTCATTTAAATTAAACACTCTTTTCTGATCAAACTCATTTAAATTATCTTGTTTCAAAAGTCACTGAGTGACCTTTTTAGAAGCATTTGATCCAATATTCATCATAAGAGTAAATTTAATTTAACCACCCTAAGTATCAAGACAGTGAGATAATCTTTACACCCTTATCTTTGACACATGATCATCTTGTGCTGATCTCCTGTTATTTTCTTGCAGATAAAAAGAACCACACTTGTGGACAGTCGAACATCAGTGACTGATGTGAAATTTGCTCCCAAACACATGGGCCTTATGCTGACCACATGTTCTGCGGATGGAGTGGTGAGGATCTATGAGGCTCCAGATGTCATGAACCTCAGTCAGTGGTCCCTGCAGCATGAAATCTCTTGCAAGCTCAGCTGCAGCTGCATTTCTTGGAACCCCTCCAGGTCAGAGTGATGTTTGATTCAAGGTTTAAAAGCATTGTGTACCAGTAATTAAAATCTCCCATATCTGACAGTGTACGGTTGATGCCAGAGTCTCGGTTAGTGAACTTAAAAGCTCACCCTACAAGGTCTGCATAGATTGTTTTATACACTTCCAAAATTTTCAGGACGGCCTTATCTGGGTTGTGTGTGCCTGATTCCAATCTGAGTGTGAGTCAGGTTATTGGGAAATGCGACTCAGTGGAAATGTTAAGGTTGAATTTTAAGACCTTGACATTATGAGTCATTCCTTCAGACCGTTGGCTTTGCCGTTTGGCTTTAAGACTTGAGTGTTCAATTCAAACCACAGGAGGTTTTATTTTGAAGCCATTTTCCTTTCCGATTAATTGATACAAAATTAAGATTGTTTACATGGTTTGTTCTTGCGATGTTCCATTTTTATCACGTTTATAGCAGTAAAAGGGACATGACAATTTCCAGTCAACAGTCATGTGTTGTTGTTTTTTAACTTCACTACTCATTCATAAAGTGAGATCAAATGAAATGAACCAGTATCTCCGATTAATATTGTGGGAAAGTAATGCACATGCCAGGTTATGTGTTTACGCCAAGTTGAACTGAATTTGGGCCTTTTGAAATGTGACTCAATTGCACTACATCAAGTTGAGTCGTCTGCATATTTTTCCAAACCAGCTCTAGGGCTCACCCGCCAATGTTTGCCGTGGGAAGCGACGACAGCAACGTGACATATGGTGGCAAAGTTCAGATCTATGAATACAATGAAAACACAAGGTAAGGTTTCTACTAGAGATGCACCGATCCGACTTTTTCAGTTCCGATACCGATGCCGTGGCTTTGCGTATCGGTCGATACCCGATACCGATCCGATATTATGGTTGACTTGATTGATTGATTGATTGATTGTATATTTATTGATCCCCAGGGGTGGGGAAATTCAGGCCCCAGCCGTATTCATACCACAGAGTGGGTATACAAAAGACACACAGATGGCATGAGCGCAACTCAATAGGCTCTCATAAGGCTGCCACACAACGGTGCCACAAAGAAAGGCAGAAAGTGCTCAAGATAAAAGCCATCAAAGCAAAACAAAGCTAAAAGACAAAGGAAAAAAAGTAACAGCGGCCAACCAGCACCCCTCAATACAAGAGAACACCCCAAAACACACAAAATAGCCTCCACGGGGTCCATAGACAGGTGTAGGGGCAGTCCAGTTCAAACTTAACAAGCTACATAACTCTACATGTGGAACAGAAAAGACCAAAGGCAATGGCATCAGGCAGACTACACAGTTCTTTGCTCTAAATTAGGGGTGTCCAAACTAACGGTCCAGTTTTTATTGGCCCGCAGCAAATTCTGAAAACATAATTGAATATGGCCCGCACAAGAAGCTTGAGCTCAGCTTCTCAGTTTCCACACTAGATGGAGCCCGCCACACAAAGCGTTTGACGTCCCATTAACACCCCCCCGGAAGAGAAGCGAACACGCAGCGTTTGACATCCGATTAGCCCCCCCCATTCGGGAGAGAAGCGAACGCGCAGCCTTTGACGTCCCATTAGCAACCCGAAGAGAAGCGAACGCGCATGGTTTGACGTCCGCTTAGCAACCCGGGGAAGAGAAGCGAACGTTCGCTCCATGTTTGCGTTTGTTTAGAAAACTCTCGTGGCATGCGGCACACGTGCTGCTGACGTATGACGTAGCCCGCGTCCCAATAGATTAAGGAAAGTATCGGCTCACAGATCGGCTGTATTTTCCGATACCCGATCCATCTATTTTGTTGATATCGGGACCGATATCCGATCCAGATATCGGATCGGTGCATCTCTAGTTTCTACCAGTGTTATGTGTCACATGTTTTCCAGTGTAAACAACACTTACTAAGTGCTAACTTAATTGACGTTACGTTTTGTACCTGCCATTGTGGGAAAGGAAATATGCCAAAGCGGAGTCTCTGATGACCATCACGGATGCAGTCCATGACATTGCATTTGCTCCAAATCTGGGACGATCTTTCCACGTCCTCGCTATTGCAACAAAAGATGTCCGGATCTTTAAGCTTGTCCCTCTAAGGTGACTAATTCAGTGTTTTCTTTTGATTTATTTTTTATTTCTTTTTAAATGATGTTTTAATATGCAAGTCACAGATATGGATTGCAACATTACACCAAGTACTTGCATGTTGTGCTTCAAATTCGTTCAGGAAGGAAAGCACCTCTACAGGATCCACCAAGTTTGAGGTGCAGATTGTCGCCCAGTTTGACAACCACAACTCGCAAGTGTGGCGTGTGAGCTGGAACATCACCAGCACCTTGCTGGCCTCCTCTGGAGATGATGGCTGTGTGCGTCTATGGAAAGGTTCGTGCCCGCTGAGAGTGGCCCTCCTGCCTTTTCAATGCTGGCTACACTTCACCACAACCCTCATTGGTTTTAACATTTTTATGATATCAAATTATTATTTTACGATCAAATGAAATACCTACCGCCATGTTGACAACTTTAAAACATTTTGCTTTGGAAAATGTGTTGACTGGACTCTGTGTTACCAGTGTTAATTAACTTGATGTCCTTTCACAGCCAACTACATGGACAACTGGAAGTGCACGGGCATCTTGAAGGGAGACGGCAGCCCACTGACTGGTTCATCTGGTCAGCCCACAGCCATGAGAACCGTGGTGGGCTCCTCTGCTCAGACCGCCCAGAATGCCCTAAATGGAATTTCCGCAGGAAGGTAGGTGGTGTGGTTTGCCTGACACCACTCACCCATCCCAACCTGAGCCGGCCCGAACTGACAACCCGGTATGCCTCGCACTGCCCGGGACTCTGACCGCTTCACTGGCAAACTCCCCGAGCCAAACTGCACTCATGCAAAGAGCTTGGCATGCGGCTTTCCGGCATACAGGTTGTTGGCATTCAATTTGTGCAACCATCTACATCTTTTTTGGGGGGGGAAAAATATTTTTGTTTTGTACTGATGCTTGTTAATAATCCCATGCTTTGATTTTGCAGTGTACCAGGGCTAACCACCATGCAATGTAAACCGAATAAACATGTTCATATAAGATGTGGCTATTATTTCAAATACAAAGAAACATTTTCTAGTCTGAAGTAGTGTGTCACAGGGGAACATTCAAATGATACGTTTGATCAGCTGTTGTCGCAATCTTTCAAAATCCAGATTGGGAATTAAAATACACATCCCTGAGCTACATTTGAATTGTATCCTTAAGCAAACTCTACTGACATCTTGCCTTTCTGTAGTAGCAGTAGAAAATAAAGTAATGCATGTTTATTTTGGATATTTGTTTTAAAATGTAAATAATGTCATAATGAATGTTCATCTCAGATCTATAGTCTCATGGTGTAGTATTTGGAACACAGAACATATTTAAGTATCTGATCCAACACACTCTTTGTCCTTATCGTGTATGTTTGCAGTTTCATAATTTTCTTTTTTTTTTTAATGTCTAACATTTAATGTCTAACAAAGTGCTTTAGTTTTGCAACCACTTTTGTAATATGAACACGGCCCCCTTCATTTTCTAATGGTGTGTTTACAAACCATACAGACTGTTGCATGCTGGATGTATAAGGGCTTTCCTGTCTAGTCTACTAGACCTGCTAGTCTATGATGATAAAGTTCCGCTTTGCTATTTGTGTCATTATGCATGGATATTTTGTCTCTATGAAGGCTTGAGTTTGTTGTTATTCTGGTCCAAAATGACAAGAAATAATGTGTATCTCTACCATAACTTCAGTCATCCTTCTGTCCCAGTATGTGATTTCCTTTTCTTTTAATGTCACTTTCTACTTACTTCTCTTTGTCCATCTCCCATTCTTGTCTTTGTCCTCTCTCATTTGTTGTGACTTCAGGTATTTCTTTCCCCCTCTGGATCCTCCCATAGCCGGAACCAGACATGGTCACCTGCTGCCTCCCCCCTCACTCATAGAACACTGTGAATCTGAGCACAATCAGCAACAGTCAGTTTCACGCAGACTTTCCTCAAGATCACTGGTGTCCTTACCGGAGTCTGACGGACAATAATGCTGCATATCAACAGTGAATTGGCTATAATTAATTAACAATATGATTGCCTCTATATGTATTTTTTGTCCTTTATGTTTTTCACTGCATGTAAACATGAAAATAAATACTCTTTCATTCACCATGCAACTGAATGCATTCTATTCTGGTAGCATTGTGTTTCTCAAGAAGATATTAATTTCAGATTTATTTCATTCCTGTAGGCTCCACTACGTGCCATGGCCATCAATTGTTGCTGCTCAGTTTGTAAGCAACTGTGTTGACTTTTGCTTGCAGCTGCTTAGTAGAACCAATGATGTTATCGACTATCTTCTTGACAGAAGACAATGTTTTGCTGAATTTCCAAGGCTTTGCTGTGTATACACGGAACAATAAGGTCCAGTTGATCGACAAATAAATGAATAATTTGTCATCAGTGGTAAAAGTCGTGTGTGTAGTAGTCTGACTTCCGACATTCCGCGAATGCACCATACGTGACAAATTTGGTTTAATTATGAATACGGACGTTTCCGGTTATTATCCAATCAAATGATGATAATAACTTAAGTCCCACCCTGATGAGTATGACGTTCTGGCGGGCTTCCTGTGGAGTTCAGGCACTTTCAGCGCTCCAACTTGTTTTCGCGTAACAAACGTTTTAAAGTGAGGAAACTGCAGAGTGTATGGAAAAGTGGATTTTAGTTGTAGCTCACGGTGGTCCATCTCCAGAACCCAAACAGGACTTGAGATCGGACGCTCCGCTTACTCTACGGACGCGATTGAACGGTACTGTCAGTCTGAGTATAACTAATGTGTTCAATTGTTGTCACTCTAGTGTTTACTTTGATTAAATCTGGAGGGAGGGAGGGATAGAATGCCGCAGTTCGGTTCAACATGATTAAAGTAAGTAATACCTCGCTCATGTTTTCTGCAAATGAAAGCCACTTGTTGAGAGAAATGGTTCGTGAGCTCAACTAACCAATTTGTTTTTAGCCAGGAGCTAGCGTTAGTAGCACTTTGCCTATATTGCTATTTAGTTGCCTAGTTCGGCCACATCAGTGAGCTTTGCAAATACATCATCTATGCATTTTAAGCTTTTAACGACTTTGAAAGGTTATGGCAATGCACTACTTTTTTACGACTTTACTATCATTATAAACACTGTTGATTTGATCATTATTCCCTATTAAATAATGACCCTCCCTCATTAATGTTTTCTAGGTATTCCAGATGGTCTTGATTTGAGTTCTCAGGCAAAACAGGGACCACGACCCCGATTGTTCAAATAAATGGCAGAGAGTTTTTACAAATTAGAGGATGAACCCTTCCCCAGTTTCCTTGGCAAGTCTTTGGACAGCACCAATGGCTGTTCGACTCTGGGAAATGTAACGCTGGGTTCAGGCCCCGGACTGCCTGTAGCTGCTTCTACAGTGGCTAAAATTAGACCTTCATCTGAGAACAGGTGGGAGCATACCTCTTTTTGGGACAGATGTCACCTGTAACTGCATCTTCTTCAGAACCATCACTTCCTGTGCTGAGATGGCCAATATTTACCTACTCAGTTTAAATGTGCATTTAATAGTTAGAACTGATCTCTCTTTACATTCAAGACTATTGTCAATGAGGTTACTGTATTTTCTTGTTCTACAGAGATTGTGTTGCTGCTGCATACCTTGAGAAAAGTGAAAAGCTGCAGCATGCTAAACCACCATCATTTGAAGACAAGCAACCAAGGTTTTCCCTCAGCTTCAAGGATGACATGTGAGTAAAATTCTAACCAAGTTTACGTCTACTGTGTTAAGCTTTTGCAATGGAGCATCATGGTTCTAGTCTTGCTATATGCAAAATAAATTGCAACTTCTTTTTGAAGAAATGTGTGTGTCCTGCCACGCGACATCTTTTTTTTTTTTTTTTGCATTACTGGTGCGGGTAGGCTGCTGCTTTGCAATGTGCAACTAAATTATACAGCAGAGTGTAAAATGCATTTCTCATTGACGGATGAAAATTGAATTAATTGTCAAATTGCTTCTCCAGAATGAGGCCATGTTAAATGTTATTCCTACTTGCGTCACTATTCCCAGATTTTCTTGTTGAATGTCTGCTCTTTTGATTGCATCAAAGATGTACATTTATGCTTTAGTTGCTTAAGTCAGTGGAGTAATTATGTATATTTTTGAAATATTAAATATGTGCAATCATTCAACTATTACTATTTATTTAGGGACAATGCAGATGACTTTCTCGCAGCACATCGTCTATCAAAAATGCTGGTTAACATTAAAATGGATGAAAGTGCATCCAGAAACCAAGGCTCCTTTATGGGTCTTCCCACTCAGATGAGCTCAGTCCAGGGCAAGCACACAGAAGTTCTGACAGGTAAGAATATCCCTGTTTATGCAGTTCCCCAAATAAATATTATTCGCCTACTGTTAATTTACCACCAAAACCATAATTCTGTTTGCTTAATGAATAAAAATATGTTAACGTTTTGAATAACTGTATTTATTTGTGTTGAAGTTGATTTTTCTTTTGCACATGCTGTAATGCGAGTTTCTTCTTTGACAGATCTTTCAACAGGCCTCCTAACATTTGCTCAGTTTGGACAAGTCGATTGTACAAATACAAAGGTATTTTTTTTTAATGTATTTCACTGAAATGTGAAGTGATTGATGGGCATAACTAGGTTTAATTGCAATTTTAATGGATGCTCGTGCACTATAACAGCAAGGTTTAATTCAAAGTGATCTTTCCAAAATCATATTACAGGTCCCATCCCTGCAAGCAACTACAGAGGAAAAGAATGTGCCAAGCGAAGCAGTGGACAGTGACCATTTCAGCGGCAGCAACTCCAGTTTTTTGGAAAATGAAAGGCTTATGTCTATAGACAGCATAGACAGTGACATTTCAGGTATGACTGATGCATGTATTGTATGTTCCTATGAAGTCAATTGTTTATTGTTCTGCCAGCTAAAGCATCCTATCTGTCTCAAGACTTTTGTAATATTCTGATAAAATATATATATATATATATATATATATATATATACATTTTTGAATCTGTGTATCCCCAGAAGATGACATTGATTTCAACAACTTGCCTGACGATGAGTTGGATCTCTACTTCAAAAAACTAGTGCCTTCCATGCAAAGGGGCACAGTGGAGGGCCAAGAGCTCCCTGCCACGGTAAGTTTTAAACACTGAATCTAAGGCCTGCATTTATATGGTAGTGTACACCAACAGAATGTCAACAAAATATTCCTGTCACAAACAATGACACAAAATTTGTTCATTGGTGTCTGTTAGATGCTGCCTCAGTCTGATTTTCATTCCAATTCTATTAAGCCTGAACAACACAGACACCAGATCATTGACGACTACGATCAGGTGAGTATAAATACACATTTGGCTTTTGACGTGCGTGTTTTTAATAGGACACATTTGTTCCCTTTTTCCAGGACAACTTCCAGATGCCTGTTGTGCGTCTGGCTGCCACAGGAATGGACTCCTGTCCTGCCAGTGATGAGGACACTGAGGATGAGCTCGAGTCTGCCAGACGGACAAGCACTTCCACTCGAACCAAGTTACTACCAAGCATCTCCAGGCAGTTGGTGAGAAATGGATTAGAAGTATTATTAATCGAGCCAACCCATCACAATCTCACAAATGTCAGACTACTTTGTATCGTTTGAAATGATTAATGATATCCTTGCATGACTGTGTCTTTTTACAGGTTGGTGAAAGTAATCGTCCCAGTTTTAGGCCAGGTCTAGAAGGGGGAAGTTCGGATGATGAGTCGATAAGTAGCCGTGGTGGTCCATCTGTGTCTGGGATTGAACACAGACGATCTGCCGAGGGACAAGTTATCAACCTGCCTGTCACAGGTTAGTTATTATGCATAATTTTTTTTATTCAGATCAAGTTCATCATATTGACACTGTTTTTAGGAACTGTATTTTTTATTTAAAAAGTGAAATTCTAAATTATTGTACATTTGAAAGCTGTTTGAAATCATTGAGGGTTACTGTTACAACTTAAGGGGCGCAAATGATTTGAAAAAAATAATGTTAAGAATTAATATAAAATATACGTGTGTCAATTTATAGAATAACTGTGTCAAATTGAAAACAAGATACATCTTTGCACTTCTTCCCACTCCCTTTGAACATGTAAATAGCTCAACAGATCTATATCTGATTTTTCTTTTTCTTTTTTTTTTCTCCAAACCTTTAATCTTTTGAATCAAATCAATTTGTACAATCAGCCTGTAGAATGACGGTGATTGTTTTTGTCTAAACTAGGGGATGGAGGTGGAGGGGATGGAAGCAGTGGGAGTGAAGATAGCGGAAACGATGGGGGAGTTTCAACAATTTCTTTTCCAACAACAAATGTGCCAACCACCTATGATATGCTGCGTGGGCCGGGAATTGTGGGTAGCAGTGCTGTTGGTGAAGACGGTGATGGGGCATCAAGCAACCCCGCAAGACTTGGAAGAGAGAACTTTACCACACATGCAGAGGTAAGTGCTGCTATTCCTAGTTATTGCCCCTTTCAGGCAGCAAGACTGATAAGCCATGGTTAGCTGTTCATCTGTAAGATATATGCATCATTTCAGCTGATCCACTTAGAACTTTCAAAGATGGTCTTTTCGCTCAGATTCTGACATACTAGTTTGTAATTTCATTCTAGTTAGTCACATATTTCAGGGCTCTTGACTAACATTTGTCCTGGTGAGCTCAACTTTTTTTTTCTTGGATGCACTGCTTTTGTTTTCAACCATTGAGGCAATTTTACAAGTTTAATCTTGTTTCGCTTTTTTGTGTGACAACAGATGGGTGACCGCGTTGGTCCTGTTGGAAACGGTGAAACCAGCAGCTCGAAAACTTTATCCGAGGAAAATCAGGAACTCTCTCCCGTGAACTGGAGCATGGTTATGGACAGACAGGAAGCACTGGTGAGTAGTAATATGATGCAAATGGTGCAAACTATTCTAGCCAAAATAATAGTGGTGTAACTTTGGTAAATAAGTACAATTCTGAATGCTTCCAATATATTTATTTCACATTAATGTGATATTATCACAAGTTGGCAATGCTGTTTGCTCCTGGTCTGTGTTTAGTGTTTTGGTAGCTCAGGTGGCATGACAATCTGTTGGCTCGTCTAAGAAAACTGGATAGCTAAAACTGTGTGATTTATGCCAGGATGCCATGGAAAACACAGAGTCGAGGATGACAAATGAGAGAGCTGACTCTGCTTATGGGAAAAGTCAAGGTGGATCGAAAGGATCCTTGCTAGCCAAGTCTTTTTCTCAATTTCAGGTTACTCAAGACAACTTCCACAACTCCAAGGTAATAGGGAATTTGCAATTCTATTCATGCTACATTTCCAAATGTTATTCTGTCAGATCGGTTTGAAGGAAAAAAAAAAAAAAAATCTCAACTCAGGTGCTGCCTTTGGCAAATTTAAGAGGAGGGCCGTGTGGTAACCCTGCCGCAGAGGCATCAGATGTTACCAGTGAGGAAGATAACGATTATATTTCTACTTCGCTGGAACCAAAATATTTCTGTCGGAGCTTCCAGGAGGAGCAAGATCACGACTCGAACAACTGTCCAGACTCCATGGAGTTAGAGTTTCAGCAAGGTTGGTGTTTACAAATAGACCAAGACACATTTGTTGGATTTTTTTTTTTTTTTTTTTTTGTAAATGTGCAATGATGTTGAAGTCATGTTACTTTTACAATTTTGCTTGTCTCTTTAGGCGCTGGTGCTCAAAATAGTGTTGTGTACAAGAATGAAGAAGGGGAGTGGGTAACAGATCTGGCTTATTACACCTCCTTTGAGAAGGAAGTTGCTGAGAAGACACAAAACAATGAAGATTTTCAAACTGAGGACTTTGTTTCCGCTGGTATGTATCAAGTTAACAAATACCATCTGTATGGCCACGTGTGTTCTACTCACTGAACACATTGTTGAAGCTGTGATGTCATTTGATATTATGCAGTATAGCTTCCATACTCATGTTTCTTTTGGCTTTTTTTTTGGTGCAGGCGATGCACTAGAAAAGATAGTCAAAGATCAAGTGGAATTTGAAAAGGAGCACCAATTTATGCAGGTATGGGTCACAAAAATGTGATGCTTATTGTAGTTCTTGCAATGTAATGGGGTGTTGACTGGATCAAGCACTTTCATGAAGCTTCATTGTCTGGCTCTGCAGTTTTACAGTAATACTCAACTGATCAAACCTTCAATTATCATTTTTCTGTGTTGTTGCAAGAATCCAATATTATCCTTTTGTTTCATTGGAAATTGCAGGAGGAGCAGATTGTATCAGCTAGCAGCAACAGTCCCTGTCAAAAAGAGTCCTCTTGGAAAGCTGGTAGTACCAGCTACATCTTGATGAGGACATCGCAAGTTTCCCCTGAGTTTAATCCAGGCGACCAAAGTTACTTGCGACTCTCATTAGGGCAGTTTTTTGAACAACGTTCTGAAGCCCTGGGCTGTCTCTGCAGTGGTAATAACACGGAAGGGGTTAAACGGGTGAGTCATACACAAATGCTGTTCTGAAATTTTGCCTCCATCAAGTTAGATGAAGTTTTATCAAGCACTATTTCTCACAGTGTCCGCTCTCTGAAGACAAAATTAATTTATTTAAATTAATTTCGCAAGTAGTAAGTGTGACAGCTAGCACCGACGTCTTTTGGCTTTAGCTTTGACCCTTTCACGCGTTAAGATGTAACTTTTGTTTCTTCACCACCACAGCCATCTTTTGGATATAATATTACCTCACCAGAGAAGAGGGAACCATTTGCACTACTTAACCCCTCTGACTTAATTGAAGAGAGCTCTCTTGAAACTGACTACATGCAAGTCAGTCAAGCAGACAAAACACTAAATCCTGGTGAGCACACAGTATTAACCATCCAAATGAATGGGAAATGACTAGACACATATGAATGACATTGGAGCCCTGATTTTTATATCAATATGTTTACAGATGATCTGGACAAAACAATTGCGGTATCTGGTGAAGCGGTTTCACCAGAAGCAAATGCAGACCCTGGCCCCTGTGAACAGAAGGTAAAAATCTGCTTGTTGATATTTAAATGTTTGTGGGAGTCAACGCCCTCCGCAATAGTTGGTTATACTTCCATGAAAACAGGACTATGTTAAAATCGTCCACCACTGGTTAAATGTTGACATCATCACAATGAAATGTGCCTTCTTTTATAGGACCGTAGCACCCTCGAAGCTAAGCGTGACTGCAATGAGGGGCCTTGCTCTGTCCCACATATGGCGAGTCAGACCTACGTGTCACCCCAAAATAACAGTAGCAATCTTATGTTGAGTATCAGCACAATTGCATCAGCCATTGCTGATGCTTCCATCAGTACTGACCCATCACAGCTGGCTGCCATGATCATGGAGCTGTCCAAGAAAAGTAGGGAAAGGAATCGGACACAGTCCAATGAACCTGCGGGACCTAGGAAATCCACAGTGGAACCTTGTCCAAATGAACATGTAAAGCTTTATGCTAACTTTTTTTTTAATTTATTAAAAAATATACATTATTTGGAAGTTTTTTTTGCTTTTAAGTCCATCATAGATATGTTTATACTTAATACTTAATATTTATACCTAACTTGAAATTGATCACGATGCGTTTTTTTAATACTTTTCTGTTTTCTATCTAACTTTTCCTTCCCATTAGGAAATGTCAATGAATCACATTAGGAAATGTCAATGAATCACATTGATCTTGTAAATCTTTGATTGGTTTTATAATTAAATTGTAATACCTGCCTGTAAATCAAAAAAGGCAATGATCAAAATTAAGATGTAGCAATTTTGTTGCATTATTTATTGCAAACATAACGTTTTTCCTCCCTTTTCCCTCTATTAGCGCAACCCTGATGAAGATCAGAATGGCCTGTCTGTCACACTACAAAGAACTACCTGCGTTGAAGACCAGAGTGCTTTCGACATCGAGAAGTACTTAAAAAATAACGTCTCTAGCGCCAGTGACACATCAGTAGCGCACACTACCTTTGACCTCACTGGCTGGGCTGACAACATCAACCGAGCTCAAAAGAACCAGCCGGCATATATTGGACAACAATGTTCAGCAAAACAAACGGACAATGAGACGGGCTCCAAAAAAGAGGTGATATTCATAAGAGCAGCGCCAGCATTAAAGGAGAGTGCTTCTTCAATATCTAACACAAATGTATTATCTTCTGCTGACAAGGCTGATCTAAAAAGAAGCTCCATTCCTCACCCTGATTCATCAATCAACTCTGCCAGCACATTGGCTTCCGAGAAATTACCCACACACACTGGACTTGCAGGTAAAAATAGTACTTGTGTCAAACTGCAAAGTCCCTCAGCAGGAACATCATCAGAACTTAGAATTAAGCTTGACGAGATGAATCCACAAGTATCCCATGTCGGGTGCTCCTGAGGGAATTATCAGAGTGGTCATATTGGCACGACAAGAGTATTATAAATAAACTAAATCAGTGACATTATTTGTTTACAGAGTTGCCAACAGAACCCTGTGTGGAAGAGACTCAGTGTAACTTCAGGCCCTCCACTTCTCCTCTGACTCACTCCTCTCCCAGTCAGAGCTCCCGACATAAAGCTAAGAGGTACTGTATCACATAAAAGCTGCATATGTATACTTTTTTTATTAATGCATTGACCTGATTATAAAGTATTAAAGGATTCATACAAATGACAATTCCGCTGCCTAATATTTATTCACAGATGCATAGATGGAAGCAAAAGCCAGAATTCTACCTAGCCTAGAGTTATTGTATTGGTGTCTATTGTACTTGTTAAATAATGCCCAGGCTTAAAAATCTGTCATAGAGAATGTTGTGTTTTTGTTGTTTTCGTTGCAGTACTGTGCCTTCTCCAGGTGCCAGTGGCAAACGCCCAGGTCATGATCTCTCTCCTCATTCTACCTGCTCCAGCCCCAGTCTCAGCAGGCTCACATACATCTCAATGAACGATGCTACAGTTTTGCCGACACCCGCAAGGCAAAAGGTACCATAGTATTTTTTTATGGTATATAAATGTTTCAATGTTGTATTTGTCAATACACATATTTGTAAAACCTTCAACCAAATCAATTTTTAAGTGAACATCTTATTCTATGTACATTGGTAATTCAGTATTACATTTTATTCTGTTATTATTATCAATGGGCTATTCCTTTATTTGTTTATTTATTTGGGAAACTAATAAGTTTCATAACTTAATATGAAATGATTAGCAAGCTTATAATGAGTTAAAATGACTGAACATTAAAAATAAATTGCTTAATATCATACAATAAATATAGTAGTGGTACAGGACAGGCTGAAGTAATTATAAAGTAAAAAATAATTCTATTATTAGGTTTAACATTTTCTATGTTGATTCTGCTTTTCCCCCTTCAGAATGATTGTACCATGGCACTCAGTACCACAATCATCAGGTTTAGTCCAACTCCCCCTGTGGAACAAGATGAGGAAATATGCAGCCGTTCCAAAAGCCTCGAAGTGGAGCCAAAACATTCTAAAAGTCTGGAACAGCTACCACCACAGCACTGTAAAAATCCAGAGACCTCATGTGGTAGCAGTAATCTGAGATGTACCCGCAGCCAAAGCGATTGTAGCCATGGCTGTCCCGGCGAGAAAATTGTTGGTCTTTCAGGAAACTCCAAGAACCCACCCGAGTCCAATGTCAAGCAGGTCACAAAGGTTGACTCGGGCTGTAGCGGTAATTCTCATATTCCACAAAGTGGCCCCACAGTAGCTCCTCTGACATCTGAACAGTGGAAAGCTGCCAGCTCTCTTCCATCATTCTTTCCTGGTGGGCTTGGTTTACCTCAGTCCTACTCATCAGAGGGACTTCACTATGGGCCCATGAAGTTTAAGCCTCCTTATCCTGGCCTGATAGACTACCCCCATCAAGGAGATATGCAGGGTCCCTTGGCAAGCTCCCTCGTTAACTCTCAACTAACTCAGCAGTATTTACTACGACCTGATGCTCACTTAAATCCCGGGGTCTATCATGTGGCAGCAACAGGAACCGGTCTCTACAGTGCGCCTCCTCCAGGCATGTTTTTTTTATTTTTAAGAAAGTATTCATTTCATTGCTTCTTTAACTCTCTTTGGCTTGGTTAACACTGTCCTTTTTATTTTATTTTTTATTTACTTATTTAAGATGTGTCCAATGGTGAACCAACAGCGAGGCACATCCATTCCACAGTACAACCTCTGGCGCTGGCAAGTGCTGCGGGCTCCTATCACCTTCCTATATCCTCCCAGAGCCATCGAGACATGCTAGGAAAACTCTACAGCCATTATGGTGGAGAACCAATGGTGGCAAGCTGTCTTGATGAGCTAAGAGGTAAAGTTTGATTTTAGTTTGATGCGAGTACAACAGATCATGTATTCATATGTTCTTGCTTCTTCAGTTCAAGTGGTGGCGCCTGAGGAGCTGCAGTTTCCTCATGCCTGTTGCGTCGGAATTGCTTCACAAACCTCCCTAAGCCTCTTCAATCCCTCCGAAAGATGGCAACACGTGTCAATAACAATTACAAGTCTGGCCGTTGATGGAGAAAAGGTAGTGATGACTAACTTTGAATTTGAAATATCTTTGAGATTGTCCAGGAACCCAAAGCCTTGATTTGGGCCAACTCGTGGAGATTGATTTTGATATCTGGGTCGTAAATTGATGACAGCACACTAGATTCATATTGTCCTCTTGTATTCTACCCCAATCACTGCAGATGGATAGTTTGCCTTACCAATGGCTGATTGTTAAAAACAAGACAGTCATTGGCCCCAAAAGTACAGAAGAACAAAAATTGTTGTTCATCCCGCCAAAGGCTGGTGTCTACCAGTATATCCTTAGTGTTTGCTCCTGGCCTGCAACTGCCAACACAGACCTGGCTGACAGGGCACATCTTTTTGCCAAAAGGGTAGTGCTGGTTGCCATTGCTGAAAATCCTTCTGTAGAGGTGAGCCAACTATGAAATAATCTCTTTTTCCTCTAGCGAGATTAAGTCATCTTCTTGGGGAGGATAGTAAAAGTAAAAATCTGCCGTTGATTTTGTTTCTTAGGTTGACGTGGGTAAATCTGGATGTTTGGATTTTGGAGATCTACCAGCAGGCAGTTCCAAATCCCTTCTTCTGAAACTCGTCAACATGACCCGAGCCACAGTGCCCATCCGACTTGTCATCAGTGCGGTAAATCAACACACAATGCATATCATTACTTTAGCGCACACACATGTCATAAACTGCAGGGATACCGTCACCTCCAATGGTTGCTGTGGGATTCCAAAGTGATGTGGCATATCAGAATTAGTGGGGGATTTGTAGTTGAAGAAATCCAAAACAATCGAATCATATTCCACTTGATTTATTTTCAGAAGGCGACAGCATGGCGTTGCTTCTCAATGTCCAAACAGCACGTTTCCATACCATCAGAGGCAACACAACCTGCAGGTCACATGACCCCACTAATATCTCCTTCTGTTGTGAATCACGTGTTGCCTGCCAACCATGGAGAGGTTAGTTTTCTTTTAAGCTTTTCAAACTTTGTTAGCACGTTTGAATTAATGTGTAGATGGCATGCAATTTTTGTTAATGAACCAAAACTTTAGAATTCGAATATATGATGGTAAAGCTTCAAACAATTTCACAGAGCCAATGTTGTAACGTGACCTCACCTACTTCCTTTTCTCCCTCCTAGAATCCTGAGTGTTTCATGGTTTGGGTTCATTTCAAAGCTCTACAAAAGTATACAACGTCTTCAGGTATGAGGTTCAATATTTAATTTGTGCCTTAGATTCTTTAACACACGGAAATGAATTAATTGAAATCTGTTATTTATAGGAAACAACCATTTGTATTCACAATTCGAAACGGTTCCTTTGTATCCTAATATTTCTGTTGGATACTTTCATCAAATACCTCCAAAATGAATAATAATATATATTTCTTACCATAGTGACATTAGCTTATTTTAGTGGCAGATTTATCTCATGCCATTATTTAAGACCTCATCCCAGCCACACACAGTTGAACCAAGAGCAAGGCCTGAATAACAACTAGCCTGCTGGATTTATCTGATCAAGTTCTAATTGTCAGGAACCTGCTGGATCAAAAATAAACAAACGTTTGTTTGTCAGGGGACTTGGGTCCAGCTGAAGAGTACAGTGCTCGCGTGGACATAGAAGTCGACTCTCCTGGTGCGAGTCAAGTAATCAAAAGTGTTCCTGTCAGAGCTAGGTCTGGAACTGCAAGGGTCCACGCACCAAAAGATCTGCAGGTATTTAACAATGGGAGTGATCAATGTTAACATGGACCAGAGGGTTAAAGGACAGGCTGCTACCCGAATGCAAGGCACCAAGAACTTGGGTGTGATGTAATGCATGCAGCAAAAGTTCTCCATCACAGTCAAAAGATGATTTTTTATTTATTTTTTTAAACAAATTATAACCGACTAAAATTGCCTGGGCGGGCGCTTTAATTGGAGTTGATCGACACTTCTTATATTCAAGAATTTAATCAGCTGGCAATTGTGTAAGCAATTACCAACTCATTTGATTTACGCTTATACTATAGTCTTCCACATATGCAACCTCTGACATCCACTGCCACTTTTTTTTTTTTTAATACAAAACTGAACGTATTGCTTCCCACAAAAGCAAGAATTGGTTTGTCTAAATGCTTATATTCACTCTGAATAGAAATTTGGTTGCTACTTGGTTTTCTTTAGAATGAATGTAATTTTATTTTCCTGCTGCAGGGATGTTAGTCTTTGTGTGTTTTGTTACAGACCGTCTGCCTACGTGCGCCCTTGGGAAAATCTTGTCAAACAACACTACCGTTAAAGAATGCAGGAAACATTGACGTGTGGATGAAACTCAGGGTAATTATGAGTTTATTTCACTCAAAACAGCTGATCTTTGAATAAGGCTCTGACAGTTTGTGTTCTTTTTCTACAATTCAATTGAAAAGTTTTCCTTACCTTTTTTTTTTTTTTAAAGAAAAACTCCCTTTTCAAATTTATTTATCTCTTTTTGTTCTTTTCAATAGTGCAATGATGTCGAGGACTGTTTCTCAGTGACACCTGATGAACTATTCCTCACAGTGGAAGAGGAGCAAGACATTGTGGTCTCATTTAAAGCACGGGGTAACAAGAAATACAAAGAGAGGTATACAAATATGAGCAAAAAGTGCCATTTAAAAAAAAAAAGAAAAAGAATGCAAAAAATAGGCTATTTAATCTTTTTGTATTCCAGCCTTCTCACTATCTTGGTGCTGCCATCGGGGCCACAATATGAAGTAAAATTGAAAGGCGAGGTGGTCTCTGAAGAATCTGCCAAACCTGTTCCTGCTCCTCGCCCTAGTTTTTGCTTGGACGCTGACATCCCACCAATTCTGTCTAACAAGCAATTTGTGGCCTGGGGAGGTGTCACCTTGGGGCGAGCTGTGTAGGGACATTTACAGCGTTTTGTTTATGAATGTCATTACCTTTCATTTAATAATTGTAATGCAGAAATGAAACTATAATTTTATGATCTTAATAAAGTACAACTTTTCGGGTTTTTTTCCAGTCAGCAGAAACTGGTTCTAAGAAACAATTCACCCACTACCACCCAGCACCTGCGATTACTTATCCGTGGTCAAGACCAGGACTGCTTTCAGGTAAATTGATAGAAACTGTTTGAACTGAATCTTAATATTTTCCTTTTTTCTACAGTATCTCGCTTCATTGTTCGTAAAGTTTTTCATTTTATTAATTACCTGCATATTTACTGTTCAGATAATGTATGGATTGCTGGGTGGATATATCCTACAATATGTAGTAAGATTTTATTTTTAGATTAATCCTGTTCGGGTGATACATTAACATTCGATGTACTCCATAGTTTTATTTCAATATGGCAATTGTAAAGTGAAGCCATTTTTTTCCCCCCTCATCATTCTGTACAAATACAATCTGACAATGACATCTGAATTATTGTCGAAAATATATTATTGATGTAGATTTCCGACTCTTACAGCTGCAGAGTTTGTTCAGTCCAGAAGAGCGCTTGACTCGACACGGAGAACTGTCCATCCGCCCACGAGAGGACGTGACTGTCCACATGTTATTTGCGCCCACAAGGGTAGCCTGCATGTTATCAAAGTTGGAGATCAAACAGTCTGGAACCCGGCCATCACAACCAGGGGTCAAATTCACTGTGAGATTGTTTCTCTTTTTCATTAGCCAAACTCAAAGTTTTGAGTCTTTCATTTATTATTCCTGCAGAGTTTACTATCGAGAAACTTGAGTTATGGTCGTATTGTGTGACTGTCTTTGCTCAGATTCCACTCTCGGGCTATGGTGGCACCAGCAACATAATTCTGGAGGACCAGAGGAAGCAGGCAGATGGCTATGTGGCAACAATGTCAGACATTTCTATTAATCATGTTAGCAAGGTGTGCCTGTGTGTCAGAAACACTGGTTCAAGAGCAGCTTTCATTAAAGCTGTGGCCTTTTCTGATGTAATGAACCGGTCAGTTATGGACCCTTTTGTCATTAGCCTTTCCCCATCACAATTTGTCCTTAAGGAAAGAACACAAGAGGTAGGAGAAGGGACCACGGTCGTTTTGATATTGGGAAAATTACCATACAGTAATTGTGTTGTGCTGTTTCTTTTTTTTCTCAGGTGATCACAGTACTCATGAAGTCTACGCAAAGAGAGCAAATGCTGTGTCAGTCGAATCCGCCTCTGCTGGCTACTATTGTACTGTTTTGTGGAGATGAGGTCTCGAGGCAACAGTACCGGAGGTTATTATTTATTTTGTTTAATTAAGAAACTAGTTTTATCTCTAAAGTGATATTTTTTATATTCATAACTGAATATTGTTTCTCAAAACTGCAAAGTCTAACGAGTCTCTGATTGCCTTTTTTTTTTTCTTTTTTCTCTTCCCCTCACTTTTTCTTTTGTTCATGTTTCAGACTACTTCAAAGCAAACCAGATGCTGGTCAGAAAGTTCTTGCTGAAAACAGTTTGCTGAAAAACATTGGATTCAATGAGGAGTTCCTCGGAGAGGAGATCATTACAGAGCGTAAGACGTCTCACACGAAAGAACGAAAATATTACAAAGAACAACATGTTTATCCCGCCTGTTTGCTCCAAAATGTTTAAGCATTGACTTGTGATCTGTAAATGCAACTGATTAAAAGCGTCGTTAAGTAATAGTCGAATAAAAGAGATACACT
Organism: Syngnathus typhle; assembly: GCF_033458585.1. Lineage (NCBI taxonomy): Eukaryota > Metazoa > Chordata > Actinopteri > Syngnathiformes > Syngnathidae > Syngnathus > Syngnathus typhle. The sequence continues at coordinate 7,826,356 of NC_083747.1, read as the reverse complement.
TAAGAAAGGGCTATTTTTCCATCAACATCAGAGTATATTAGGAGAATTTCTCTCTCAACATCACGAAAAATAAAATGCAAGTCGGATGTTTCTGATCTAAATGTTTTGCAATACGTGCGCCGAATGACTTTGTCGGGCTCTGGCAAACTGACTTGTGTGACTTTCTCATAGCATTTGACCTGCCTCAGCGGCCAAATGAGGCCTATATCTTCTATGGCCACATGAGTAAAGTGGCAGTGTCATTACTTGGAAGCGCAAGTAGCAAGGAGTTTGAGAAGAGCAACAGCCCTGCAATGATGCTGATCCCTGCTCGAGAAGACTTGTTAACAAAAAGGTAATACACGACTTGATAATGTAAGCTTTTACGATGATAACTTATTTAGCTAGTCTGGGAAAATGTATATCGTCTGAAATGGCATTATTGATTGTACATTGGAGGTTCATTACTCTTAATCCTTCTTGTGTTATTGGGGTGGGGGGTGTAACCAATCTTAACTTTTGCAGTTGATTTGATTCAATACCGACTGACATGTAGTTGATTATTCTTGTGCAGCTATGGTAACTTTAACATCTATGTTACTGTTGTGTTCCTTGCTAGTGGCATGGCAAATGGTAATGTGTCCTTGGACGTGCTGCCAGTGAAGGGTCCCCAAGGTCCAGGAATTCGAGTGACAGGGTCTCCAATAAAGGTACCATCGTAGTTTTATTTCAGCAGTGGAATTTTGACTCTTAAGTGCTTTGAACTAGAAAATATATATTTTTGTTTCTTTTGTTTTACGCTACAGACCCAAGAGCCAGCACCTCGAGAGTCTGAAACATGGACTGTCCATCCAGAACAGCTTGTCCTCGCAGCTCCAAGTACGAGTGAGTACAAAAACCTGGGTTCATACTTTTGTGAAAGTTATGGAAATGGCAAATGCATTTGCTTCATATGTGTATGAGCATTTATTATGCACTTTGAGATTTTTTGATAAATGCAAAGTGCATTATAAATAAAACTATTAATATTATTATTTATTTTGTAATTTTAGATGCGGTTGCAGCAGGCACAAATCTGGTCCAGATCAAGAACAATACTTCCAGAGAGTTAAGTTTTGATTTGTCCTGGCCTGCTCATTACCTGACCATTACGCCTCAGCACGGAATCATCGAGCCAAAGTAAGAATAAATGGATTGCAATCTGATTATTGTCATTTTTAGAGAAAAATTGTCAAGGCCTCATAGTCTCATAGAATCTCATAGTAAATTCATGTGACTGTAATTTACAGTTAACTGCTTTGAATGTAATTTGTATTTAACTATACGTGCATTCATAGAAAACTACATTAGAAATACCTGTAAAATGTTGTGATGAAGTAAAAAATGTGGTTTTCAATGTGCCTTGCACAAAATTTTCACCACTTCATACTGCAAGTGATTTGCAGTTTTAGAGTGTGATTTAAAATTCAGGATATCTGTTCAGCATTTTTAGCCTTTGTGATGCAATAGAATTTGAATTGGATTTAAGGATAGTTTACCTATCTTGTCTGGTGTGTGGATGCCTGTCCTGGACTTGCAGCAATATGAAGGTTTACCCAAAGTTAGTTTCTTACTACTTTTTAAATTTTAGGTGTCACCTGCAGATTTTGATCAGTCCCAACCCTTCGCTCGCCAGCAAATCTGACATGTTCCCTTGGAACGGGAAGATATTTGTCCATTGTGATGGGAAACAGAAGGTATAGGAGCTTAACAAACAATCCAATCAAGAAACCATGTTTTGTATGTGAGAAATCATCTAAAAAGATGCAATTTGCAGGTGATCAAGGTCCAAATCCGTCGAGATCTGGCCCTAGATATTTCCGCTGCACCAGCAGATTCAACGCTGTCAGCTCTATCCCCTCACGCTGCCACTCCGATGTTGCCTCCAGTCAGACTGAGCTCAAAGTCCACGCTGCCCGTAACACCACTGCAGTTATCTCAACCTCTGGTCAAGATCGGCAAGAAAAACATCATCTTTCCCAACACACCTTCAGGAGAAACATCAGGTTGGGATACCATTGTTCTGAAAGTTGATATGAAGACTGAAGTATGAGCACCTCCAGCAATCTTATTCTGCAGGCCATTTTAGAATAAGAACTTGAAATTGCAAAGTGTCAGCGGCCTGTATTGTATCTCTATTCTATCCTGTATTCTAGAGGCTCAGTTGGAGGTGGAGAATGGAGAAACGGAAGTGAGGTGGTACATATCATCATTTGCTCCTCCTTATGTTAAGGTAATATATATATATTTTTTTTATATACGTACGTAAACACTATTTTCCCTCTCTTCAGTTGAATTGCCTTTTCTTCTATTCTTTGCTGTTTTGTATAGCTGCGCCATCAAAGTCAACACCTTAAAATCAATTTTGCTCAGTTCAATATAAACAATACAGTGAGTACACAACTACAACCATCAATCGGTTGCCACGTGTTCCTCGGCGTCTTTAGTGGTTCAGATGAATTACGCGTAAAAGAACGTTTCTGCCATGACTCAAGATGCTCAATCGTACGTCTGACTCACCGAGTGGCTGAATTTTCTGCGTATCCCAAGACCTTTTGTTAAAAGCAGTGAGTCAGACTTTCTTCTTTCTTTCCTCAGGGTGTTGATAACAGTTGTGATGTCTATCGGGCCACCTACACAGCTTTCAGCTGTTCCAGAGTCTCAGGCACTTTGGGAGCCCATGAAAAGATGCAGGTAATTACAATAACAGTATAGGTCATTCAGTTCCATGCTTTTTTTTTTTTTTTTTTTTTTTTTTTTTTAAGTCAGCATGTAAAAGGAGCATGGAGTTTCTATTCTATTCTATTCTATTGTATTCTTCTATTCTAAATTGATAGCTTCATAGCATAAATCATTTTTAACATCTATAACAATATCAATAGATAATACCAACATCGTACTAAAAATAATTTATTTTTTGTTCATTTTTAAATGTTTTCCTCTTGAAAGCTACAATGATGAGTGGCAACTTGTGCTATTAGTGTAATGATTTACTGTATTGTATTCTCTTGCAGGTGCCAATTACATTCTTACCAAGAGACGGAGGCGACTATGCTCAGTTTTGGGATTTGGAGTGCCACCCCTTGTCTGAACCCTGGCAGAAATCTAGAATCCGCTTTCAACTATGCGGCACGGTAATTGCTTATTGATTTGTACTATATTACGGCTCAGTGGTTCTGAACTTGTCTCACCCACATATCTGAATCTTTCCTAAAGACAAAACCAATACCAGTTCATCTCAACTCAATAATTGAAAATGCTGTAATGAATTCATCTCTTATGACTTAATATTTGCAGTAGTTAGTAAACCTGTGTGACTATATGATACAATACATCTTATATAGAGCTTCCACCACAGCTGTCACTCTAACAAAGTGCTTTACACAATATATATTGTCATTTTGAGTATTATTAAATTACAACATCAATAGGTAACAAATACTCTTTTTTTGCGAGTCTTCAGTATTGTCATTAGAAGAAAGTAATCCTACGTGCATTTGTCTGTAGGGGATCTACTCTGGGTCATTTAAAAGACCTCAGGAAGGAGATTGCTCATTAGTGAAAACCGAGGCCACCGTTAAAACGAGGAGGAAAGCTGAAATGCCCAAATCCAGGTATCAGTTACTTTAACTGTGATTATCCAGTCAAACGACATACAGTATAATAATACTGTGTTTTGCCACTTGCGGTCGATAATAATACATAAAACAGTTTGCATTTGATTCTCAGCCAGGATGAAGCAGTATGGAAGGGTGTTAATACGCCTCAGGATCGTTACGCTTTCCCTGATACACGTATTGGCGAGTGCAGCACTCTGAAGGTCAACATCCGCAACAACTCGCCCAACACACATGAGGTGAGGACTGCCTGAAACAGTCGACTGCCTTGTTTAGTTTTCCATTTTAAGACCATTTACATAACATGACTAACCTGTTTCTGGAGGTTGATTTTTTTTTTTTATTGTGTGTTGCATGGATTTGACGTTTGATGTGTGGCTTCTCAAATTGACTTGCAGCTGAGGTTTGTAAACCCTAGGGAGCCCTTCCACATCAAGCATTCCAAATATTCCTTGAGGTGAGTCAACTGCTCATAATCCCTGACTGAAAAAGTATTTTGTTTCCAACCTGTTTCATTCAAAAAAATGGTCAACAGATTTATTTGAGCTTACCGCATGATCAAGGTGTTTTGTTAAACAACTTTAATGGTATGTGTACAGCTCGCTAAATAATTGGAAGACACTTGCTGTGACAAATATTAATCTCTGTTATTAGACAGTCCAAATCTTTAGGGCTGTATTAATTTTTAAACAAAAAACACATGAATTAGCCACTGAGACTAAAGCAACAGCATGATCAAACCCTGACATTCCTTTTAAGCAATTTTAGTTCTTTAAATTTGTCAACACCTCCGGTTTCATGTCTAGCTATGAAGAAAGTTATTTGATTTAAAAAAAAATTGGTGTGTGATTACTTCTTTATTTTAACCTTAGTGAATTCTGGTTTCCTGGTTGATGCATAGTCATTATTTATCACCCATTAGATCTCAGCACTATCTGAAGCTGCCTGTCCAGTTCAAGCCGAGGACTACTGGAACACACGCTGGTGCGCTGCTCATCCAGTTGGAAACAAGTGAAAGTCTGGATGTGCAGCTGACTGGTGAGGCACTGCCTTGAATTTACCAGCCTCTCCCACCACTTTGCACAAAAGGACCTTCAGCCTTTCTTAGGACGATCCTGTTTGCCAGCCCTCTCCTGATAGGAAATGTGATGATTGCCCAAGCCCAATTACAACCTGGAAATAAATCCTCACTCATCGTCACTTTGCCAAAATAGGAGACTGGGAAGCTGACTATCGTTTACTCTGACTTCTATCTCACTCCGTCCACCCTGGCTGCCCAGCCGAGACAAGCTGTAACTAAAAATGTGCCTTATGTGCCGGAGGCTTAGTGTGCAACATTTGTCTTTCAAGCTATTGGTTTTATTTTTGTTTGTTTGTTTTCTCAGAACAAATGAAGTGTTATTTTACTTTGATCTGAAATGCTGTAACTCTGCCATGTCACAAGGTGCATTTTTCTTGCCAAAGAGGGAGCACTAGTTGAAATACATTGAGGATGTCTCACAGGAATGCCTTTGTTCCCAGTATTTGCCTCATTCCTGCAGGGATGTTCTTTTTTTTTTTTTTTTTCCGAGAAGCCACACAATTTGTTGCATTGCCATGTAACCCTGCAGACATTAACTAATATGAACCAGTCAACTCATGGTGGAAATTAGGACACAGCATCAAAGATTTTTTAAATTAATTTTTTCCTGCAGGCACATTTCAACCGTTGGTCTGCAACTGTTTAAATGACTTCATCTTCTTTACTTTCTATGCAAACGGACAAGAAGCGTTCATATCATCACATCCAGAACACCTTGTGTGGCCATTGATACAGAATATTTGTGAAGAATATTTATAAGACTATTCCAAAAGGGCTGCACAGACTTAATTCATCCATGATGAGGGTTCAAGTGCAGCTCATAGTGACATTAGTTTGGGTTGTTATTAAGTTCTGTTGGGGTTTGACTGGGCAGCTGTTTTGGCCTGCTCGGTATGGTTACCATGGCAAAGCTGTGCTCATTACTGTTCCACTCACAACAATGAGCACTCGTATGAACCTCTGGATCAACTAGACATAATATTATTGTCGTGTTATGTAGCTTAGAAATGCTTAGGTGCCCTATGTTAACATTCGGATTGTCTGGCAAACATTTTAGATGCCACACACTTTTGTAGTGTACAATTTACTTTTCTGTATAGTGAATTTTAATGTGAAGGCTGTAGGTAACTATTATTCAGCATCCATCGAGTCACAGTTTGCACAATCTTTAACTGCAATTTGTAATATATTGTGTATTGATATATTTAAGTAAAGTTTTTTTCCTCAATAAAAACCCATGTCTTATTTGACTATTTTAATTGTAATCTGTAATACTATGTTATATGCAGTTTTTAAACACGTGGGCCTTGTCTTGAGTACTGGTTGAGCTCCGCTGAGTTTGAAGGTGGTAGTGCAGATCTCGCATCTGTGTAGGGTTACAGGGGTCACCAGAGAGAGTAGCATTATGTATTTATCGGTCCCCCACACACATTCAATAAAAATAAAGTGTTTTTCCTGGAATTATTTTCCATCTCGGATCATTGGAATAAACTGAGTGCACTCTTTGAAATATCAATAAAACCTGCGCATGTGGAGAAGAGTATTGGGGAGTAATCTACTGTAAGAATGTTCACATATACCTACTTTTTTTTAAAAAAAACAAAAATGCAAACTTACATTTCCTTAATCTATTTTTATTTATTTATTGACGTTACCAATCCGTATTACCCGTTACCACAAAATCAAATCCTAATGCTTGTATACTTTAAAACTTTTACTCAAGCAAAATTCTACAGAGGGGGTAACCTTTATATATTTATCTTACGTTTTGATATTATTTCTGTTATCTACCTACTTTATACGAATTCAATTTGACCGAAAGAAAAATAATCATTCAGTCCAGTTCTGCAGCCTCCGATCTTCTTGAAAACCCACAGCGTGCAACGATGTCCGATGCCTGCAGGTGTCGTCCAATGTCCGTAGAACAAGGTGGCTGCCAGCGGCGTGCGATGTACAGTGAGGCAGCTGTGGTTGGATTTTGCTTCCCTGACTCGCAGCCACTGTAGTGTTGCTGAACTTGACATCCAGCATCACAAAGCTGCACGGTCACCTCAAAGCGGGACTTTTTCAATGACAGGTAAGGAAACTTTATACTGTGATTTCTTCCAATGCATTGTTAAATATCGGAGCAGTGTTGTGGTGACGCTGCTCACTGGTGTGGCTAAGTGCTAGTCAGCTGCGCGGTATGGGGTCTGACTTTGGGCCGGTGGAAGTTGCTGTGCAGACTTTTACCAAGCGATCAGCACCGTGCATCACTGCAGAGGAGCTAGCAAGGATGTTAGCTGCAAGCATGCTAGCGCTGCAGGTTTGCATCGACACAGCGGGGCCATCGCACCAATAGGCGTCCTCGTCCTCCTACTGCCCCCAAGGGTAACGGGGTTGTCCCGCTGTCTGACCTGCGTGATGGGGACGAGCTTTGAGCGCCCTCAGGGGAGAGGAACACAGGTGTCCATGGCACTGGCGTGCATTCATGATCTAGCTAACTGAGAAGCTAGAATGGACTTCTTACTTTCAATTCTGAGCGTTGTCACGTTCTAGACCAGGGAGTCAGGGACTGATCGACCTTTTTGCGTTAATGCACAGATGCGGTGCACAAACAGGTGTAGGCTACTGGAAAGAAGACTATTTAAAAATAAAAACCCCAACAATAATTTGTTTCTCTGTTCCTGACAGAAGTTTTGTACACATGCTACGTTAGAATAAATATAAATTCTCACTGATGCTGAGCAATTCATCAAATCCAAAATGATCGCAATTTAATAAAATACAAATTTCAAATTGCAAATCTTTTATTTATGTATAATTATATTCCTTTGGCATTTCATGTAGAAATTAATTCATGTATAATTGTATTCCTTTGACATTTTATATAGAAATTACAGTACAGTGTTGTAATACAGTAGACGTGCAATCCACATGTTTACATTTCAAGGTTTTATGAAACATGGAATATTAAAATGATAAACCCACATTTTGTTTGTGTTATTGTTGTAATGTTTCAAAATTATTTTTCATCACTCAGTGGCGCTGTATCTGAACTGTGCTGGAAATGCAAATTGCCTGGTTCTTCTAAAATTTAGTAGGTTGACTTGAATCTGATGAAACTAGTGCTTATACAGCTAGTGGGTGAACAATCGAACATGATTTAATCAAGAAAAGGAAAGTTCATTATGTGGTGAAGTTAAAGACTGTAGACTAATGTTCCTGTCTTGTAGTCTGTGTGTATGCATTTCATGGCTCATTGTGCAAAAGTCTCACTAAATGTCAGTTGTTTTTTTTTTTTGTTCATCTTAGTTCTCATTAGTGTATGTGTTTATGCGTGTGCGTTTACCCTTTACCAATTAGCAGCTTCTCACCTCCTGAGGCGAGTGTGTGAGACTCGACAGGGCTTGCTGGCCTTCACCTGAACTCCTTCACACACATTTATACACACCACTCAAGAGCACCGTTGTCCTACTCAGACACATATAGAACCTGATCTGCAGCCAGTTGTGCATAATGCCGCCTTGTCTGTCTCCGAGCCCATGTGACACACAAATGGGACTTGTATTGTGTTGCCGAAGAGAAGGCGCGAGACAGGCAAAGACGAGTGCCAGCCTGCACCAGAGTGTGTGCCTTTGTCTAGCTTGTGTACAGATACACTCTGTCTCCTGTGCTTTCATGCCTTTAGCGATTGTTAGTGTGTATTTTGGGGGGCTGAAAAACACTGAAAGAACATTTTGAATTAAAAATTGGCATTGCACAGGATTATTAAAACATAAGATTTAATTTATCACACCAAGTCACTGATAGTGAGCCCCATTCAATCACCTGACATCAAAGTTCACAATTTTAAGTCCCAAAACCCATCAGTCTTTATTTTTAGTTTAAAATGGCTGGCTATGATCCTATTGTGGCCAAAGGGATAATCCAGGTTAGTTCTTACTTATTATTCCTATTGGTGTACATAATACCCCCTTGGCTCATCAAGTAGAAAATGTGCTGCATCCTCCCATTTAAAGACTGTAAACATTGTGATGTAATTTATGGGACACAGCTTAGCTGGAGGCAAAACATCCAGTTCGCTCGGTTGAATATGTCGTTTAGCACATTTCAACTGAGTGTATACATAGTAATGGAAAAAAACGGTCATTTGAGTGAATACGTGAGTAAACTCACTCTGCACGACCGTAAATGGTACTTTAAAAAGTTGACTCTGACAATATTTACCAAGACCTACACCCTCACTGGATGATTGATGGATGATTTGACAGGACTGCCCACCGTGTATTGGCCGGATATTCCACAAAGCTCCTCACAGGAAAACATCTTGAATGGACAACCAGAAGATTTGTAATGTACCCCATGACAGGTCATCGGTTCAGGGTCCAAGGTGCATGCTGCTCATCTCCCAAGTCTAATGGATAGCTTTTACGTGAACCCGAATCGGATAAGTGTTATTGAAAATTAACGGATAGACGGTTTTGTAATACTACCCAATAAGTCCCAGGGGCTCAGGTGTTTCATTTTCCTATTGTATTTCATCATTCTGCATAAAAGACGCCCTTGACAATGACTCTACTTTGATGAGATTTTCCCCAGCTGCTGTTACTATGGGAAAAATAGCTGAAGTCAAACTAGCTGTGTTGTATCTTACATGCATTTTTTCTCTGTGCTTGCTGCACAGCTTTCCCCAATATTTCGCGTTTTTTAGCATAATTCAACTTTTTCTATAAGTGTTTCTATAAGTTTTGCATGCGTCTTGTGATTCACTGTCAATCAGTTCAGAGTTGATCTTTTCTTATCAGTTTAACTTTTTTTTTTTTTTTTTACACGTGATTTCATTATATTATTACTATAGACTGTTATTATGTACTATGTACTGTATGTAGCATGTTGTCTTATCAAAAAACATACATTTTAGTTGGTGCTTTATTGTGGGCTAGAACATAGTAATCAATAAAAGAAAGATGATTAAGAGTGTTTTGGTCATGGAAAGAATTAAACTCGTAAGTCAAAGCATCACTTCAACAGAAGTCTTAATCCAATTTTAATGACACACGAAGAATACCCCAGTTCATTACGTAATCACTTCCACCCGGATTCTCCAATATGGTTTTCCCCTTTCATTCGGCATCATGGCTGTAGCACCTGATTTGTGAAGTACTAGTAAAAAATCTCCAGTTTTCTTTCTTTATAAGACTTGGTGATTTATTGTGTGCTGCTGTACTTAATACTTCTCAACTCATCTGTGATAATTCAATGAAACAATGGAGACTGTCAACATAAACCAGGAGATTTAATGCACACGACTGACACACGGGGCACCCTTTATAGATCTCTCACTAGTGTGTAGGTGTGTGTACAACACTAGTTGTAGAAGGCAGGGTTGTTTTCTGGCTTTGCCCGGTGCATTATTGATGTAGTCTGTGACTGTGTGCTGTGCAGACCATACTTTAATATGTCAAAAGTAAGGTACTTTGAACTCCTGCTGAACTTGCCGGGAATTAGACCAGACATAGCAAAGAGGGGCCTGTCTCGCTCTGGCCTTACATGGCAGTTTCTTCAACCTGTAGAACAGGAGTGGCCCGATTCTGGTGACATATGACTGCATTTTAATGAGACCGGGTCCCAGAGCGAGAATCGGTTGATTAAAATAGGCTCATGAGCTGGAAATGGTTTAATACAGTGTGCCTTAGCAAGGTGCTCATTGTCGCTGCAGGGGGATTGGTCAAACAGGAAACACGGTTGACCTGCCACTGATGCAAGTATGAACGTAACGCCATTCAGCAAGATATTTCTAGACCTCTGCACTGATCCATTTTAGGGGAGCTGGAGCCCATTTGAGCAGACCTTGAGTGAAAAATGGTCACCACTTGCCAGTCAATCACATGACGCATACTTTAGAGACGGAAAAGACAAGCTGCCTGCATGGAAGTGTGGCTAATGGACCACAACCTCATGAGTGACTCTACTATATTATTAATGAAATTGAATGGCTTCTACATACACATTCATTTGACCAAGAAGGTACTTATTGACTAATGACTTACAAAGACTTGATGGTTGTTTTTGTTAAATCGTATTGTATTAAAATACAAACCGATTAAAAATAAATAAATTTGCTTTATCATATTTTTGCATTTTGTGTTCAATACTGTCAAGAGGAAAATGGATGATTAGATTGATGTTTCTTCCGTGTTAAATGACCGTCACAGCCAGAGGAAAAACATTTCAAACTCTTCTTTTATTTTGCATTTCATATTTCTTGTAGTCTGACGCTTCCTCGTCTGGCACATTGATACCCACATTGCTGCAAATAGTCAAGTGTCTTGCTTTGAGTCTGTTGCAAAAGTTTATCATCTTGAAAACTGAAAAAAAAACCAATCTTATGAGAATATTTGAGGTTTTCTGATACAAACATGATATTAATTGTGCCTTTCTGCTTTTGAGTGCATCTGCAGTCTGGACAGAGATTGATTTCACTCTGAGCCGGTGCCACGCATATGACTTATTTTACAGAGTAGTCTTGCTTAGCATATCTGAGCCAAGTGAGTTCGCCCAGTCACTGCAGATCAAAAACTAAATGTGTTTTTCCAAAGATTAGCTATGGCAAGTTTAAAGTATTAGCTGTAATGGAAATGTCTCAAGGGGACCCAACCTCCTCATGGCCAAGACCCCAATGCCAGACCTCCACACCATGCTGTTTCCTCACCCAACTTCAAAAGGAACATATCACCAGGGAATGCCACCATCTTGCTTTATCGTGGGTTTGCGAACCCTTTTGGAACAAGCAAACATGCGATAAGCAGGCTTACGTTGTCACCTAAAAAGCAAACCCAGACCACGGGTTGTGTATTCAAAGTGCCCTGAAACAGACATTGTGGCATCTTTCCAGCTTTGAAGATGTTAGAAGACCTGATAAAGATTCCATCGTCTCAGCAGGGGTCAACCGCAACCAACTTGGCACTGCTGGACCAAGACTGACTCCCACGGATGGACGTAAGAACTACAGCTACAACTTTCTATGCCGTTTCTATACCTAACAAATGTTGATTGAAATGCAATATATCTGAACGTACGCTCGTCTAACATTTACTGTGCTTAACCTGCTAGATTTGCATTGATGAATCGGCTAGGCCATGCTAATAATCATTTTCTTGCTTATGTTAGGACACAACAGTGTAGATATGTTCCCGAAAATTCGCTCCCGACTTCGTGATTGTTAAAATGAGATGTTCCCAGCCTTGGCAATAAATTGATGTTAAAAAAAAAATTGTGCAATTCACTAAGGTTTTAGCAGATCAGTTAAATAGACTCAAATCTTTACAAAAGAATTTGGCCTTGCCTGAAACTTTGTCACTTCGCCCCGCTCCCAGTCGAGAGATAGAAAGACGACCTTTTCATCTCTCGCTCTCAACCTTTTTAGCTCTCTCAAACAGTTTAGAAGCGAAATTATTCAGATTGCGGAGAACATATCGTACAGAAAATGTTCGACTTGATTTCCCGTTTAACTAGTCTGATGCTCGACTAGACCTTTGTCAACACTGCCAGTTTGTGCATGTATACATGGGCGAACAACATATGGCACTAAACATACAAACATGTTATCTTGTCTGGTGGCACTGCTTCCTGTGCCTCCGGGCAGATGGTGCCTTACTGGACCCTGAGGAGCAAGAGATTCTCTTGCCTGCCTCATTCTATTGCTTTGGCACTTACTTGCTGGTTGGTGCCATCTATCACAGCAGAAGCACATTTCTCTATTTGCAATGTAGATGTGATTAGAATATGGACTTTCAGTGAAATTGTCATAAATAGGAGCCTCTAAAGCAGGCGTGTCAAACTCGTTTTTTTCACGGGCGCATTGTAGTCATAGCTTCTTTCGGAGGGTCATTATGACTGTCAACCCAAATAAATGTATGAGCACCTCATATTATATACAGTAAAAGCTACAAAACAAACTGATAAATAACTCGTTTTCAAATCAGACGGGTAAAAACTGGTCAAATATTTCAAAAAATAAAAGATATTGAAAGTGAAGACAATTTGCAATTCTAGTAATGATGCACAATTTGTCTTCGCGGGCCACATGAAATGATGTGGCGGGCTGTATCTGGCCCCTGGGCCTTGAGTTTGACACCGGTGCTCTAAAGCATTGTACTGCAATGGAGTTTGATTTCTTGTTTTATTGGATTTTGATAAATCTGGTGCGAAATCCAGAGGATAAATTCTTTTGTTGTCTGTTTGCTTGAAAATATAAACGTTGCAGTTGGACAACTGAAACTGTTAGTCACGTATCAAGTGTGATTTTAAACTTGATATTTGCACTTTTCATACCGATTGCATCTGGCTTAATGGTGGAAATGCACATCCCTTCTGTGCTTTTTTTTCAGTTCAATCAGAAGAAAAGTTCCTGATTTGTTGTTATTTCAGAATGTTAGGGCTACGAATGGAACCGCAAGACGTTGATCTGGCACAGTACATTGAAATTCAATTGAAACTCTGCCGTCCTTCACCAAGACACATTGCTTACACACCCTGCTCATTTCCGTATCACTGCATGTTGCCACCCATCAGTGCTGCCACTTCTACTAGCATACATACATCAGTGGCGTACAACACACTCTGTCATGTGTGAAATGGGCTGAGGTTGATCTCTGCCCTGAGAGAAGGAGAGGCAAGAGTTTTAAATGTATCTCTCTGAAGGGCTGGAGTGGAAGAAGACGAACAAGAAAAAAAAAAAAAGCCATGAAGAGGTTTGCAAGAGGATGGAATGACAGGGTCGGGGAAAATTGCCAATGAGGAGCTACTCTGCAGAATAAATGAGAGTGAAAAATGAAAGTAATATGTGGTGGTGAAGAGTAGGACGAGGATGGTGGTAGGGTTAGGGTGGCAAATTGAGGGTTCACAAAAGCATGCCTCTTTTCAGCAAATCAAATAGACCAATCTATCAAGTCTAGTATTTTAAAAATATTTTAGATGGTGATTTTCACACATGAGAAGTAGCCTTGTATCGCACAAGAATATTTCATCAATGAACAGTTTCCATGTTTCAGAGTCTGCAATGGTGTGTACTCCACCAAATGATTTCAAAGGAACCCATCATGACAAATGGATCTCAAAATACAAACACTGACCTCTACTATTAAAATACTTTGTTAGACATGTATAATCATTTACTGTAAGTTTAAAAAAAGTCCGGTTTGTTAGCAACCTAACCTGACACACCATAGTCAGCATATTTTTCATGTCTGCAATGCATTTTGGGATGATACAATGCCCATATTACTGCCCTCTGGCGAGCAAAGGAAAACCACTAGAATCAGGAGTCAAAAAAATGAAAGAAGCAAAAAAAATAAAAATTGCCATACTCTGCCACTTCTGAATGTATTTTTCCAATCAAAAGGCAATGAAGAAAGTGAGTGAAGCCTTTATAGCCTTGTACGTACTATATATGAACGGAATGACTATGCCGCTTACTTGGCGTCGCGAGCAGTGAAGCCGCCAATGGCCCACTCGCTAAACCCGCCTACCTTGAATACATAGAATTCTTTGTGGCATTTTCATATTATTCTCTATCTCTATAGCAAAAATTCCACAGTGGGTTGCATACGGTTGTACCGGTAAGTCCTTGAGAAGTGCATATTTCATTGATAAGAATGCAATCTACATTTTTCTTCTTATAAGGTATTAAGAAGGAAGCTGTAATGTGGATGTGCCAACCACTACTTCATTTTTGTATATACTGCATGTATGAAAATATGTATACTCGTTGGTGGCGATGGAGGTCATATGGGCACGCAAGAGGGAAGTCAAATGCAGGAAACCTCATTACAGGTGATGGTCGCTATGGTAGAAAGGATATTGAAGAGTAGAAATGTCGACGTGAGACAGAAGCACTGCGCAACACTGCTGCAGGAACTTTGACTGACAGCAATAACCTGACGACTGACATTTCTGTCTGCTGGCCGGCTATATGAGCACTTGCCTCAGTGTCCCCCGTGTTTATCTTTACGAATGTCTCCCTCTTTCAGTAATGCAGCATAATGATGGCTCACAGTGCCGTCATCCATTGGCGATTCTGTTGTCCCGCTGTTTCGTGATTTACGATATGCTACAGATGTTTGTTGTAGTGTAAAATTGTGTTTATTACTCGTCAAACTGCAAGTGCCTTTTTTCCTCTATGTGACTTTACTGAAGTATACTGAATGAATGGCATTGTGCACACTGCCAAGAATGTTCGCTGATGATAGTGAAACACATTTTATCACCGCAGTCTCATGCTTAGAGCCACAAATAACCCATGAAGGACAAATAGCTCTCCCCATTCTTCTTTGCTCTTCGACTGCTGTGCATATTCATAGGTTAAGGTAAAATGCATTAATAAACACAGCAGGGTCATAATGGGTCTGTCCAAGTGTCCTCCTCTCTCTCTATCAACAAGGTCATGTGTGATGAGCTTCGGAGGAAAAGACCTGTGTGTAACTAGACTATGGCAGCGTCCTCCTAAACAGCCCTACAAAAAAGTCATATTTGTTGGCTGTGCTGCAATGCAGCATAGTTTTGTTCTCTCTGCTCCCTCTCTCCCTCTTTTGTCTTCCTCGCTCCGTCTCTCACCTTTATCTCCCTCCCATTACCCATTACCGTTTTACTTTTCTTGCTTCAGGGCTTTCGCTTGTAGAAATGATAAACGCATTAACTGCAACCACTTCTATTACGGTGTTTCTTGCAAACAGGAACGTTGTGTCTGTGTCCAGAAAACTGCTGAGATAAGCCTGCGTGAAATATGCGAAAGCCGGCTTCCGCCCGGGAGAAATGTGAACATTTCGATGTTTTCACTAACTTCTAAGAAGGGTTGCAGGATTTTAGATTCTTTTAAGTTGACATAATGCGATGAAAGTCGAGTTGATGTCGACAATTTAATGATGTCATTGTATTTGTTCACAAGAATGCTATGGACTCTTCTCAGATCACAAAGAGATATTAGAGTCAATAACAAGCAGGAATTTATCTGTTTCAACTTTGCATATTCTGTATGTTATGTTAGGAGCTGCATTTGCTGTCTTGCCACAAGATTGGGGATGTCAAGTTTTATGAATAGGCCCCAGAAGATGGACAGAATGTAAGCAAACAGCACAAACAGCTAACAAAGACGAAGGAATTGCTTTTTAATTAGCCGAAGAAAGGTAGTCATGGCATTTTAATTCTAGCAAATTTATATTATAATATGTAATTGTTATAATAATAATAGATATAAGTTAAGAAAAAGTTACGGAATGTTTTATAATAAGAGATTCTGTCTGCATCCTGCTGACAAGATTGTTTAGATAGAAGATAATTATCTCTTTGTTTTTTTTAATCAAGGGTTGTGTGTTATATTCATTGATTATATCTGGAAATATTCAGACGATCTCCTTCCCTCTTCACCGTATAAGGCACAAGTCGTGATACCTACGTTTTGCAATTTCAAGTCTACTTCCCGCAGGTGGCAAAACACGAACACAGCCATTGTGTTCACTTGCAGAAGCCATAGGTCAGACAGACCCTGTGAGCTCACCTGCCTCCCACTCGGTGTCTGCTTAATTCTCTTCCCCCATTGTCAGCCACTTCAGGCTCATCATCTCATGCTCTGTCTCAGCCCCTCTGTCTGTCACTGCCACAATCCTCTGGCATTAAGCGCCCACATGTCTAGACTGCTGTTGGCGCTTGTCATCTCTGTGGCATTGGCCACCTGCCACTCTGTATGAGTTTTATTTCTGCTTTATTGAGGGTTTAAGGTGTAGCTTTCAGCCATTTCCTCTCTTTCACTTCCAGAATGGGTTTGTATTGAATTTATCTGGAATTGACAGGCAGACCTGCTGTTTGTAATGATTCACTCGATGAGAGGTGCCCAAAAAAATCCATTACAGCTAAATGATCATCGGGGGTGTTTATATTGCAGTGGGGGGAGAAGTAAATTAAGATGGGTCACTTGGTGATGTGTGTTATTAATCGAAGCAAATCTTGCAGCTGATAAGGATTTTGTTCGGCGTTCCCAGCAAGAATGAGAATATGCAATTACACTTGAATATGTTGTTTTAAATATGACATTAACACAATTATTATTATCCAAATTTCACTGCAATGCGTTATGAATGCACCATTAATGCATCTGACAAAAGTCCTATTGGATCTTTCCCAGGTGCTCTTGTGAAAGATGTTTTTGGTTCATGAATGTTTAATTGCTCCAAAAAAAAAATTAAATTGGAGTGCCACTTCTTCGCTTTATCTGGTAATTTTATACATGGACTGGCTGTGGGTTTTGTGAACTGTGAGACTTCATTGCTCCTGTTTAATGACCATAAAACTGGGAAGGGATTCATATTCAACAAACTAATTGCTTTTGTTACATGAATCCAAAGTAACAAGGCTAATGTTCACGCCAACCTTGTAGTAGCCTGCTTGAAAGGTAAAATGAATTCTGGTTTTATCAAATGATTTGGATGCAGCCCAGGGAGCTCGAAGGGATGGAAAAACAAATATTTGAATTCACACTTTCTGTGTACATGTTGAGCTTCCTATCACAGTCCAAATATGTGAATGTCAGGTTAACTGGAGACAATTGCCCATAGGTGTGAATGGAACTGAATGGCTTCTCTATTTGTCAGGGTGGAGATTTTTTATTTTTTACATTCATATGAGTTGAATAAGTATAGGGTTGTATAAATTTTACCGAGAAGCTACTTCAGTTTCTGCAATAATCATAAAAATAATTTATTCCTTGGTTGCAGAATATCTCATTAATATTGCACTGTACCCAATTGATCGCCTGCTGTTAAATTTTTCCGTGGAAAGCTAATAGTGGGTTTTTCTCTTTTTAATCAAATGTTTCATAGTGTTATTTTCCCCGCTACACTTTTTAAACTGATGAATTACCGGCACGTCTTGAAGAAGATAATGAAACTTTTATCCTTTTAATTCAATATTTTCTAATGCATATTTTTCAAATCAATTCCTTTTTTTGTGTGTTACCATGTAAAACACACCCACTGTTCAAACACATGATTTCATTTTGTCATTTTTAGTACCAGGAGACATTCAATGGGTGCAATTTGATTTTCATGCCTCCCCCAGTAACATTAGCTGGTAATGACACTTCTTTCAGCTCATAATAATATTCGGGATTCAACAAGCAACATGAAGTTTGTACAAGCCAAGCGGTGATGGAAGCGACTTTATAGCATTTTACATTTCGGTATTTCAGTATCTTTTATTTTATTTTAGATTTCTTTGTACAAAGGACATCTGGTTGGGCTCACATTGTAGTTCCAGCAGCACTCATTTAATGTTTGGCATGTTACTAACAAGTTTGTCTTGTAGTTACTGTAAGCTGATCAAAAGTAAAGACTCAGAGTGGTTTCAATATATTAGAAATAGACTTTAACTGCCATACTGATTTTGTGGCACACGCTTATGTTAGACAGTGTCAGGAAGAAATTAAAATACAACGTAACCTTTACAGCTTAACCCAATTTGACACCATCTTAACTTTTGAATGCACACGTCAAACTGTTTAATGTCTCGGTATGTTTTGCAGCAGTTGGTGTTCTTTTGAAAGGAGCGGAATGACACATTTCCAAAGGTCTTTACAGTAGAATGTCAAATAAAATTCACTGAGGCAAAGCATGATGGTTAAAATTCCAAACCTGATGCAGTTCTAATATTTAAAGCAGCATGGTTGTCACGCACGGAGTGTGGAAATGGAGCAGGGCGACCATGTGCAGCTTGGACCAGGGTTTATTGGAACAAACTCAAACACAAACTTGGTAAACTGACATCAATAATAGGACTGACCTGACAAGACGTGGAACAGAAAGACATGGTGACGTGACCATGTCTTTCTGTTCCACGTCTTGTCAGGTCAGTCCTATTATTGATGTCAGTTTACCAAGTTTGTGTTTGAGTTTGTTCCAATAAACCCTGGTCCAAGCTGCACATGGTCGCCCTGCTCCATTTCCACACTCCGTGCGTGACAGAATGAACCGACCAACACAGCGACCAGCGCTTGGACCCCCCTCCACCACCAGTTTCCGTTGCCACAGCCGAGCCGAGCCGAGCCGAGCCACAGCCGAGCCGAGCCAAAGCCCAAGAAGCCAAAGCCCAAGAAGCCAAAGCCCAAGAAGCCAAAACCCAAGAAGCCAAAGCCCAAGAAGCCAAAGCCCAAGAAGCCAAAGCCCAAGAAGCCAAAGCCCAAGAAGCCAAAGCCCAAGAAGCCAAAGCCCAAGAAGCCACAGCCCAAGCCACAGCCCAAGCCACAGCCCAAGCCACAGCTCAAGCCACAGCTCAAGCCACAGCTCAAGCCACAGCTCAAGCCACAGCTCAAGCCACAGCTCAAGCCACAGCTCAAGCCACAGCTCAAGCCACAGCTCAAGCCACAGCTCAAGCCACAGCTCAAGCCACAGCTCAAGCCACAGCTCAAGCCACAGCTCAAGCCACAGCTCAAGCCACAGCTCAAGCCACAGCTCAAGCCACAGCTCAAGCCACAGCTCAAGCCACAGCTCAAGCCACAGCTCAAGCCACAGCTCAAGCCACAGCTCAAGCCACAGCGAAGCCCAAGCCACAGCGAAGCCAAAGCCGAGCGAAGCCAAACCCGAGCGAAGCCAAAGCCCGAGCGAAGCCAAAGCCCGAGCGAAGCCAGAAACCAAGCCAAGAAACCAAGCCAAGAAACCAAGCCAAGAAACCAAGAAACCAAGAAACCAAGCCAAGCCAAGAAACCAAGCAACCAAGCCAAGCCCAGAAACCAAGAAACCAAGCCAAGCCAAGAAACCAAGAAACCAAGCCAAGCCAAGAAACCAAGCCAAGCAACCAAGCCACGCCAAGAAACCAAGAAACCAAGCCAAGCCAAGAAACCAAGCCACGCCAAGCAACCAAGCCAAGCAACCAAGCCAAGCCCAAGAAAGCCAAGCCCAAGAAAGCCAAGCCCAAGAAAGCCAAGCCCAAGAAAGCCAAGCCCAAGAAAGCCAAGCCCAAGAAAGCCAAGCCCAAGAAAGCCAAGCCCAAGAAAGCCAAGCCCAAGAAAGCCAAGCCCAAGAAAGCCAAGCCCAAGAAAGCCAAGCCCAAGAAAGCCAAGCCCAAGAAAGCCAAGCCCAAGAAAGCCAAGCCAAGCCCCGTCGGCGCGGATGCTACGGCCGCCACCAATCCAGGCGGCGTAGATCCAGCGGCCGACTACCGACCCGGTCCCGTCGGCGCGGATGCTACGGCCGCCACAAATCCAGGCGGCGTGGATCCAGCGGCCGACCCCCGACCCTGTCCCGGCGGCGCGGATGCTACGGCCGCCACAAATGCAGGCGGCGTGGATCCAGCGGCCGACCCTGTCCGGACGGCGCGGATGCTGCGGCCGCCACAAATCCAGGCGGCGCGGATCCAGCGGCCGACCCCCGGCCTGTCCCGTCGGCGCGGATGCTACTGCCGCCACAAATCCAGGCGGCGTGGGATCCAGCGGCTGACCCCCGACCCTGTCCCGTCGGCACGGATGCTACGGCCGCCACAAATCCAGGCGGCGTGGATCCAGCGGCTGACCCCCGACCCTGTCCCGACGGCGCGGACGCTGCGGCCGCCACAAATCCAGGCGGCGCGGATCCAGCGGCCGTCATCCAGTCGGTCTTCGGGGGTGTTGCAGGACCTACGGCCGGAACCAGATTCAAGCCAGCTGCGCCGGACCCACGATCGTCCATGGTCCCCACCCCACTGCGGCAGCGCGTGCTGACTCTTGCCGTTGCGCACAGCACCGCCTTCCAATTGCCGCTGATTGCGGACCGGACTTCAAACTGCCACCAATTGCGGCTCTGACTTTTCAAGTTCCCGCCGAGCACGGTTTTGTTCCCCGAGTTGCCTCCGAGCGCGGTTCTGTCCCTGAGTTGTCATCGTTTGTTTTTCTGTCCCTGAGTTGTCATCGTTTGTTTTTCATGTTCCCCAAGTCGCCGCCAGAGTGCGGTTCATGTCCCCCGAGTCGCCGCCAGAGTGCGGTTCATGTCCCCCGAGTCGCCGCCAGAGTGCGGTTCATGTCCCCCGAGTCGCCGCCAGAGTGCGGTTCATGTCCCCCGAGTCGCCGCCAGAGTGCGGTTCATGTCCCCCGAGTCGCCGCCCGAGTGCGGTTCATGTCCCCCGAGTCGCCGCCAGAGTGCGGTTCATGTCCCCCGAGTCGCCGCCAGAGTGCGGTTCATGTCCCCCGAGTCGCCGCCAGAGTGCGGTTCAGGTCCCCCGAGTCGCCGCCAGAGTGCGGTTCATGTCCCCCGAGTCGCCGCCAGAGTGCGGTTCATGTCCCCCGAGTCGCCGCCGGAGTGCGGTTCATGTCCCCCAAAGTTCCTGCCAATTGCGCGTCAGGCCCCCAGTGTGTGCCGCGAGTGTGGCCCTGGGCCCCTGACCTCCGCTGAGTGCAGTTCTGTTCCCCAAGTTCCTGCCGATTGCGCGTCAGGCCCCCAGTGTGTGCCGCGAGTGTGGCCCTGGGCCCCTGACCTCCGCTGAGTGCAGTTCTGTTCCCCAAGTTCCTGCCGATTGCGCGTCAGGCCCCCAGTGTGTGCCGCGAGTGTGGCCCTGGGCCCCTGACCTCCGCTGAGTGCAGTTCTGTTCCCCAAGTTCCTGCCGATTGCGCGTCAGGCCCCCAGTGTGTGCCGCGAGTGTGGCCCTGGGCCCCTGACCTCCGCTGAGTGCAGTTCTGTCCCCCAAGTCGCCGCAGAGTGAGGGGGTTTCCCTAGTCGCCGCCCCCCGGGTGCGGCTCTCTGCCCCTTGTCGCCGCCCCCCGGGTGCGGCTCTCTGCCCACCCGCCCCCCCCTTGTCGTGAGGGATTGGATTTTTGGGTCGTCGGGAGCCGTCCCTTGTGGGGGGGGTACTGTCATGATTGGTCCCCAGTTTTGCTAAGTTGCCATGGTTTCTGTTCGCGTCGCCCCTCCCCTCCTGTGTTCCCTCAATCAAGGTAACCGCGTTCACCTGCCTCGTGTTTTGTGCTTGGTATTTAAGCCCTGTCTGCCCCTTGTTCATTGTCGGTTCACTGCTCGTCGATTGTTGCTTGTCGATCAATCGCTGCTGTCATGGTCACGTCACCATGTCTTTCTGTTCCACGTCTTGTCAGGTCAGTCCTATTATTGATGTCAGTTTACCAAGTTTGTGTTTGAGTTTGTTCCAATAAACCCTGGTCCAAGCTGCACATGGTCGCCCTGCTCCATTTCCACACTCCGTGCGTGACAATGGTGTTTGTAGTATTAAGTTTAATGACAGAAAGAAGAAGAATAGAAAAAGACAAAGACCAATTACACCAGATAAAATTGAGAAAATGACTGGTTAAATTGAATTAAGAGAGAAAATATGGAACAAACGGATAGTGAAAGTACAGCATTTAATCTACACTGGTTAGATTCAGTGCAAAAGTGAACAGTTTCAAACAAAGATGCACACTCAAGTACTGAATCCATCAGGTAACTTGGTTGGGAAAAAAAAAACTTGCACTAAAGTGCAAACGTAAGCAAAAACCGTTTTGATGTGTGTTAATGCAAGCTTGCAAGTACTAAGATCTCTACTGGACACTTTTTATTTCTTTGTGATGCCCAAAAAGTGCGGTATCTTTGCCTCAAGCTGTTAAGGAATTGGATTTTTGTCATAATGTAAGTGTTGATGTACTGTACACACACGTCTTGGTCCATGAGGCTCTTAAGTCCAACCACAAACCTTAAGGCTTTTTGTATACAGGAGAAAATGGGGGTAAATAAAAGATGAGTGGATAGCTGAAAGAGCCAGTGCTAATAGCTGTCAAAGTAAGGGCAAGGAAAGTAAAACAGAGAGCGATAGAACAACGTAAAGAAAGAGAAGAATGTGCATCCTTTTTGGTATTGCTTCACACAACTTTCGAACCATCAGAAACTCAAATGACTTTATAACGCCTTTACAGCGCAACAAGTATGAAGGTTTGGAATTTTATTTGATAATAAAGAATGACTGACATCAGTCTAGATCCCAAAACCTCTCAACTTTTCTTCTCCATTTGAATTGCAAATTCTATTACCCTGTTCACATTCAATAGGGACCACAGTTTATCCATTTTGAACCCAACTCGCAGCAGATCTTAGTGCACTTGATAAAGCGGTGCTGCTGACGTTGACTGGCAAAAGTATCTCTCTGTACTTCCTGTCTGGCCCTATCACATCTGCACTTAAATCTGCCTGGCATCAGAGCATTCGAGTCTCACCGAAGCAAAGCTGAAGTGTGACAGGCGCTTATACTTCAGCGCTATAAGGTTATTTTTCAAGAAGATACATTCCTGTGTAGCGCTGCCTTCGTGTGGAGATAGCAGAGCGCCAATCTAATCGTTATCCTTAAGAAGGTGATTTATTCATTTGTTCAGAATGATGCTGCCTTGGCTGAGCTACACACCATCGCACCAAAGTATGGTCTTGGCTGCAAATGAATATCTGAAGCCGAAACTATTTGGTATGCAGCGCCTGGATAAACAGGGAGCAAAGTGCAAAAATGGTTCTTGATCATTAAAAATATTTAGAGTCAGACTCGACAGGTTAACCATAAGATCCAGTTCTTGTCATACAGTTCATAGTTTGAAGTAAAATTTCAAAGATTTCTAAATGTGTTAAAAGGTTGCTGCTGTTGAATTTGAACAAAAAGAGTGAAACATTCTCAACTTCTTCTTGATGACTTGCGTCAAGGTGCCGAGTGAGATGGAGATGAAACTTAGCCTAAGAAAGTTGGTTCAAAATCTAAACCACTCCTTTTTCCCCATCACGCTTTGAATCATGCCACTTTAAATGTAACACAGTCAATTTATGGATTTTTGCTCAAGAGTTTAATGGCGCCAATAGATTTGCCAATACTCTGGTCACATTGAACCAATGAAATTTCAAAACACATCATAGTGAAAGGCGGCTCGGTGGACCACTGGTTAGCACGTCTGCCCCACAGTTCAGAGGTTGCACGTCCGATTCCACTTCCAGCCCTCCCTGTGTGGAATTTGCAATGTTCTCCCTGTGCCTGCGTGGGTTTTCTCCGGGTACTCCGGTTTAAAAGTTAAAGTTCTTTAACTTGACCCCGATTTCCTCACTCATCCCGAAAACATGTTTGATAGGGCGATTGAGCACTCCAAATTGCTCATAGGTGCGCGTGCAAATGGTTGTTCATCTCTGTGTGCCCTGAGATCAGAACCGGTTGCCGTTCAGGGTGTCCCCCGCCGACTGCCCGATGACTGCTGGGATAGGCTCCAGCGCCCCCGCGACCCCCATGGGGACAAGCGCCACTGATAATGGATGGATGGATGGATCATAGTGAACAAATAAAATGTGCTCTCATTTACGTAACTTCATGGGAGGCTTGGATGACAAAATCTTTTACGGAAACAAGCATGACTTTGAGCAAAACCACGTTTCGGAACGGGTACCTTTTTGAAACAAACCTACTGGCCCCTTTTATTCAACACAACTCTCGTTGAACTCCGAAAGGCTTGTACTGCTGTTGGATGAAGAGAACTCACCGAATTCCTACTGTTTAACTAGCCGTGTTGGGCAATAAAGCGTTTACTACTGTTTAAGGTAATTAAATTTTTAAAATAAACACACACACATATACGCATTTGGTTTTATGGGAGATTTAGCTGTTGGATCACAAAATGAAATAAATGCAAATAATAAGCTATTTTTTGCAGCAACATCAGTTTCAATTTGAGTCATTTGATGGCTTTGTGAACATCCATTAAATTTACGTTCGACAAGGTAACACTGTGTACCCATGAATGTAGGGTAAAAGCACAACTTGTCTTTTAAGCAGTGTACAAATGGAAGATTATTTTTAACGACACGGAGCAATATTACTAGCCAAGTAAAAGTAGGCCGAACACAATTGAGTCATTGATGAGAGTGGAAGTACATTGCAGATTCTGGCTGAAGTGCTTTGTACAACCCCTATACTGGACTTTCAATGAGTGCATACACAGTGCTTGTATTTGTGGGCTTCCAAGTAAAAGATTTTTTTTTTTTTCTGGTTATTAAATTAAATTACATTTCCCTGGTTGGTATTACTCGCTCTCGTATTTTTTGATCAAAAAAGGTGCAGGAAATGGTGAGTTTTATAAACGTTGTATTGTTGATACACTTCACTCTTCTGCCGATTCTAATTAAAAGTACAATTCATGTGCTGCAACACATTCACTGGCTTTTTGTGTGCGTGTATGTGTGTTGATGAGTTTATTCAGGTTTTCTGCTTTTTTACCTGCATCCCATCATCATTACCAGCAGGTGCTGTACCCAGTTTTGTCTGTGCAAGGCTGATAAAACCTAGTAAGATTATAGTCAGTGGGGCAGAAACCAAATGCTGCCTCTGGGTTTTGAAACATGTGTGATGTAACTGTGCTGTGACTCTTAGGGGGGGTGACCAGCTCAGTATCATCATACTGACAAAAGCTAAGCAAATGGAAAAAGCATTTTTGTATTTGCAAATGTGCCAAAATATTTTTTCCAGAACAGCTTCAACCATATATATATATATATATATATATATATATATATATATATATATATATATATATATATATATATATATATATATATATATATATATATATATATATATATATATATATATATATATATATATATATATATATATATATATATATATATATTTCACCCAACTTAGTCACAGTTTGCTGCTAAAAAATTAAATTAAAAAAAAAAGACAAAAAATGTTAAGAGAGATTTTTAAAAATAAAATAAAATTAGCAGCAAACTGTGACTCTAAGTTGTGTGAAATAATGACATCCAGGTCAATTCCTCAAGTATAACTGCAGCAGTGTACTCAGTACTGCTGATGAAAGTAAATATTGAAGTGTAAATTTGCTCACAGCTCAGGTTTCAATATTCACCGCAAACGGTATCTTTAGTAAGCACGCTATGAGAGCAATGAGAACAATGATGATGGGTCATGAAGGGCTTTGAGTAGCTATCCTTTTCCACGAATATTGCCCGATGACAATCGGTCACCGATCAAAGCACATCTAATACATATCAAAAAGTAGAAACAAACAATTGGGCAGTGGTAAAATAGCAAAAAGTGCCAGACTGTTCATAAGCTTGCAACCTTTTAGTAGTTCCGTGCTGTTCTTTGAATTATACAGTTCTTGTTGGAAGAAAAAGCAGAAAATCATAAAAGAGGGCATAAAAATACTGATGTAAAACATAAACTCTGATAGAAGCAGGCGGGCAGACCGAAAATGTCATTTCGACAATTCCCTCCATTCCCCTCGGCCGTATAAATGGGGATTTGCTGAAGAAATCACAGACAAATGAGGAACCTCCGACAAAATAGATCTGCATGCAATAGAAGGCTTCATATTCACTTCCATCTCACACACACGCGCACACACGCATACACACACACTCGTGCATACTCGCAAGCCAGACAGTGTTTATGAAGTGCAGCCTCAGTGAGTCCATCAAGTCTAATGATTCCCTCCTGGTTGCTTCTGTCAGCATCGTCTCCCTCCTCGCCTGCATCGCTCCATCACTCCCCTCCTCCCTCCCTGCATTAGCCCCCTCTCCCTTCCATTTTCACATCCCTCCTTTCCCTGGCTGAAGTTTTTTTGCATTCATGTCTACTGTGCCAGACAGGCTCTTTTTCTCGCTTTTTTCTTTAATTTCATTTACTCCCTTCCTTGCCTTCTCTTCCTTTCCTTTCCTCACCCACGTTGTTCTATCCTTCGCCGCTCGCCTTCAACCCATCCGACATCTCCCTTCATCCTGTTAGTCATTCCTCTCCCCTTTTCTCTTTTTTCCCCTGTCTGTTACATCCCAAATTGTAGCATCATCTTCCTAGGCAAATTGACAGCTTTGCCTGCATTAAAACCATATTGGAAATAGCAGGTATCTTTATGACACATTTTTCAAATATGTTGTGTTTACAGTGACAGCAGACAAGCTTTTGCCACATGTAGATCTTGATTAAAAAAAAAAACATGTAGATTAGCTGGATTAGTGATTCCCAAGAAGGGTATCGTGACACACTGTGTGCTGTTAGATCTCTTTATGGGTGCTGTGGGAAATGATGGAGAGTTTCACTTAATTTGAGCTGAAATGACTATTAATTATAAATACATCTTCATTCATCTATCAATGATGCCAGACATGTCTAGTGACAGCCAGAACAATTAATTCCAATTAAATAAACTCGTGCATCCACCCGTCATTGCTTTCAGTGAGTATATCACCTTTCTTTCATTAAACAGATCTGCATGGCAAAAAAGGTAAACCCATTTATATTTTAAATTATTCACTATATTTAGAGATTTTGCAGTGATTATTATTCCACATGGACTATCACTGCAGATTTATGCAAATGTGGGCCAGGAGTGAGCGTGAAAGAAAAATAATGCGTATTAGTTTAGGATCATTTAACACTTTAGTATCATTTAGTAAAGCCTACCACTGCTCGTTAGAACAACTTGTAATTTGTAATAGATTGTTAGTAAAGAGGGACTATAAACAAGGCCACATATGCACTTTCAATCACTTTATTGAACAAACGGTTTCTTCTTTAAACACTAGCACATGTCAATGGTCTCAACTGACCCTGTCACGGAACACCAGAGAGGCTAACACGCACACACACACACACACCATTCAACAAATATTCAAGTGTTTAACATTAGAAGCGTGGCCCCAATAGAAGAAAAATAATATGTGCACCTCACATGCATATATTATTGGTATTCTGCAACCTCTGCGATAAACGAGTGAACTGTAAACTTGCACTGTTAGTGTAAGATCTTTCTCTTGCACACTCTGGAGGCTGTACAAAGGTCTGGTGAACGTTTGAGATCTGCTGGTAACGAAGGGTGATGACTGTTCCCGGGCAACTCGGCTGTTCGTGTCGACGGGAGGTGCGAGACGTGGCCCCTATACTGTACGCCCACAGCCCAACCATTCCTACTGCATTATAATGACGCCTGAATTTGGACATTATATCGTATTAATTAGTGGAACATAAAGGCTCAGCGCCAGTCAACTTTTTCTTCACCTGTGCGGAGCATTCACACCTGCTAATCCAGGCTTGCAACACCTGCAACTCCTATGACTGGAGTTGAAGTGCCAATCATAAACAATCCAGTCAAAATAATGGGCTGTGAGTTGGAGGTTATTCTGTATTTGTTCATATTTGTACCATGCACATTGTGTTGCTAGGCAACCTGATCAACATGAACTCTCTTTGCATCAGTTCCCAAGCATTCAGTCATGAGCATCGTATATGGATTATATTACCCGTATTGGATTCCATCCATCCATCCGTCCATCCATCCGTCCGCCCGTCCGTCCGTCCGTCCATCCATCCATCCATCCATCCATCCATCCGTCGGTCCATCCATCCATCCATCCATCCATCCAGCATACAGCAAAAAAGTGTGTCTCAACTCAATTTGTGAAGGTTAAAAAAGTGAGATCAAATCACTGCAGCTATCCCACCAGCAGACTTTTTGGGCTGTTTTTCAATTTACAGTTAATGAGAAGTTCAGCTACCGCTCTCTGTTCTGTTGTTAGTCTTTCTCCTCTTCAATCTCACAGCATCTTTAATACCTTTGCCGTTCAGCCTGTCTGAGCCACGGTGGCTCATTTGTATAAATAGCTTACCACCGCGTGTGTGTGTTTGTGACTGCCCTTGTGTCCGCGTGCGCGTAAGGCAGTTTGTCAGTGTGTACATGTTGCTTTGCCTACTGAAAAATAACTACGCGACAATTGGGAAAAAAACAATAAAATACAAATAAAAAATATTTAGAAACACACAAAGTTAACTGCAACAACATCTTATGTTTAGAATGCTCAAAGTAACTCTAATTACTATGATGGAAATTGCCAAACATCATGCATGAGCTCTCGCGGTTTGTTTGAAATGGAATTATTTCTGGATTGCTGCGCATCAGTACAAAGACTCTAGCTTGTCTGAAGAAATTTCACAGTAAACAAAGATTTTCAAAATTGTAGTTCCTAAGCCATTGGCTGCAGTGCTGTGCCACCACTAAAGTCCTTTTCACACTGCATTCAGCTATTTATTCTGTATGGAGTTGGGAGAATGGAGCGTTGCTGGATGGCATGGAGTAGCACGGCGCAGCAAGAGGACTTGTGCTGTGATGGCAAAGTGCCTAAATATGGCGGCTCAATAAAAGTTAGGAAATACTGATCTATATTTTTACCATCAAAAAGAAAAAGCCTGCACTTGAGAGAGAATTGGCGGAAAAGGGACAAAGTACAGTGACGTCACTCTCCAGCCCCTTCCTCCATAAAATAATTTGCAACATTCTTGGAGCACAATATCCCACAAGGCCAACTGTGTTCCTTCACGTCTTTGTTTTGTCCTCTATCTAAAATCCCCGCTGCACATTTCACGTAAGACAAGTTTTGTTGGTCCCTTATCACCTTGCTAATGTTGTCATTGTCAAAATCAAGGTTACTGTATATACTGGTATAAAATAAATTGCAAATGTGTTTTTTGTTGAGTCCACCGCAAAAGTCCGTGTACAGTGATGCTGACCAACTTAAATCAACCTTTGCCTTTGAAATGAATTTTTAAAATGGCCTAAAAAGACCCGTCCCTCAACAATACCCGTAAGTGTTTTTAACAAGAAAAGTAGCATGCAAGAGTAAAATAATTAATAGTATTGATATATTAGTATTGAGTATTCTCTATTTTGCTGCGCTACTCATTTTCAAATATACAGTGTTTGCATGTAAATATTTATTTTGGAAAGGCAAAGATTTACAGTTTTGTTAAAGAAACAATGTGTATTATGTATTTTCTTGGCGTAAACCAACCGTGAGTGGTAAAAAAGCTTGAAGCAAGCACAATGGCCTCTTTTTGAAAGATTCTTCAAGATCTTCCGTTGGGTTTGCGTGTTCTCCCCATTCCTGCGTGGGGTTTTTTGCACCTACTCCGGCTTCCTCCCACATTTCAAAAACACGCATGTTAGGTTTATTGGTGACGCAAAATTTCCCCAAGGTGTGAATGTGAGTGTGAATGCTTGTGTGTGCTCTGTGACCGGCTGCTGTTCCAGGGTGTGCTGGGCCAATTTCGTAAAGTCTGCTGGGAGAGCCTTCAGCTCACCAGCAGCCCTAATGAAAATGTATGGATAAATGATATAGGTTAAAACACCAAAGAATTCACTGCACATATTTATGAATGAATGCTTTTACCCTGTCCAGTGGCAGAGGCAGTTTTTGGGACTCCTTTGTTATCACGAGGCTCAATTCAATAAGATTGTGCATTACAACTGGGAACATTCGGTCTCCTTTTTTCATCTGTTTGCAACAAATTGCCCATCAATTCACTGTGTGTGTGTGCGTGTGTGTGTGCGTGCGTTTGTGCATGCGTGCGTGTAAATGCATGCTCCTGTTTATGTGCGCATGTGTGTTGCATCAGTGGCATCATTCCGTTCGTGTTTAGTCGGAGGAATTTATTTCCTTCCAGACAGTTAGACTGTTCTCTGGAGAGCGGGTCATTCTGTTTGACTCTGCTGCCTGTCTGAACTTTAAGAACATATATTTCCCTCCACTCCCCAGACACTTGCCTTGACTCTTCTCAGTCTGATTTTTGTGATTGTTGTATAACAAGAAGAGCAGGTCTGGTCAGAAAATTATTAACAGTATAATAGCCAAAGAATTGACTGAGCCTTTATTTGTTAGAATTAAACCTCCGCTGTGTAAC
The DNA here is from genome assembly GCF_033458585.1 of Syngnathus typhle. Classification (NCBI taxonomy): domain Eukaryota; kingdom Metazoa; phylum Chordata; class Actinopteri; order Syngnathiformes; family Syngnathidae; genus Syngnathus; species Syngnathus typhle. Next base: position 7,795,942 of record NC_083747.1, on the reverse strand, counting down.
GTGACATTTTCAACATCCTATTTGTGAAGGCCATATTACAATGTAAAACACTATAGGGGTCATTGCCTGCCATTCCCACAGGAGACACATACTATATGCTATACTTTTATTCTATTCTGGTTGCGTTGATTCATAAATATACATGAAACCAGTCCGTGATGCAATAAAGTTGTACGGTTGGCCATGTAAATCTTTTGCAGCTCATCGGAAATCCCGTCTTTTAGTAGAATAGTAGGCTAATTTTTCCCATTTTTAACTTTTCTCTCTTTGTATTGCTCCGTTGTCCTCTGTCATTGCAGCTATTGAAACCTTCAAACTGTGTGCCTTTCCATACCAGTGATGATACATAGCCTGATGAATCTCCTTCAAATATGTCAACTCAGCTGGCAGACAGCGTGAGACAGGCAGGAGTGTGATAAATGACGCCTGACGCTCATCTTTGTTTGATTTTACTGCAATTTTTCTTTTCTTTTTCTTTGCCTCATTTCACATTTTCAAACCATTTTGACTTTGCCGGTGATTGATACATTTGCTCGTTTTTCCAAATGATTATATGCATGAATGTCATCACAAGTCAATTCAGTTAATTGTTTACTGTAGTAAAACAGCTTCAATAGAATCAATTAAATTAAGTGAGTCGAGTGTCATCTTGACACAACTCTTGTTTTGGGGAATTATTGTATAAATGTCTTGTAAATAGTGCAGACTTTTTATTCTCCAGTACAAGAAACAAATCATTGTTGATACGTGTTTATATTGACATTCTTGTCAAATTTAAGGCCCACTCCAATTCTTTGGGGGGGGGTTTCCAAGAGAATTTTTTTGCACTACCAAGAACCTATGTATTAAGACTTTCCATATCTGTAGCAATCAATAACTTGTGCTAGAATCAAGTTCCAGAATAAATGAGCCGAGAGTGAGGAGGTGCAATGTTTTGCTTAAGGGCAACTTGATAGCAAAGTAGCATTGTACTAAAAGCAAGTGTGGGAGTTTCTACATTTTCTTCTTGTTTGCAAAAGGCTTTAAAGCACTGATCAGCCTGTCCTAAGTCAACTCCTTAACCACGATTCAAACGCAATCTGCAGACTTGCTAATCGCGACTCTATTGTGCTGCCTGCATCACAGACAGATATAGAAAAAGGAGTCAGAAAATGCATTTTAATTAGTCGTTGAAAAGATGCTAATCTGCATCCTGACTTTGTCAAGGTGCCCTTAGCAATGCTGGAAGGGGGGATTCATTTTATCCACTGAGTAACTTTAAAAAGTCCTTGCTTTGTGTTCCTGTCAAACAAAGCAGCTAAATCTTTACTAAGGTGCGAGACGCTAGATGCTGGGCCCACCCTTAATAAGCCTCCGTGAACTGCACGCTGGCCACTGGCCAAGATCGTCAACCTGAAGTACAGTACAGATGGGACTAATGAAGTAGAGTAAAGTGGATCTCTCATTAATCATCAGTGGTGTTATCTTCGTCCATCTGTGTGTGAAAAAGTGTCTTTCCTTAAGTGATCTACGAGCACATTACCAAAAGCTTCTGAGGACTTAGTGATGTACTTAAAGTCATTAATTGGAGCTATTTGGTGAAAACTATCATTCAAGTAACTCATCTACAGGAAACGTCTCACCTAACAAGTAAAACTAGTAATTGAACTGAAAGTAAGAGGTCATGCATGCCTACGTGCCACAGACAACGTTCTTGTTGTTTATAACATACAGAAGAACTGTCAAACTCATTTCTGCTGCGGACCGCATCCTCGTCGTAGGTTCCTTCAAAGGGCCATTATGAATTTAGGAATAATTGTTTTGGAAATAAGAGACTAGTAGAAACTGTTGAAATATTTTTAAATGATGAATGGTAATAAATATTGCCAGCAATATATATATATATATTTTTTAAAGTAAACAATTTGTAATTTTAGTATTGACACATGAAGTTGATGCACATTTTATCTTTGCGGGCCACATAAAATGATGTGGTGGGCCGTATCCGGCCCCCGGGCCTTCGGTTTGACACCCATGACAACAGCTTTAATGGCACATTGGCTGTATTCTGTGCCAATAAAGCTGCTGGGCACCTTGACAGCAGTCACGATGCAGACTGGCATCTTTTGAAAAACTGCTATTTCTTCAACAGCACTCTGGTGGGATTTCAACTATGAAATTTGCTTGGACCCCCAGGTGCCTGGTCAAATAATTGACTTTTAGGTATTTTTAGGTACCAGGATTTTTTCTTTACCGCATTTCCACCCGTCCCCTGTAGGGAACTCGTCATTAAGCTTTATTGAAATTTTTCGAAATATTTTTTGAGTTTCTACACTTGGTCCCGCCACCCCAAGGAAAAAATATCTGCCTGTGACTCAAATGCTTCCCAAGCCCCAAGTACTTCCAGATGAGTGTTGCAGTGAGATGCTATGCCACGAGCAGCATCTTTAGCATATTGCTGTCTACAACCTGGCAGAAGTAGAACAGAAAGATGCTCCATGAGGGTGTAGAAAATATTTTGTGTTATATAACTGTGTTGCTTTGCTTCCCTTGGCAATATTACAAAAATAAGGGTTTTAATTCACTCACACATGATACTTTGAGCTCATGATGGACATATAGTGAATTCTAAGTTTCAGTATGATTTGTTACATCTATCTAGTTGCGCACAAAAGTTGATTTTACATTGTGCATTCTTAAACCTTGAAAGCAACATTTGACAAACGTATTGTGCATTGAACCTAGTGATGGCCCTCATCAGTGTTCTTGTCTGAATGTTTATATCAGCAGCAAACAAATGGAAACTCACCCAGACACTGCTGTGTCCATATTTACCTTTTAGTAGAAACAAACTTGAACGTCATTTATAACACTTTTGAGTTGTTGAGTGAAGCAATTGATTTTCCTCAACCCACCACTAGTAGCCATGAGTCAGACAAAGTACAAACAAATGGGGGTTGCATATTGAAACGATTATTTTCCGGGCAGAACTCTCGACACCGAAAGAGCATCTCACTTGTTTCCTTGCTGTGCAATTATATTCATGGCATGCTTGCCATTTCAGCCGGATAAACCTCATGCCACTTTGTGCTTCTCTCTCTCTCGCTCTCTCATACACACAAAGGTATCATATTAAGTTTTTCAAACTTCCAAAACAATGCAAAGTTTTAATCAAATAAAAATTGCCTTTTAAATGTGAGGAAGGGGCAAGATTTTCATCATTTATTTCTAGGTGATATTTTGTGGTATATAACACGGATTACATACCGCTTAAATCGTTCTTTCCTTTTGGTCTCATTAATAATTATCTGTAAGCTTACATCTTTTTTCTTTCAACTTAATTTCTTAAGATGTCTAGATTTGAAGAAATATTTGCAGTGTAGTCATTTCAAATAAGTGATATGACTGACTTTAATGTTTGCCAGTGCTTAACAACTCACTCATGGGTTTTATTAAGCACTAAAGAACATACCCCCCCCCCCCCCTTTTATTTTCCATCAACGATTTCACCTCCCTGTGGCCTCCAACCCAGGTTAAATTGTTATTCCGTACTGATAAACCAACCATCGGCATTGACCATGCATAGGTTATTTGGAATGTAAGAAGATTAATTACAATAAATAAAGGCCAAACAAGGACACAAATAAAATAGTGTTCAGTTTGAATCTGAGATGGCAGGTGCACTGTATGTGCAAAAGCTTAAAGGATCCAAACTTTGCAAAGAGACGTAATGTCCTCAGATGACCGGAGCGCACACACAAACATGTCCACCCTGAGGTCAAATTCCATAATCACAAGCTGGATTTGGATTGCTTGTCATGTCAGCTGGCTGCCCTCAGCACAGCTGGATTCACACACACACACACGGAATAGCTACAGTATGTAAATTGTAGTTGGAGCTGTAGTATTTTGTCCTTAGATGACCTTTGACATAATGAACTGACTTCTATGGGAGTCTGGTGGGGAAACATGTTTTGAGCACTGACGACATTTCATTGGAATTTTTTCAGATAACATAAACATTTTTTAATGGATATAATAAATCATATTCACCAGTGATGCTTATTATTTATAAACAAAATCCATCCTCATTTGCTAGCTGTTGCAGCTTTAGGAGTAGCAGATAAATTCTTGTACACATTGAAACAACAAAGCCAACTACTATGCAGTGTTGGCTGACCTACAGTATCCTCAAAAAGTTTTGTTTTTCTTGAAAAGATTGCCTTGAATGAACTCGCAATAACATTCATCCTCTGTTTTGAGCTGCTTCAATCAACCAATCCGAGGCTGGTAAGGTGCTGAGGTCATTCTGAGCCATTGCAAAGGCACTGAGTGTTGAATTTAAAATCTGATTGGCTCAAAGAAATAGTCATGCTGTGACTGAAAGCTGTGACGCCAAGACACACAAAGAAGCTAATGTATAATACGATTCATCTAAGTTCTAATGGTCATTGTCTCTGATGTTTGGCCAGCGGCCCTGACTGCACGCCACTGATATCATCCCTCTTGTTTTCTTATAAGCTAACGTTCCAAATGACCACGACTCAGCTTTACAAGGTTTGAGCGTGTTCCTTTGCTGTCCCATTTGTCTGAGCACAGGCTGTCATGTGTAACTGTGTTGTGATAAGGCCTGATAAAAGCAGGAAAGCAGAGCAGAGATGTGTCAAGCTCTTCCAAACCACAGACAGGGCGTGTGTTTGTTTATCTTCTGTCTGCTTTTGACGCCAACATGGTCCCTCCTTCCCGTATTCTCCCATCTTGTTACTGCTTCTTTTCTCTTTCAAACCCACGCTGCTCATTCTATGTCTGATTTCCGCCCCCATCGCATCTATCCGCTTCATAATCATGGGAGGGGTTTTCATGTTTATTATGTGGTTGCTTTTGCAAGTTTCTTTTTTGGGGGGGTGCCGTTTGTAAGCCTTTTCTTCCTCAACAACCTCTACTACTTTGATACTTTGGTTTTATCCTGATTTTCTTCCGCTCTTTTTTTCACTTGAATGCTCTCAGGAGCATCGCCAATTGAACTGCAGTTTCCCCTCTGTCATTCACTGATCCCCCAAACCCACAAAAAAGCTCCTTCGGTTTTGCGGTATTTAATTTCTTTCCAGGATCCAAAAGAGCGGTACTTAGCACTTTTGAAATGTAAATAAAGTTTTGTTTTTTCAGCAGCTGTAGCCTCCTCCGCTAGCCCTGTTTATCAGGCCGACTTCAAAGTGCCACATGGTGCTCTATCTCTCCCCTGTTCTGTGAAATAGGGTCACGGGCGGCGCTTGGCTTTCAGAGAAACTTTTTTCCTTTCATGTAAGAACCTTGTGGGTGAGGGGAACTAAAAGGGGCCATGCCAGGCAGCCACCCACCTCCCATACAATTGGCGACACACACTCACACACTTGTGGATCGTCGTCTGCTCTGTATGTCAAAGGGCTGTGAGTGGGAGGTTATGGATGATAGTTATTTTGGTGGCAGCAGTTAGTCTAGGATGGGATGTTTTCATTTCACCTGTTGTTTCACTGAGATTTTCCCTCTTTTCTCTCATTGTCCTCTCCAGCTGTAATGGTGCCAGTGTGAGCGTTTCAGACTGCACCAACAGGACAAATGACAGAGGAAAGACAGTGAGAGCCAAATTGCACAAGTTGGAGAAGGACAAGGCCGCACGTTGATTAGACCGTGACACAGGCCGAGAAGACGGAGGCAGACGCACGCTAGGAGAATCTGCTGGAAATGGATGAGATGCTTGTCTGCAGACAGACAGATTAAAAGGTGTGCCAAAAATTTATGCTATTGCCCATGACTGCCAGCCTCGGAGGATGGACTGCAGTTCAGCCACGTCATACTCTCAAACATCCTTAACCTTCATTCACCCTCGTTGGCTAAGACTCCAGACTCAAATTGCTGGCTCCAACCCAGGAAAAGACTTCATCGCACTCATCCGCACACTACCCTCTTTAACAGTTACTTTGTGACTTCTTGACAGAGCGGTAGCACCGACCCTCAAAGGCAACCCGACCGTCACGCCACTGCTGTTCAGCTTGCAACACAAGAATTGCGAGTGCAATTTGTTTCCATGCTGATGACGAAAGATGGCTGCGAGTCTGGTCGGAGATGCACCTTCCTCTCGTCCGCCCATTCTTGCCCCAGTGGCGTCGGGTCTGACCGGTTAAGGTTGGCCTGTTGGCCATCGCAGCATTGGCGGCAGCTGTCAGAGTGCTGGAAGGAGCACTATGCAGGAAACTGACTCGCCAGACACAAACGCATTCAAAGGTAAACACTGATTATATCCTTATTAGGTGTGTCTGTGTGTGCTGAGTGCGTGCGTGTGTGTTAGACTGAGATTGTTGCATTGTTGTAAACAATACGTCCTGAAACGAAGGACACAATGTACCCCACATGACTCCGATTTGTTCTTTTTTGCAGTGTATTTGACTTAGTTCAATGGTTCATACTTCTCAAGAAAACTGCTGTAGCAGCAGTTTTATCGGCCCCGGGCAACATTGAAAATCGAAAAATACGTTTCCTGAAACTGTTTGATGTCTCACATCACACGGACCAAAACACAAGCACACACCTCTAGGAAGTGTGTAAGTGTACGTCTTACATGCTGCTGTGATTTACTGACAAGATTCTACTTTTCTGTTCTATTGCTAATTAGTATTGCTATATTAATAATGGACAGAAATATAGGCAAAAACATATTTCTTCCCGCAAGCACTGCTGTATGACTGCGTCTTTATGAGCGTCGTATAAATCACGTGTTGACTCTTTATTCTCAACAGTAAAATGTGCAAATGATGTTTTCATTTATATCGAGACATGTAGGATGTTTGCTCAGTAATTTGCAGTTGGCATCTCATATTGTGATGAATTGTTGACACAGTAGTTGGAGGAACAGAAAGCATCATTATGAAGTAAAATACTAACCCCTCATCTATATAACAGTAGGCAACAGGCATCCCTCATGAGTGAGGTACACCCTTGACAGGTTGCTAGCCGATGCAAAAACATATACTGACCAGGGGTTTCAAACTCTTTTTTTTCGCGGGCCGCATTGTAGTCATAGCTTCTTTCAGAGGGCCGTTATGTATATATGTATACAAATAAATGTATGAGCACCTCATATTATATACAGTAAAAGCTACAAAACAAACTGACAAATAACTCGTTTTCAAATTAGACGAGTAAAAACTGGTCAGATATTAAAAAAAAAAAAAGAAAAGATATTAAAAGTGAAGACAATTTGAAGTTCTAGTAACGACACGGATTTGATGCACAAGCTGTCTTCGCGGGCCACATAATATCATGTGGCGGGCCGTATCTGGCCCCCGGGCCTTGGGTTTGACACCTGTGGTATAGACAAACAAGCATGCACGTTCACAAAATTTAAGAGGGAAACTACAGTAATTACAGTATGGTACTGCAGAGACCCAAATATGTTCACACAATCAATTCAAGTAAATCTTCTAGATTGAATCTACTTTGACTATTTTAACAGGCCAATTTACCAGTAAATAATTTCATGCACCTTACTGTCACTACAAGTGTGGCAACTACAATGAATATGGAAGAATCTTCTTTGTTTTTCAGGGCACGTGTTGCATAATGCATTAGCTTTGCACACTTGCATGCGTGCGTGTGTTTGTGTGTTAGTCTGGTGTGACCAGTTTCTACAAAGGTCCTGAGGGGTCGAGGGAAAGTCATCATTGCCAGTAAACACAAGCACTGAGATTCAGGTGTAGGCAGACAGCAGTGGTCAATAGCAACAAGGTTAAAATGGGATTTTGTTTACCGTGTGTAGTTCACGTGAGGTAAAATAAATTTACACACCATGTCTAGACTCTGAATCAGTCCATTGCTGTCTGTGTTTATGTCTGCTTCTATAGATTTCAATCCATGCTGATTCCCTATAGTGCTACAAGTTTAACTTTAGGGGGCGGGTAAAAAAAAAAAAAAAAAAGCAGAAGACCTATGTTTAAATGTTAACAAGCTGTCCCGAGGGTTGTTTCCTGAGCTACAGATGGCACAGAAAGCATTATACTACATGCTTCAAATGGCACAATTCTGATTTTTCTCCATAGTGAAACAGTTCCAATATGCTTCATCACATATATGGGGTTATTTCATGTGTTCAGTGAATGTAAACACAGTGCTATCTAAAATATGTCACTTGAAAACACCTGTTAATACGCAGAAATCCAGAATCAAAGTCTTCATTGTTGAGACGGTTGATCATCAAACAGGAATTTGCAGTGGAGCGTCCACATTCAGACAAAGAAGTTACCATGAATGAGATAACTCAAATTCCAAGCAGAATTGACTCTGGCGGTTTCCAAGTTCTTTGTCTGGAGTTACTGAGCGTTTTGGTGCCACGATCAATAGAAGCAAGATGTTGGTTTTATTGTGATGCTGCTACTTCATTTTGTTCCATTTCCATTCAGTGTTGCCAGAGATGCTTTAAAAACATATTTACTTTACTGTTTACTATAGTCTGGCTGGACGGATGGACGGACGGACAGACGGATGGACGGATGTATATTTCGTCTTTTTAACAGTTAATATTGCTTAATAATACTAACTGGCTAGCATAATGTGCATTGTGATCAATATGTTCAATACTGTTAAGTCACCTTTATTGTTCTACCTTGACACACAAGTGTCTGATAGAAGACTGAATTTAAAAACAAAATCTGAGCTGGGACTAAATTTGTCAAGACACATAATATTTTAAACAAAATAACATATGGCCTTTAATATTCTGGTCTTTTTCTCAAATTTGAGCTCAGACCTGGAAATGGATCCTGGATCTTTTATTTTGGTCATTGACTATCCAAGTAAAAGTGGGCTGTTTTATTGGATCATCGAGCAGGCACCCAATTACTCACAAAGCGCATTTTGATTCATGTTTCTTGTAAATTCATGCCTAATATGTTCCATAAGATTCATTTTTTTCTAGGTCAAGCCAAAAGTAGATATACACTTTGTCAATTAACCAACACCATTGGCAATTTATTGTGTAAGGGATCAATAGGATCATGCACTGCAATCTGGATGTCCAAGGAGAGGAGAATGAGGAGAATGAGATGAGACCCTCTTTTACATTTGTACACATTCAAATAAAGTGCGAAAAGTGCTCCTTCAGTAGCTACCAAGAACATCTTGAATCATTGACCATCAATGGAAATTCTGTTAGGAAATGCAGGAACAAATGATTCATGAACAACCAGAGTGATTGGCGTTTCAAGTTCATGATCTACTTTTACCACAAATTTCATATTCAACATCTTTCCTAGATTATTCAATCTTTAAGGAACTCATATTTGTGTGTAGTCACTTTTTTGCATGATATGTTTTTTTTTCAGTATAAAATCTAACTGAATTATTTGACATTTTTGGGTCTTTATCGATATAGTTCGTGTGATTCCTTATTGAAGTCAATCTAAATTGTAATTATGTGTTCTGTGCAGTCAAAGCATAGTGTTCCGATTAATGTTTAGTTTGTGGAATAGGAATTAAAGAGCTAAAATCCATCTCAGTTTTTATCCAGCTCAGGGGGCTGCTATTTTGCTTGCGGTCGACTGAAAAGGACATCACAGTCAACATGTCTCAAGTCATAACCAATAACAGCTGACCTGCTTCGCTTATATTCCAAAAACGCAATCTTAATCAAAATGCCATGATACATACTCTAAAACATATTGTAAAGCAACATTTGGAATTGACTTTCCTTTTAAACAAAAAGCAGCAGTGTTACAATTTTCCCCGTGTCTTCTGGATTTACAAAATGACTAAAGCTTGCCATATATTACAAAAAAACTGTCAAATCTGTCAAACCACAACATTCGGTGAAAAAAAAAACACTAGCGTCAACACTCTGATTGTAAGTACATTTTAGAGTAAGACTCCTACTTCTTCATCATTTTAGCTCTCATACTTTAAAATGTCCAACTTAGCTGTAGTCAGTCACAGAGTGTTTCCTGCTGTCATCTTCAATTTGAGTCCTGGTTTTCTCGCTTGGATACAATCTTCCTCTCCATCTCTGGTCACCTTTCTCTGCCCATCTCAATTTATCTTAAACTGTCTATCATCTCCTCCCCCCTCTCACCGTCCACCTCTTGTGGTGTGGTCTTCCACCAAAGTCAATCCATATTGAGCTGTCTCCATGTGGAGCCCTTGCCCATCCATTAAGTGACTGACAGGTTGGGGTTATTAGAGGAGGAGCTGCCGCTGCCTGCCCGCTCTTGGGCCCGAGGCTTCAAACACATTATATGTACCGCTCTTCCTGTCAACACAGCGGTGAACTTCTTCATTTTTCACCTCTAACAAGCTTGGCATGTAGTATTGATTCTGGAGATTGATTTTGAAGATCTACTGTATGTTTGACTGAGTTGCAAGTATTCCACCAAAATTACATTACGGGCTATGCATGCAGCAAGGAGATTATAGTTTCTGTTTTACTGCAGTACTTTATTGAATTTGGCAAAATGATAAGATGACAAACAACGAAGACACTGAAAAGAACCCCTGGAGCTGAATGATTAAGAACAGTTCCCTAAATCAAGACATCCATTAACCTACATTTGGTTTATCTCTCCGCTGAAATCTTGCCTGTAAGAATAACAACATACTATCACGATCAAAGAATCACTATAGGGAAACAAATTCTTCAAGTGTGTCATGGGGCATCAGCAAAATGTTGGTATCCTGACACTATTGAACACGGACGGCTAATTCATATTAGCCAGTCCTTGTTGGGAGTCCCAAATCATCATCTGGACAAATCCATCATGCAGGGTATAAGAATGTTGCTAAATTATGAAATAATCACGATTGGTCAGAAAGAAACGTTCACTCCGGTCAAGAGGCGGCATACCTGAACTGCTCGCCAGTTTGTCACACCTGACGTCACTTGCAACGCTGAAGGGATAAACTCACATTTGAACCTTTTAAAATGAACCGTTGCTGTACTTTTCCCCTAAAGCAAAATGAGCTCTTCTAGGATGATAATATTTCTTTATTATGAGGTTGCACAGCATCCCAACATAATTGAAAGCAAAGTATTTGTTGGTAGGCATTCCGAAAATGACATAATTTCAAACTGTTTTCTGCTTTCTTTTTTTTTTTTTTTCATGGCCCAGGCGCATATTTTTCTGTGCAAGCTTGCATAACCAGTCTTGATTTGTTTAGCTGAGCAGGCAGCCAGACTGCCTATCTCCTCTGATTCAGTTGGTGATAGCAGTTACTCAGTTGAAGATGTTATTTTGGATCTGCCTGTCGGCGTTGCCTTCGTGCTGAGATGCACTGCTCGGATGGCACCATAGTGTGTGGGTGTGTGAACATGTGTTGTTTTGGTACATACTTAATGTGTGGAATGGAATAATATTCATGCCATTTTGGGCGTATACAGCTTTTAAGCTGACAACGGGAAAACTGAAGACGGTTGACACTCACTAGTGAGAATTAACCTCTTGATTATCAGACACCATAAGTTTTAGCACACCCAGTGTCAATATGATCAAATGTTCTAACTGTGCTATTTCAGGATTCATGAATTTACCAAAACAATTCTTTTGCATGTCTTTGTGTACAGTAGCTTTTTTATGTTTTACCTCAAAAATGTATAAAGTGAGAAAGCAATTCCACTGTGTTCATGGTTTGACTGGCCAAATGTACTCTTATGCCAAATATGGTCCGCAGGAAGGAGACACATTTTCAAGGTCTTCCTGCTGTTTTGTCACTAGCTGGCTTTCTTCCACTATAGGTGTCATTTGCCCTGAGTCAGCACAACTCTGTCATGTTTAATTATCCTGGTAGCACAACGAAATACAAAGAAAAAGGAGAAGGTGGCCAATGGAGATAAAGATAGGGACTGCAGGGTCAAAAAAATAGGATAAAATTGAGGATTCCAAGCACGGAGGGTGGAGGACTGAGGGGAAGCAGGCTTAAAAAGAAAGCCATGAAGCAGGAGAACAGTAGTTTGGAGGGATGCTCATTGATGCAACTGCAACACATTTAATACCTTAGTGGCCTGCAAAAGCTGATGCATGTCTTTTTATCAAAGACTCGGTCAGCGGATAGAAAGCAAGCAGGTGAAATTGTCCATTGTTTACACTCCTTATCCTCATTTGAATCGCAGGCCACACACAAATAGAATAAAAGAATCAGACACACTGAGGACAAATTTATGAAGCTTACATGCAAGTCTCTGGAATGTGGAAGGAAGTCAATGTGCTAAGCATTACGATGCCGCCCATCAATTTGTTGTGATTGTTTTGGATGATGGCATAATGTAATTGGGGACTACCGCTAGTTCTCATGTTGCTTGACTAAAACATTTCTCTTGCTGATGTTTGTGCTTTCTTTCAGCCTTTTCTAAACTGAAAATGACTTTTTTTTTTAAGAAAAAAAAGAAAAAATATAGAATTTCTTCCTCTTAAATACATGTCAGTTTAAATACACAGGCTGCATGAGTCCGCTCTTGCAAAACCCAAAAATGAGATTATTTTCTTGTTTGAATAATAAATGGAGTCAGCCATTTTACTCAATTTTGCTCTCCACAGTTGATGATTAAAGCAAACGGTCATAGTTTGGGAGCTCTAAACAGATTTGGCTGTTGGAACTAGTTTGACGATTTCACACTTGACACATTTCTGTCTGTAGCAGACCAATCACTCCATTTTTTTTTTTAAACACTTAAACGATTCCGGGACACGGAGATGCCAAAGCCCATCCTAGATGACTTTGGGTACATCCTGTATAGAATGACAACTGAGGCAGACGTTCCAGCCTATCTTGACACAGCAATTCATATTGTACTTAAGCACATTTGACACCTAAATTCCAGTTCCTTTGCCTAGTGTGACATTACATTAAAAATCTTACATTAAGATAACGTTTTTAGCTATTTACAGCACACTGATTCAAACTGATGAGATCATCAAGCATTTGCCTGCACTTGACATGTTCCTGACTTCTGTAAATGTGTTTTTCCAACTTGGCTGCATTGAGGATCAATTTGTGTGATGTGTCATATGCATCTCGACGTAAAATGATCTAAACGTGAGAGTGAGTTCTGCAGAAAAAGGGCCCTGTTTCTCATTTACTCATCATACTCAGACATGAAAACAGATGCATTCCAAACAAATGCCCAAGGACACCATAATGGCCACACATAAAGGCGCACATTGCTAAAATGAGCATCCGCCTCCAGTCTGTTAAGTGGTGGAGGCAACACTCCATGCAGCCACACACACACACACACGCGTACTTGTCAGTGTGCCATTCATGTCACACTTTTTTGTCTCAGTCTGCAAGTCTTTATCCTCTGTGGGATCAAGTCTTGTCTTGTCCAAGAGCACTGCGGGAATTCTGAGGAAAAGGAAATGGCTACAAAAAAGTCTTTATCTCATCATTTCTGATCTTTAATGGGAAGTGTTATTTCAACAAAGAACGAGTGGACCTGTAATCATCTTGTGATGTTTTAATTGAGAGGTCAAAGAAATTGGACTTGATTGTGACAGTAATTCCTTCGTCTGTCTTCCTCTCATGTTCCACTCTCCTCATTTTCCTCTGCCCTCTCTCACATTGTCACATTCTTCTTCCGCTCAGCACTCACATTCTTTTCAATCATGCAGATTAAAGAGGCCGCTTTAATGTCATTATGCTTGCTGCCGGTATACATACAGCCAATGCAATGCAGTTGCATCTAACCAGAAGATTGATATAGGAATATTAACACCAGAGTGGATATATAATTATGAGATATTCATAAGAACTACATTATATGGTCATCATACAGTGTATGTTATATAGTGTGTGAATATAATCAACTTAACATTTGTGTAAGATAGTATGTGAATATAATCATCATACATAACAGTTGGTTATAAATGTGTGAAAAGCATTGTTAGCATTGGCATGGGGGGGGGGGGCGGCGACAGGAAATTGCAGATAAGCAGCAATGTGAGGTGAAGAGACAATGAGGAAATTATGAAACATTAAAGAAAAACTGCAGGTTAGGGGGGCAAAGTAATGCTAATAATAATAATTCATAATAATTCATAAATACCTCCAGTATTCCAATAAAATAAGTTTCCTAATTTACTTGTATTATTTTCTATTTAAAAAACGGAAAACACACAACTTTTTTCTATTAATTATACTGTTTGTATGTGTAATCATGCTATTTTAATGGTCCTTCCACATGAGATTAAATTAAGATATACGCAGCTACAATAAAATTCACACTCCTGTGCCTAAGATCTTAAAATTCTCTCCATAAACATAATGAACAGAACAGGTGACAAAGGGCAGCCTTGGCGTGTGTCTGTGTACCCATAAAATGTTTTTGTTTTTTTTATTCTTTCAGTCATCTAGCAACATACACTCAAACTACATACTATTCCTTGTAAGCGTGGCCTAAATATGACAGACTGTGGTTGGACATATTTTCAATTTTATCCACGCTGTGGTTCGGCCATTCCTGTAATATCCCTCCGGATTAGTTTGGAATTACATGTGTGGTTTGGATATTTGTCATGCTGATAAACAAGCTTCAAATTCCTAGTAGACATCCATCCTTAACACAGGCTGCCTTTATATTAATTGAATTATTATTTTAATGTGTTAATTGAACTTACTTGTGTCTTCAGCTATATACTTAATCTAAAATTAATATGTTTTTAAATTTAATCAGATCCCCCCCCCCCCATATTGTCACGTTAATTGTGCAAATCCTTCTGAAATTCATCCTAAACCTCCCAATGAAATGCAGATTTATTGCCTGCTTTTATGATTTGGCACAATGACCTTTAAAGTAGTTTTTATCGTACGGTATCCTTGTTTGCTTTTTAACAGCCTTGGGGTGCACTCATTTCTTATCCATTACATTTGAATGACTTAGAAGCTTATGATGACTCATTTGTCCTTCTGGCATTTTCACATCGCTGTAGTTAACCTGTATGAATGTTGTATGTTTGCAAAGAAGAGGGCTCTGTATAATTTAGTGTGCAAATGAGGCGTTTTATGTTCTCTCACATTTTTTAGAGCTTTGCTTCTTTTTCGTGGCCTTGACCAAACGTATCGACATGAAATGAGAGGATAGCTTGGGGAGGGAGGATGAAGAGGGAGAGACAAGTGGCTCGGACAAAATTGGAGAGTTATATAGCATGATAGAGTGGAAGAGAAGAGGACAGGCAGAACAGATGAGAATGAAAAAGAAGGCACAGAGACCGCAAGATAGACAATCGACTAATAGATAAGACAGTGAGGAAAAGCAAGACAGGGCAAGTCACTGAGGCTTTGCTAATTGCCACTTAGAAAAAAGGGGAAAAGTCTCTTTCCAAAGAATGGTCATGCTGGTTTGTATTTTCAATCAGATTTCTGTTCCTTCAATTGACACCCCAGACTAACAAACCCCCCCCCCCCCCCCCCCATACACACCCGCCGCCACCGTCTAGACTAGACCAGAACAAGCTGTTCTTGTTGTGAGAGGAAGAGGAGAAAATGCAGTATCATTAAGTTGCTTGCTGCCAAAAGGGCAAATCGCAGGGACTGCCACAAGGAGACGGCCTGCAAAAATGTGTATTAGAAGGCCATCTTATTCAAGCGGCTTGTCTTTTCAGTGTCGATTACCTGCAATAAAACAGTTGGTCACCACCCATACTAGAGGGGGGTGAATTTTAAAAGATTTTTTTTAGGGTGTGTAGAATGTGTAGCGTGAATTTCTTTCTCCATTATGCTTAGAAAACAAATGGGACCGACAATTGTAAATGTTAAACCTCTTCAATATTTAGAGTGGCAAATGTGGTTAATGTCTAGTTATATTCAACAAATTGCTAATGACGTCACCAATGGATTTTGCAATGGCATACTAGTAATATTAAGATACATCACAGGAGGGGGGGGGGGGGAATGCTTCTTTATTATCTCTGCATTAAGAATGGACAGCTCAAATGCAGAATATAGTTCGCGGACTGTAACAGAACACAAGAGGAAGTTGTTTGGTGATGGTATTTCCAGCAAAAACGTTCTCTCGCTCAGCGTGCTTCCCACTGGGACAACTAAGTAGTGCTTGACCAAATGAGGTGATATAGCATCGCTCTAGGTCCACCACAGCAGCAGTTTCTCCATGGTGTTAGTTTAAGCTGTTTTCAAATAATCACAAAACGTTTTTTGTTTGTGTGTGTGTGTGTTTCACCTTCGCTCATCAGTTGCACAATTAGTTCTAAAAGACAAAATAAATAAATTAAAAGTGAAGGACTAAATTCATTCTGTGCACTCATCTTGTTCAGGCCCAAAACTCATTATTAGTTACTAGTTGTCGTCAAACTCTAAACGTGATTGTGGAGTAGTGAAGTCAACAACCTCTACTTTGGAGGTGCTTGTCATCTCGAGTACACAACACTCTTTAAGAGCTGTAAAACACAAAACTCTCATTTTCTAAATGGAAAAGAAATTGTAATATGTTTGAGAACAATAAAAAAAATAATGACATTCTTTGCTTATTTTGACCAGTCAAACATGATCAACAATAAAAAGCAAATTAAGTTTCTGACTTATGTTTCTCACAGTACCTGGAAAGACCAACAAATGTGAAATCCAGGTCCAGAAAATAGAAACCCTTCCATAATTTGCCTTTAGTCACAAGTGCTTTTAATAAACCAGCAGGTATACAAATAGCTCCTGAAAGCTCGTTTTCTTGCTGTCTTGGTTGATTAAAAGCAACTGTGGCTAAAGCCTAACTGTGGCAGACTTTTTACTTTTTGGACCTGGATTTGACACCTTTGGAAAAGACTAACCCATAATAAGCAACACTTGCACGCACACACGGTGATTGTAACTCATATTTATGTATATCCACGTACAATCCATACTTTAACAAATGTAGTAAATGGTCCAATCTGTGTGTACATATTTTTCATTCCTACCTGGGCAATTATTTAAAAGCTTTATGTATGATGGTGACAGATATGACCATGGTATTATGGGATGTCCATCTGTCCACTTGCTTGTGAAAATGATTTGAGTACATTAGCTGGAGGGAATTTGATGAACCAATTAATCATACGGACAAATGAACTCAATCAGGCCAAAGGCCAAGATCACTGCATTGTCATAAACTGTTAAATGTTTTATACTGCAGGTAACTAAGTCCATCCTTTATTCTGCTATTTTTTAAAATATTTAGTGAGAAAATAGTTCCTGAAAGGATCGTTTGGTTTCTCATTTCTTCCATTTGAAAGTGCATCTGTGAACAAAAGTCTATAATTGAGGTCTTTTTGCAGCTTACTGGTAAAAAAATGTTTTTACTTGACCTTGCACATTTCTGAGTTTGTATAACGAGGTAAACTCACAGTCTACAGCACAATATTTGAGAAATTATGCATATTACTTTTATGCATTTGGCTCTGTGGACTGACCTTTATGAATTTGTTTTTACTTGATGAGTTGATCAGTGGTGAAATGCAACTGTACAGTATTTATTTCTGCCACAATGTCCAAACAAGTTCCACTTCTGCATCCCAATTTATTTAAGGTGATTAGAAGTAGATGATCTAAGTAAGGCTCTCTCTTATTTCCACGTTCTTTCTCTCTGGCTGAACAGAGTGCAAGTTCCACTGCACCAATGGGAATTGTTTGCGCCTGGGCTCACTGATCTGCAACCAGCTCAATAATTGCGGGGACAACAGCGATGAGGAGAACTGCCCCATGGTCACCCAGCACCCTCCACCGGGCATCTTCAACTGTGAGTGCTGCACCATGCTGCCTTCCCTTTTGTTCTTCATTTGCCACTCTCTGAGGGATGTTGAATGAAGTTTATATATTGTGCCTTCTGATGAAAAGGTGTAGTAGGAGAAAAAATGCTTATAACTTTGAATAGGTGCACATTTCAGCAAATAGTTCCAAGTTTTTATGCTACGTTTATTTGAGTTTGCATTCATTCAAGAGTTGTTTCATGGAAAGGAGAAAATATGGTTAGTTGTTCTTTTAGCGATCTAAGAGGTTGCAGCATGATGCAGCATCTTTTTTTTTTTTTATTAAAAAAATAAATTACTCCTTTTGCTTAATACTGAGGCAGCTCGGTGGGGCACTGGGTAGCACGTCCGCCTCACAGTTAGGAAAGTGCGGGTTTGATTCCACCTCCGGCCCTCCCTGTGTGGAGTTTGCATGTTCTCCCCGGGCCCGCGTGGGTTTTCTCCGGGCACTCCGGTTTCCTCCCACATCCCAAAAACATGCTTGGTAGAAGACTCCAAATTGTCCCTAGGTGTGAGTGCGAGTGCAAATGGTTGTTTGTCTCTGTGTGCCCTGCGATTGGCTGGCGACCAGTTCAGGGTGTCCCCCGCCTACTGCCCGATGACGGCTGGGATAGGCTCCAGCACTCCCGCGACCCCCGTAGGGACGAAGCGGTTCAGAAAATGGATGGATGGATGGATGGATGTGTCATACTGGGATGCCGATTGTTATAATAGTGGTATAAATGTATTTCCAAGAATGGGAGAGAAAAAAAATCGAATGTGGTTGTAACTTTGCGTTCAACAGTTTTCTAGGAAAACAAGCTTTCAATCCTATTTCGTGGATTGATTTGTAAGGCATGAACGCCAATGACGGGTACTCCAACAGCAGTAGGTAAATGCAACCACGGTAGCCGGAGGGTAGAAATAATTGCACTTTGAATGAAAGACTTTTTGAAATTAGCCTGACATTTTCTATCAAAGATTTTCTACCTTTCAATTTCTGTCCTGTTTTTGTTTGAAACTCTGCGCCACTTTCCTGAGTCCCCCCAGCTGCTACCCCTTTTTCGCTTCTTACCGAGCACTACCGTCAGGGGAGGGAGATGAGAGTGGTCCCTCGACTCACCACAATCAATGGAAACAGAGGAGACACGGAGAGGGAGATTGGAAGGAGAGAGGGTGAAGGACGCCATTGGAGCGCAATGGCTGTCTGCCAACTTACTTTGATGTGCTGCACCGTTCTCTTTCAACAACTTTTAGTGAGGAGTGGGAGAACTTTTAACAGCAGCACTTTCATCCTTGGCACTGGATCTGTGTGTGTGTGTGTGTCAATGTCCGGCAAGTTCTTCACCTTCCCCTCATCACTTCCTTGCTCGTTGGCTGCAAACCCTTCAACCTTATTTGTACTTTTTTTTTTTCGCTCCCACTGCCTTTCATCTCTTCTATCTGTTTCTCTTCATTGAAGGTTGAATGTCGAGGGGACTCCATCCCATTTCGACAAAATAAAATCCTGAGCTTGGTGCTTAAACAATTTTGCTGTCTAGTGCAAATGTAAATGTGCCTGCAGCCAACATTATGGGAAAGCCGTGCAATCATTGTAATTTTCTGGTGATGCCTGACAGAGAAACAGAGAGAGATGAGTGCTGGAGGGAGAGAAGGAGAGATAAAAAAAAAAAAAAAAAAAGGATGGGAACGCAGTAAAGAGTGGCAAGGGATTAGAAAAGTGAGAAATCAGTAGACTGAGAAAGAGGAAAAGAAAAGAATGAGGGATGTAAAAGAAAGGAAACGGTTGAGAGCGGTAGAAAGTGCTTGTGTCATGATAGCGTTTGCCATCATGTTGTAGCCTGTGGCTGTTTCTGTGGCAGTGGCAGACAGATGGATCATGAATGCTGTCTAGACACTCGTTTCCACCCCTTGCCCCCCTTTCCTCTCTTTTCTACTCTTCATCCAACTCCTCTCATTTGTCCTCAATTTTCTTCTATTTCTATGTCTCCACTCATCCTCTTTTTCACACACCCCCCAAATTGATTTGGTCTTCTATATGTATTAATTGGGCTTAGAGGAGCGAGTCATACACCTGTCTGTCATATCAGAGATGTTGTTCACCTGAAGGTAAGATAAATAATGAAAAGTAATTCCGATTGCTTGCTATGTTGCTGTCGTGGTTATCCTAGCTATCTATAAATCATGCACCTATTTCTTAATGTATTCATTGTTTTGTGGGCCTCTTGGAGCCCAAATAGCATACAGTGGCTCTTAACTTACTTCCATTTTCTGCACTGTTGGCAAACCTTTAACTCACACGTTTCTCATGTGTGGAATTATGTATGCTATCTGTCCATCCATCCATCCATCCATCCATCCATCTGTTGTCCATCCATCCGTCCATCTGTCCATCATCCATCATCCATCCATCCATCCATCCATCCATCCATCTGGCGTCCATCCATCCGTCCATCTATCCATCCATCCATCCATCTGTACTGCTTAGCCCCACACATAAAAAGTTATTACATTTAAATCTTTGTAGTCAGCCTGACTACATCCAGAATGCATTGCAATACTGTACTGCATTTCTGTTCTTCAGTTTGGGTTTTTTATAACTGTGCTGGACCTCAGCAGGTTTTTAGACTATTTTGTACTGCATCAACATCTCAGCTCCCTGCAGCACCAACCACTCGGGGATGTGTGGGTCGGTACAAGGACTTGCCAGGAAAGTGAGACAAAATGACAGATGGCCTGGCAATGCTTTTTGTACATATGGTGTAGTTGTGATCTTCCCTTACAAGATCAAAAGAGGTTTTTCATCCAGTTTACCTGGAGGATTTATCGGTGGTCTTGCCCAGTGTGATAGTTACAGTATTGGACAGTACTTTGGAGTGGCGCTACTGAATTTAGGGATCTGAAGGCTGCTGGTATGTCATTTGTAGAGCGCGGTATTAGACACACATCCTGGCACCAAACCTGTCAATTGCTTCTTGTAAACCAGTGTTGTCATAGTCAGTGCTCGGGGGCCAGACCCGGCCCGCCACATCATTCTATGTGGCCCATAAAAGCAAAATCTGTACCAAAATGTTAGTCATCTGTAACAAATAACATTGAGCTCTTGCAAGACTTAATTTTTTTACAATTTTTACAGCAACAAACAATAATTAAACTATCGTTGGAATCTGATTTCAACGCTAGTTATCTATCATTTTGGGGGGTTTATATGTGATGATGTGCCGATGAACATTTATTTGGTTTCACAACGGCCCTCTGAGGAAAGCCATATCTATAAAGTGGCCCGTGACAAAAATAAGTTTGATACCACATTCGATGAGTTAATCAACTCGTAATGAGCTTCCAAAATTCTCAAATAAAAACTAAAAGAATAAAAGTTGTTTTTCTGGCCACAGTACAAGAAGCCAGAGGGAGGCATGATATTGTTTTAAAATGCTCATTGCTAAAATTCAAACTTTATCCGAGTCACAGTTTGTGAAACATTATTATCAACATTATTGTTGCCATTTTTCTTATAGCTTGTGTTTTATTCTATGCAAATGAGGCTCCCTCGGCAGAACAGAATGTGTAATTCTAGCACTTTGACCTTTGCAACTTTTGTAGTGTAAAATCTTTGTGTATAACAACTAACTCTATTCTGAATAACAACATTGTAACATAACTGTGAGAGAAGTGCCCATAGTGTGACACTTTTATCTTGAAGTGCAAAAGTGATTCATTGTAATGTAGATAAATAAACCTTCATTAAAATGTTTTATTAAGTGGTGTAAAATGACACAACTTGCAGCATTACTTCTTTTTCCCAGGCAATACCACAAGTTGTGTATTTAGAGCTGCTGTATAATCATCATGTTTTATAGAATTGTTTTTCCCACACAGTACAATGATTTTATCTTTCAGCTTGGTCATAGAGTATATAACATTTAAAGGAGAATTCATCTGTCAAACCTTTCAACAACAAACATTTGGAGAAAAGTTCCTCTCAGAACCCTGTATTAGAGGTTCTACCAAGAACCCTTTCATGGAAAATACTTTTAAGACTGTAGCAGACCACACACAATAAATTGCTAAACGTATTTCTGCTACATTGCATTAGAAATACTGAAACATGGCTAAAGATTTGAATATTTGTTGGAGAGAATTTTCATCTTTGAAGAAAGAAAGCGTTTTCTGTATTGAAACACAACTTAAAAGAATCCTTAGTCCTACAGAGAATTATAGATTTTTTGGTTCAAGGTAGGACCAAGGCAGAAGCCTTCTAAGTGTGTAGCACTTAGGCAACATAGCACAAGACACAAAACAGTTGTGTTTAAATGAAAGAGATTTAGAGCTCAGCAAGACTCTGATGAATGTAGTTGTCAAGTTGTTGTCCTCAGCATCTCTGTTGAGCCTGTTGTCCATGTGGTTAAAGGATTTACTCTGAGCAGACACAACAAGGGAAATATTGGGCTAAAGCTCTGGATAAAGACTCATCTGCTCAACTTGTCTTTCTCATTATTACTGTCTGTGCTTGCTGTCATTTCCTGGTACTTGTTTGTCTTTTGCTCTCGTCTTTCCATTTTGCCCAAACCAACGGCTGGCTTTGAACCTTGTTAATGCCTCTTCAACCCCGGCGCAGTATTTAGGTCAGCACTAAGTGGCGTCTGGCTGTAATTCTGTCGGGGCAATCAAAGCTGCAGATGTTTATGACCACACTTGATCACGTGATTGCTCAATTGCGACAATTATTTCTTCCTCCTTCAGATTGCCTGTTGAATCAGCAAGAACAATTTGATCAAGGGGATTATCCTGTTTAGGGTTGTAAAATATTGCAGAGGAAATAGGTGACCATCGCCACCAAATATGTTTCTTGTTGATAGTGTAGCGTAAAATGTTTGGCTTCCGCCGTCAAGTCAATAAGATTGGAAGAAAGCCTCTCCTCCAGTGGTGCCAGCTGCGCCTGGTGCCACCACCGCCATGGAACACCACAATTGTTTTCCTTTCAACATAGTTTACATTCTGCTTAGATCTTTGATGAAAGAGTCTCTGGCTACCAGTGTAAGAAAACAACATCTGTTGCAATGTTGCTGTTAGGGCGGCCCCTCCTGAGTCCTTAGTATGCATAACAGGCACACTTCGGTGAGCAGGTCCAGAGTGGAGGTCAAGGGTGAGTGGAACTAATGCTTTCATGCTCTTGATTTGGCTCCTCTCGGGTGTAATACCCGCCTGTCAATTTGTTTGAGCTGTGGATTTACATAATGAATTTATATCCAGTGTTCTCTTTAGTCTCTCTCTCTCTCTCTTTTTCTGTATCTCATCTTTCTCTTGGAGTCTACTTTTGCTCTCTCTCTCTTTCTCTCTCGCTCTCTTTCTCCCCCGTCTCCCTCCTCTCATCACGTTTACCAAGTGCCCAGAGAGCAGTGTCTAAATGCAAACAAGCCTAATTACCAAACTCCCACCATCCAAGTATGTGCCTTGTATTCTACAGCCTGAGCTCAACTAACTAAGGCTCTGGTAAGAGATGGGAAAGAAGAAAATAAACAGTGAGTGGGTAGTAGTTCTAGGTCTGGAAACAAAGTTTTGTTTTCTTAAAATGCATCATAGGTCTTTATTTCATCGACAACTTTACATACATCCCTGGTATTGAAATGAACGCAGAAGCATATATTCAAAGAGAAAAAGCACCAACAAAATAGAGCTCTACCATGACAGCTCAATGCCAGGAAAGTCCATCTGATCCCTTGCTGGTCACCCCCGTCGCTCCACCAGCTGGACTGTCAACCGCAGCGTGATACTAGCAACGCTTACATCTCAGTCAACTTTGCTCAACATCCGCTCACTGACAAGCAAGGGACATGTTATCCAGGACCTCATCATTGACCGTAAGCTAGACTTACATGATTAGATCGAGACCTAGCAACAGCCCTACTCTTCGGGGCTGATTCAATCCACTGTGTGTTAGTCAACTCCAAGGCGTGTTTGACGTGAAGGCTGTGGGTTCAATCCTCAAGTGTCCTTGAGCAAGATATTGAACCCTAACTTGCTCCCAGTAGTGCCTGGCAGCACCTTGCATGGCAGCAGCCTTCCACTGGCGAAATATCTTCATTTCATTGTATACCTGTTGTACAATGGCAATAAAGGCATTCTTCTCTTCTACACAGCCTAGACATCTGACCTTTCCACTGATGAACTTCATATAACTTCTTCATGTGTGGATAACCACCGCCAGAAACATCCATCCATCCATCCATTTTCTGTACCGCTTAGTCCCCACTGGGGTCGCGGGCGTGCTGGAGCCTATCCCAGCCGTCATCGGGCAGTAGGCGGGGGACACCCTGAACTGGTTGCCATCCAATCGCAGGGCACACAGAGACAAACAACCATTTGCACTCGCACTCACACCTAGGGACAATTTGGAGTGTTCAATCGGCCTACCAAGCATGTTTTTGGGATGTGGGAGGAAACCGGAGTGCCCGGAGAAAACCCACGCGGGCCCGGGGAGAACATGCAAACTCCACACAGGGAGGGCCGGAGGTGGAATCGAACCCGCACCCTCCTAACTGTGAGGCGGACGTGCTACCCAAGTGCGCCACCGAGCCGCCCGCCAGAAACAAAGATTTTATATTTTTACTCTCTTCAAATCACATCAAAAACACGTTTAAAACCGCCTATTCCACATCATGCCTTTTGCCCTCCTTGTTTCAATCATTTTTCATTCATTTTTTTGATTGTACTTATTCATGTTGTTTTATTTAATATATTGTAATCTATTCCTTGAGTGCCTCCAAATAAAATGTATTAATATTTA
The DNA here is from genome assembly GCF_033458585.1 of Syngnathus typhle. Taxonomy (NCBI): domain Eukaryota; kingdom Metazoa; phylum Chordata; class Actinopteri; order Syngnathiformes; family Syngnathidae; genus Syngnathus; species Syngnathus typhle. Next base: position 7,771,450 of record NC_083747.1, on the reverse strand, counting down.
GGCTTCTATTTTGGAGTTAGAGGTTCATAAAACTTTAATCTATGCCAGACAAATTAACACTGTCTGTCTTCTGGATTCTGTGCGCATGTGCGTCCATGCACACATGTGTGGTGTAATACACCCTGATATCTCCTCAGAATGTCATCTTGACACCTATTTTCTATTAGAGTGATGTAACATATACTTAGACACCTGGCATTGTTAGAGCTCACTGTTAATGACGGACGTCTGTTGTAATTCTTCCTCCTGTGTTTTTGTGTCACGTCGATCTCTAACCTCCTTTGCAATGGAGATTGGATGCTTGTGTGCGGCGGCCCTCTCCCGTCGGTTCTACTTTTGTCTTGAAACTCCAGAGTGCATGCTGGTTAATGACAAGTGCCCCCTTCCTCTCTTCATACTTAGTTTGATAGACTTGTCTATGTGCTCCTCCTCTCCCCTCAGTCTATTTGAGCCCAGTGTGTGTGCACTAGGTAATGATGCAGCTGGGCCATTAAAAGCGGGGGGCTATTTGACAGCTTTGCAAGCCCCCCCCCCTCACCACAACTCGCACACAAATTCTGATGCACATGCACTCAGAGACACACAGAGGACCTGAATGATCCCCTCGGGGGTAAATGAAGCCCTCACCATAATACTGAGTATTTCTTTCCTGATGAGAATTGTGCATTTGTTTAGAGAGAAATGTGGAAGAAAGAGGAGAAAAGGCTGAGATGAAGTTAGGTCTGTCTTTGGAGTAAACCACCGCCTGTCTTTTTCTTCTCTCTTCGCCGGCCTCCCACTCTGTTTTTTCGGAGGTTGTGTATGTGCATGTTTGAAGTCTGTCCATTTGTCTTAGGGGATTGTACAGCGCTTGTATTGACTATTGAGTGTGTGCGTGCCTGTGTGTATGGGGATGGAGAGAGGGAACTGAAGGTGTTAAAGGCTTGATGTGAATAGCCTTCATCCATCAGTCATAGAGGTCAGCAGGGTGATACCACTAGTCCTGGGTGGTCCCCCGTTTTTATTTAGAACACACATTCATCTACTGTAAAGGATTGCTTGAGCGGTTACGTGCGCGTATGTGAGTCCGCATCCAGGGGAAGTCGAGAAGATAATGTAAGATGACCTCTTACACACACCACTTAATGCTCACACACATTCCTGAATTTTTGTTGATCATATACATTAGTGAAACACACATACACTATACTCAAACGCTCACTTCATTATATTAGACGAGGTTTCGGTAGGATGTGAATTTCGTAAAAGGATTTTAGTAGCGTGCGTTAAGAGTCGGAACATCTTAGTAGTCTGTATGGCTAGTGCAAGAATTGTACTTGCGTAAGAGGCTTTTTAATTGAAACGAAAGCCCTTCGGGTATGCTAGCATCAGCGGATGCTATCCCAACCTTGTCAAATGCCGCATCAATCAGACAGCAGACAACTGTTTTTATTCCGAGGGAGGATATTGACATTGAATCGCAATATCCCTCCAGACAGAGAGTGACAGAGTCATACCTGCCGTTCCTCACAGGAGAGAGTGAGCACCAAAAGTACGCCTTCAATTTTTAATATTGGTGTATAAATAAATATGGATATAGTCACCGTACACTCACTGTCAATTTATAGAACGTGACAGACACCTGTAGTCCCTGTCAGGAAAGTGTGTGCACTACCTACACCTGTAGTCCCTGTCAGGAAAGTGCGTGCACTAAATTTATTCTTAAGAGTCTCATTATGCTTGTATGAATATGTATAATCTGTATACACATTTACAGTCACTGGCCACTTCGGATACATACGTTCTTCTGTTTTTCTTTCGACGAGTATAACTAACACTGGTCAAGAAATGTTTGCAAAATAATTCCATTCTCTTTTGCTTGCAGTTTAGTTGTTGCCACATGTAAACAAGCCAGTCAGCTACAAACTTTGTCTGTCTTATCTTCACAATGTCCAGGTTTTCTTTTCTCTTTTGGAAAATTCAGCCTTGGGAATGATTTAAAGACACACCGGTTTTGATTTGTGTCATCTGACGAAGCATCGCATGACAAAAAGGTTCTCTGAAGACCTACAATTCAGCATTAACTTGCATGAAACTGGAAAGGGTCACTTGATGTTCAGCAGTTCATGATAAAACAGATTGTCTATAAAGTTTAGCACTTTTCCTCCTCTCTGCCTTGTAAAAATGACTACAGGAGCCCAGCCCAGAATGCTCAATGAGGTGAAGAAAAATCCTAGAGGATCAGTTAAAGTCTTAGGGAAGTCTCTGGCACATGCAATAATCTCTTTGGACAAATATACATCAAATAAAACATTGAAGAAGAAAGGATGTCATCGAGAGAAATGCACAGAGGAAGACATTGCTGTCTGCATAAAGATCTAAATTTTGCAAGAGAGCACCCTGATGTTCTCCAGCACTACTCGCTAACTGATAATGTGTGGACAGATGAATGATAAAATAAAAAATAGCAAACTTTTTGTGTAACCCGGAGTCTGGACACAGTGCTCTGGAGTTCTAAACAATAGAAAACAAAGTTTATCCAGATCTTTTTTTGAAGAGTACGTCACACCAGCTGTCAGATGGTGATGCAACAGGACAAGAACACAAGTAAAACATGTTAGCTCCCAAAAACACATGCATGCATACATGCCTGACTCCATTTATGTGAGGCCTCCAAGTCTGGGAAGAGGTGTCAGACAGTTATTCTGCTTTCATTCTCTCTCACACCCAAGACGTGTCACATGTAGGGCCGGTTCATTATTGGAAAAGGATGGCGGTTGCAATTTTCAAATACTGGTATCAAATATTTATTAAATATATATTTTGTACTTTCTGACAATATTTTTGTCATCAGTACTGTCATCACACTGTTAGGGTTGGCAAGACTTTAAGAATATTTAATATAGGACTATAATAAAACGATTACCTTTTTCATTTAATAAATAGATATTTACCATTTCATGTACAGATTACACACACAAAGACACACACAAAAACACACACACATACAGTTGGTCAAGTGTGTAAATGCACTGATGGAGTAACTCGCAGTAAGGAGTCACTCTTCATTTGTTCATAATGGTTTGTGTAATGACTAAATTAGCCTCGTGAGCTCTTGTATTTACAGTGTTTAGTTTACAATTCAGGGCTGTGCAGCAATTACCAACGAGGGACTCCATGCAAATGGCAACGCAACACCACAGGATTAAGTATGTTAGCGTCCATACGTAAACACTTTTCGATGGAATGCAGATTGGAGACAATATTATTATCCACCCAACCATTTTGTATTCCGTTCTATTTTATTTTAGTCTATTTGTCTTCATTAATGTCTCAGATGAGTCTGTCCCAGTCGACTACAGTAAACCTTGGACTGTTCGCCAGATAATCACATGGGACACACATACTATATGTAAACAAACTGCCTTTTACATCTACTGCATCAGTTATTTAGTCTTCAATTCATCTACCAGGATACACGGTTTACCGATCCCGTATGGATTTAAATTCCAATTTAACTAATATTATACAATTTAAAATCTCTACATATAACATTTATTTTATAATGTTTGATGCTGACCTGAACTTTGTACTCCTGGTCAATCTATTCTCTCAAAGAGCCTCTTATACTAAATCTTAATGGATAACAAAATATTTCAATATTCAGTCAAATCAAATGTCATCAGGCAATACTTAGTAAGTCTATAAGCTTTAGTATTTATGTCCTGTCAAAGCAATGCATGAGTGGAGACAATCTGTCATTACAGCAGAGCACGCAACATTTGATCCAGATTGAGATATTCTTCCAGATCCAATGGCATAAAATTCAAGATTTGTTTGAGAAGATCGCCCACATTTACTTATTTCTTTTATTATTTATTTCTAAGAAATTAGGTTTTATATCTATCTTTATGCTGTCCCTTACAAACTGCTTTTCCATCCATATGGAAATGACCAAGTAACAAGTAAAGTACTGTAATAATTGTAAGACAATTTTATTAATGCACATATATGCACAAACTCTTTTATTGGCATTGAATTTAATACAAAGACAACTTTTGGGTGGAGTGTTGTCCTAATACAGTGCCACCACTGCTTCACATTAGCGTTTAGCATTTTTCACCAGATATAAAACATAGAATCTATCAGGAAATGTAGCTTTTACAATGTTATTAAAGTGAGCCTTTTCTATAAAAGTTACCAGAAATAACAGCAACCTTGAAAACAAACCAACGTGTAATGATTCGTAAAACTAGTCGGACTACAAAGCAGGCAGACCCTTATGGGGTGTAGCCACTTAAAATTGCATTTACAAATGAAAAATACAAATTGTAGGGAGAACAAACAAAGCAAAAAGTAATCCAAACACAAAGCACTACTGCTGAGTAGGAAAAAGGGTAAAGCACAGACTAACTAACAGAGAGCATTAACAAAAAAACTTTGAGTTTGGCAACATAAAAGCTCAGTGACAAAAAAGAAAAAGACAAAGAAAAAATGTCCAATTGGTAAGTGGAGCAAGGAGTACTGCCAAGAAGATACCCCCAAAAACTCCATCGAGCAGAATTAAAATACAACAAATGGAGCCAATCAAAATAGGTGCGAGATAGCACCGTAAGCAAAAACATAATAACAACTGTTTTGACTGTGACGGCAAATATACTGGTACTCTCCATTTTAACACAGATAAATACAAGCCATCGCAACTGATACATAACAAATATAAAAGGGGTAATTTTCTGGATTTGTACTGTCCACACAAAGCTGAGATGCTGCTTTGGGAATCGCACAATCACAATCGCATGTTTATTGAATGCCCGCAACAATCTCTCCGCTGCCCTAGAACCAAACTTAATAGAAACCGTGCGAGACACATCAGAATGACCTCACGAACTATCTCCATTTCCAGTCACAGTGATTGGATCAGCCATCAAATGACTCATGCAGAGAAAAACTGGAGAAATTCTGTCATCCTCTCGATGAATGACAGTTATGTTGTTTCTGTCAACATGTGGTCAATATTGTCAATATTCTTTTAGCAGCACAGCAACACTAACAGCAACAACTGTTGATGTAAACTTGTCAGCAAAGGGATAAAAACACGTATAAACAGAATGAGAAATGTTCATCTTAAAATGTTGTTTCACACACAAATGCACAAAAAGGCTTTTTGTGGAACACAGTACTTGAGAAATGTTAGTTGCTTTAAAGGGGACGTCAACCCTGAACAATTCCGATAATATGTTGTGTATGCCCTCACTTATCTAAATACTGTGTTTCGACAAGTTGAGCTACATAGAAAACAAGACCATTTTTGGGTTGACCTACCCTTTAAAGAGTTCTACCATTCCAACTCCATGCACATTTGCCATTTTTACCAACATGAAAATAACAAATTAATTAATAGAGCTGGAATTTTTAAAAAGTCCCAAAAGCAAATCCTGTTTTCATAGATTAGACGTCACCGATACATTGACAACATACCGACAATTGCATGATGATAATGATATGCATGACACTTGAAATTCTTTGTCAGGGCATGTACTGCAGGAGGGGAAGATGAGGTCAACTTGTAAATTTTCCAGTTTCTGACCTTGTATCAGAGACGTAACCAGAGTTACAGAGTTGGAAGTTCAACGCCGTGACTCCGTTGTGCTGAAAGTAATTGGCACAAATGTTGCCACACATCTAATTATCTGAATGCTCTTATCTGATGTAGGTAAAACAGTTTGGAAATGGAAGTACAGATTTGACGGGTCTACACTGACACTTCTGATGCGGCAGTATGCCAAGAGAGCCGGGTGAAAGGCGATACAGACGAGCAAATAGGTTTCAAATCCTCCCACATTTCCTGGAATGGGAGTACTCCTCAAATGAGAAAGGCAGCAGAAGTGAAAAAGAAGGCCAAAAAACCACAAGGCTTGTGCTTTTAAAATCAGACCAGGATGACTGAAGATACTTTCAGTGCTTTCGTGAGTCATGCCCAGTTACGGCCACTGTTCCTTACAAAGCTACTCGCACCAATAAATCCCTGGTTGACCCTGATTGCTTCAAAGGCAAATTCCCCCAAGGGATCAATAAAGTATTCTCATTCAGAGACTTAACATAGTGAGCGGCTGAGATCATAACCTTGGGAAAAAAGCTAAGGCCTGAAACCATTTATATTATCTTCATCATCCACTCTGTTAGCTTTTGTACTATTAAACATAGCAACAAAATGTAATACAAGTTGTGAGACTGTCGAGTAAAATAAACTATCAGGCAAGGTATTTAATTGAAAAACAAGAGTAACGCATTAGCAGGTGCCTCTGCATTTTCACTATTTCAGTTTTTTGGATTTGGGTGCGTGGCTAAAAGGATGTCCCCTTCTCATACATTATAAGAATTTGAGCTGCCCAGTGATGTACTATGTTTTTGGGAAGTAGCATTTTAAGAAATAGCAATACAGCCTTGGTTCCCATGTTATCGTGACACAATGCATTGCAGTCAAGGACAATTATAGAAAAAAAGGCACATTTCCATTATCTTCCCAGTATTTTGGGGACATTGGCACAGTTTTTTTTTAATATTGTAATGACTAAGCACACTTTTCACTGTATCTTCATGTATTCTATAAAATAGTGTCTTGTAGACCCATTGTCTTGTTTATAATTACAGAAGATGTCTTTAATTCTGCATGCGACCCAAGGTGTTTGGTTCTCTCTCCTTCTCTTTTCTAGTTTTACTGCCCTTTTCAAAGTTATTCTGCAAGCCTTGGCCCCCATTAGTATTCCGCTTAACACCGGCTCTTGTTTCAAGGAGAAATTGCCAAGTCTTCAGCGTGGATCTAGCAATGAGACGATGGTTTGCAGCCCAGACAAAATATTATGATTTACCTGGGTCCTTCACTCGCTTTCTTGCTTTCTTTTTTGCTCCCTATTTTACCTCCACCACTTTCTTATCTGTTGTTATGAAGTGATTTGGTAGAGATTATTTTCAAGTAGATTTTGAAATTTGTTTTCTTTTGAAATTGCATTTTGGTCCGTGCTTATTTTCCACACGGAGGCAATATGCTACTCTCTCGTCCAATTGTGTTGATGCCCTGTTTTGCCATCTGAAATAGTTATTGTCTTGTAGACAGGTCCGAAGGTGTGTACCATTTTCTGTCTTCACAGTCTGTATTCATGTATTCATTTGTTTTGTGGACTATATGTATTATGTTAAAACATCTTAATTTAACACACACCTAAAGTGTTATCTGTGTGTGATAGATTTGTACCGTCGTGTATCTGTGGTTACATTTTTCACTCTAGATGACAATCCGAGTTAATTAATAATAATAATTACAAATGGTTTGTTCACTGTGCTCTATGCCAACTGCAGTGTAAAAAGAAAAGTGATGAGATATGATATATATTTTGCTAATTGTTTCAAAAGAATATTTGGTAAATGTAATTGCAGACAAATACCGTATGAAGACTGAGATTACATCACTAAAATTGAGAATTAAATGCCAGTCTCCTTAAAGCACTTTTGCACTACGCCAGCCACCAACTGCGCAACAGATGTGACTGGCTTCATAGACAAGGGTCCCTCTTTATTCCAGTCCAAAAAGTCATCCATTCTGAGCCCCAAGTTCCTCCTGATTTTGCCCTGTTATATATGTGAATGTGCAATTCACTCTCTTTGCATGGCAACCTGCACCTTCATATAAGGCAACAAGTAAAAGTGCTTTGTCCACAGTAGGCAGGATATTCCAAGTTCTGCTGCCAAAACAATTACTACAGTATTTTGGTATTACAGTTCCCCACAACAATTAAACACAAATATCAAATAACTCAACCTCACTACATTATCTACATTTTGTCTCCCAGTAACATCTTGGTCACAGTGACGTGGGCAGAGACACTGCTGTTTCTATGGCGATAGACTGATTATAGGCTGTGGGACAGCAACCTCTCTTTATGGCCCAGATGTTGGTGGAACTGACTTAAATGAGAACAGTATGTCAGATCCTTATACTGAGACATTTCCGACAGGCAATTTAGCAGTTATTGGTGCTCTATATGTAGATGGAAAAGCATCTCTGAATACGATGCTAATGATTTGTTTTACCATGTAGAAGATTGACGGGTAAGTCTGTTATGAGCTGCTTGGTCGTCAGTAGTAACTTAGATGGTAAATTTCCATCCATTGCTTTAAAAGACATCATCGTAAAGTGATTGACTAAAGACAGCATTGGGGCTGTTTGCCAAAATCCCAAACACAATAAACAAAAATGAATTGGTGCACGTTTTTACACTGAGCTACCAAAATAGTATTTGTTGGTTGTCAGCGAATGAGACATGATCAAGACCTTAAAAGTGTGGTCTTGAGATACAGGCCAGTCTTAAGTGTGACAACACTAAGATTTACTGGGATTTATTTTTGATGGTTGCCCAAACTGAGTGGGTTTTTATTTTTTGACTAAAGTCCCTAATTTACTGGAGAATAATTGGTGACATCACATCACAGCAAATAAATGCCCCATCCAATGTATGTTAAATAGCAAGCTGGCTATTTTTGCTGCTTTGAAAGCCCAACTGATTACATCCATTAAAATGCCCAATACTCTTCCACGCACAAAATGGCACATGAAACAGATTGGCGTGCACAAAGGCTGTTTTTTTCCAGGTACTAGTGCTGAGAGAAAAATGAAAGAAAATGGACTTTACTCATTGTTAGAAATAATTCGAAAAGAGGGTAAAAGCTATTGCACTCCCCTTTCTTTGAATGCAAGCCTTATTTATTGTGAATTAAATTGAAGTGGAACACAAAAAAACAGGAAGAGTCTGAGTTTCAAAAGTGGAGACGCAAAAGAGGGCAGGCAGAAACGCTAGATAAAGCTTTGAGAGGCTTAGAGAGGAAGAGAGCAGAATGAGGAGGAAGCATGGAGGCAGAGAAAGTAGTCAGGGGGGGTGCGGAATCAGAACAGAGAGAGATGCTCTGATAAGTATTGCGGGGAGGAAGTGGGGCTGTCAAGATAAAGACAAACTCAGACAGCGGGAGAAGGAGATTAGAGGCAAGTTTTGACATTTCGAAGAACGATGAAGGTGGGAGGGACAGCAAATAGACTGAGCAATGGGAAGAAGGAAGACAGAGGAGCAAAGGAAGTCTTTTTTTCAGCGTACAGACCCACAGGAAGTGCCGTTGGCTTTAACCGTAGTAGTAGCGTTGGCCGCTATGGAGAGCCAGGTCACTCTGGCTTTCCTTTTCTCACAAACGAAAGCATGTCAGATAAATCTGACACAACAAGAAAAGAATAAAAGTTTGCATATTTTGACATTTTCCTCAGCAGTCATTCATTTTTCCTACTTTGAATGCCATTTAAGACAGAAAGGCATTGATAGTGTAAGAGAAAATATCACAGAGCACAAATGTGGACAGATTGCTGTGACATTTTAAGAACAGATAACTGATAACGTCTTTCTTTCGTGCACATCAATGAGGCAACAGAGGCTCACTCCACTCTGGCTAATTTCTAAAACGGCAGCACGCACGCGAGCTGCATTGGGGTCGACTGTGGTAAATCTTCCCGGCATGCTTACACTATGCTTGTCCTGCAACTCTACCGTTGTCCTTGGGAGTCTGGCTGCAGACCAATCTGGATAGTCTGGCCCTGATTATGTTCTGTTTGTCAGCAGCTGCACACTATGGGTGTGAGCGTGCTTTTATCACACATACAACAAGCCAATCCAAGTATTGAACATTATTACAACATCCCAAACAAAACGAATTCCCTGAAGCTGTGGAATTACCTGTCTGTAGCAACGACGCATTTTGCCTTTACCATATTTCTTTTCTCTCCGTTATTTGACTTAAGCCAAGCTGCTTCACCTCCCGTGAAGTGTTCTGCTGTTCATCAAGGGAAGCGCGCTTTATTATTTGAAATCCAATGACTGTTTCTGATTCAAAAGATTTATTTTCCCTCTGTTACTTGTTTACACAAGGAGGTGGTAGTTCAAATTGTTTGGCCATCTTGGGTTGTTGAACAAACCATTCTTGTTCTTTTCTATAAAAACACAGCAGAAAGTCCCATTTCATTGTTCGTTGAATAATGGAGTGAGGCCCTTGCTTTTTGATGAAGTGTCACTAGATTTTGACAAATTGTCAAGGCTATTAAATGTATTTTGTTGTCTTCAGACAGAACGGCCCCACGCTGCTGGTAGAAGGTTGTTTGACTTTATAAAGAATAATCAGGTGAGGACAGGGCATTGTAAGATTTTTTTTTCTATGCAGTACAAGACAGTTCTGTGATATTGTAATGTGTTCTTGTCAAATTAAAAAAAATCCCACAGGGATCCATTATGATTACGGGGATTTTTGTCAGCAGTGCACCATAGAATTTGCATGTCGCAGAGTGTTCCTGCTTACATTTTACTTGGCAAATGGACTCCAAACTTGATTATTGACGAGATTGCTGACATTGTTTTCCAAATTTTCGGGGGCGCTGCGTCTTCAGTGGTCTTTATCCACGCTGTGTGCAGGCGGCGTGGCACTCTAGGCGACACAGAGAAGAAAACGTAGCACCTGCATTCTCCGTATTACGCTCCTCTCAGTCATACTGGCTTGATCAACACTTAAGTCAGACAGGAGCAAACACATAGAACAGGAATGGTAAAAAATGGCCTTGAGACTGGTTTCCAGACCAAGATCACTACAACACTACGATAACCTACATTGGGGTAGATTCAGGCTGCATCGTTGACATGGACAGTATAAATCAATAAGTACAAGAACAGAATTACTCATCTACTGCATTGATGTGTGCAAATAGTCAGACAAATATGTATAAAAAGTGAATTTACTGTCTAAATAATGTGGATCACTTAATTGATGTCCATTCATAGGCACAACAAACTGCATCTAATAAAGTAATGAGTTTCTAATATTATACATTTGTGTGAGGTAAAGAGCAAACAGGAGTGGAGCTTGCATGCTGTGACTTGTCCTGCCCAAATCCAGAAAACAGTCAGGGACTCTGTGGCCTCTCAGCAGTGCAGCATGACACAGCAACTAACCCAACTACCAAACAGACACACTCATCCCCAACCTGCCGTGTGCCTTTTCAACTAAAAGTAAGATAGCGTGTAAAATATCCAAAAGGTAGAGGGGCAAAAACAGGATGAACAATGTTGGGATAAAAGAGCGAGAAAAACAGAGATGCAGATGAACAGACACAAATTTGATAGTGGAAGTACATTGCGTGATTTGTTCTCCAGAGTGCTAGTGGTGCTAGCTGAGTGTTTTTGGAAACTAGGTCATTGTTCCTCCCACTCATTCTGTCTGATCTGGCACATGGATTCTTTTTTTTATGCGCAACCCTCTTGTCCAGTCTGTTAGGGCAAATGAAAGAGTAAAAAGTGCGTATTGAAAATAAAGCAATGTAACACGTGACTGCGTGGCAACGCTCTTGTACATTCAAAAACAGACAGATGCCCATTTTGACACCACACACACACACAGATTGGGGTGAGTTGAGTTCTGCTTCATGTTGTTCAGTGTCTCCAGAAATGATCTTGCCTGCTAGCCACATGCTGACACTTCAACTTTTAAATATTCAGCCTATTGACCAGACTCTGAATTATCACTAACAACACCAAAAGAGAAGCAAGGCAAGAAGAGAGCTGTGCAGGGAGTGAATAGCCAGAAAAGAGCGGAAAGCAGCAAAAGCAAGAGAGGATGTGGAGAACGTCGGAGTTGAGGGCAGGAAATGAGGCAAAGAAAGGAATTGAGGAAATGATGGGGGAGTTTGTCCAATGAAAACCAATCAGGAATCTGAGACAATAAGGAAACATTTTATGTCTTAGCATTCTTAGGGAGATGAGGGTGTAGTCTTTTGAGTTCCCCAAAACTTCATTTTGCACTCTGCAAAAGCTCTTGTAAAGTATGTCTACATCACTGAGATTGAATATATTAGGAGGTTATGTTATCCTGTTTGTAGCTTGCACTTGTGCACCCAGTGAAGCAAATCTGAAGATGCCTATTTGTTGGATTTAACTATCAGATAGAAGGCAATAACGCCAAATGCATTTTATTTTGACACTGAAAGCTGCAACATTCAACTCGGTGACTTTAGTACATCAGTTGATGGGCTCACTGATTTAGACTTATTCATTGGTTTGTCTGCTCTGCAATTTCCACTTCTTTTGATTTCTTTTTCATATTGAAGGAGTCCTTTTGAATTTTGCACACATTGATCAAGTGCAATTCATCGTTGATGCATCTGACAAAGTTAATACCATTTTATTAAAAAAGAGTGAAGAGAAAGAAGAGTTTATCACAATTGACTTTGAGTACTGACTTAATGACACCCTGGAATGGTCACCAGCCAATCGCAAACTGACAAGCATAAATACAAATTTCCTTTGGAAATGGCTTTTATTCTGCAAGTCCACTGCATGCCTGCTGATAAAGTGTCTTTATGGTGGTCTCTCCACACTAACCCGGACCTGCACTAGCCTATTCCACCCTGTCCCGCTGAGTTGGGAGAAAGGAAATAAAAACCTTCACGACACTGCGCTGCAGAGGGGAGAGAGATTTATTACCTGACCCGTGCTGCCTACTGGGACACTATTGACTCCGCTGGCCCTGTGATGCTCCGACACACAGACATACATAAGCAGATGGATGGCTGAGTGGGAGGAAACAGTAAAGTAAAATAAAGAGGTGAAAAAGAACACATTAAATAAGATGAAAGGTGTACACAAATAAAAAGTAAATAAAATGTTTTGTTCTAAAAAAAAAAAGGAAGAAAATAACGGTAAAATATTGCTTCAATGTTACAACTTTACAACATAGACACATTTTATTTCCATGCTTATAAATTGTTTAATAGTATAATAGTATAATGGATTGTAACATAAATGAATAAATAACTCGTATTAAAAGAACAATATAATATATCCTGATTCATAATTATAATGGCGCGGCATGGTGAGGCACTGGTACGCACGTCTGCCTCACAGTTATATATATATATATATATATATATATATATATATATATATATATATATATATATATATATATATATATATATATATATATATATACATACACACACACACGTACGTACGTCACAACAATGAAGCAGATAAGGAAGAAGTTGAGAGATACATCTCCACACACCTTAATGTCCTAGAGAGGCGGGAAAATGAAAAATGGAGATGAAAAAAAGTGTGCACCACAGATGCCATACACATGCACACTAACACTCACTAATCTGTCATGCCAACAAAGGAAGGCAAGCTTGGGCTGCATTTGCATGACAAACTGGCCCTGCTAGGTTGATTGAAGACAAAACAATTTTAGAAGACAGGCTGACTGTGTGGTATGGTGCCTACCACCTCCGGGTGGGCCTCATGACCACCAATCGGAGTGTTTTTTTGTGTGTGTGTGTGTCTTTGTGTGTCTCATTGATCTGCGTGTGAGTGTAAATGCGCATAGCATTCTGAAACATGAGGTGGTAGGGGGATATGGGATTTAGTTTGATGGCAGGGAAACTGAATTCATGGGATTAGAGTGTGTCACGCTGCAGCTGCGTTTGTTTGAGCGTATGAAGTTTAAAGATATGGGCTCCTTCAGAAAATGGAGAGCAGAAATGCATGTCAAAGCTTGCATGTATAGAGCACAGTTTGGCTATGTTGGAGCATGTACCGTCTCACCCACTAGAGTGCGAAATGGAGGAAAATACCTTGGAGACGAATAAAGGGATCGAAAAGTAGGCTGGTTTACTTTGGACATAAAAGTAGGTACTAGAAGAACAACTGGCAGTGTCCTATAAAAACAATGGGAAGACTAGTGATTTATATGATGACCTGTATATATGTATGACTGGCATGGTGTTTAGTAATTCCTGCTCATGTTTGCTAAAATCACAAGCTACTAACCTCTTAACGGGTTCAGTTATATTTTAACAAAGGTCCTCTTATTTGGCAGCAGATCGACAATTTTTGCATCCATTGAATTTGGGAGTTTCTTGTCAGGTGCTTGAATTTTCTTCAAGGATGTCAGAATAGTTTCGCAAATGTGCTGTTTGGATGTAAACTGTCTCCCACTCTCATGCTAGATCTTGGCTGGAAGATTGGCCAAAGATTCCAGAGGGTGTTAAGGTCACGAGAGAACCATGAGTTGCCAAATATTGCCGATTATTGCTTATGTGTGCTTACTTAAGGTCTCTCATAATTAGCAATCATAGTTTTGTTTGGTGTTATCCGCATTGTGGTTGCTGTAACTTTTTAATTAACACGAGATCATTTTACGTCATCCCGCAGTAACACAATATGCAGCGCTTTATCGTTACTTGCAAACATGAATTCATTTAGGATGCTCCACTGAACATTAGCTTTACTTGGTTGAAAACGTATTAAACAAACTTTAATAACTTAGTAATATAATGTAGCCTTTTACCGACTATAATGGGCAAAGCGTCATTACAAACAAGAATGATACTCAAACAGATTTTGTCTTGTGTGTGTATAATTGTGTTTTCAAAAATGCTCCCATTAGTCATTGCAGAGGCATAATGATTTCATCAGGCTCCGGATGCATTAAAATGAGAAGGATAAAATGAGAATGGTGAATATCAAAACAGCTTCAGGGTTTTTTTCTGCTAGTGACAAATCCCTATGACTTGACTTCTACTACAGTACATTTGCGTATGTGTTTGTGCGAGTCTCATTAGTACTAGGTTAAGGGGGGTTAGTCATCGCAATGGCAGGTTCATTAAATATCTCAAAGCCCACCGTGGACATGGCAGGGTTGGAAACCCCTACTGTTCATGTAATTAATGTGCCTACTTCATGCCCATGTTAGGAGCCTCTGTGGACGAGAGTATGTGTGTATGCGCTTCGCATTACCAGCATGAATGTATTGGTTAATGAGTTGTGTGTGTGTCTGTGTGTGTGTGAGTGTACACATGGTACGTGCGTGCATGCGTTTAAGCCTGGGTGGTAGATTTTTCTACACAGTTAGGGGACAAGGAACTGTGACTGGGGTGAGCCTCCCTACTGGGTGAGAAAAAGAGGGGAGAGATTAATGAGCGATGAAGATGATGATGACTAAAAGGGGTGCTGAGATTCTTCCAAAGGACTCCTTTCATGATTAATAATGAACATGTTTATCTCATTCTGCCAGATCTGTCCATCAAAACAAGTTTTTCTTTGTTAGTTTGGAGATTATTGAGATGGATTTTTAAGGCTGGTATGGAAGATTTGGGTGTATGATCCAAAAAGGAACTGGTGCGCAGTGAACGGATCATGTCACAGTTCAATTTATGTTTACATAATTAAAAACGAAACAAAATTAATTTAATTGTTGAACAAAAAAAGAAATTAGTATTGTGTGCGAATCTGTAACGGGATATCAAAATGTATGGTGGATGTAAAGTTGATCACTGCTTTTGTTCTTCGGAGCGTGAACACATTGCTATCATCTCCAGGAAGGATGAATTCCGATGTTATTGAAGACATTTTGCAGAAGGACTTAAGACCATTTGTTTGTCGATTGAAGGATGGTGTAACAATGTCTCAAAAAAGCTTAGGAGTGGGCCACCTAGACATCAACCCAATTGAAATGCTTTTGCGTATCCTCAAGAGAACGATTTAGACATCAGAAGAATATTGCTCATCTGAAACGCTTTTCTTAAGCCTTTTTGCAATCTTATCAAAGCTGATTTTAGTGCCATCTCAACACCAATATTAGGTGTGAAGGGTAGCTCGGTTGAACTAACTACCAATTCAAAGCGTGTTCAATGACAACGATTTCATCTCTGTTGAAAAGTATTCCCAGCTGACTGCATGTCCTGCGAACGGAACGATACAAAATATAACATATTGCTGAAAAATGTGCCGGATGGTTAGCTCAGCTAAAGGCTAACAAATCTCATATAGTGTCATGTTTCCAAGCCAATATTTGCTTCATAGATAATAAAATGGAATTACTTTTGGTTCTATGAATAGATGACAGCCATGATAATTATTCAAATTTGTCCAATCCTTGTTGTTAATTGTGCTTGTCTATACATTTCAGTTCCTGCAAAGGAAATAGAGCAGCCAAATATAGGTAGCGTCTTGGTTCTTCGCCGTTATGGAGTGACTGGATGACTTCCCTGTTGTCCTTTGTCGGCTATAACTACTGTAAAGAGAAGCTGGAGGGAGGCCGGGTCCCTGCCAGGGATCCTCGCTGGCCTGGTACAAGCTGTCAGATTCCCGTTTGTGCCGCAGAGCCGTAGGATGCAAAGAGGCAGGCAGTAGGGAATGCTGGCTCGGCCGAGACTAGCTGTCAGGGGCAATGTTGTTTATAAACTGTATGCTGCGCGAGCCATCCTGGAAGCTGACAAAGCTATGTGGTATGGCATGTGTTTGAGATCCAGGCATTTCACTAAGGGGTCCAAAGGAAGCGGCTGTGTTAGTGTAGCTTGCTCATTCCTTCTAACCTGAATTTTTCAAAATTCTGCCAGGGTGGTAGCGGGTTAGTTGTGCTGCAACATGTTCCCGCTAACATCCATCTGTCATTTCAAGCACCGAGCCCAGCATCTCTCACCTAATGCAATGTTTTTATGATATGCCTCAATATGGACGTTATAGCACTTAGTGTGATATGACCAGACCTGCAGAGAAGAGGATTTCTTGGAATGTTTGGATCTGTTCAACTTGTTCATAATGAGCATCCATCTGTTCTGAACCTGCTGCCATCACTGGCTGTAGTTTATGTTATGACATTTGTAGATTGATGTAAGAGAGATTACATTAACACGCAGAGAGAATCTTTGTTAGGATAAAAATAATTTGACTTGGAAAAGAGAACAGCAGTCAAACAAAACCGAATTCTGCTTGAGGCTACATTTCCACTAT
The DNA here is from genome assembly GCF_033458585.1 of Syngnathus typhle. Lineage (NCBI taxonomy): Eukaryota > Metazoa > Chordata > Actinopteri > Syngnathiformes > Syngnathidae > Syngnathus > Syngnathus typhle. The sequence continues at coordinate 7,754,600 of NC_083747.1, read as the reverse complement.
GTTCCCAATGGCCACGGCAGGCCAACGTAGACAAAATGAAAGACAGGACAACAGATGAGATTGGCCCAATGCCATGAATGCCCTGTGAAATTTTTTAACGGTCCAAATCTGAAAATGATTTGCCAGTGTTGCCATGCTGCTGATAGTCAAAGGACATTAAGGCACCCAAAGTTGACATCATAACTTGTGGCACTGGAAACTGTTTTTAACTTGTTTTGTTATAAACCCATCCTGTAAAATCCATCCATCATCTGAACCGCTTTTCCTCACAAGGGTAAGTTGGAACCTATTCCAGTTGACTTCGAGCAGTACGCGAGGGATACCTTGAACTGGGTGTCAGCCAATTGCAGGGATCACATAGACCACGCGTGTCTAACTCAAGGCCCGGGGGCCAGATACGGCCCACCACATCATTTTGTGTGGCCCGCGCAGACAGATTGTGCATCAAATTCGTGTGTCCTTACTAGAATTACAAATTGTCTTCACTTTTAATATCTTTTTTTTAAATATTTGACCAGTTTTTACTCGTCTGATTTGAAAACGAGTTATTTGTCAGTTTGTTTTGTAGCTTTTACTGTATATAATATGAGGTGCTCATACATTTATTTGGGTTGACAGTCATAATGGCCCTCCGAAAGAAGCTATGACTACTATGCGGCCCGCGAAAAAAACAAGTTTGACACCCCTGACACAGATCAACAACCATTCACATTTGGAGCGCTCAATCAGCATGTTTTTCTAATGTGGGAGGCTTAACAATTTCATGGTTATTTTTGTGTGATTTCATACCAACAAATTGGCCATGCAATATTTATTCTGCTAATACAGCCAACTAACAATGCAAACTTTTCTTGTTTGTACTGGAACAGTTTCCTCTGGTGGCTGTGCTTGCTGTAACATGATGCTACCACGATGCTTCACCATGATTAAGGTCCTAGCCTAGTCCTATAATTTTTTCAGGAAGTATACGTACATGCTTTTGTGAGACTTTTTATGTTTTGATTGGTCTTTTTATTTTTGATGTTAAAGGCATTTTGATATCGTGTAGAAAAATAGTACATGTGAATCCCTTGAGCTACTTTATTGTTGTTATAAGCCTCTTGGCAGTTTTGACTGAAACTCGTTTTATGGTAATTGCACCTTCGACTTGGTGCTGACCTTGTTCACAATAAATTGTGGTGTAGCAATGCTTTGGAAATTGTTTCCCAACTCTCTTCTTTAAGATTCAAGAGTTTTTATTCGCCATGTTTGAGCGTGCCAAAGAAGGAATTTGACTTCGATAAATCACACCCACTGTTCAACATTTAAAGAAACATTGACATATTTTGTGGTGTTTACAGACTGAAATCTTGTTTTAAAACACACCTATAGCCTCTGGTTTTGAACCTTGGACGATTATTTGTCCTTGTGTATTTTTATTGTTTCACTTGTATTGTCTCATGTGGCTATTTTCTGGTGTTTTATGTCATTTGTTATTGCACTCTATAGCCTTAAAGTCAACAGTGTTTGGAATCGATAGTCTTAAGACAACTTGTCATCAAATGATTTTTCATCAAATGCAAAATGAACTTTGCGGTTTCCATTTTTTTTTTTCTTTAATACTTAAGATTTGTCATTGCTCATTCACTAAGTAATCACCAGTATAGCGTTCGGATTTGAGGCTACACGGCTAGAAATGATTCAATCTTGTAAATGCCACAATTAAGTTTGCCAGGGCACAGGATGAATGGTGGTCATGAGACTTCACGCTAATGTGATTTCTCTGAAGTTGCTATCCAACAGATATGTCATTATATTGGTATTTTGTCTTTTAATGTGATTCAGGGTGTGAAGTTGTGTACAGTGCTTGCTGTGTTTACCGTCTGCTGCGGTGAATGACCTAATGCTTTGTCATGTTTGCCTTACCGAGTCTCTGATTTTCTTTCTTTGAATCTCCTCTATTGAACTTAATGAACGGTGAGTCATTAAGTCACTGCAATGTGACAGGAAATTGTATTAGGTCATCTAAAGTTTTTTTTTGTACTGTATAGCAGGGTCTTTATTAATTAATGGTGGTTTGTTCACTGACTACCTACATTTAACCTTGTGCAACCAATCATTTTTTACGTGATGCCTTCACTAGAAACATCCCCAAATAGCATGTTTGTAACAAAGTTTTCCTGTATAAATTTCAAATTTGTGAATGTGTCTTTCAAGGCAAAAGGCTATGAAGTCCAACATGATTGCATACTACAATCTCATTAGTTTTGACATACACGGTTTTGTTAAAAAAAAAAAAAAAGTGCGCTTGTCTGAGCACACGTGCATGTGCACTTGTAACTCTTGGGACGGAGTCTTAACAGCAGGAGGCTATAACCTACGCTGTCCACACTCTGTGATCACCACTGTTTATAGCTGCATAAAACTCAGTCTCGCGCACGCACGCACACACAAACACACACACACAGCACAGCAGACATCCTTGTTCTCTCTGTTTGTATCTCTTTTACCCTCACTTTTAAACACGCTCACACATTTATAGCCGCTGTCTGTCTCAGAAGCTGTGTAATTATTGCCGTCTGGTCTGGGGCTCTTATCAGTATTGTGACAGAAATGGCCGACAAATACACACACTGACACTTCATGATATACACATTTGCTGTCTCTGCCACCCTTTGTCCTTTTTTTTTTTTTTTTTTTCTTGTCCTCATTATTTGTTGACTTTTCCAGTCTTGACCATGTTCTGTGTTTCCTATGAGGCAGTTAGGGTGAGGTGGTGAGTCAGAGCTCAACCTGCCAAGCCATGTGCCAATTCAGGAGATTGGCATTGAAGCCAGACATGAGCTCATCGGCCCAGCTGGGCAGACAGCCCATTACAATGCTCAGCAGGGCTCTACCACAGGGGTGCAAAGAGCTCCATACATGCTGATGCTCCACTCTCTCTCTCTGCGTTCGTTCCTCCCTTCCTTCCTATTTGTCATCGTGTCTTCTTTTCTCCTCTACCTCTGACTTTGTCTCTTTCTTGAGTTTTTCCATGTCCTTTAAACTCAAACCGATACATGCTGCCACGCCTGCCAATCTCTTTTTTCATTCTCCTGCACGACTTCAGAAGAAGCTGAGGTGTCATTGCAGTGGTGCCTGCGGCAAAATGAGAATGGGGGGGATGTTTTGTCCAATGAAAAGGTGGATGCAAGGCGTGTTTCTCTCGACTTGTTCTTGAGACCCACATATGTGCATCCTTTGGGGAATAAAACAAAATCATTAGTCTAGGCTAGGCTGGTATGCACGTGTGTGTGCTTGTCTGTGTGTACGCGTGTGCGCCCATGCGTGCATGTGTGTTTGGGTGTATCAAACACACCTGTAGAGACAGGATATGATAGCACTGTAGCCAGACAAGGGCAAGACACAGCAAATATGATGTGGCATGCCAGATGTTTTTATTGAACGTGACTCCCTGGTCTGCAATCGAACTGTCTGGAGAGGCTTGTATTTTCCTCAGCCCTCTGCTGAAGACGTTGAGCTAACAGTTCAAGGTTCAACATTTTGTTTGGCTCTGCTCATTCTGGTCTCTGCAGCTGTACAGCTTTGTCAGCCAGGAGATGGATGGAGGTTAATTCATGAATATCATAAGGAGAGGTGACTCTGCATTTAGGACAATGGCGAAAAGACCCATCATTTTATCTCTCTTGCTAATATGTATTTTGCATTTAATGATTGCGCCTGGGCATTGCAAATCCACTTGCCATTAGATAGTATTGTGATAGCCAACATTGGTGATTGTGCAAGTGATTTTGATCCGCTTCTGTGCCAATTATTGGTTTAAGTACCACCTCGAAGGACTATTTAGGTCTTTGATAACCTACTGCTGATGAAGCTTTCCAATGCATCAAAACATGTAGACATACAGTACTCTAAACGTGTGTAGACAATATTTGTTTAAATCTTTTTTATCAGAATTTTGATAATTACACTTATCTGTTGTTGAAGTCCCTGTATTTAAAATTTATATTAATTTGCCAGGGTAAACAAATCATATTTGTCTCTGCATTGGGCCGCATTTTTTACAGTATTTCATCCAATCCCAAGATTTCGCATAACAAATGTTAATTGTATTACGACTGTATTTTGTACATGTAGTTTTAATGTTTTGGCAGACTTCACCACAATACAGGTTTCCTATTTATGTTTGGCAGCATTTAAGATTAATCAAGTTTAACTTGTTTAATTTGTCCTTGCTCCATTTATTAAGGCACTTTGCTCTTTGTGTAGGAACAAAGCGGATAAAATGTTAGAAACACAATGAAATGTGTTTTTATTCTCTGTTTGACACTGTATTGACATTACATTGAGGTTAATTCACATTTAAAGAATAATGTAAATTAAACTTGAAGTACAATTGCACATACTGGTAATTTTTTGCACATCCCAACAAAAATGGTCAACTTCAAATGGATACAGTACTGTAAAAAAATCCTCATAATCCTTATTCTTTTGAATTATGACTGATTTCATTTAGAGGTTGTTTGTCTGACTTTCAGTTTCTGCTCATTTGCCATTTGAACAGCTTAATGATATTTTTTTTCAAACACTGAAGCATGTTGAAACAAAAATCTAGCATGTATAAACATCTATTCAATGCCAGTGAACAACCATAAAAAAATTGTGCAAGTAGTAAGATTTGTTAAATTGCATATTTTAATGTGCACCTCTTTTTTTGACATAATGTGGCAATAGGTGGAAAAATATAAACAAGAATACAAAAACAACAGAAACTCGTTTTTTAGTCAGTTGGCAATTCTGGGAGAATTAATTCACCGTTTTCAATCACAAGATGGCGCTGTAAATTGGTGTCAACCACTACACACCACTTGGGCTCAAACCCAGACCCCCTCAACCCTTGCTATTGTTCTTTGAAAATTCTGTATGCATGTGTGCACGTAAGCGTGTGTGTGTGTGTGTACGTCCGAAGATGCAGTCATGGAGGAGGGTAGAGGAACCAATAGACGATGATGCATTTGGTATTCAGGAGGGCCTTGTATTTATCTGTCTGCTGGCTGTCTGGTCTGGTCTGGCCTGTTAGTGGTGTCACACTGCATGCTCCCTGGGGGACTAAATTGACGCTCCAGACAGACTGTGCGTAGCTGAGTGTGCGTGTATTGTTTCGTGGTGTTGGGGTATTTGTGCGTAGTCAATTTGAGAGAGAATGCCTGCAATATGCACATGAAGAGTTATACACTGTATAGATAAATATTTAATGATCATGGTTAGTGTTGCAACACTTATTTAAAGTGTATTTATTTTGCTAGCTGGAGGTCCATTGCATTTTACTGCTGTGTAAAAATAGCAATCCAACAGAGGGAAGACAGTTTTTGAAATGTTTATCATTTGTACTATTGCGATAAGACCGTTATTGTCTCTCACAGGAATAAAAAAAACATCTACTATGTCCTTCTGTCTGTTAGGCTTTATTTCTTGATCCCCTTCTGTGCCTATGATTTGTTTAAGTACCACCTCTAAGGACTATTTATGTCTTTGATAACCTACTGGTCGAAAGTGGCCTTCAGAGTCCGTAAGATTTAAATAACCCAGTTTGTTTTTAAGACTGCTGATGGTACTGTATTTGTACAGTCTGTGCGCTTAGATGCAGCGGGCCTCATTCAGAGGGGATATGGTGGGGGTAAAGGGTACATTGGGGGTCACGCCTCTCCGTAGCACATGTGGCCCTGAACCACAAGCCTGGTGCGGGGGTCAACTCAAGGTTAGCTTCTTCAAAGGCCTACTTCATTGGTTGAGGCCAGCCAAAACAAGGGAGTGAAACTTGAAGCACTCTTCCCTCCCCCCCAAAACACACCAGGCTAGCCAGCCCTCTTCTTCCTGCTCCCCTCTGGTCTGCTCGCCCAGAGCCATTGTCAACCACCAGCCGCACGTCTGTTTCTCTTCTGACTCAAGTCAACGCTTTCAACCACCACCTCCCCCCTTTCCCCTGGCTAGTCAGACACACACATGCTTGCACATGCATTACTCACTGTCCTGGCCTTTCTCCATTGTCATCTACATGTTGCTGCTTACAACTTTATTTCTTATACTGCATGCACATAACATGCACATGTAAAAAAATCTTAAAAGGTCAGATTTTTGCCATATCTTACCTTAAATGTAAATATATGTATGATATTTTTCAAGGCGTCAGTATTTACAGGTGAAATTGAGACTGTATACTGAAAACAAGAGATTACTGCAATCATCTCAATACTTTCTAGTTTGATAAAATGATCAATGGAAAACTGTGCACGATCGTTGTTTGCGTGTCGTGTAATGCACTTTACTTTCGTGTACTTGGCAGTTTTTCTAAGAGATTTGTCTCGTGTCCAAGAAGGCAACAGTGCGGTCCTCCTCATGAGTATTATGATTGGTCAGCGTAGCTGTCAGTTAGTGTGGGCGGGGTTAAACCCACCCGGCTCTGTCCTGGTCTAGTTGGAAGACAGCTGCTCGCGGCGGCGGCGGAGGAACTGCAAGAACTGCACAATGCAAAAGCTGCAAGAAATGGCTTAACCTCAAATTGGCAAACAATTCACTTTCCGACTCCATCCCGAGAGAAAATGGCGTGAGAAACACCCTGGAAAATACGGGCAAAACTGACGCGAGTCAGCCGAAGCGGCGGACTCTGCTGCCGCTGCCTGGAAGTTTTTCGTTGTTTTCCCGTCGGGGCTCCCCGACGGTGGCGGCGGCGGCGGCGGCTCTCTCCCCGGAGCGGTGTCCCGGTCCACCGAGCCCCATGCAAAACCTAACAGCTCCTGGCGGCTCCGGCAATTCCAATGTCACTTGCTCCTGTAACTGTACCGCTTCCCAGCCACAGGGAATGGAGATATGTGAGTATCATACTTGCCGTTTTTTTCCCCCCCATGACCTTAAATCCGGCCCTGCAGAGACCATTGGAGTGCCTAATCCGTTTTATGTACACTTTCAAGTGCGGTGCAGTTTGAGACGAGACGAAGAAACCGGTTCGTTTATTATTACTCTCTAACAATTTGTCTTCTCAGAAAAAAAATTGCTACTTCAATTTCCCGTGCGTCAGCGCAATACAGTAGAAACTTTCAAGCTTTGTGACAATTGATATTTATAATGGCTTTTGATGCGGCTTTCAAGTTTTATGAAGTCAGAAAAAGGGTGAGGGTATTTTTAGCCTATTTAATATAGCAGGCACTTGCAAGCAGAGAGGTCTCCAGTCACAATAGCCTATTAAATGATTAATGCCTTAGTTGACGTTTTGCACACATTACTGATGAGATATGTTTTAAGGCATGCAACGTGACTACTGTTTTGTCTTACGGCGGGTTGTTTCTATGAATTACACTCTGTTTAGCTGACATCGGTGCACATAGTATAAGGGATCCCTACACAGGGTTAAATAGTTGGCAGTCAGCACTAACAGGAAACGCTGCAATGGTATGATATGTCTGTCTGCTGTCTGAGTAGCCCACGGAGAAACTGTCATTATCAGCCCTGCTTCAATGCTGCCTGTTAGATCCACTGCAGATGCTCCTTTATTTACGGCTGAGACAGAACAGACCAGATAGGACAGTCAGTCAGTCACACAATGTAGTCAAAGACAAACACACAAGAGGTAAGTTCCCAACCAGGCAGATAGATGAGAACCATTACAAAAAGATGACCAACATGTACAGAAAAGCTCCAGACGGACGGGCAGACATCCAGTCGTGTGTTATTTCCACTAGGGCAAAGGCCAAGCTCGGGCAACGTGTGGCAAATGCAGGATATTCGATTTTGATTTGGCAGCAGAGTGTGGCTGCAGTGACGCCACACTGTAACCAAGAAGTGTGTGTTTGTCTGGCACACTGACTCATGGCTCACCTGGCATTGACCGGCCATGTCGCGTCATCCAGTTTATTGCTTGTCCCGTGGGAGTAGTCAGGGATGCAGGTAAAAACAAAGGGCGAGTCCAATTCGATCAGTTTCATTTACTCAAACTTTTTAATGTGTTGCTTGGATCTTTTGATTTATGACAGCAGTCTGACAAATGTTTGTTTTTTTCATAAATCTATTTAGTTTAAATAACTCTTCTTTGATATTTTCATTGCATTTTCTTGATCATATTAACACATTACTATTGAGAATTTCCATTGAGTCATTGATGTTTAAAAAAGAATTGTCTGCAGCCTTGGGTTTGCAAGGCTGAATAATGTAGCTCATGCTCTGCTGAATTCTTTAGTGGAGACAAGCTATTCCTTTTTTTTTTTCTTTTTTTTCCTGAACTGAGTATGTATATACGTATGTATAGCAATTTCACATCACTAAAATTGCAGTGGTTTTGAAATATCACAATATTGCTGAAAGAAATGCTACATTTGTTAAACACTCGACACATCCATTTTAAATGGCTCACGTTATCCTTTTTACTTGAGAGTTTGCAAAGATGGCTGTGCTAACCCTAAACCGGAAAAGGGTAAGCCGCAAAAGCCCCAGAGCACATGATGTCATGGCGTTTTATGCAAAGAGGCCATTAAATCGCATGTAAAAAATACATCCTTGTTTTTATAGCAAGGAAGTTATTAGTTGAATTTTGGATTCGGTCTTGATTTTATACTACATGACACTAAAGACAACTTCCAAGACACTTTAGACAAATTCTGAAAATAAAAAAGACAAAGTAGTACTACTATCAGTCTGTCACTTAACCAGCCCTGTCAGTTACAAGAATTATTTGGTCATACTGGCCAGGAAAGAGAAACAAAAAAACAAATGTGAAATGAAAACTTTTATATTTTACATTTACAAAAAAAAAAAAAGTTTGGAGATGACAGAAGACTGAATCAACCTTAGTAATATATCTACAAGTATTTCGTCATGCATTCTGTGAGTGTTCGTGTTAGTCACAGCGATGTATATTCTCTTTGAGGAAGAAGGTCACTGTGTTGCTGTGCCTGAATGTGCCTCTGTGTTTGTAACCCTCTGCAGTCAGGGCCAGCCAGCTTAAATGGTCTGATCACTTCTCCTGCGTGTAAATAGTGTTTGTGTGTAGGTGGCTGCAAGGTCATCGTTCAAGTGCCCCGGGCCAGCACACGCAAATGACGACTTGTTGACGCTCACTGAAAAACGTACAAAGGATAAATGCGCTCACGTTTACACTTGGACAGACGTTCAATTACACACACGCATGGAGGAACTGTAGTTGCAGTCAATATTTACTCTTCTGTCTACAGCCAGGCAAGTTCACCATAATTTGTTTTTTTTTCCCCTCAATCCTTGAATTGCTTGCTCATGTGCTGCAGATTTTAAATCGGGCTATTGTTTTTAGTCTGATGAATATATTTGGGCTTTACAGATCAACTTAGATGTAGACTTAGATCAATAGATATATACTCTATATTCCTTTGAGAGCTCCTAATTTTACATTGCAGAATGGAACCTGATTCAGTCTGACACCTACAGTAAGATGAGTAGAAGATTCGTCATGGCGAATAGTATTATGAAGCACGATGAAGTTGACCTGAAGGGTTTGGATTTGTGGTGCTGTTTACATTGGCGCCGTACAGACATTCAGATCTAAGATGTACTGCCAACAAGCACCACCTGAGCAATTGTGACTGAGATTGATAGAATCTACAGTACAAAGAAAACTCCAGTCTAGTCTTATTAATAATGCCTTTATGTATCCCAAAATGAAGTTTTGATGCTGATTTAAAAAAAAAAAAAAAACGTTTTTTTCTACCACATCAGGTTTTTGAGATATTTTCATTTAATCTTTTTAAGTTTGACCTGTAAAAGCTTGGGTTCGAAATTAGGTGAATCTGCGGGTGCCGAGCCAGAGTTCACTGTTTCCTCAATCGTTAATGGCTATTGATTTGAAAGCGCATTTGGGAGCGGCAACGCTGCTTCAACAAGGTGGTTTATGTGTTCTATTAGTTTTTAACCAAAGTTAAAAAAATAAAATAAAAATAGCTACTTGTTGCTGGAATTCGCTTTTGGACTTGACATGGCCAAGTTTCCAGTTTTCCTTCAAGACATCTCCCAAGTCATCACAAAATCAACACCAACCACTGATCTTTTGATTACAGTAAGTTCTGTTATATAACTCTATATCATCATTATACAGTTTATTTTATAGCTACATGAAAATAAGTAATTGAAACTATCTACTCAGTTTCTATTAAGCTTTTCTTGCTGACCAGCCTATTACAACCTGACTATTTTGTATAAACCTCAGCATCACTGTGTCCTGCAGCACACGGTAAAAGAAAAGATCATCGGTGTCTGCTCTCTCGCCTCCCCGCTAGACATTTATCCAACCTGACCACTCGGATCGCAGGTGACCCCACTCACCCATCCCATGGCCTCTTCTGACTGCTGCCATCAGGAAGGAAAGGTCAAAACTAGCAGACTCAAACAGAGGTTCTTATAGCAGGCGGTCGGGATCGACCATATTGATTGTAGTTTTTATAATCTAATGAATGTACATGTTTTAGACAAACTACTTTATTTTATTAACAGTTTAGTTAATTTATTACAGCACTGCAGGTCTGTTATTTCAGGGTTGTTGTATGTCATGTGTGTGTAACACATCTGACAATAAAGTCACTTGAACTTGAACAAACTAGTTTCTCAAACTGAATATTGATTTTTATCGCCTCGCTGAAAGAACACAACACATCTGTTCCTGTGTTTGTTTTTTTGTTGTGCGTGAAACCAAACAAAACCGGAAAGTGGTGTTTGTGATGCATAATAATCGTCTTACCAGCTTTTTTTCATGGCTTTGACTCTACTTCCAAATACTGCTGTCATTTTACAGACAATAATTGCAATTGGCTCTGTATGTTTTATTCAGAATGACGAGGTAAAGTATTACTTTTTATTTAGTGTGACTGAGAGAGAACGAGGAGAATGTTGGCTTTTAAATCAAAGTGGACCATTATTTCCAAAGACATGGTGCAGATTGTTTCTGTGCAGCAGAGATAGCAGAGTAGGTCAGTTTTGCTTTAACAGTCCTATGTAGTAAAAAGTGAAATTTTTGTGTCCTTCCTGTCGTGGGTTTACCGACACTCCATAACACTATAGCATCAATAGCACCCAGCCACTCTGGCTGCTGGGATTCCCTTTGTGTCTCGATTCTGCACCCCCATCCAACACACACACACAATAAATGCCCTTGGGACCCGGAAAGCAGATTTTGTAGTCGTCGTCTTTTTCAGACAGGCCGTCCGTCAAGCGTTATGGTGGGCAGTCAGTGGATGGGAGTGGGGAGTTTCCTCACATCTGTTTACTCACAGTTTAAGAGTTCAGGCGAATGAATCAATGTGCTGCGCATCTCATGACTACAGTTCTGTGGATGCAATGCCAAAGTGTTGCACTCCAGATGCATGTTGACTGTAAACAAGAGCACAGGGCTGTTTTTTTTTTTTTTGGAGTGGGGGGGGGGGGTCTTTCTTTTTTTGGCTTCACTAGCTGATTGTCTCCGCCCACCACAGAATTCAGCGAAATGTATTAGAGCATTTTTATTATGCTATACATAAGATCAATTTAATACGCTACCCCGCCCACCGTTTTGAGGAAAATGCAAGCTCAGTAGATTTCTGATTTCATGTATGGGCATGTTGTGTTTTTGGGGTTGACTGTGGATTTTGAAGAAGCTTAATTTGTCAAAGGGGAGGAGGCACTGTTGACAAGAATCACTTCAAGGATTTAACAAGGGAGTTAATGGGGTACATCTTCAGAAACATATCAATGATATCTTTTGTATCGCTTGCCAACATTAAAACAAGCCCAGTGCTCGCAAAGGCCTGCCATACTAAATTCAGTAATACAGTACAGTTCTTTTTAATCGTACAGTCTTGATGACCTCATGTATCGACAAGCTACTTGCTTGACATCCAAAAATGTGCACTCTTGCTAACAATGTTTTATGATGTTACGTTATGGCTACTGTTTATTGGATTAATGAAAAAGCAAAAAATATGTTCATATTTCTGTAAGTCAATATCCCCCTCAAAATGTTGCATGTTTCATGTAGCAAGTAAAGGCTTAGCATAGGATTCTGTATGTGAAATATCATTTTGGGCTAAATGAACATGTTTAATTGATATTGACCAATCAAATTGTTCACTTCAGTCTTTTGAGAAGCAGCAAAGCGGGAGCCACTTAAGAATCCAAATTTATGTTCTGCCAAAGGTTGCCGTTTGCTTCTGCAAGAAACACAAATTGTGTTTGAATGAGTCAACAAGGTCCCCCTGTGACAATAAATGGTCCTTGTAGCCGTTTTGTAATTGCTTGAATATGAATGCTGTATGTGCGGTGATTGACTAAAGATTGCATGCTGCTTCGCATCACGAAGATGTCTCCCTCTGGAGGAACACATTACTTTGACTGCAATCTATGATTGAAGAGCATTGTTTTACGGACAACCCATTGCAATTTTATTTTCATGGAAGTTATAGAAGGCTCAAACAGCACCCCCCATCCTCCTTTGACTCCAGTATGCCCACTATAGTACTCTTGTCTGCTGCCCGGACATTTCATGGTATCTTGTGACTGATGCCCTGGATTCCGGAATGAATGACCCTCATGTGGAGTTGTTTTGGCAAGGAAAAGAGAAGTACTTAAGATATCGCATTATGTCACTCAGTCACAGTTTTGTAATCTTTTGTGATGTCAGATGCACAAATTGTGGTATGAGGGCTCCAGCGCAAAGTAACATTGGTTTATGTGGAAAAACACCACCACAAAGTTACGGATTCCCACACTGCCCCGAAAAGGCCAAGCTGTGCACAGTAGGAATAGCCTGTATTTCTTGTTTTGCATTGATATTATTTGCATACGTTGCCGTAATTTATTTACTGGTTGTTCTTTTTAAGTTACTCTATATTTTAAAGTTAAGTTTTGGTAGTTGCTCTAATACTAGGCTCGAAAATTAATAGTCATGTTTATCGATCGGGATGTCTATATCGATCGGAAATAATAACGATGACAATATTTTTGATGGTCGCCCACCCTAATATAAAGTCTGCAACACACTCCTGCTTTTCCTCCTCCTCTTGGCAGTCGCCATCTGACCCTAATCAGGCACAGAACTGCTCTATTGTCTGGCTAGGGAAAGAGGAGCACTCACTTACACAACGACAAACCCACAGACAGACACTAACACACAAGCAGACGGAAAGGGGGGTTGGGGATAGAGGTTGTCTAGTCTGGCCCTGCCTCGACTCTCAACCCCCAACGCTGCTCCTCTCTTGCCTTACCTCTATGCACGCTGCAGAGAAAACATTTTATTCTGTGGTTACGTAGCCTACACACGTGCGCTCAGGTATAAAAACTAGCTCGTCAGGATTTTTGTGGCAGTGGAAGCCTTTTTGAGCGCGGTTGAGAGTTTGGCCCACCCGCGCCTCACCCCTTTGTTAAGTTACTTCAAATCGGATTTGTTATCTAATTGCAACTGCTAGTCGACTGACAATATAATTGTTTCTAGCAGCCCTAGGTGAGAGCTGTTATTGCATAGCATACAGGAATTGGATGCTCAAACATTAGGCTGTTACTCATGTGACATGCATAAAATGTGCCAGGGAATTCCCATAACCTCCGATCCCAACTTAACCTCGTGCCACCCTAGGTAAAACTGTCTAGCACCACCACATTAATTGAAAAAAAAGATAATATTTTGTTAGTTTTCTTTGCTACATAGTTATGTCTTATCAAAATACATTTATGCAAACATGTATGCAACACAAAATATGGATAGTTTTGGCTCATCATTTGTGCTGAACTATCAGTCCTTGGGCTAATGCAACTCACCCTCAAAAGGAAAAGTTTTTTGTCACCCTTTAACGGGCAATTCCCGCTTGGAATTCCCCTTGACGCGGATATGGCTGCTTGCTAGTGTTGCTAATTATGATTAGGGCTTCTGCTCTGAGCAGCATGATGATCCTGTGTGAATTATTAATATAGGTCATGGTCACAGCATCCGGCCTGGCCCAACCCTGTGCTGTCCCATTACTATCAGAGTACACTGTAGCCTCTGCTCCCTTCTGCTAACCCACAGCCCACCCCATCTGTCAGACAGATTAACCCAACAGATCACCTAAACCACGGCTGGATGGGGAGATGTCCTGTTGCAAAGTTTTCGGTCGTTGTAACTGCTTCTTTTTGTTTTCTTTTTCAACCTCAACCGCACTTTAACAAATGTTGCTGGTCCCGTCTTCCATTCATGACCTGTGCACCCTTCCGTCATTGTTCGTCTTTTTTCTTGATCTAAGCATCTGTCCATCCAACCCTGTCATTTTGAAAACACTTCCGTCATCACTTCCGCCTGCCCCGTCAGTAAACATTTGGGTCCCACCCAATTAAAAAAAAAAAAAAAAGGTCAGAGTCAATTTGTTTGTCTGGGAGACAATAGGGTTAGACATTTTACTACAATAAATTTCTTGTACCACTCCTTATTTTTTTTAACCTTTAGACAACTCTCTCTCCATCAAAACATTTTAAGACTCTCCCAATCTTGGTACACAACTGTGTGTTTCTTCATGTCTGTAGTGTTCTATTTTATAGTTTGCTTCGCCAGCCGCTGTTGCTCAGAACCACCCCGAGTTCAGCCTGTGGTCATGACCTAGTATTAAAGAGGGGACACGCATTTGTTTATCTCCAGCATGTCTTTCCCCATGATTACTTTCTTGTTTTGCCATTTTGAGGTTGCTGATGTTGCCTTCCTGTATCTCAGTCACGCTGTTTAACCTGTCTCGTTTCCCTTTATGTTTGTTTTTGAGCCCTTCCTCAAATTTCCAACTGAGTCTCTTGCTTTTGCTTAATCCTGCCCGCAAGGCTCCGCTTCATGCTTTTTACGCATCTCAACTTCATGGCTAGAATACAGAGCGGAAGAGGTGCTAGTCATCTGCTGAAGTTGGTTGAGCAACATATGCGTGATGGGTTCTCCTCTGCTAGCTCAGCACAATTAGACCGCATGTCACAAGGCGGTCATGCTCGCAGAGTTTAGAAACATTGTTACCGAAGATGTGTATGAGATGGATTTGTAGCACAAGGTAAACGTGTCAAACCATCAAATGTGTTTTTCACCTTTCATAAATCATCCGAGAGCTGTTTAAAGTAAAGTTTTAACTTTGGTTTTGTAAGCTTGTTTGGATTTTTGCCTCTTTTTTGCTGATGGCAGGATGAATATTGGTTTTCAGGACATTGTATAAACAGTGTGTGTCGTCTGTTACCGATGAGAATATATGTTGGTGCTTGGGTAACAGATGATGTTTGCAGTCAACAAATGAAGGGTAAAAAGAATCACGCAAAGTCCCCAAAGCCCTCCCAACATTCCGGTTATTTATGAACCAGTGGATAACCTTGTCTGCTAATGACATTTTGCCACCTGGCTTCCAAACATCCGCACAAATTTGTGAACAACAATTAAATCCTTTTGGCTTAGATGCTCAAGTGCTGCACTCTTCCAGTGCATGTTTTTAATGGAAAATGTTCAAAGTCCCATAATGGATGTATGTTACCTTGTAGATTTGTTTTTTCTTTTCATTCATTTCTCCCAAGCTCCTTATTGTTAGTTATATATTGTACGCATAAATGTAAATCTAAGATATCACCGTATCAGGTAACCAAATGTGTTACCTATTATGTGTGACCAAGTCAGCTGATGTTTCTTCATCAGCCTTCTGAGTGATCAAATGGGCTTGAGATCCTACATCAGGGGCTTTCATGAGGAACCGATTTCCTGGATGTTTTATATATCTACCTGCTGCAACGCACAAGGACCGGAATTGGAACCCCAGGTATGAAACATTCAGGAAACCAGCTCTCGAGTAACCGGACCTACATCAATCCGACAACCCTGTGTGGACACATTTCTATCAATCCTTTTGATGCTGATGTCTAATAATAGTTCAGTACAATGTGCAGTCAACCACATTTGCCCCTGCAATCATATCAGTAGTAGTCAAACAGGCATTTCTGCTTAATCCTGGTTGAATATAAGTTGCGAGTTGAAGCAACATGCCCGAGCAAGTTGGTCTTTGAACATACGAAATGTTTAAAAGACTACCTTGTTACACTCACTTACACACTAACCCAGGCTGACCCAGGTAGACTATTTCTAACCCTGACATTAGTCTGACCCTTGTAGTCTGGTTCAATCACCCAGTGAAGGTAGGGGGAGGGGGGTTGTCTAGACACTATCCTGTCTGTCTAGTTGCGATAAATGTAAACATGCATGCGCACAGGCACGCGCGTGCACACACACACACACACACACACACCTGGTAGACAGGCTTTGTGCTGTGCCTGAGTGTGCATATGTTGGCACATGTTGAGGCAGCAGAGCGTCGAGTCACCTCTGACTAAATGAATACATTCTGTTCTTTACACTAACAACGCAATCCTCTGTTTTACTGCAGTTCATGAATATTGCAACGGTGAATACTGATAATATTAGATAATATTGTAATATTCATGATGTTAGCTGGCGTTTTTTTTTTTTTTTTTTTTTTTTTTTTACATCTTTGCTCATGTTCTATTCATGCAAATGGAGATGGCGCAGATCTGTAAGTCATTTTCTGGAGCCAAGGTATTGCCAGCTCAGCATTGGGTCTCATCATATCAGCCTACTTCAGCAAAAAAAACAACGTAATCAGTACTCGGACAAAATATGGAAAATGCATTTAGTGGTGATTCAGATGTACTGTGACTAAAATTTAAAAAATGTTAGATACATTTCATACAACCTCTTTTTTTCTTTCTTCCCACTTAGGGACAAAAGAATGCAATGAAATAAACAGTTGTTGCGTGGACTCACATGCGGCGCGCGTAATGAGATGGCAGCCAATTGGATGACCCCAATTTAAACAAACATTGAGACCCAAACCAGAATTGTTCACACAATACTTAATAGATCAGGATTTAATAGAAAACCATAAAGGTGTATATGCATATAAATAAACATACATTAAATATTGCTCAGGAAACAGTAGATTTGTATTGTCGTCTAAAAGTGATGACGTCAACAATCCCAGCCGACCACCTCAATCTCCGCAAAAGTTCCTTGAAAACAGGAATGCTGTCCTCTCAAGCAAACCTAAAAAGAAAGAAGTAATTCCATAGCTCACATATTCTCTACTAATTTGTTCTCAGTCTTTGCACATTTTCAGCACTTAATGTAATTCCAAGCATATTTAATGCATTCAGAAACGAATCACTGACATTGGGGTCTTTTAGTATGCAAGTTAAATAGAGTTAGAGGTTATCATGCCACTTTTGGCCTGAGCTTAGCTACTACGTGCAAATGTGCAATAGGACTGTCCTGTATATTTTGTAGTCAGAGATACTTTGACCATTTTTGGAATTTGGCTACTGCAGTTGTAGAGGTGTGCCTGAAGGCAGCCAAGCATGAAAACAGCAAAATAAAGTACAGCCAGCACCAAACAAGGCTCAGTCCTATGGTGGCAGGATCTTCCTCTCATGGGCCAACCCTATTCTAATGAAGTGCAACATTAAAGGTGTGTCTGACTGTGTTTAACTGAGTCAGAAAGGAAAAAAAGTGGAAGCAGACTCGAGAGAAGAAAAGCTATGATTATTTGTTCTGATGCCCCGAGTCGCTTTTTCATGTCTAGCACCTTCTGTTTCACACAGTCTATTTCCGCTTTCGTGTTTCTTTCAACTCTTTAATGGTCTCTTTTTTTTTTCTCTTTTTTCTCATGTCCCCTTGTCTATCTTTTTGCATCAGTGATGCTTGTAGAGTGATTTTTCGGGGGGGAGGGTCAGCTCTCCCACACTGTGCACATAATCAAGCCCTTTCTCCTTTTGAGTTAAACTGGTTGGGGGGCTAAAGTGACTTCATGAGTGGATATCAGACGAGGCTGATTTCTCTCGTGTGCTGCGTCACCCCCTCATCCTCACACTGTTCCATCGAGACTTATGCCAGACGTCTAGACCTAGCACACAACACCCCCAAGGGAGTGTGTTGTGCCATTACTGGTTTGCCTTTCATCACTTTTCCACCATTCCCTTTTACTTGAACTTGTCTAATCCTTTTTCATTTGTCCTCTTCATTTCCGCTCTCTTCCCATCTTCTATCTGTCTGTGCAATTGCGTGAGCGTGCATGCCAGCTAGGTCGCTGCCATGGTGCCCCAGCAGCTCCGGGCCTTGTTGATCACAGCACCATGCTGACGTGTTACCATAGTAACAGCAGTGGCAGCAGACAGTGTGTGTGTGTGGTGGGCAGCAGGCTGTGAACTCAGCAGGCCTCTCTAGCTTAGCTGGATCTCTGAGGAGAACCAAGTTTAAGCAAAGAAAGCACCCTTTTATTCTTGGTGTCTGCCTCAGTTCACTTTTTGTATGTTTTATAGAGCAGGTTGGTCGAGAAGGAGTGAATTAGGTCACGCGACTGGAACTTGCGTACCAATGTTGGCTACATTCATTTCTCAACAAGTGTGTGGGGGGGGGGGGGCAATGCATTCTCCAGTGTGGGTTTGAAATAGAATGATAAACAAGAAACTATTAATGACTATCATTTTGCTGTTTTGCAAGAGACAATCACCAGTCAGTGCAACAAGGGTTTCCGTTTTGTATTCCAGACTGGTCAAGCTTTGTGGTTTACTGATATACCATGTGTTATAATGATTCCTTAAACTGCTGTATTAGCTTTAGGGGCTTCTGTGTACTCTTTGGATCTAATGGTGGGACTCTGCCTGTCTTATTATCTGAAATTAGCGGGTGGCTAATGGTCCATTGTCGAGCTCTACTCTCGGCATACATCCACTGATTCACAAACAAAACTGTTATGATTCAGGGGAAAACACTCAAACCAAACCAGCCAAACTGCTTTCGAAAGTAAACTAAGGTCAAATGCAAGGTGCAAGATCAGATGTGAAATTACGTGTTAAGAGGTCCCAACTGAATGCGCTTATTGTGTAAAGCTCTATAGACAGCTGTTATCCTAATTTCCTATTCAAGCCCAAACTGGTTGAGTTTGCCTTAATTAGTCAGTCAGTTAGAAACGAGTGAACACACAATATTTCATTTACATTCATTTCATTCTGAATCAATTTGCAGTCACAGTTGTTTTGTTACTGTAGTCTCCTACCTGCAGTAAGTATGCAATAAATTAAATAATAATCAATCATCACATAGGAGAATATCACAATATTACATCAGTAGTGTTGAATTTAATTAATTTTGACATTCTATGTGGATGTGACTGTGGTGTCGGAAAATAGGCAAAAATGTTGACCATTGTTTTCGAAACTAAAAGCAGATGTTTGCAAATGGTTTATTTTGATACAACACAAAGATAATCTGCTTTCACGGAGGATGACAAATGTGGATAGGTTTATTTCTAAGAGGCTAGAAATCCGATCATTTTAACAAAGCCAACATCTGTAATGAATTATCAAAATAATAGCTTCATTTGATGATCAATTTGTTCTTTTATGTTATATCAATTAATCCAGGGATCTTCAATCCTGGTCCTTGGTGGTTGATTTTCTGGATGTCTCCCTGCTGCAATGCACTCGATTCAAATAATCAGATCATCAGCAAGATTTGTAGAAGCTGCATAATGATCGTGATTATTTGAATGGGGTGTGTTGCAGTAGGGTGACATAAAAAAAAAAAAGCATCCAGGGAACTGCAACAAAAGACATCTGAATAAATCATTGACCTGCATTCAGAACATTCCATCCCTCGATCGCAACTTTTGACACTGTTCACCCTCTTTAGCCAAGTTAGCATGCAGGTTTGTGTCAATATCGCTGCATTACTCCTGTGTTTACCTTTGCGGATCGACGGCGCGTTCGTGTTGACTCATGTTTCTCAACAAGAGCCATTAAGTTGTAACTTCTTTAGTTTGTCATGGCTTGTATTTTAATTGTAGTAATGTTCACATTTCTGTATTGCTGTTGCATTTTAACCAATTAATTGAACATTGGCGGATGTTCGTTAACTTTCTCTAAAAGGTTACTCTCACATTTTTTCATTTGACTGTAGCCTTTTGTGTCAGAGCAGGAGAAAAAATATTTAAGAAGGCAGCCTTGCAATGCAAAATGTTCAGACTGCTAGAAGAATACGGGTATTTCAGACGCCAGACTGATATTGTTTTGACAAGTGGATTGCTGTTGTAATAACAACTGACTGCTGCTGGTAACGCAGACTGCCAGCAGAACACAATGTTCGCTTGGCCACTGTCGGAATAAGTGCTGTACACTGTGTTCTGGAGCTTCTGAACTCAGTGTATGCCTTGGTTTTAGACTTGATAGCTTTTCCCCTTTATTGCCTCTCTTTATTCTTATTCTCTCATCTTCCTTCCTCTTCTTGACTCCTCCTCTAGCTTCCTTCCTTGTAAATGCTTTGAGATGAGACTTCCAACTGCTGTCGCAACTGTTTTGTTTTTCTCGGGGATTTTTTTTCTGTTTCATTTGACTTTTCGAGTTTTGATACGTTTTCAAAATCAGTAGAAGGCATGAGGCTTACAGACAGAAGGCCTCGCAAGACACACCCTCATACTGGTAGCACCTCGCCTCATAAGTCTATGATGTCACGTCACGGAGCGTGCACACATGTATGTAGATATTGATGTGTTTGAAAACACAATTGAATACACAATTTCTTCTTTGTGCATTTATGAATCAAATTCAAATCATGTATGCGTACTCCAAAACATTCAGTATGTATTTTTTTTATTTTTATTAATTGCTCACATTGGTCTCCTACGAGGGAAATAGTTTGGGCATATTCACTGTCATAAGTTGGAAAGGATTCTTCTGATTGCCTCTCAAAGTTGCCCAACACGTTCAAGGATGGAGCTTTGGCCTTTTGCTTCCCCCTGCTGGTACGCGGCCGTTAAAACAGGCAGCCAGAATTGTAGTAATCCTCAATTTTGCCCTCACTGAAGAAAAATTGATGAATTGATTCCCTGACATTCACATATAGCTAAGTAAGCATTCCTTTTACTCTTCTGTTTACAAGCTATAACAACATCCTACATAAATTACCCCCAAAACCGGTCCTAAATTCGATCAAGTCAATGTTTTTGCAAAATAACAGTAAAGTCTAAAAAGATAATAATCATAAAATATAGCTGAGAGACGGGAGAATTGTTTTGTCTGTTTGTCTGTTGGACTGTAAAATCTAATGGAAATTGCACCCCAGATGGCTTTTTGCAAAAATATTATACTAAAACATAACTTAATGATATTTTACTAAAACTTAACTTCATTACCTTTATTGTCTTGATGTACTTTTCACAATTGTTTTTGGATCCACGGGACACAGTTTGTAATGCTGCTTTCTCCCCCCCCCCCCCCTTCTTCTTCCTTGTTTGTGTGTGCAGCTGAACTGGAGTTTGTTCAGATCATCATCATCATCGTGGTGATGACCGTCATGGTGGTGGTGATCATCTGCCTGCTCAACCATTACAAGCTCTCCACCTTCATAACAAGGCAGAGCCAGGCCCGTCGGCATGACCATTCCCTGCAGCAGGTCAGTATCACAGCAGCCATAATCTGCTAAAGCAAACACAAAGGTTGATTGCTGGGTTGTTGTGACTCTTTTATTCTTCCGTGTTCCCGGCCTGCTCGACATGCTTGTCAGTGAGAGTGAGCACTTCCTTGGCCTCTTCCATCATTATTGTAACACGTTTTCTTAAAATCGGTTGCGAGTCAAACAAAGCTTGTCAGTTTATCTGTAATATGGTCTTGAGTCAAATGAATCTTTTGTGACAGAAACAGCTTTGCTGCGATTAAGTGTGAGGTAAAACTGCTGAATTGGTTCCCTTGGAGCCTTGATGTTTAATTTACCACATCACCGTCTAGACTGTGGCGCCACCAACGCCTTTCTGAAATGTCAACACAGTGGGACAGACTTACATAAATAACATACAAAACTGACAAGACGATTAAAAAAAAGCCTATTTTGGACAAATATTTGCCATTTTGTATGGTTTTATATTTTGAAATAGTAATTCAATGAATTGGATCACTGGTAAGAAAATGGTGAAACTACAAAATTATGAACCATTTGAAAGGCTCCAGGTACCTTCGAAAATAGAAAAATGTTGAGCATTTCAGATGACTGAATGATTTGTGGCTTAACTGTTGTACGAGTTATAATGGGTGAATTGGCGTCATGGCCATGAGGAGTCATACTTAAATGACTGACCTGTTGGCCTGCCGCTTTTATCATTGCCAAACACCATAACAGAGCTCTGCTAGAAGATTTTTTTTTTCTTTTCAACTCTCCTGCCCTGCTTCTGTTCTTATCAAAACAGAAATTGTTTAAAAAAGAAGAAATTCTAAATGTTCAAGATCAGAAACCTACGCCATGGAAGCTCATAGCATAGAATTGAGCAGCACCGAGCCTTTTTGTTTCCTTACAGACAAAAACGACCATGCAGTCTTTCCCTGCTGGTTTACTTATTGATATCCTGAGTCTGCGGAAATAATAATACTCTGTTTTTCTGAACACCGTCATTACAATAGGTGCTTTTTCTCTGGTTGTTTTTCCATAGGATGGTTGCCTGTGGCCTTCAGACAGCAACTCGCGACAAGGAGCCTCCGAGGTAACACATTGCGACACTGCACTTTCCTTGCACCTAGACTACCAGGCTGTGTGTGGAGGCACACAAAGCCTTGAACTTGAACAACCGAACACAAAACAAATTGACTGAACTGGTATTTTTCCCAGCAAGCGCAAACAACAACATACCAAGATATAAATATACTCGTTGCCATTGTCAACAGTGGCGATGCTTCAATGAACGGAACCACAGTGATACCCGATACGTGTTATAAAAAGTCAACATAAATACAGTAACCAAAACCAAGTAGCTTGCTGATTTTGCTGTCCTTAAATAGGGTTCTTGTTCCATTAATAAAATTGAGACTAGCTTGAAGGATTTCATCATAGGAAAACATCTTCAATTAGTCATTTCTGCGATGAGTAGTTTGAGAAACTTTGATTTTAATCCAAGACTGTTGTATTGAATGGCGCCACCCCGTTGTTGCCATGATAGATTACGCAAATGTATCGGCATCCCCAACGTGGTTGCTTGTCAATGTTTACTCACCAAGGAATACTTTATAAGCAGCGCCAGATACAACCGTGGCACTGCTTTCCAAATCACATCAAGTCTGGCATGTCCTCAATGGCAAACAAATGCCAATATAGTGAGTGTGACCGTTGATCTGTTTGCTTCATGTTGTCCCTGCCAGATGGAGCCGCTTCCAAACGGCATTTGGGAGGAGACATACTGGAAATATCACAAACAGCCCCAGAGGTGTTCAAACACATGATTATGACACCCTTTATTGACTCGTTGCAAAGGGAAGCCACGCTGCGGCGAACTTCCACCAACTTTGCCTCGCTTTTGCCGACGCCAATGCATTTGGGTCGGTTGCCGTTACTGGCACGAGAAAGACATTTGTGTCAACAAATATTCAACAAGGGGAGAATCTTAATGGTTTTGGTGTTGAGCGCCAAAGGCCATAGAGTGGCGCGTGTGTGTTTGGTGCGTCATTAATCAGCAGCACCTCCCCTGACACTGTCTAGACAGCCGTCTGAGAGCTGCCCCGCTCCGCTGCGCTCTGCTCCCTCTATCAGCTCCCCCCCACCCCCACCCCACCCCGTCTATCAATCTGTCTAGTCTGCTTCTATACCATTTGCTATTTTTTTGCTCTATATTCCATGTCTTATTTCCCTTCTTTGTCTCGCACCTTTGTTTCTGCTTGCTTTCCTTTTGCGGCTTCCATGTCTCAATGTCTTTTTTTTTTTCTTTTTTTTAATTATTATTATTGTACTTCCATTGTGAGTCTTTCTCATATTGCGTATAATTTCATCCTTTGCTATGTTCCTCATCCCCCTCCTTCCCCGCCTTATTATTTTCCAGTCAGCCATCTAGACTACCTGTCTGTGGGGGTGTATGAGACAAATTGCTTAATTGAAATGGTTTCCATTTGAACGCAGCTCAAACAAAGTCGATGTTTTAAATGGGTGAGAAATGATAAGGGAGGCTAAATGAGGTGGAATTATTGCTTTTGTATTTGTTCAGGGGTATAATTGTGCCTTTTGCAAGTGATACTTGCTCTACTTGCAACTCGATCAGTTAATTCAATGAAATGTTTCATGCTGTTCATTTTTGGTAAAAGGGGCCGCAAATATTGTTAGCATCACCCAGGGTAGTTAGTAGTAAGGTGAGGCAAATATTCCATTTTATTGATGAATTTGTTTGGAAGTTATTTTTTTAGGGGCTATTATAGCATATTATTATGCCTCCAATGTGCATTAGTTACATTAACAGTCCGAGTATTGGTCCTTTGTATTGTCGGCAAGTATTGCCTTAAGTATTGCTCTCCAATGAACTCCAATGCAGTTTGCAGCTTTCATTTTTGTTGAAAAAGTACAAATGCAGTCTTCTTCTCCCTTCCATTTGAATTTCTTGTAAATTCACTCTTCCCAGCAGGACCATTTTGCGCTAAGCTTTTGTGTTGCCTCCGATTTCCTCTGACAAGATTTGAACGCTTGTTTGCCATTTAGCAGAATTGCTTAAACTACACAACCGAGTTCCATAAAATTCCGGCGCATGATGTGCCCATGAAATCCTTGCGCAGATTGACACGCAAATGCTGATTGAGAATGGCTGAAATCCTTTTCTAAGAACGTGCTGGTCTCTAATCGTCTGCAGTCTGCAGAGTGCTATTGCGGTTTAATTTCAGGATGTTTTCCTCAGGAAGAAAATTGGTATTTGTTTTTACACCTCTTTTATTTGAGTTCGAGGCCTTTCTCGAGATAGCAGACAAGCTGAAAATGTTTCTTTTAAGTCATTATTAAACCATTTGTTTTATTAGACTTGCCGTTTGAATTCTTAGACAAACCGAAATGTTTCCACACACGTCGTAATTGCGCTGAGGCCTTCCACACACACACGCACACACACACATCATTCTACACTTTTGTTATTATTATTCTATTTTATTCCTCTCGCTTTTTGGCCGTGTTACTGCCACGTTTTCGACATCATTCCGCCTCTCAGCCTTCACACGCAATTTCTTCAAGAATTGCATTCTCTAGTTAGCCAATGCGCAGCAAATTGGTTAGAGCAAGGAATCTTTCACTTGAAAGCTGTACTTGATGAAAGGAGTCTTTTCAACACAAATGCCTCTGACTGACCCTTTCAACTGTTGCATATTTTAGATTTGTCTAAAGCAGCCGTTTGTGTCTGCTAGGTGTTATATGCCCCCCAGGCCAGGGATCGCTTCACCGCTCCCGCCTTCATGCACAGAGACCGCTTTAGCCGCTTTCAGCCCACCTATCCGTACCTGCAACACCAGATTGACCTGCCGCCCACCATCTCGCTGTCAGACGGCGAGGAGCCGCCCCCGTACCAGGGACCCTGCACCCTGCAACTCCGCGACCCCGAGCAGCAGATGGAGCTCAATCGGGAATCGGTGAGGGCGCCGCCTAACAGGACCATCTACGACAGCGACTTGATCGACGTTGGAGGCGGCGGAGGGCCCAGCGGCCCCAGGCCACCGAGCAGTAACTCGGGCATCAGCGTGGCCAACTCCAGTCTCCACGGGCGCATGGAAGCCCCCCCGCCCGCGTACAGCGAAGTGATCAGCTCCACATTCTTTCTTCACCAGCTAAGCAATAACCAAAGGGTGGGGGAATGCGGGGAGCCAGGAAGCAGGATGATCCGGCCGCAGGGCCAATCAGAAAGCACAATAGAACCTTCCAAGACGAAGGACGGCCAACCGGAGGACCTGGTGTGAGCGGGACCACCCAAAGACCTTGGTCTCTCACTCTCGCGCCTTTGTCCAGGCTCCTGTGCACAACAAACAGCAATTATAGCTTCTACAAATCAAGGAAAGAGAGAAAGTCCTTTTTTTTCCGCCCGCTCTTTCTGCTCTTACCAACCAGTCGGCAATCACTGCTGGGGCAGAATTCTGCTGTGCATGGAGTCTTGTCTTCAACAAGAAAGGTTGGAGGACACAAATGGAAACCTTATCTGGAGGAATGGAGGAGGATAGCTTCTTTTCTTTTTGTTTTTTATTGTTGTTATTATTTTTTTGTACACTTTTTTGGACCGGGATCTGTGCACAAAGCCAGGACGGAGAATCAAAGGACCTAAATAAAACAAGTGACTCACACACACACACACACACACACACACACACAAATATCTTAGTGCCAAGGTTCACGAGGAAACAAACTACGGGGAGAGGAAAGAGACAGACTTTGAGAAAAAAAAAATCGAAGTTATCTAAAAGTTGCACTATCTTTTTGTTGTTAAAGAGGGAAAGTATATGTTTAATTTCGTTTTCTGTCTTACAAATGGACCGAGTGACTGAACTTTAGCTCCAAAGGTGTTTGGCGAGCAAAAACCAAGTATTATAAGCTTATATCCTATTTTATTATTATTATTATTTTAAAAAGCCTATTACATCTGGGCCTGCTTTCACCACAGGCACATTGAGACTCCTGCCATGCTTCATTCAGCTAGTGAGGGCAGAACACGCGAATGTTCCTGGGCAGCTGGGTGGACAAACTCTCCAAGACCTCACAACATGCTGTGCGACATTTTCAGTTAAGATTCAAACCATCCAATTGTACACCCAACTCCTCAAAAACTTCAATTTCTATAATGATGACATCAGTCACTGAAAAACGACCTATATTGATGTTTGCTATAGTGACCTGTACCTGCACCAAAATGACAGAATCTTTATTTTCTCCATCAAACAAAATACAAAAAGTCTGTCCACCCAGCTGTCTGCTCATAGCATTGTGTCGTTTCCTGTATCGTCCCCCCCCCCCCCCCCCCCCGTTCCCCCCTAACAGTGCATTTTGAGTGAAGTCTGCCATGGTGGTAAAGAAAAATCGTCATTATCATATCGCTACAATCAAAGCAAGACGACACACGTAGCGAGGATTGCTGTGGACGGCAAGATTTTGTGCAAACAGTCCAAGGGCTACAGGAGGCCTCCTTTTCTGAAAGGGAGACCAAACAATTTGAAAAGCTAGCCTTTCTCTCTGTTCATTGTTGCCTTCTCTACTCTTGTGCTTTCTCTTTTCTTGAGCTTGTTTTCATTGGGAACATTCAGTGTGCCCTCCCTACTCCTTCCTCTCCACCGCATTTTTTTTGAGGTCATCTTTTTCTTCGATCCATGTGGAGAAAATAACGCTGAGTCCGCCAATCCCCTTTAAAGTGGAGACTGGATTTTGCTTGAGCACCGGGCTCGTCCTGCTTCCTGCTGGCTGCATTTTGTGTGCGAGCGTGCGAGAGACCTTTTAACAACACACAAAAAAAGCACAGCACTTAATGTGACTGTTGAAGCAAAATGTGTATGTGCCTGTGTGTTTTGGCTGCTTTACTTTAAGTTTTGACATTCAAGGACATTTGGCACTCGTCTACATTGGCGCAGAATTAATGAAGCCTTCATTAGAATTCAAAGTCTCACTTTGCCAGAGGTGAATGATGGGAGAGAATAGAGTAAAATTACAACAACAACAAAAAACATGCCGCAGTCCAATCCAGGCTGTAATGTTCCACTTGTCATCACTGGGGATCCTGAGATTTTTCTAAAAATGAGCCTCCCATCAGAAAACAGAAAACATCGGGAGGCTTCTCTGACTCCTGTGTTGACCCATTTTTTTCTTCTTTTTTTTTTTTTAACATAGCCTAATCTAATTTGAAAACATTTGTTTTTTGTTGGTCAAATAATATAATTGCAATATCCAGATCGAAAGAACTACACGTGGTTCCCCATTTTGCATGAAGTAATCTTATGCCACTGTGCAATCAGGTTTCTTGTACACTATTCGTCCCATTTGGACCGTCATAAAGTGAGGAGCCCATGCAGAAGATTTTCTTTTTCTTCCCTTTGATATCGCCTCATTCAACACATATTCAAAGTTATCGGCATGGCGGCCTTAATGAACTGAAAGTTAAGTTATGCTCGTCAGTTTGAATGAAGAAGGCCTTCTCGTTCTGTGTGCGTGTTACATTGCTGCTGCTATTGCTGCTACTGCTTTTTTTTTTTTTTTTTGCTACTGCTGCTTGTCGAGCCCCTCCCATGCCCATCTTTTCCCTCAAACTAAGTCAAGTCAAGTTTATTTGTATAGCCCTAAATCACAAGCAGTCTCAAAGAGCTTCACATAGACAAAAATGGACAATTATTCTCAAAGCATCCCCTGATCTTAAGCTCCCAAAGATCAAAACATAAGAGGTCTGAAACTCCGCAGTCAAACGTTTCCACATTGGGACCAAATTGGCTTCATGCGAGAGGAAAGAAATAGCATCCATCGTTTTCTTCATTCTTCACATGATTGTCCCAAAATGTATGGGCCTTTGATTGGGGGGGGGGGGGGGGGCTGCTTCAAACTCATTTTACTTTGTTTTCTTAAGCTTTTTTTTTTCTTTTCTTTCTTCCTTGCTTCTTCTGTCTACTCGGTCGTGGCTTGTAAATGGGGGATACAAAGATTAACTATGTTTTCTACAAGGACGTTTGCATGTTACAATTATTTGAGTTTTTTGGATTTTATTTTTAAAAAAAAGGTGCCTAATGTTCATGTTTGAGCAGACCACATCAGTCCAACTGCTGCTTTGGAGTCTTTACAGCTGCTTTATTGAGGGTGCTCCAGCTGTCTTGAGTGCAAGCAGAAAAAAAATGCTAACGTTAGCCAATTAAGCAGTACACGTGTTGATTCCCATCCAAACGTGGCCTCCATGTACATTTATGTTTTCTTGGAATTTCAACCTGAGCGCGCATACGTGGATCGCCACCTTTCACCTCTGCACTGCATGTTGAGCTCCCAAGTTCAGAATAGTAGTACACTGACGCAGCAGCCCCTCCACAGTAAAGCAGCTGGACCCATTTCAACCAGTAAGTTGATGTGTGTGCGTATGTGTGCGGAGCAGACATAGGAACCCACTTGCACTCAAAAAAAGCTCCCACCTTTGTTGTGCCTCACTTCCAACGGTGCTTTTTCAGTAGTCTGTCTTTTGTTTGTAAGGTGCTGTATATAACTTGAATATATATTATGCACATATCCTACCCAATGGGTAGACACCACAAAAATGTTGTGAATAATGTAACATAATGTATAGAAAATATAAAACTTAAGAAGGCAGCATCAAATTTGTAAAGGCCTCCAAGTTAAAAAATTTGCTTCGTCTTTTTTGGAAATATGAAAGTATGCTTCGAATACGGTTATATCACAAAATGTGCTCCCTCATACAGTTGATTGAAGGAGACGACGAATGAGATAGATGAAGACGTTGACACTTGTCGCCATTCTTTGGTTACTGGCCGGCAGATTTCCTAAAGCAACGAACGACTACTAAATGTGTAGTCGACACCTTTCGCTCTCTCTCGAGAAAAAACAAAACAAAAAACATTTATGACGTACACACAGTGTGTTGCGTGTGCTGCAACCTCAGCCAAGTCACGTGAAGGTCAACTTGCATTGTTCAATGTCCATTTATATGGGACATGTCTACAAGTCTGATGTCCACTGAAGTTGGAAAAATAAGGTTTATGTTTGTACCCACCTATTCTTTTTAATATGTTGTAGTCAACATGGATGGGCATAATAATCGATTACAGTAATTTTGAGGCAAAATGGAGCACGCCACTCATAACTGCTGTCAAAAGAACTACGTGACATTAAATAGGGAAAAGTCACCGCAGCAGGAGTTAAGAACATTCACAGAACTTTCCACAATTGATTGAGGAATATGAATCAAATCCCATTCCTTAGTTTACTTGAAGGTTTGTTAATCTGCCAAAGTATAGAATCTTTGTCCATGACCCGATTGTCAAATAAGAACATCATCAAAGTATGCGTGTGCGTCTGTGCGTACGTACTCAGCAGTGTGAGAGCAAACAGGAAAATTGCAGATAAATCAATTAATTGTACTTTGTGTTTTTTTGTTGTTCATGATGTTAAAATGCCACAGTATATTTGAGCAAGATCTTGTGTTTAATCCGCAGTCATTTATTTACAGACGTACTGAAAAATACTCCACTGTACTTAACGGCAGAGCATGTTCGTTCTTTCTAGACAATGTACATAGCAATGCGCCATTTTCTCTTCAAAGCACCAAATAAGTGGCAGTTGTCTCTCTGGATGAATTCCTGTTAGCTCCTCTATTTTCCTTTTCTTTTTCCTCCTTTGTTGGTTTCCTGCACTAGCTTGAAGGACTAACTTCAATTCAGACTGATTTTTTCTTTCTGAATTGTCTATGCGGCACGCTCTGTATGACCTTTTTTTGATGAGAAGTCCAGTGTCCAGTGTCAAGTGCTTGCTAACAAAGTGTTTCATCAAGAATTATATCAGAAATTTTCTCATTTTCATAATTCTCTGTCACAGCGGTTACTATAGGACTGCTTCCGTCATTAGTTTGCTTTATTTACAAATATACTTTTGTTTTCCCACATCTTGCCCCCCCCCCTCCTCTGTATGTATGAAAGTATGTGCACACACACAGAGGGGTAAAATTGTTGTGTACCTTCTTTTTTTATTTAAGAAATTGTGATGTATACTAGGTTTTAGGCCTAAGGTCTGTTATTGCAATACTTTTACAAAAAATACAAAAAAAAAATGTTGCTCCAAGTGCTGTTGTAGTCAAAACCTTTCTGTTTGTAATCATGCTGTAGTTAAACTACAGTCTAAAATGAATAAAACTTTAAAAGTGGTTCATTTGTGTGTATGTGTGTGTTTTTATTAGGGGGGTGTTAGTGTTATGAGTGTTGCAGACTTGCTAGTCTGCTGATTTAATTATTTTTATGCTTAGGCCAACATAACCCAAGAGCTAATTGAGGTTACAATTTAGGGCGCTGCCCTTTCCATTAAAACTTATCAGCGTGATTGAAGTAACCTTTTCATTGAATGCGCCAATGTTAAAACACACAATACATTTGTCTGGTAGGTGCAATAAATGTGATGCTTTAGTGTGAATTTCATTGTGCTCAGCAATTTATTTTAAATCTTAGATAAATTAACATCCATCTATTTAGCTATTTTGGTGCATTGCGGGTGAGCTGCAACCTATCTCAGCTGAAGTGAAAAATTCTCACTTGAAAGTCAGAATTCCCACTTTGTGGCTTTAAAGTGAGAATTCTGACTTCATTCTCAGAATTCTGACTTTAAAGTGGGAATTCTGACTTTATTCTCAGAATTCTCACTTTAAAGTCAGAGTTCTGACTTTCAGTCATTTCGTTATAGGTAAAAGACTTTTAAAAAAAATACATAAATCGTGTCTGAAATATTATATGAAATATTAAATGCATTGAAAATATTCTTTGATGTTATTGATTTCAGGACATAATAAAAAGGTCAAAATGTGTTGTGATGAACCAAAACTAACAACAGCCCTGGTTTATGAACTGAAGTACCTGTATAAAAACATTCCACCTAAATTGTTCCATATGCAATAAATGTTTTGCTTCCATCAAAATTGGTTGTCAAGATGGTAATGGGAGCCATATTACATTTGCAAATGCAAGTGTGATCTTTGATTGTTTATAGCCTGTAGACGCTCCGTGACAAATGTCTGTATCTTGAGTTAGTTTATTAAATAAAATATGAAATTGGTTGTTTCTACATTTTGAAGGTTAGTGAAGAAATGAGAATGATTTCTTAATTAGAAAACTTTCCCAACCTCACTTTTCTATCAAAACCTTTTAGCGCTGGTGTATTTTCAATTTCAGTGTTGCTGGGTTAGGTTTGGGGGAGGGGGTTCTTGCAAAATGCACCGAATAAGCGGAGTTCTTTCTGATATGCAGACTACTTGTGAAGGTCAAATTCGGGCTTCATCAAAAATCAAATTCTCTCTCATATCAGTCGTGTTTTTGTTAAAAACATGGGCATAGATCCTTGTGCTAGAAGCAAATGACTCACTCTACCCTGCAAAGTAATGAAATGCATGAAGCATACGTCTTGGTATATTATTCAACAGCAACACAAATTTATTTACAGACAGACCCCATCTGGCAACTTGTCATAACAGTCAGAGGAATGAAAGTACTTTGACTCACTTGTCTGCAGAAGGAAGGTGGCTAGGCCCCGCCTCCTGCCCTTTTTGTAACTTTAAATCAAATAAAAATAAAAAAACATGAGGGGCACAACAACCCTGATGCTGTTCACATCCCTTTTTAGTTTGCCCTTTACCAAATACGGCACAATCAAATCCTTTCAACTACATCTTGGCAGCAGTACCTGATGTTGAGAGAAGTTCATGCATTATTGGTCACGCAAAAAAAGAAATAACGCATTGTTCAAATATTCCCCAAGGAAATGAAAATAAATAAAAATATCCAGTTTCATAATCGAACCCTGGAAAAATCTAACATTCTCAAATTGTACACTTATACAAGTAAATGATGAGTACTTAAACTATGGAGTCTTAAGTATTCTTCCAAACTTGCAGTGTGGAGGCGTCATGTCAGTTTGCATGTTCCCCCCCGTACATGCGTGGGTTTTCTCCTGGTGCTCATGTTTCCTCCCACAAAACATACATGGTCGATCAACTAACTTGTCATAGGTGTAAATAGGATAATGAATGGTTATTTGTGCCCTGCCATTGGTGTACTGCGCTTCTTTGCCAATCACAGTTTAGGTGGGCTCCGGCGAGTCCACAATTTTTATTCAATTTTTATATTCCACACATCCATTTTTTTTTTTTTTAAAGTACATATCAAATGCCTGTTCATACTGCAAAATATTGGCTTATAATAATGACTACTTGAATGAATAGTACTCGGAATAAAATTATTTTTGATGAAAGCTTAAGCCTACTACACTTTTGTATGTTAATTTTGGTCATGTTAATTGTTAACTTATAGAGTTACTTATTTTCGGTGGTACTTGATGTAAAAAAAACTCAGTAGTACTCAAGGTTGAGAAGGTATAGCTGCAGGAACACTGCATTCTAGTGGCGACTGAACGAAAAGTTGAAATGTTTTGATGGATGGATGATAGGTTTATTTATTTATTATTATTCATTTGTGAGATAAATGAACGAAGTTCTGGCTTAGCCTATTGTTAGTAAAATCGTCTTTGTAGATTAATGTATGAATAAATAAATAGATCAAGTCAAGTCAAGTCAAGTTTATTTGTATAGCCCTAAATCACAAGCAGTCTCAAAGGGCTTCACATAGACAGAAATTGACAATTATTCTCAAAGCATCCCCTGATCTTAAGCTCCCAAAAGGGCAAGGAAAAACTTAAAAACCCCTAGCAGGGGGAAAATGAGAAACCTTGAGAAGGGACCACAGATGGAAGGATCCCCCTTTCAGGATCACCAGGTTGAAATGGATGCAGAGAGGGCACAAATGATACAACATGAAAATCAATTAAATAAAAAGTGGATGTCCATGTCACAGCAGAGGGCTGCCGAAAGGAGCCCTCAATTGTCCTGGCAGTGCTCTTCGAGGAGGTTGAGCTGCAGTTCCCCTATCCTGAATTGGCCACGAGAATCCAGATAGCCGCTGTCAGCATGGGTACCACCTAACCACCTCCCCGGCCGGGGAGGGGGGAGGGAGGGGGTGGAGAGGGAGAGAAAACAAACTCCAGCCGTATAGATATATAAATAAATACGTAAATCCTGGCCTGTGTTTGACCCGGTCATCAGAGAGGTATCCCGTCACTTGGGTCATGTTTGGACACTGACTCCCACCCGAGGGACACAGATTGTCCTTCCTTCATGGCATCGCAGCCAGGCTGCCTCTGTCCTTTCTGTCATTCCTCCAGTATGGGGGGCCGACAGGTGCTTGTGCTGGGAGTGGGGGGCACGGGACTGTATAAACAGATTAACATTGGTTTAGACAGTGGAGGTCATTGTAACTGTTCTCCACTCACACACTAATGTGCATACACATACGCACATTCAACATCTACACTATGTGGATGCAGTGAAGGTTACCAAAAATGTGACCCTGGAAAAATACCATTCATGTTGAAAGATAAATTCAGAGTTAAACAGAAGAGAAATTCTGAGTGAAAAACTAAATCGATGAACCCACACCAAAGAGTCAGCTGTGGTTGCCATGGAGAAGCCCAAAAGAAAACCAAGAACCCCTTAGAGCAGGGGTCACCAAACTACGGCCCGCGGGCCGGATACGGCCCACGGGACCGTTTAATCCGGCCCGCCAACCCTGAACAAATTGTATTATTAAACTTTTTTTTTTGGTCATTTTGCCTGCAATGACTGCGTTTCCCCAGTAGATGGGGAAGCGCTCGCCTGCGCATTTACTACCGGAAGCCGTGTCAGAAAGCTCGGTGCACGCTCACAAGTGCGTGTACGGACATGGCGCACTCGCGCTCTATTTGTATCAGTCCCGAATTTAGAGCATGGGCTGTGACGACAGCATTCTTGTAATTCGCGCGCTGAGCTTTCAGATGCAGTTTCAGCCACATGAACGTCAAAATCTACCAGTCACATATCGAGGTAAACGGACCAACACCTCGGATCTCGCCTAAGAATTACCACAACAAATTTTACTCCAGACTATGACGCACTATCAAACTTTAACAAAAAAGACAGCGGTGTCTACAAGCCTACTGGAACCTACAAAAGGATTATAAGGAAGGAACACAAGAACTTTAAGAGACTGCTCATATGTGTCAGAGAGGTTCTGCTCTGACAACTGAGCTGAACTTTTATCTGTTAAGATTGTGCATGGCACAACAGAAAGTTAATGTTCCATGGTTTTTTTTCTATGAAGAACCCAGAGAGAGTTATTTAGTTATTATTTATTTCCTGATTTTTCTGTGAAGAACTCGGAGAGGGTTATTTAGTTATTATTTATTTCATTAATAGTGTTATTAGTTTCCTGACTTTTTTTGTGTAAAGAACCTGGAAAGGGTTATTAAATAACCGTTATTTGGTTATGTGTGGCTTTCTGGAAAAAAACTTTTTTTAAGCTCGCCTACGATCGTCACACTTTTTCTGTTACAAACTGACACCGGCCCCCCATCAGAGAAGGGAAAGGTTATGTGGCCCTCACAGGAAAAAGTTTGGGGACCCCTGCCTTAGAGGAAACAAAAAAGGTGTAAAAGTATAATAGACTATATATAGAGTATATATAAAAAAATCCTCTTTTTTTTGCTTTCATATTCATTTGATTGTGCATTTGGAGTCCCCAAGACTATAGAAAAGTGTAATCCATCCCGCAAGGTGTTGCAGAGATACTTTTATTTTGTGTTTGGGGGCTATTTTTTACTTTGTTCGGTTTTCTCCCTTTAGAAAACAACTATAGAACACAACTGAATGAGTAAAACAAAATAATGTATTAACGTGATACGTGAGTTTCATTTATTATTAGTCTCACTAGTCGTACAGTATTAGCTAAGGGGTCAATGTCATTATTACATAGAAAAAGCATTTTTCTCAGTATGTACATTAAAAAAAAATGATACAGGGGCACATTGAGCCTAGAGAAAGGCTTTGAGGATCTTGTACATGCAGCTGTACCAAGCATCAAGTTTAAGCTTGACAACAATCAGAAGGCTTTTGCTGTGTCATTCCTTTATTAACGCTTGATGCATTACAAAAAGTTAAAGCGCTGATCGCTTGAGCTGCTGTAATTACCCGAGGAGGTTAGGGGGTCGGGGTGCTTAAAGGAAGGCGTGCCAGGGGTTTGCCAAGCTGCTGCTTGGTCTACAATTAACACCGTACTGTTCATGAATGTGACTAATACGTAGACGACAAAGACATTTTCAGAACAAATGCATCTTGCTCATCTCCCCCCAGTCTAGCTCCAAATTACAGATTATTTCAGACCTTAATTAGATCATTTATTGAGGCACCACCTGCAATGCTTTCTACTCATTTTTCTTCCTAAAAAAAGCTTTCCCCTCAGATACTCGGTCTTTGGTTTCTTGTAGCTTCTCAGACAGCTTGTCCTTAGTCTCTTCCATTTTCTCTGAGAGGAGTTCTTTTGTTTCTTCCATTTTCTCTGAAAGCCTCTCCTTTGTTTCCTCCATCTTGTCCTGGAAGTACTCTTTGACTGGCGGCGGTGTGGATAAGTAGCCGTGCTTTCGGAGGTATTGAACAGACAGAGACGTGCCCCCCAGAGTGACTGCGTATCTAGCAGGAGTGGCAATCTGGAAGAGGACAGACACAGACTAGTCAGCAGATAAACAATACACCGCCCACTCAGGCAGCATCTCATTAGCTTTGAAAGCTAGGGGACAAATTAGGGACGGTTCACTTTTTAATGACTTGTCTACAGCAGTTGGGTATCTGGAGTGTTGTGAAAAATGATCAGAGTAAACATTTTGTTAGGTGAAGGCATAGCTAGTTAACTAACTCCACGCATAACTGTTGATGTGAACCCCACAATGCATCATTCCTAATGTCAAAATTTCAATAACAGCTTGTGTCATTATTTGAATTCCCAAAAGTAAAGTACTCTGTGCTTTTTGGGCTACCATGTGTGCTGAAATTCAAATCCATTGTGGGGTTTATAACTAGCAGAACGTTATGCGCTCAAACGTCCGTCGCATGAGCCCGGTCTGAAAAAAGCGTGCAACTAACTATACACGTCGGTGTTAGCAAAATTAGCTGATTTAATCAACAGACAATTGCTCCAATCCAAAGTGTCATAAGTAGGTGTGCTTTCGTGTATTAGAAATGATCAGCAAATGAATGCACGAACAAACGTAAATTACCTTGTACATGGCGTAAGCAGTCAGAGCATAACCACTAGATGAGTCTCTCAATAGTCCAACAAGAGTTTCTGGCACATTGATCATCTCCAGGAATTGTACTACATTCACACCTCTGGAGAAAGGAAATGGAAAAACATGTAATGATTTAAACTTGTGGGTAAAACAAAGTTTCTCCACAGTTTTCATAATTATTATACGCAATTATACTCATTTGGAAAAGAAAAAAACATTCCTTTGTCAATCATCTGCCCAAAAACCTACAGTGTACACATCTGGACAACTAAAAAAAATTGAAACAACAAAATCTTAAAGGGGAAAATAAAGATGATCTAGTTAGTGTTAGGTCTGGACTCTGACTGGGCATATACTCAAGAGCCACTATTTCGGAAACTTCATTGTTGCTCTAAGCCTTCCTTTGCTTATTTTCACCAATGTTCTTGGTAATGTCGCTTACTCTTGTGTCCAATTATCAATGATTGTCTTCACTGCGTTCCGCGCTTATGGCCTTGGCAATTCCTTTGTACCCATCTCCCGAACGATGCCATCCAACAATGAGATGATTCCTTTGATGAAGGGGGAATCTTTCTGCGTCTTACGTGAGTGAACTTTATGCGACGTTATTCAGAGGCAGTTACGATTAATTAGGATGTAGCTTGGTAATGTTGAACACAGCCATGAAAGGCTGTGTAAAATTGTGAAACCACATTATCCATTATTTTCTCTTTATTTTTCAATTGACTTGGAAAGGTTATAGGTCACAATAATGGTGGAAAACATTTTTCATTTGTACATCATCACATAACCCTGGCATTTGAATAGGGCTGTGGAGACTTTTTATATAAACTCTAAGTATCCAAGGCTTTTGACATTTGGTTAATTAACTATCCTGAGCTCATCTATTGAGTGTTTTTCAGTGACTGAATTTCTCAACTCTTTATTCAAAGAAACTGAATAAGAGTGATGCCGCCTTCCCCGTTGGATAGACATTTCTGGTGGACAAGCGAAGTTCATCAAAATATAACATAGTAAATCGGATTTCCATTAGGTGGTGGTTTTTGGTGGTGGCTTTTCTAGTAGAACAAAAAGTCGAGATAAAATAATAGTGACCAAAATAGTCAAACCTACCGTAATATAGTAAAAGAATATAAACTAAGACAAAATCATAGGTACAGAAATTGAAATCCGCATCAAGTATATTGGTTTACTTCTGTAATTAAATCACAAAAATTCAAAATATTTTTTTAAATCAACAATCTAAAAGCATATTTTGCACCTTAAAAATCATCAACAGCAGCAAATTAATTTGATTGTAAACCGAGAGGTACCATACAATTTTATTTGATGTGTAACTACAGCAAAGTGGCATTGATGTCCAGTTTTTGATGATGATCAGAGAGCAGAGCTCTGACATATTGGCCACGTCTCCAATAATGGCTTCAAATGTATTTACATTTATTGGAACATGCTTGATGTGTCTGCAAATTGTAAACTGTTCCATGGAAGTGCCATGAAATCACTTACTTCATAGCAGCATAGTAGAAGGTTCCGAACCATAATGAAGACGTAAGGAGATGCACCGGGATCATCACCTTCCCGTACTGTTTGAAGGTCTTCTTGAATCTCTGAGCAAGACCAATGGAATTGTCCTGCAAAGGGTCTACCTCTTCAACACCGGGTCCATCTTTGTCTTGCTGATCTGATGTCTGAGGTGAAGAAGTGGACCTTTCTCCCCCTGGTGGTTGATGTTTGGGCTGATGGGCCGCCAAGCTGGACGATGATGTGGAGAACCAATGCCAGCCTGCAGGGTGCGGAGGGGGCAGGCGGAAGACGCACCTGCACGCTGAATGTGACGAGTCATGGACAGCTACGCACGGCAGTAATTGACGCAGCGCTGCCGCCCTTCGCAGTGTGCCACGAGTGATGATGTGCGGCATTATCATCATCTTTCTCCCTTTTTTATGGATGCCACCTTCACCCGCACACTGTGAAAAAAGAGGAAAAAATCATACAAAAGAGAGCATATTTTGGAGAATGTGTAAGATGACACCAAAGATAGAAGTCTTATCTCCAAACCTAGAAGCTCAGCCACTCTTTAAATTTACTATTTAACAAGCCAAATTTCCTTAGACGATTGAGTTTTTAAAAAAAATGAAACGCATTACACAGGATAGTAATATATTCTGTAGGACGTTTGGAAACAAACTACTTTGTATGCGTGTCATTAAACAATGGGTCAGTTCTAAACTATGTCAAAAGTTAAGTCGTTGTCTCACTGGTTATACGACATTATTATGAAAGGACGATTTGATACACGCAAAACCAGGAACAAAACAAGTCATTGAGTGAACTTTGACTGGGATATAAAAAAAAAAAAAAAATGGGGCGGACTGATAGAGGAAGCAGCATGCGCCCGTTCCATTCCGTAATCCGTCAGCTACCCAAACTAAGAAGAAGTCCTCCAGTTGCAAATACTGTACATCTATCCAAAAATACGCAGATTCCATGTCGTAACATTTTATGGCACAGCTTCCAACCGGAAATCACAACACTGTTGGCTAACTTAACATTCACCAGGAGTTGACATTGGTCCGCTCGTGCTTGGAGGGCAAGTGAAAGGCTCCTTTAACTTCTACATTAAAACAAACTCGGTATAAAACTGCAATGTTTAGGCGTCGTTTGTTCTTGTTGCAGACCCTCTCACTTGAAGGTTTATTCAACGCCAAATCTCAGTGCTGCCAACTTTGAGATTTGGCTTTTCGTTAGCACATAGCTAGCCGCTAATTAGCGATGTAGCGAAGATGTCAACATGTACACTTCTGGCTGAGTACGCGATTTTTAAAAGGAGCAGAGCTCACTTACGATATATGTTACGCGTTGGAGGGCCCGAATGGCACTAATCTTCAATCCTGAACGCCATGTCAACCTGCACAGGCACTGTGGCGGTCATGGACCACATTTCTGTCGAGATGAGAATGCACGGCGCACGAGTACTGTCGCACAACCCGCTGTGTATCATGGGTAACGTAGTTCTCCCTTTCAATGCCAACTTGCATCTCTTCAGATTTATAACAAGATGTAGACTCAAATTAATGAATAAAAAGAAGATTTTCAAAGTAAATTACAATTATTAGACATGTGTTTCCCAGGAGCTCTTTGGGCGTTTACGTGTTGTTTTATCACAACGTCCTGATTTAAATACGGCCTCTGGGTAGCAGTATAACCTAAGTGAAGACTGTTTCTCTTTCGTTTCTCCAACATTTCTCAGACCAGAATTGGATTTCTCAAAATTACTAGTTCCGTTTTCTCAAAGATTGTGTGCCCTGTTACTTCCGCAAACGCCGGATGAAAACTGTATATTGAATATTGTATTGATACATAGTTACATCACCTGTTATTTGGTTGTTATTTTATCTGTTTAAAGATGCAGGTAATTATAACTGAAAGCATGTCTTATGAAATGAAAATCCTTGTCATAGTGTGTTCATGATAATTCCAGTCATGTGTGCAAATAGACAACACTTCATTTCTTCCAAGTTATGCTTCAACTCAGCTGGAAACAAAGGATTTTCCACTTTGACACAAATGTTCTTTGAATACAAGGCTTCCTTTTAATTCCAACCAATCACAAGACACATAGGGAGCCGTTGGATATGGAAAACAGTGTTTTAGATAACGTTTTCTCTCTCCTCCACGTCAATAAGACGGCTTTTCTAACTATCAAAAATAATGATTACAAAAAGCACAAATGAAAAAGCAAAGTATGAAGGTGAAATGCATCCCAGTTACACTCCATCTGTTTTTTTTTTTTTCAGCTTAAGAATCACAGTCTCAGATGTCATTGATATTTGTGTTTTTTACATTTATGCATACTGCCCAAGACAATTCAGGAAAATTGCTTTAAATTAAGATATAAAATATTCCTGTGCAATCGAGTCTGACGACCCCTTTGCCCCCAAGACCCATAATTGATTTTTTGTTAGACGGTCAGTAAACCTAATTATCCTTGAATATGGATAGAGTACTATAATTAAAATCACATGTATCGTTACACACGTCGTCACTATATAATAAACAATCCGTTGTTTACATCTAGCTGCTACAGTCCACCGTCAAAAAGATGACTGATGACGTCACACACACACCAAACACACAAGCTCTATCCCGCTTAATAAGCCAACCTTATCTTCTCTGCGCTTCCCTCTGAAATGCTCACTGCATTGCAGCCTCATCCTCACGAATCCTTTAGTCTGATGGTCAACAGAGGAACAATCCAGTCAGTGCACTAAGCCATTAAAGAGAGGATTTGAGTCACTTCTGCTGCATGAGGTGAGTCCTTCATCTTTACTCATCAGTGTACTTTAAACAGAATAACTTCTATAGTTTTGTCAAAACTGATCTCAATTGTGTGTGATCAGTGATTAATTTGATTTTGTGTGTGTAGGCTAAAAGAGTTGGGGTATGCAATAATAATAATTCTAATTTTTATCTATCAATTTGTTCACAAATTATTCAAACAACTGCAAGAAATAAGGTTGATCGTTCTTTTGCCTTTTAACTTACTTTGATATAGGAGCTTCTCCTAATACACATCACAACATGGACTGAACAAGGATAATGATCCAAATTAAAGTACATACTAATCTAGAAGGATAGACTCCCACTTTTTTGGCAGAAAAATACATACTGTTTGTGTGTGTGTGTGTGTGTGTGTGTGCGCGCGTGTGTGTGCGTGTGTGCGTGCGTGTGTGCGCGTGCGTGCGTGCGCGGGATGGATAGATGGATAGATGGATAGATGGATAGATGGATAGATGGATAGATAGATAGATAGATAGATAGATAGATAGATAGATAGATAGATAGATAGATAGATAGATAGATAGATAGATAGATAGATAGATAGATAGATAGATAGATAGATAGATAGATAGATAGATAGATAGATAGATAGATAGATAGATAGATAGATAGATAGATAGATAGATAGATAGATAGATAGATAGATAGATAGATAGATAGATAGATAGATAGATAGATAGATGTTGGGGCTCCTTGGATTGTCTTAATAGGCTGGAAAGGTTGTACTTAGTTATGTAAGTTTCCTGTTTGGCTTTGGCCACAACAGTTTCTGAATTCTCAAACTGTGACTGTGATTTAGAAAGTCACATTGCTGTGTTTCCTTTGAGGTATGAAATTCCTCATTTTGTTTAACAATGTTATTTTGTTAAGAATTCTTTCCTCAATATTCTTTGACTAATGTACTAATTGCAAAGGAATGAGCTGTCCCTAATTAAGCTGTTGTTGCAGAAAATCTAATAACCTGTAATTGCATAGCACATTTTCATCTCAGTTTATGAATATCGAAACATCAATTGTATTTTTCAAAACATCAGTATAGACAATGAATGTTCCCTAAAAACTGACCAGCAATAAACATTTCTGTCAGGATGCATCTCACAATATAAAACAGCTGCCTATAGCAAAACAGTCCCGAGTGGCATTCCTGCGTATAACAATGGCATATATGTGAAAATGGGGATGTCAAGAAAATGTACAGACTTGTCAGTGCAGACAAAGGTTCACACTCAGATAACCACCCATGGACAATTTAGACAATTCCATATGTATGAAGAAAAATACTTTGACAATTCTTACTACGGCACATTAAAAAACTCAGCAGGATCTACTTTTCAAGTCATGAGTTGAGAGAGTGTTAATTTGCCTACAGGGAAGTTCCAAGCGTCTCATTGATGAGAAATAGAATGAGGACAAAAAGTCCCTCTTTTACTGTAACACACCGCAAGGCTTAAGCTTTTTATCTTAACTGATAACTGCTAGATTTAGATGTTTTTGGACACTGTCTTAATTCACCATCTCATTAAGTTTCAGCACAAATGAAACAATCAAGATGAGATAAGTGTATCTGTACATCTTTACCTTCTAACTTTCACTAGAAGATGTCATTTAACATTTCTGAGTAACCATTTTAACTAGGACCTCCATTTTCTCCTCCACAAGGGGCTGGTTTTAACCGTTAAACCACATACTAAATGTATAATCACAATGTTCTGTCTGTTCAGAGTTTGGCACATGGCATAGTTTCAAAATCATGGTTAGATTGATATTTAGTTCACGAAGTTGATCAGTTTTATAAGTGTTAAGTCTCTCTTTTCAGTAATGAAAGATGCGGACAAGGGGAATGGTAATAGTTTGAACAGTGTGAATGTTTGTGCTATAAAAACATTATTGTAATGTCAGTAGTTAATGCTTTGGCACCAGTGGAGGAGCCAGGGAGGCTCTTTAAACGCAGCTGGAAGTTTCATTTGTACCATGCTACTGTTTTTTTTTTGTGTTACACTAATTTGAATGTGTCAAATGAGTTAACAGGTTTTAACAAGTCATTAGAAAAAGCACATTGAAAGCCATTGCATTGGGCAGCTGCATCAAATTGATATTTTTATTTATTCATTTCATTTTATTTAGTTTTTATTTAAATTTATAACATTGAAACCAAAGAACAAAACATGATTTCAGACGCAAGCCTTTGTTTAATAGAGAAGTAAACTCTTTCTTACAAATACCCACAGTAAAATAATAATTCTAATCATCAATACAAAATACGTACTGTCGTAGGATAGGTTGTGACTCTGACTGTGCCGCTGCGGCCCGACTCCGCTCTAGTGGCTTTTTCCTCTGAAGCCAGTCATTTGTCCTGTACTGTGAAAAAAAATCTGTGAAGCCGTGATATAGCGAAGGATTACTGTATTACATTTGATTGTGGTCATTTGAATGATGCATAACTAGTTATGCTTAAAAAGCTATTTGCAGCATGCATTCATGGGCCAAATAGAATGTGGAGGGACAAACTGACTTGGTCAAATATAGTTTACTCAAATAGCTCAGCAAATGAGTTGGTACTTTAAAATCACTCACCTGTCTCTTACTTCAGTCTAAAGCAGAGATCATATTGTATCCCCAAATGACACTTTGACATGTACTGTCTCTGTCAGCCTACAATAAAATGCCATCCTGACTTGAGCGACAGTGGTTTGGACCAGAGCTCCTATAGGGATGAACGTGTCCCTCGGGTCCTCCTACAAAGAGGAGATGTTCTTGGGCAACTCCACAGTCCCATACACCTCCAACTCCAGCCTGCCAAACGCGACCATCAAACGTGTAGCATGTGAGCAAGTCCACATTGCTCTGGAGGTATGTAAGTGCCTATCTTGTAATGTGATATTTTTATGTTTCCAACCAAAAAACTTCTTACGTAACACATAGTATAACTGATAACAATGAAAATCAAATTGTCATTTTGTTTTGTCTGCCATGCCAGCAGCATCTGTCAACTCAAAAGGCATAGCAGCAGAACTGCACAATTTGCTTTTCCATTAACAAGGCTAATAAAAGCAACCATAAAGATGTCACATATGAGGGGGGGAATAGCTCATATGTACTCATAAATCATAAATCCACTTTGTGAATTTGTTTTTGACACCAACATACTACAATTTTCTCTCTCTTAGGTCTTTTTGACCCTGGGGATCATCTCCTTATTAGAGAACATCCTGGTTATTACAGCTGTAATAAAGAATAAGAATCTTCATTCGCCCATGTACTTCTTTGTCTGCAGGTAAGGGGTTTTATTTATTTATTTATTTATTTAT
Source organism: Syngnathus typhle (assembly GCF_033458585.1). Lineage (NCBI taxonomy): Eukaryota > Metazoa > Chordata > Actinopteri > Syngnathiformes > Syngnathidae > Syngnathus > Syngnathus typhle. The sequence continues at coordinate 7,710,278 of NC_083747.1, read as the reverse complement.
TTATTTATTTATTTATACATACATACATACATACATACATACATACATACATACATACATACATACATACATACATACATACATACATACATACATACATACATACATACATACATACATACATACATACATACATACATACATACATACATACATACATACATACATACATACGAGGATGCGTCACTCTAATGAATAGGGGTTTCATTATGTGATTTCATCATCAATGTGATGGTTTTGCAGTTTGGCTGTAGCTGACATGTTAGTGAGCGTGTCCAATGCCTGGGAAGCAGTCGTCATCTACCTGCTCAACAATAGACAGCTGGTGGTGGAGGAGCACTTCATCCGACATATGGACAACGTTTTTGATTCCATGATCTGTCTCTCTGTGGTGGCATCAATGTGCAGTCTCGTGGCTATTGCTGTGGACAGGTATTTATCATCCGACACTTCCACTTCAGCACACAGAGGAAAATGTGCATGTGTTATAATACACGTCCTTCTATTTCCATTATTGTGGCCCATTGACTCTCTGGTGCTCCACTCAATTTGTGAGTTTTCAGAGCTGTCACATGTGGAACTTTTTTGCCTTCTAGCCAAAATTTGAATTTGAGCAAGCTTTAGCTAGGTCAAGCATCACTAATGCAGATTCATCCGTTTACTGAACTGGACAAACAGAACAGAACAGAACACTCGCAAGCAACTACAGAGGGGTAAAATCGTCTTCAGACTCACAAGCAGACGACTGGCTATGGTCCTAATGTCAATCACTAGTTTCGGCTCACATACAGTTATTGTAACTTTTGGCTTGTCCCAATGTGTAGTAATTGTCCTTAATGAAACCATTCTTGTTCAATTCTCTTCTGTTGTGTTCTAATAAATAATAATTTTAATTGTTTGGAAATGTAATAATGATGTTTTTAAACAATAGAATGTTACTTTTCTTAAAAAAAATGGTGAGAATACGCTTTGATACGCTTTTGGTCACTATACCACTGTCTCTCAATATAAATGCATTTTAATAATGATAATAATAATAAAATCCCTCTCCTAATAATAATAATAGATATGTCTAATAAAGGGCATGCTTTTATTATCTGCAGGTATATTACCATCTTCTATGCACTGAGATACCACAACATCATGACAGTGAAGCGAGCTGGTTGCATCATTGGGGGAATTTGGACCTTCTGCACAGGCTGCGGGATTCTCTTTATCATCTACTCCGATACCACCTCTGTCATTATTTGCCTTGTGGCCATGTTCTTCAGCATGCTGCTCATCATGGCATCCCTTTACAGCCACATGTTCATGCTGGCGCGTTCACATGTCAAGCGCATCGCTGCGCTGGCTGGTTGCAACACCTTCCATCAGCAGACCAGCATGAAAGGCGCCATCACACTAACCATTCTCCTGGGGGTCTTCATCGTCTGCTGGGCTCCTTTCTTCCTCCATTTGATCCTTATGATATCCTGTCCACGTAACCGCTCCTGCGTGTGCTTTATGTCTCACTTTAACATGTACCTAATCCTCATCATGTGTAATTCTGTTATTGACCCGTTGATCTATGCCTTCAGGAGTCAGGAAATGAGGAAAACCTTTAAAGAGATATTCTGCTGTTTTAACCTAAGGAATTGCTACACCAGCAACTGTGCTCTGACTGGTAAGTGCTGAACAGTAAGCAGTGGAATGAAATTCTTCACAGGAATATCAATACATTTAGATCCACGTGCCTTCATAGGAAAATCAAACTGTTTTGTTAGATGAACTAAAATGGTATAATCCAGTCCACTGGATGACAATAATAATGACAAATCAAAATCTGTCTGATTATTTACCTGGATAATGATTAAATTGGATTAGCTAATCTATTTTTGGTGGGGTTCAAACAGGGCAAAAATACTGCTAAAATAATAATGACAAATCAAGATCTGTCTGATTATTGAACTGGATAATGGTTAGATTGGATTGATTACCTAATCTATTTTGGGTGGGATTGAAACAGGGCAAAATTACTGCCCAAACAAAATCCATGTAATGACCACTTGTGTTATTTAAAAAAACAAATCCAACTGTTGAGATTCCACATTTCTCTCTAATTGAGCCATGGTTTGTGAACTCAAATAATATCATGTTAACATAAAAATACATATCTATGTGCAGTATTTAGATTTATTAAATGAATCAATTGCTGGCAATACAGTAGAAACCACCATGATCCACAAATGTACAAAGGTTGGTATTAATTCTTTTCAATGTTCACAGTGATTTGGATAAATACCGATACTAAATACTGTCACAAGAACCACAGGACATCTGGGGTCACATGTACTGTGCTGTACAAGAGATGGGTTGGTCACCCTCCTTTTGGAAACTGAGAGCTACTTATTGGGCACTGATTAAAGGCTCTCTGTTGTCAAGATGGTTCATTTTACACTAATAAACACTGTGGGCTCCAATTGAAATCTTGATTTCCGTGCAGATTCAACCTTGTTTATCAGAAGTTTGGCACGGTCTCACGTATTAATACCATTTTCTTTTACACGCTCCTCACACAGCTGACCATTTGATGATTTTGATCAATTTGATTAACTGCAGGCAGACAAATTATGAGCTCCATGGCGATACGTGGAGCTTCAGATGTATTTTTGGCTCAGAACAATGAAATCATTTTGGACACTATCTGTTAGGGTGGTGCTTATTACAGGTTACATTCCAACATAATCATACGATGAAGATATTCTGCAAACCCTAACACTATCACTAAATTTCAGAGTAATCTGTGAATAACTAGTTTCCTCTGGAACGTTTTTCATCTGTAACATATATAACCAACAAGAATGTAGAAATAAGAGCGATTAGAAGAATTTTGACAAGCTGTGCATTTGGTCCCTGACTTACCCGTCCGTCTTACTCCACTTGTTGACACCCCCGCTATTATGTTGCACTTACAGTAACCGTCTGTGTAAAATAATTTAACCGTAAACAACTCTGGCATCATCTGGAATAGTTTGGAATCAATATTTGTCTAATAACAGGAGAAAAACATCAAACATTTAAGTCAAATACATCACGCAAGTACCCACTCCGTGGCACGGTGTTGCGCAACTGTTGATATCCAATATCTCCAATATCTAATTTGAATGTACAATATCTCTCCTGTCTCCACTTTTGTTATTGTGCTTTCTGTTTATTGCAGCCTAAGAATCGGTCCTTCATTTTCATTCATACAGGTTATCATTTCATACTGCTGATACCACATTTGTAGAAACACTGCAAATACCATGTTAAATTTTCAAAACTGTATTTTATCTGATATGATATTGTGTGTTTTCCCTGTGTAACAATGGAAACAAAGGTCATGGGTGACAAAATTGTTTAGGGAAAATGTTTTTAGCTGCAACATAACAACAAAGTAATTGTTCTAGTTCAGTATTCAAATAGTACAAGACTTATGTTGAGCTTGACATAATGTTGCCAACAAAGACACTTTGGTATTAGCTGTTACATATTTCATGCACTCGATATGGAATTTCACAGATAAACAAAACCACAATCTATATCATGCTCATTGTTAAAATGAATGCTTATATTTGTATTTGACTGGATAAAATGTAATGTTTGAACTCAAAGACCCAAGATCTTTTCATTGTTAATAAAAATAAATGTTAAACTGTTCACAAATCTGCGAGCATTCGTCCGTTGCTGGAATATCCCATCCATCTCACAAGTCTGGTGATCAGGATTCTGTAGGTTACGCATTGCTTTACTGAGCTAAAAACGGAACTTCAGATGATGCAGGCTTTAATCACAAGAGCGGTGGTTTAGCCTTAAGCAACTACATTAAAATATCCTGATTTAATTACAACAGAAAGTTGAATTGAAAGAAAGTGCACGTGAAAGAAAAGGGCAGGAGAAAGTTTCTGGCTGATAATACTGTAAATTGAAATAAAAGGTTAAAACTTTGAAACAGCACAAATCTAATCAAAGTGCAACTCGGCCTCTCTCTTTGTCCTAATACACGATACATGTTTATCATCCATTGGTGAGCGAAATGACATTTTTCAAATTTGAAAAAGCTGCGCCTCTTAGGAACAAAGAAGCATCTTCCGGAACGTATGCCTGAGCTCGGCGCTGCGGAAGGCATAGATAGCAGGGTCGATAAGGGCGTGGCTCGTTAGCAGCAATAAGTGGAGCTGGAAGAGTGATCTGTAACACTCACAATATGGGTCTGTCGGGCACACTGTCATGATGATAAGGTGAAGGAAAAAAGGTGCCCAACACACAACAAATGCCCCAAACAGGATGGTTAGTGTTAGGGCTCCTCTCATACTGCTTCCCCACCACCTCAAACGACATTTGTCACCGCCACCCGAATTCACAGCAGCAATCTTCCTGGCATGGTTACGTGCCAGCATGAACATATAAATGTAGAGGAAGCAAATGACGGCAAAGGAGATCAAAAATAGGCAAACAAAGCAGATCATGATGAACTTGACGTCGAAGAACCTCACCATGAATATGGCTGACACCCCACATGTTGTCCAGATGATGCCTAAACTGGTCCCTGTGAGTCGCATTGTCATGATGTTGTGGTATCTAAGTGCATGGAATATAGAGATGTATCTGCAATGACAAGTATTAATGATTAGTATTCTTCTAAAACTGCAATACTACCGTTACTTATATACTACTGCTTACTACGTTTCTGAATTAATACCTGATCAAGCTTGAATTCTGATCGGATTGAAAATGTCGTCTTTGAATGTCCTTGAAGTTCATAGTGAGCCAATATATACAGAATTCCTTAAATAATTAGCTAGATTACTGTTTTGTAAAATCAAGTGCAATGGAACATCCACATGCCCTAGGCCGAGGTCATACCATTTGGAATTCAACCAATTTTATGGAATTCAAATCAACAAGTCATCATTATGCAAGAGCAATGGCATAATTAACAGAATGCGCTTCCAAAACAATTTCATTTATATGATTGATAAGTATATAGTCCACTATATTCATAGTGAACTTCTTAGTGATGAGTAGTGAAGGGATGAATGAAATATTCCAAACACAACCTTGTTTTTTTTTTTTAGCAGTGTGGATATTAGCATTCACAGTTTTGATTTGACATATGTTTAGATACAAAGAAGAAACAGCTTTGCCATTATTGTCCTGTGGTTGGCCCAAACTGTCGAGTTGAAATACAAAATGTAATCATTGTGACTGTGTGGCTATCCCAAGATTTGTAAACCTACCGGTCCACGGCAATGGCCAG